>NW_022589729.1:14578373-15187327 GCF_004348235.1 Phoca vitulina | reverse complement strand
TCAATTTCTTTCATGAGTATTTTATAGTTTTCTGAGTACAGATCCTTTGCCTCTTTGGTTAGATTTATTCCTAGGTATCTTATGGTTTTGGGTGCGATTGTAAATGGGATCAACTCCTTAACTTCTCTTTCTTCTGTCTTGTTGTTGGTGTATAGGAATGTCACTGATTTCTGTGCATTGATTATATATCCTGCCACTTTACTGAATTCCTGTATGAGTTCCAGCAGTTCTGGGGTGGGGTCTTTTGGGTTTTCCACATAAAGTATCATATCATCTGCAAACAGTGAGAGTTTGACTTCTTCTTTGCCGATTTGCGTGCCTTTGATTTCTTTTTGTTGTCTGATTGCTGTGGCTAGGACTTCTAATACTATGATGAATAGCAGTGGTGATAGTGGACATCCCTGCCATGTTCCTGACCTTAGGGGAAAAGCTCTCGGTTTTTGCACGTTGAGAATGATATTCGCTGTGGGTTTTTCATAGATGACTTTTATGATCTTGAGGTATATACCCTTTATCCCTATACTCTGAAGAGTTTTGATCAAGAAAGGATGCTGTACTTTCTCAAATGCTTTTTCTGCATCTATTGTGAGGATCATATGGTTCTTGTTTTTTCTTTTATTGATGTATTGTATCACATTTAATGATTTGCGGATGTTGAACCAACCTTGTAGCCCAGGGATAAATCCCACTTGGTCATGGTGAATAATCCTTTTAATGTACTGTTGGATCCTACTGGCTAGTAATTTGGTGAGAATTTTGGATCTATGTTCATCAAGGATATTGGTCTGTAATTCTCCTTTTTGATGGGGTCTTTGTCTGGCTTTGGGATCAAGGTAATGGTGGCCTCATAAAACAAGTTTGGAAGTTTTCCTTGCATTTCTATTTTTTGGAACAGTTTCAGAAGAATAGGTATTAATTCTTTAAATGTTTGGTAGAATTTCCCTGGGAAACCATCTGGCCCTGGGCTCTTGTTTTTTGGGAGATTTTTGATGACTGCTTCAATTTCCTTAGTGGTTATAGGTCTGTTCAGGTTTTCTATTTCTTCCTGGTTCAGTTTTGGTAGTTTATACATCTCTAGGAATGCCTCCATTTCTTCCAGATTATCTAATTTGCTGGCATAGAGTTGCTCATAATATGTTCTTATAATTGTTTGTATTTCTTTGGTGTTGGTTGTGATCTCTCCTCTTTCATTCATGATTTTATTTATTTGGGTCCTTTCTCTTTTCTTTTTGATAAGTCTGGCTAGGGGTTTATCAATCTTGTTAATTCTTTCAAAGAACCAGCTCCTAGTTTCGTTGATCTGTTCTACTGTTCTTTTGGTTTCTATTTCATTGATTTCTGCTCTGATCTTTATTATTTCTCTTCTCCTGCTGGGTTTAGGCTTTATTTGCTGTTCTTTCTCCAGCTCCTTTAGGTGCAGGGTTAGGTTATGTATTTGAGACCTTTCTTGTTTCTTGAGAAAGGCTTGTATTGCTATATACTTTCCTCTTAGTACTGCCTTTGCTGCATCCCAAAGATTTTGAACAGTTGTGTTTTCATTTTCATTGGTTTCCATGAATTATTTTAATTCTTCTTTAATTTCCTCATTGACCCATTCATTCTTTATTAGATGCTCTTTAGCCTCCGTGTACTTGAGTTCTTTCTGACTTTCCTCTTGTGATTGAGTTCTAGTTTCAAAGCATTGTGGTCTGAAAATAGGCAGGGAATGATCCCAGTCTTTTGGTACCGGTTGAGACCTGATTTATGACCTAGGATGTGATCTATTCTGGAGAATGTTCCATGGGCACTAGAGAAGAATGTGTAATCTCTAGCTTTGGGATGGAATGTTCTGAATATATCTATAAAGTCCATCTGGTCTAGTGTGTCATTTAAAGCCTTTATTTCCTTGTTGATCTTTTGCTTAGATGATCTGTCCTTTTCAGTGAGGGGGTGTTAAAGTCCCCCATTATTATTGTATGGTTTTCGATGTGTTTCTTTGCTTTTGTTATTAATTGGCTTATATAATTGGCTGCTCCCATGTTAGGGGCATAGATATTTAAAATTGTTAGATCTTGTTGGATAGACCCTTTAAGTAGGATATAGTGTCCTTCCTCATCTCTTATTACAGTCTTTGGTTTAAAATCTAATTTGGCTGATACAAGGATTGCCACCCCAGCTTTCTTTTGATGTCCATTAGCATGGTAAATGGTTTTCCACCCCCTCACTTTCAATCTGGGGGTGTCTTTGGGTCTAAAATGAGTCTCTTGCAGCAGCATATCGATGGGTCTTGTTTTTTTTATCCAATCTGATAGCCTGTGTCTTTTGATTGGGGCATTTAGCCCATTTACATTCAGGGTAACTATTGAAAGATAGGAATTTAGTGCCATTGTATTGCCTGTAAGGTGACTGTTACTGTATATTGTCTGTGTTCCTTTCTGGTCTATGTTGCTTTCAGGCTCTCTCTTTGCTTAGAGGACCCCTTTCAATATTTCTTGTAGGCCTGGTTTCGTGTTTGCAAATTCGTTTAGTTTTTGTTTGTCCTGGAAGCTTTTTATCTCTCCTTCTATTTTCAATGACAACCTAGCTGGATATAGTATTCTTGGCTGCATATTTTTCTCATTTAGTGCTCTGAATATATCAGGTCAGTCCTTTCTGGCCTGCCAGGTCTCTGTGGATAGGCCAATCTAATGTTTCTACCATTGTAGGTTACAGATCTCTTCTCCCGAGCTGCTTTCAGGATTTTCTCTTTGTCTCTGAGACTCGTAAGTTTTACTATCAGATGTCGGGGTGTTGACCTATTTTTATTGATTTTGAGAGGGGTCCTCTGTGCCTCCTGGATTTTGATGCCTGTTTCCTTCCCCAAATTAGGGAAGTTCTCTGCTATAATTTGTTCCAATATACCTTCTGCCCCTCTCTCTCTTCTTCTGGGATCCCAAATATTCTAATGTTGTTTTGTCTTATGGTATCGCTTATCTCTCGAAATCTGCCCTCCTGATCCAGTAGTTGTTTATCTCTCTTTTTCTCAGCTTCTTTATTTTCCATCATTTGGTCTTCTATATCACTGATTCTCTCTTCTGCCTCATATATCCTAGCAGTTAGCATCCCCATTTTTGATTGCACCTCATTAATAGCCTTTTAATTTCGACTTGGTTAGATTTTAGTTCTTTTATTTCTCCAGAAAGGGTTTCTCTAATAACTTCCATGCTTTTTTCAAGCCCAGCTAGTATCTTTAAAGTGATGATTCTGAATCTAGATCCGACATTGTACTAATGTCCATAATGAGTAGGTCCCTGGCATTTGGTACTACCTCTTGCTCCTTTGGTTGAGGTGATTTTTCCGTCTTGTCATTTTGTCCAGAGGAGACTAGATTAATGAGAGAACAAAATGCTAACAGGGTAACAAAGTCCCCAGAAAATATATTCTAAACAAATCGGAAAAGACCTGAAACCAGGGGAAAAGAAAGGGAAAGAAAGAAAAAAGAAAAAAGAAAAAGAAAAAGATAAAAACAAACAAAAACAGAACAAAACAAAAAAAAACCAGAATATGATCAAATATGATCATGCTGGTGCATAGATCAGTGCCACACACTAGATTTTGGGTGTATTTTGGTCTGTTAGAAGAAAGTGCCTCCCAAATTTTTAAAGAAAGAAAAACTTATATATGTACAAAAATAAGGGTTGATATGATGAAGGGATGGAATATGACTGTATAGATGAAAATTATAAAAAATTTTATAAAAGGAATTGATAAGAAGTTGTTTGGAAAAAGAAAGAAGAGGATTTAAAAAAAAAAAAAGAAAAAAAGGGAGAGAATGTGATCAGGCAGGAGAGTAGAACAAAACCATACACTAGAGATTTAGGGTATATTTTGATCTGTTAGAAGAAACTATCTCAAAATTTTAAAGAGAGAGCAACTTATATATATATGCCAAAAATAAGGGTAACTACTATGAAGGGATAGAATATGACTCTAAAAATGAAAAATAAAAATGTTTTTTAAAAAAGGGATTGATAAGATGTTGGTTGAAAAAGGGAAAAAGAAAAATTAAAAAAAAAAAAAGACAGTTAAAAAAAAAATTAACTTTGAAAGACTAAAGAATCATGGTAAAAAAGCCATGGTTTCTATGTGCATTATTCCCCTAGCGCGGGAGTTCTGCTGTTCTCATTGATTGGTAAACTTGGTCTTGGCTGGCTGTTCTTGCTGATCTTCTGGGGGAGGGGCCTGTTGCCGTGGTTCCCAAATGTCTTTGCCGGAGGCGGAATTGCCCCGCCCTTTTCCGGTCCGGGCTAAGTAATCTGCTCGGGTTTGCTCTCAGGAGCTTTTGTTCCCTGCAAGCTTTCCGTACAGCTTTGGAGGCCAAGAGTGAAAATGGTGGCCTCCCAATCTCCATCCCAGAGGAAGCGAGAACTCGGGGCCCCGTTCCTCAGTGAGCCCCCAGAGAAAAGCAGGCAATCACTCCTCTCTCCCCGGTCTCCGGCCGAACTCCATGCTCACCTGGCCTGTGACTGAGCGTTTCTATCTCTGGCACCCGACTCGGTGTGGAGTCTCCAAACCCAGCAGATCCCTGTGGTGTGCTCTCGCACCGCTCCTCCCGGGGGAGGAAGGGGAGTCTCCCCGGATCTGCCACTTGTTGGGTCCCTTCCAGAAAGTGGTTGCTTTTCTGTTCAGAGAGTTGTTGCTATTCTTTTCTTTGATCTCCTGTTGAGTTTGTAGGTGTTCAGAATGGTTTGATCCCTATCCAGCTGAATTCCTGAGACCAGACGAAATCCAGGTCTCTTACTCCTCCGCCATCTTGCTCCGCCCCTAGATTGCCTTGAGTGTCTCTTAGTAATACTGACCAACTGGAAACTGAATAAAATGCCTTCTCAAAATAGAGAACCAAAGCCATATTCTAAAAATGACAGAGAGCTGGCATAGGCACATGCAAGATTCTTAATAGCAGCTTTTTCCAAATGGTCAAACTTGAGTCATGCTGGAGTGGCAGCAGAATCAAACACAATGAGGCTTAAGAAGTTCATGGTGCTTTAAGGCAATGGCTACCCTTATAGGGAATTCGTCATGTCTATTGCCTGTCTCTCAAGAACATCCCTTATCTGAAGTTGTGGGAGAGAGCATCCATGTGCTACTAGAACCTACTAATATTCAAATGGGACCCTGGCCACTTTCCCAAATTGATTGATAAAGACTGAGAGTCAGTTGAACAACCATGGGGACCCAAGTTAGGTATTCCGGAACCTTACCTGCTCTATCTAATTAGTATAGAATTACTTTGATTTCAGTGTAAGTGGCTTCTCTTAGAACTCTGTATTTGCAAAAGCAAAGGTACTAAGGCATAATGGAAGAGGGGCACATCCACAAATACTGTCATAGTAGAATCTTTGCCCCACTTCCAACATCTGAAGCAGAGCTTCACTTACTAGGGTTGGATCCCTATTCTGCCTCCAAATTTCAGCCTGCGATCTTAGGCCAATTACATATCAAATGCAGGCAGCTATGAGAGGGAGACAAGCATATAAAATCAGAACCCCAAACATGCATTTTGGGGGGAAGATCTTCCTTATCCTTCTCATTTCTAAGTGAAGAAATGAAACATCTATCTAAAAAGGCAAGGCAATATGAGAAATCCTTAAATTTCTGTCTATTCTCTCTTCTATTATAGCATTTTTCATTTTATACTTTGACATATCAGCACAAATTCATGTAAGAGAATGTTAAGTGAGGTTATCTTATTCTGGAAATGAGGCTAATAACCAAAGCACATACTAACTACCTCACATTCTATATAGACTCCATTCCCAGTAAATGCGCTATTCACATTCCCACAGGAATTACTGAGAAGTATCAGGTCAGAACAGCCCCTACCAAGAAACAAACACTCTTAATCCCCAGCAATGGAAAAGGAACCCTGGGGAGAAATAAGCCCTCAGCCTTGTAGGGCATGCAGTGCCTGTTGAGAAAGACTACTTCCTCCTTTCTCTACCAGGGAGGGAAGGGAGATGCATTCTTTTACACTAAGCTAAGAGAGCTCCAAGAGAACCCAGTCAGGGCACCTGTGAAAAATGAAAACTGGCATCCCCTCATCAACTAGAAGCCTGCTGATGATGAGCCAGGTAACATCACTCACATTGTGAGACAGATCTTGGGAGAGGATCCTATAAACCTAGATACTGGATGTCCTATCCAGTCCCTGTATCCCACTGAAAGGAAGAAAGTGGTGCTTGCCATTAAGTTCTCTCAAATTTGGCAGAGTACTTGAACAAAAAAATGAATGCTGAATTCTGGTTTAGATTTTTCTGGAGGCAGTAGATCTGCTGGAATAGTCCATGTTGGGAGAGCCTAAACTATAGAATGTCTCTGAAGATTTGGGGGACAAAATTTTACAAAACTGAGAGGGAATGAAAGAGGACCTTGGGAGTTTGGTAGTTCCACATGAAGAAATGTAGAAATTAATGGAGGGACAGAGCCATAAAGCCACTTAGGCAGCCATAAGACCAAGCAATGGTATTCCCAACCTAGAGAAAGCACTGTTGGGAGATTCAGAATAAGTAAGACACATCTGCTTCTCTAGGGTAGTTCCTCAGAGATAGAAGGGCCAGGTAAAACCTGCATGGAAACCATATCAGCAAAGGCCACCAAAAGCAAATTAAATCAGATTAACTCTGCTTCTCCAACCCTCTTCCCTACTCCAAATATTTGAGCAGCTAGTGCTTAGAAGTGATATAAAAAGATGTCTCAGAGCCAGACAACACCCTTCTCCAGCTGACCTGAAGTGAGAGTTTGCAAATTCTGAATTGATTTTGAGGTGAAAAGATTTTAAATAGGCCAGACTGATTCTTAGCCACTGAAATTGGGCTATTCTAATAAAGATGACCAGAAAGTTATGGAATCATAATAAAACTTTTAAAGAATGATTATCCAGTGGAAAAAAGTAACTTGACAGGGTGTGTTGTAAGAAAAAAATCCAAGAATTCATATGTACTTCAACAAGATATAATTCCTCAATAGACCTGTTTCCTGGGGTGCCTGGGTGGCTCAGTCATTAAGCGTCTGCCTTCAGCTCAGGTCATGATCCCAGGGTCCTGGGATCGAGCCCCGCATGGGCTCCCTGCTCAGCGGGGAGCCTGCTTCTCCCTCTCCCACTCCCCCTGCTTGGGTTCCCTCTCTAGCTGCCTCTTTCTCTGTCAAATAAATAAATAAAATCTTTAAAAAAACAAAACAAAAAAAAAACCTGTCTCCTACACAAGAGGGAATGCGCTAGGAAAGTGAGAGATAAACTGGAGGAAGATAACAGCAACCAAGAAATGAATGAAAATTGTGTACCAATCCAAGGCAACAGTAAGCCTCTGAAGGGTTTGAAATAAGTCATAGCATTAGAATTATAGTATGTAAAGCATTGCAAAGGAGGGGTGAGAAAAAAAGGAGAAGTACTTAGGAGGTCCTATTTTCATTCTAGTTAAGAACTAAGGACATGAACCAAAGCAATGACATGGTGAATAGGTAGAAAGAATCAAGAGGAGGTAGAAATGACAGGACTTCAGAACAAGTTAGAATTAGGAGTTTAGAAAGAATATGTGTCCAAGGAAATATCTAGGTTTTGTCTTGGTTGAGTGGAGAGATAATAGTGATTCATCTCTCTGACAAAAGATATAGGAACAAAGAGAACGCTTCTTTGTGTAATAAGCTGATGACCATAAGCTCCATGAATGTAGGAATATGTATATCTCGGGCACACAGTGGGTACTATTTACTGGACAAATAAATTTAGTTTGGGGTAAGTTTGGAAAGAGATATACTCATAGAATAATCAAGTGGATATGGTTAGCAGAGTTGGATATGCTGGTCTTAGAGTTTAGGAAAGGAAGGTAATATGACAAACAGATTTAGGATCAGCAGCATAAAAGTGTTTGTGGATGAAAGAGCACCAAGGTCAGAAACTTGGGGAAAAGAAATATTTCAAGAGGTGGGCAAAAGAAGAGAAGCTGTCAAGTAGAAGAGATCAGAGAAAATCTAGGAAAACCAGTGGAAAGTGGTATCTCAAAATCCAAAAGGAAGCCCAAGTTTCCAGGAAGGAGTAATCAGCAATGGTAAGTGCTACAGAATGATCAAAGATCATAGATAAAAACTGGAAATTTCTGACTATAGGAACTAGAAAGCCCTTGGTAACACTAGTGAAGGCAGTTAGGAGCAGATGCCAAATTGCCATTAGTTAAAAAGTAACTGGGAGGTGGAGAAGTGAAGGCTCTCAGTGTTGACTGTTTTTTAAGAAGTTTAAATTCAAAGGGAGACGTGAAGACAGAGTGATAGCATAGTGGTTAAGGAGAATATTGGTTCAGAAGAGTGAGAAGAAGGTGTGGTACAGAATGACAAGTCAAGAGAGATGTGTTACCTGGTTTTCTGGTATTGGTAGTCACTGAGAATGTTCATAAATTGAGGGGAAGGAGCCACCAGTAGGGAAGAAATTAAAGACACCGAAGAGAAAAGATAACAATAGAAAAAAGTAGAGAAGAGACTCCAGGTTATGAAATCAATAATATAAGTAATGGAGTTAATCTTCAATAAGAAGAATTAAAAGTAGGGGCACCTGGGTGGCTCAGTCAGTTGTGCATCCAACTCTTGATTTTGGCTCAGGTCATGATCTCATGGTTGTGGGACTGAGCACCATGTTGGGCTCTGCACTGGGCGAGGAGCCTACTTGGGATTCTCTCTCTTTCCCTCCTGCTGCCCCTCCTCTCTCTCTCTTTTTATCCCTCTCTCTCTCTCCCCTTCTCTAAAAAAAAAAAAAAAGGAATTTAGAGTAGATATCAGAGAAAGCCACCCTCTCAATCAGAAGGGCAGCATCTATATTTCAATCAGGTAAAGAGTAAATGAGATCTTCTACTTTTGGGCTAGGTGTTTTAAAAAACCCTCCATAGAAGAGTAACTAAACCTGGGAAAGGACACACTGTTTTGAGACATCGCTGGGAAATGTGTCAAAGGATGTCATTTTATAAAAACAAAAACCTGCACTGCAGTCCAGAGGAAGTCAGAGGGGGAAGTAGAAGAGGCTGAGTCACAGCCCAAGCTGCAAGGTTGCCTGAAGTTGATGTCTCTTTCACCACTGCTATTGAAAAATTAAGTCTTGGGTCAGGGATAGAATGGTAAATTGTAAGATTCACATACTGAGCAGATCTTCAAGAGAGAATGAAATAGTTCCAGGTCAGTGGCATCTCCTGAGCTTCCAGCATGAATAATGAGTAATTTCCTTTTTTTTTTTTTAATAATGAGTAATTTCTCTCTGAAGCATAGCATACACAGTCATCAACTTAAACCCATAGGACCACATATTTTCAGACCCAAATAAATACAAAAATTCTGAAAAAAGTTTAGCAAACTAAATCCATAAGTGCTTATGAAAGATAATATACAACCGAATAGAAGACCAATAAGGAAGTTGAAGACTGAAATGACACTATAAACCAACAAAATCTAAGATATCTATATAATACCACCCAACAGAATACACATTCTTCTTACGTACACATAAATCATTCTCCAAGGTAGATCACATTAGGCCATAAGACAAGCCTCAATAAATCTATGGGGCCTGAAATCATAAAAGAATGTTCTCTGACCACAATGAATAAAATTAGGAATCAATAAGAAAAGGACATTTGGAAAATTCAAAATTATGTAGAAATTAAACACACTTCTTTAAAAAATGAGCCAAAGAAGAAATTAGAAAAAAAAATTAGAAAATACTTTGAGACAGATGCAAATGAAAATACAATATCCTAAATCAGATAGGATAGAGCTAAAGCAGTGTTGGAAGGATTTTATAGCTATAAAGTCTTATAGGAAATAATATCAGAAAATAACCTAAACTTCTACCATACAAAACTAGAAAAAGAAGAACAAACTAAACCCAAAGCAAGAGAAAGAAGGAGATAATAATGATTAGAGCAGAAATAAATAAAATAGAGGATGGGAAACAATACAAAAAATTAATGAAACCAAAATTTGGTTATTTGAAAAGATAAAGAAAATTGACAAATACTTAGCTAGACTGACAAAGAAAAAAAAGAGAAGATTCAAATTACTAAAATCAAGAATGAAAGAGGAGACATTACTACTGACTTTACAGAAATAAAAGAATTGTAAGGAAATACTATGAGCAGTTTTACACCAACAAATTAGATAACTGAGATGAAGATATAGAAAATCTGAATAGATCTAAAAAAAAAAAAGTAAAGAGATTGCATTAATAAACAAAAATTTCCCACAAAGAAAAGCCAAGGATGAAATGATTTTGCTGGTAAATTCTATCAAACATTTAAAGAAGAATTAATACCAATCCTTCATAAATTCTTCCAAAAGAGTAGAAGATAAGCGAGCACTTCCCCATTCATTCTATAAAGCCAGTATTCTGATACCAAAATCAGACAAAAATATCTTAAGAAAATTAAAAAACACTACAGACCAATATCCCCCTATAAATATAGATGCAAAACCCCTCAACAAAGTACTATAAAAAAATGGAGCTATATATGTGAAGTTTATATACCATATCCAAATAAGATTGATCTCAGAAAGACTATCATATAAGCCATACCAATAGAATAAAGAACAAAAAATCACACGATGATCTCAATAGATGCAGAAGCATTTGACAAAATCCAACATCTCTGCATGATAAAAATATTCAACATACTAGGAATTGAAGGAAACCATCTCAACCTAATATAAAATATCTATAAAAATCAAGCTAACATCACACTTAATAGTGAAAAACTAAAAATTTCCACCCAAGTTCAGGAACGAGGATATCCTTTCATAAACTTCTTATAACATTGTACTAGAGGTTCTAGTCAGGGCAATTAGGCAAAAAAAGTGAAATAAAAGACATCCAGATTGGAAAAGTAGAAATAAAATTATCCTTATCTGCATTTAATATGGTCTTGTATGTAGAAAATCCTAGGAAATACATCTAAAAATTGAACTTTTAGATTTTTTTTTCCAAGATGGAAAAGAAGCTAATAAAAGACATTAGCCAGATTGCAAAATACAAAATCAATACTTAAAAAAATCAACTATTTTTTAAGAAAACAATTTAATTTACAATAGCACCACCAAGAAGAAATTACTCATGAATAAATGTTTTAAAAAGCAATACTTATACTATGAACACTACACAATATTGTTAAAAGGAAAAAAAAAGATTTAAATAAAAGACATCCATGTTCATGGATAGGAAGACTTAATATTGTTAAAATGGCAATGCTCCCCAAATTGACCTACAAATTCAAAAGAATTCCTATCAGAATCCCAGCTGCTTCTTTGTAGAAATTGATAAACTGACCCTAAAATTCATACGAAAACTCAAAGTATCCCGAATAGGCAAAACAATCTTGAAAAGGAACAAAATAGGAAGGCTCATCCTTCCTGACTTCAGAGCTTACTATAAAGCAGCAGTAATCTGTTGTATGGTACTGAAATAAGGATGAACATATAGATCAGTGGATTAGACCTGAGTGTCCAGAAATAAACCCATGTATCTATGGCTGGTTGATTTTTTTTTAAGATTTTATTTATTTGACAGAGAGAGAGAGTACAAGCAGGGGGAGCAGCAGAGGGAGAGGGAGAAGCAGGCTTCCTGCTCAGCAGGGAGCCCGATGTGGGGCTTGTTCCCAGGACCCTGAGATCATGACCTGAGCTGAAGGCAGATGCTTAACCATCTGAGCCACCCAGATGCCCCAGCCAGTTGATTTTTGACAAAGGTGCCAAGAACACTAAGTGAGGAAAGATTAGTCTTTTCAACAAATGGGACTAGAACAACTAGATATCTATATGCAAAAGAATGAAATTGGACCCCTAATTCACACCATATACAAAAAGTAACTCAAAATAGATCAAAGACCTAACTATAAGACCTAACTATAGAACACTTTTAAAATATATAGGTGTAGGGGCATTTGGGTGGCTCAGTCATTAAGCATCTGCCTTCCGCTCAGGTCTATGATCCCAGGGTCCTGGGATCGAGCCTTCGGCTCAGGTCTATGATCCCAGGGTCCTGGGATCAAGCCCCGTGTTGGGCTCCCTGCTCAGCGGGAAGCCTGCTTCTCCCCCTCCAGCTCCTCCCTGCTTGTGTTCCCTCTCTCACTGTCTCTCTAAAATCTTTAAAAAAA
The DNA here is from genome assembly GCF_004348235.1 of Phoca vitulina. Lineage (NCBI taxonomy): Eukaryota > Metazoa > Chordata > Mammalia > Carnivora > Phocidae > Phoca > Phoca vitulina. The sequence goes on along the minus strand of NW_022589729.1, from coordinate 15,175,187 downwards.
ATAAAATAAAAACAAAATAAAATATATAGGTGTAAATCTTCATGATCTTAGATTTGGCAATGAATTTATGGCAGCAAAAGCACAAGAAATAAAAGGAAAAGATAAGTTGGACTTTATCAAAACTAAAAACGTTTGTGTTTCAAAGAAAGTGAAAGGACAACCCAAAGAATGAGAGAGACTATTTGAAAATCACATATCTGATAATAGTTTAGTGTCCAGAATATATAAACAAAAAACATTCACACATTCAACAAAAAAACAAACACACTAATTTGGAAAATGGGCAAAGGATCTCATTAGATACTTTTTTTTGTTTTTAAGTAGCTCCATGGCCAGCAGGGAGCCCAACATGGGGCTTGAACTCACCCTGAGATCAAGACCTGAGCTGAGATCGAGTCAGACACTTAACCGACTGAGCCATCCAGGCACCCCTCATTAGACATTTCTAATAAATAAGATTTAAAAAGATATAGAACAGGCACCTGGGTGGCTCAGGCAGTTAAGTATCTGCCTTCAGCTCAGGTCATGATCCCAGAGTCCTGTGACCGAGTCCCGCATCAGGCTCCCTCCTCAGTGGGGAGTCTGCTTCTCCTCTCCCTCCACCCCTTCCCCTGCACTCTCTCTCTCCCCACCTCAAATAAATAAATAAAATAAAATAAAATAAATAAATAATTAAATAAATAAGATACAAAAGTGGCCAAAAAAAAAACCCACATGAAAAGCTGCTCAATATTATTAGGCATGAGGGAAATACCAATCAAAACCACAATGAAGTACCACCTCACTCCTAGTAGGTTGGCTATAATCAAAAACACAGACAATAACAAGTGTTGTTAACAATATGGAGAAATAGGAGCCCTCATACATTGCCAGTGAGAATGGAAAATGGTACAACTGCTTTGGAAAATGGTTTAGCAGTTCCTCAAATGATTGAAGATAGAGCTACCATATGACCCAGCAACTGCACTCCTAGGTATACACCCAAGAGAACTGAAAACCTAGGTCCACACAAGAACTTACACAAAATGTTCATAGCTGCATTATTCATAAAGCAAAAAGTGAGGGAACAACCCAAATGTTCATCAACTGATGAGTGAATAAACCAAATAAATACAATGGAATATTATGCACTCATAAAAGGAATGAAGTACTGATTCATGCTATACCATAGATGAACCTTGAAAATATTATGCTGAGTAGAAGAAGCCTGTCACAAAAAGCCACATATTCTATCATTCCATTCATATGAAGTACCCCAAACATGCAAATCCATTGAGACAGAAAATAGATCAGTGGTTGCCAAGGGTTGGAGAAGGGAGGGACTGGGGTGTAACTTCTAAAGAGTATGAAGTTTCCTTTGGGAATGATGAAAATGTTCTGGATTTAGATACTCATAATGGTTGCACAACATTGTGGATATACTAAAAACCACTGAATTGGGCGCCTGGGTGGCTCAGTTGGTTAAGCGACTGCCTTCAGCTCAGGTCAAGATCCTGGAGTCCTGGGATCGAGTCCCGCATCAGGCTCCCTGCTTGGCAGGGAGTCTGCTTCTCCCTCTGACCCTCCTCCCTCTCGTGCTCTCTGTCTCTCATTCTCTCTCTCTCTCAAATAAATAAATAAAATCTTAAAATAAAAATAAAAATAAAAATAAAAACCACTGAATTGCACAATTTTTAAAGGTGAATTTTATGGTCTGAAATGCATCTCAGTTTTTAAAAAATGACAGAATACCTATGAAATACAAAACCTAAACTTTATCAATGCCCTCCAGCTAAAGACTACCAGGAACACACATCTAGTTGGACAGACTGGGTTCATTACTCACTGCAGCAATAAATAAAACAACCAATGGGAAATTGATGGGCATCTCGGTAAGAAGGTATTAGAAAGGACTTACAGGACTCAAGTTTATGTTAGATGATTTTGAGGAGAGTTTAAGGAAGCTGGGCTGTGTTTTAGATTGGATGCTGTCAATAAGCAGGGGTAATTCTATGGCTGGATACCTTAAATTTTATCTAGTATGAGGGATGACTATACTGAGGCTAAAGATGTAACTGGTATTTAAAAAAAGAGAGAGAAGTAAGAAAAGAAAGAGAGAAAAGAAAAAGCTGTGGTCACTCACTTCACCAGGATAGAAGGCTCTATGGTTTTTCTTGTGGTTTGGATGATGTTCATGTTTTTTGTTCAGACATAATTAGAGTGGGCTTGTTTGTGCCTTGATCCATCACGGTCACAGAGCGACCATGAGAACACCAAGGTCAAGCTGTGAATGCTTGAGCAGCTAGCTGATAGCACCAGGACATGTCTTCCACATGAGAAAACTAGAAGATATAAAATATATGAAGAAAAAAAATACATCTGACAAAAGTCACTACTAACCCATGTTTTAAATTATGAACTAAGACTTGAAAGTAACTTCCTTAATCTGTAAAAGGGTATCTGTATCCATTTCCTCTTGCCGTTGTAACAAATGACCACAAATCTTGTGGCATGAAACAACACAAATTTATTACCTTATAGTTGGAAGTCTGATATGGATCTCACTGGGGCTACATTGAAGATGTCCTCTGGGCTGTTCCTTCTGGATGCTCTAGGGGAGACTTGCCTTTCTTGCCTTTTTAGCTTTTAGAGGCCGTTCACATTCCTTGCTCATGGCCCCTTCCTCCATTTTCAAACCCAGCCACAGAGCCTGAGTCTTTCTCACGCTGCCTTCTCTCTTGTTATGTCTTCTGCCTCCCTCTTCGCTCTTACAAGGACCCTGTGATGTTAGTGAGCCTATCCAGATAATGCAAGATAATCTTCTCATCTCAAGTTCATCTGATTATCAACCTTAATTTCCCTTCACCATATAACCTAATTTATCCACAGGTTCCAGGGATTAGGAGGTGGAATCATGGCGGAAGGAGGAAGGCAGGCAGGGTCGGGCATTATTCTGCCTACCACAGCACCTTAAAAAGCCTACAGCAAATGTCGGAAACTTTTGTTTGAAAATCGGGACTGAGAATGCCCACGATCACTGCTTCAGTTTAACGTCAGATCTGTCAGGGCAAAGCTCCTCAGACGAGACACATCACCATGGCTAGTTTCTTAAAATGCAAGCGATGGTCCTGATAACACAATCTACTCACAGTCACACCCAGCCTGAGAACACACATTTTCAGGGGGCTCTAAATCAGGGCTAGCAAATGCGCGGCACCATTCCTCCCACTTGAGCCCTCTGCCTGTGGGGGATGTTATTCCCACCGCATGGTACTCTCTCCCGTGGATCGGGGACAAAGACGCAGAGTCCTCCTCAATATATCATTTGCAGCAACCACAACCTCTGGATAAGGGTTGGCCCAGGAAATGAAATCTATTTGCCAATCCTGATCTAGAGGATTAAAACCCGACCTATAAAGAAATGAGAAGAGATGGCTTCTTTTGTTCTAAACCGCATACAGCAAAGTGGAAGTGGGAAGATTTACAGCCAGATTTAATTTCCTAAAGATGCCACAGACCTTTAAATTAGTATTTAATAAACCTCTAAGGACAGTGGAATAATAGTCCCTAGACTCGTTTTATTCGTTGTGCAAAAAGAGCAACCCCAAATTTGCAGCATAGCCTGCTTCAGCTAGCCTCTTTTATACATATATTAAACCCCTTTGCTTACTGTTTGAGGATTAGACACCAGGGTAAAGGTATTACAAGACTAGTTTATTAAGGTAACTAGCTAATACAAGAGGCTAACAGCTCAATTATGAATACTTGCTTTAATTCATAAGGAAAATAAATTGAAAAATTTAGGCAAATATTTTATTTCTCAAGATAAATGGAAAGCCAGATTGGAAGACTAAAATGTTTTCTAATTGTATTTGAAGGATTCTAAAGTAAAGATAACAACAGTATAGTTCCTAGAATCCAGTTCCCTTTAAATCTGTATACCTTCCTTCTGAGGAGCCTGAACCTCGCTAATGAATTTGTCAAAATAGAGACTGTTTTACTACCCAGCTCTGTGGTGTAGTTTTTAAATAATAACTGCCCCCAAAGAGATCTGCTTTTCCATGTAAGATGAAATTGTCATATACAAAGTCTTGAACTATGTTAAAGGGGGAATAAAGCCCACAGAGTATCCTACAAGGCACTTACATACACACTGACTGCCAGGTACCACTCAGCGGGGAGAAAAAAGATTTCATTTATAAAATTGCTCAGGCAGAGCCTAGCTCTCACCACGAACCACCTTACCTCAGTGTAAGAAACCCCCGCAACAGGATTGATAAAAGTTTAAATTTCCCATAGCCAAGTTGAATTGGTAGAGTTTTCAAAGAATGGTAGAGATTTTCTTTGGCTCTTCCTTTTTCCCTAAGTCTAGGAAGTTTTGGCAGGTTAGAGGAAAAATAGGACATAGTAATCATGACAGTCAGGCTAAACTTTTTTCTTTAGGTGTAAGTCAGTTTGTCCCTCCTTTGCATAAAGCCATCTCATTACTACCCATCATATTTAGAGGGAAAAAAATCAAACTCCTTGGCAAGACCTATCAGGCCCTGCCTGAGCTGGTCCCTGCCTGTTTCCTTCTCTAACCTCCTACTATTCTACCACCTGCTCAATGGCCCTTCTCACACCAACTTTTCTACTTTCCTTCTAGCAGGTCAAATTCCCTCATGCCTCAGGACCTTTGCACTTGTAATGTTCCTTCTTCCTAAAACAATCTTCCTTGAGATCCTCACATGCCTTATTCTTTCATATCATTTGGGTCACTACTCAAATGTCACCTGCTAACTGAGGTTCTTCCTGACTCCCCTAGCTCAGAGAACCCCTCTCTTTTTTTCATAGCACTTATTAGTATGTACTTGCACACTCTGTCTATTCTGCCAAAATAGAAGTTTCAGAAGAGCAGGGAGGGACCAGACACCAGAATAGTTCCTAGTACTCAGTGCATGCTTAATCAATCTGTGTTAAGTGCTTAAAATGAGTGTCATCTCAACAGAAAAAAAATAAAAAAGTCTGGTGGTTTCTACAAAAGTCTATCCCTTTTAGGTCAGTTTCCTACTCCCTAGATTGGGTTCTAACCCTCTAAAATCCTATCAACCCCTTTATTTCACTCCCTCAACCCTACTGGTGTAGGTCACTGCACATGTCATTTGGAAAATGGCCAATGCCCCTTTACTGTAGTATGTTTGAATTCTGACATCATAAGAACTGCCTCACTCCAAGAAGTGACTGTGAATTAAGCAGGGAAAGATAAAGCAAGATGTGATACAATATAAATGTGGAGTTTTAGGCATGTTCAAACGTTACTGCTTATGTAAAGCTTTTCTTCCTTTTACAAAAATAATACTTCCAGATGGGAACTGTAAACAATATATTAGCCAAAAGAAGAAAATAAAAATTGGTCAAAATCCCCTCAGAGAGCCACTGCTAAAATTTTGGTACTGTGTATTTATAGTTTTGTTTTCTATTTGTGCATGTATAAACTTTTTTTTTTGCATGCATAAACTTTTAAAACAAAATTTAGCTCTTATTCTGCATCTACCTTTGTAAGCTGCTTTATTTTAATCTAACAATATATAATGAGTATGTCTATGTCATTAATTATTCTTCCATAGCTTGATTTTAATTACTTTGTCAACAAACATCTATTGAGCTTTAATGAAGTATTGTCCTTGAGGAAAGCAGGTAGGGTTCTCTTGGGTCAAGCATTTTACTGCAGCTACCTCAGGGAGAAATGGAAACTTCAGATCAGTTGTTTTGGAGTGCAAAAGAGCAAGAAGATCAAGATTTTGGAGAACTAAAACTTAACTTTAGTTTTATTAGGAGTTCCAAGATGAAGCTTGACAAACACAGAAGAATCCATCCAGAATAGGCAATATAACTCATCCTACTAGAATCATGTTAAGATTGAGAGCGAGATAAAAAGGACATTCAAGGGAGATCAGGAAGGGGGGGTTGGGGAGAATAGAAGCACACAGGACGTGTACTCTATGTGGAAAAACAAAGTTGGTTGTCCAGAGCCCCAAACCAAAAGAAAGAAAGACTCATCGAAGGGACGGTAAGTGGGCAGAACCCAGGGGGCCAAGTGACACGGAGTAAATAGCTTCCACTTAAGTCACAGAGGGCTTACAATGGGGAAGCTTGCTGTCCTGGCAGGACCAACAAGAGAAGGTTAAGTGTAGACCCAGCGACAGATGTGTGTGCAACAGGAAAATAACAACACCTAGGGCTTGGAGAAGGGAGGGACCTGCAGACCACAAGAGGCATAGGGTACTAAGGTCCTCAATCTTTAGCCATATGTCAAACTTCCTCCCTTGAGACTACCAAGAACATGGATGAGAAGAGGGAAAACTTTCCTGGTGGCTCCAGCAGAAGGATCAGCCTAGAAATGACACTGCCTTGCCTTCTGGCATTTAGCAAAGTTTATATGAGCTAGAGGCTCTGTCTTACTGGTGCTCAGATTGGTCAGGGAGAAACAGGAAAAAGGACACAAGAACATTACATGTATGAAAGGCAAATGCCCTGATGGCCTCGTAGCATCTCACCGTGTGGGGTTCTCAGGTGATGGCAGTAAGACTATCTTTCTCTGCCTTTGAATGCTACATTCTGTTCTGAGTTACCCAAGCAGCTACATGTTCCCTAATACCTTTTAGAAAGTATGTATTTACTCACAAGCACCTCTCTCTTCCTGGGGACCGGATAGAGTGCAGAGCGAGGATGATGTGGGACTGCACACTGAAATACCCTCTTACCTCAACTCGGAGGATCTGTGGCTGGATTCACTTCACCTGAGTCTTTTCTATCAGGAGACTGCTCAGTCCTTCATATAAACAGACTTTGCCAGCCCCAGTTTACCGGGCACACCCAGATTTATACTCAGCCTGGCCTCCCTGCTAACAAGCCCCCCGCCCCCGATGTAATCCTGTACCCCACATGCCTTTGAACCATAATAAAGATTGAAATGCACTTGGATTATTATGTGACCTGAACTACAATAGATGACAATGGGTCAGGGAGTATAACTGAAAAGCAGAGATGTCAACCGAGACCACCTTGCCTTTGAGTTCAAATGAATCAACTGGAATACCCATTTCTCGTGCTTCAGGAAAGCCAGTGGCCCTGCCGTCTCTCTGAGGAAATGCTTATTTCTCTCTCAGTCACATCGGGCTCAAACGTTCTGTATTCCCTCAACTCGTTCCATTTTTGGAACATCCGGCCATACGGTACAAGGCGTCCTTTTTGCACACTGTACCACCGTGTGTTGGACCCCAGGTCTGATCTCTTCATTCCCCCAAATGCCTACAGCAGAAGGTTGCATACAGAGCAAATTTTAATACAAATTTCAAGTAATGGAAAGAGTTTACATCACATCGCTGCCAAGAATTTAAAGTCAAATAGTAAATTTTATTCTTGGATTATTTTGACTGCCTTTCCACCTAGTTTTCTCTCCGGCCTCCCTCCTGAGAAAAGCCCATCACACGGTGACGTCCCTCCTGCTCTTCTCTGACCTCCTCCCGCTCCTCAAATTCCTCTTACTTCTTCTGGCAGGGCCATCTCATTGTTCACCATCTCATCATGACACACTTTCCAGATCATAACCTTAAGACCTTCCTCCTCTAGAGTAGCCACCTTGGTATTATCCTTAAGCATAACAAGTATCTCTTTAAGAGCAACTCTAGAGCTGGTTATGGAAAGAACACTTTGTTATCCTGCTATAGCTGGAAAAAGAAGAGAATGTTTAGAAAATCTATGAACCTAAGATTGTATTCTTTGGAAGAAAAAATATTTCTTTATTGCCCTTCCACCCCGGCCCCTCCTGTACAATGAACGACCCTTAAACCATGGTGGCAGTGGAGAATCCAGCTCCAGGGTGGGAGAGCAGGGGAAGGCACAGCTCTGTGTGTGGTGCCGTGTGTAAGGAAAAGTGGGAAAACGAGATGGAAAGCACACCTGGACACAACAAAATATATGGAATCCAAAGCTACACAAAATAGCACGAAACCCATTCTTGCTGAAATAAAACCCCATGTGTCCCACGCAATCATTTTTCCCTTATTAAATAAGATGCCAAGTTACTGTCATCAGATTGGCATTTGGCCTATTCATGAACAAACACGAGAATCTCCCTAAGTTTGTTTCTGGATGAACAATGGTGACTGCTGTTGTTGTCTGTGGAACCTCCCTGTCCAAGCAGCTGAGTGATTGGCAATAGGCAGGCACCAGTATGCCAGTCTCTATTGCAGTCATTTGCCAGGAAAATGGAGCCTTGTCAATTACGTTGTCAGGCAGCAACTTATGTTGAATTTGAAAACAGTAAATGTCATACAAAAGCATAAGTGATTTATATACGAGAGTATAGGAGTACTTAAAATCTGCAATGTAATGAAATGAGATACCAACAGATTGCATGTTTTGTGGTTATTACCACAGAGGGGGGAAAAAACCGTCTAGAAAAGAAATAACTATTTGAGAGCAATCAGTTCCAAAGCACGAACCACTTCCCACCTCACCCCCTCTCCCAGCTCTTGGAACATTCAGTCGATCTATCAATCTGACTAACTAATAACGCCTTGGTACTTCACTTTAAGTAACAAAAGCTGCAGCACTCAAATCAGAAGTCAGTCTGTTTTCTGCTGCACTTTGCAGCCTGACAATATACCATCTGACAAAATGCAAAAGGCCTCACTAAAGGCAAGGGGAAAAAAAAAAAAAAACGGAGCAGAAAATTCAAGATAGGTTATAAGCTATAGCTAAACTGACCATACACAGGGTGACCTATTTTGAAACAGCCAATCTTCCATTTGTTTTTTTTGAGGCTTGGTCCTTTGAAACCACAGTTTTACATAGAAGCGTTGAAATGTTTGCTTCTGTTGCTAGATCTGTTAGCAAGAACAAAACAAGTTCTGGGAGGAGAAATCAGAAATTGCTCACACACCTCGCTTCTCTTGTATTCTCTGATTCTCACCCCCGATTCCCACGATTCCATCATGGAGGCTGCTCTGTCCTGTGCCTCCACCATTCCTACCTTGTTGAGAGGACTTCGGTCTGTCCCCCACCTCTCCTCTCTATTGCTCTTGGCTTTGTTCTTGGGATCCCTATGTGGATTCTAACCTGTTTCCCTAACTATTTGACCCCTGGATTGGCTTTTTGCACTCGGCTTACATATTTTATCCTCCCCGTTCTGTCTACACCCCGGTGTGGCCTGAGCGATTTCCTGTCTTGCCCTTTTGCCTTGTAGACTTCCTGTTGTCTTCGCTACTTTTTAAATCTTTACTTTTTCCTACACTTTCACTGTATGTCATAACATCTGCAAGCCAGACCCCAAACTTTCAAGGCAGAAAGCTCGCCTCATCAACACACAGTCAAAATGTCTGCCCTCCCCGTGCCCAGTCCACCTTGACAGTTCTGGAGGAATCCAGGCTACCTCCACTCAGGCAGAAACTCATCATCCATAATTAAACATAATACAGAACAACTCTAAATTAAATCCTGCCCACCAGAAAGAGATAAATGTGTTCGTTAAAGAAGTGGAAACTTGGAGCTTTCAGACAAGAGCCAAGTGCATTTTCCAGCCACTACATCTGAACTGTAATATTAATTATTGTTGCCAAAGAGGGAGCTCAGTAGAGGATTTCTTTAAGAAAAGGGAAATGCGGGGGATTCTAAGCTCAAGGTTCAACCTTGATTTTTAATTCTTCCCTAGCCAAGGTGCCACTGCAATATCAGAAGTTTATGAGGTAGGATAGTCTTCACCACATCCTTTCTTGTGTGCTTTTATCCTGGGATACTCTGACAGACCACCGTGTCTGTCTGTCTGTCTGTCTGTCTCACAGTTGAACCACCATAACTCAGAATATCCTGTGCATTTTTTTTTCATTTAAAAAATGTAAAGGGGGTCATTTTCCCCTAAAGAATATAGAATGTAAGTGCTCTGTTCTGTTTGACGTACATGGCTAAACTCCTTGGCATCATCAACAAAGAAAAGTAGAATATAAACTCCAGGATTACATATAATGAGCTATTATCTTTCAAGTCCTAAATTGTTCCCTTATCCTAAGGGAGTTTATGCCGAGAGGCACATTAACTCCTTTATTTATCACTGAAACTCAGTCCTGATGGGTTTATATTTAAACATGATGAAGTACAGTGGAGAATGTAAGACTGAAATGGTTCGTGACTCCTCGTCGTTTACTTTCTTACGCAGAATGATATCACACATATAAAAAGAGATAACTACTATGCAAATAAAAATGAATAAAGGACATTCACGGGTAAGCTCTTCAGTAGAGATAAACATCCTGAATTCTTTTATCAAGAAAATTACCTCAAGTGGGAAGTGTGTCTAAAATCAGACATAACACTTGAGATTACAATTCTACCACTTCTGGCTGAGAAAACCTGGGCAAGTTATTTAACCTTCTACGACCTTCTTTTCTTCTCATCTGGTAAAAAGGGATAATTTCTAATATCTTCAAAATTAAGAGAAAAAAAGCCTCAATAAATGCTAGTTCCTTTTCTCTCTTCCATAGATGCTATTCAAAATTCTCATCAAACCACCACCCCTACTGACCACTCTCCAGAATATTGGCCCAGATTGGTGCCTCCCCAGGACTTTTGCACTTGGCTGCTCCCTGTGCTTGGAAGGCTCGTCCCCAAGATCTTTTCACGGCTAACTCCCCATTATTCACTTTCAGCCCAGATCTTGCCACCTCAGAGATGTCTCCCCTGTTGCAAACACTCTATCCTGTCATCTTTGTGGTACTTACTGCTACATGAACTAATCTTATTATTTGTTAGTTTCACAATTTATTGATCGGTCTACACACACACACACACACACACACACACACACACACACAGAACACTTTCAAAAAAAGACAGGACCTAAATACCTAGTTCATTGCCAGATCATCATAGTGTTTATACCTGACTCTGAAAATGATGGAGAGCCAGGAGAGTGAATGAGAAAGTTACCATCGTAGAAAGAGCACTCTGGGCCACGGTGTGAAAAGTGGATTGACTCTGGAAAAGGCAAAATTATGCAGATGTAAAAAAGATCAGTGGTTGCCAGGGGTTAGGGGGAGGAAGAGATGAATAGATGGAGCACAGAGGATTTTTAGTATGATAAACTTTCTGCATAATACTGTAATGGTGGATACATTGTCATTATCCATTCGTCAAAATCCATATAATGTACAATGCCAAGAGTGAACCCTAACATGAACTATGGACTTCGGATGGTAGGAATGTGCCAGTGTGGGTTCATCATTTGTAATAAAAGTACCACTCTGGTGGGGATGGTGCTAGTGGAGGAGGCTGAGCACGTGTAAGGGCAGGGAGTATATGGGAACTCTCTGTACTTTCTGCACAGTTTTGCTGTGAACCTAAAACTGCTCTACAAAATGAAGCCTTTTTTTTTAGGGATTGAAGAAAGCAAAACCTCAGACAAGGAAGTGGGAATAAGACTGGCATAATCCAGGCAAGATATGACAAAGGCCTAACCTACAGCTAGAGTGGACTCCCATACAGGCTAGGGTTTATGTCCTCTTGGTGTGTAAATGTCCTTCTCAAGCAGAACACCTTGACAGGGACATAATACTACAAGTGTGATCCTTCTAGCATCTAGTATAATGGGTCTGTTACCTGCATTGATCTATCTCTTGCTTTCTATTAATTAAAAAAAGGTTATATTAATTTGCACAGCCAGTTCCTATAATAGGCTTTTAAGCAGTTTATAGTCAACTAAATCCCAAAGATATTTCACATAATATTATATTGTCAAAATACATGTTCTCCATCTATTTTCAAAAAATCTTTGTTAGTTTCAAACTGATCTGCTTGGCTATTGTGATCTTTTTGATTCCTCATTCATTCAATATAATATCAGGCTCATCTGTCTCTCTAGGATGTGCGTCACCCATATATTGTAAAAGCAAGCCTTCTATATTTTTATCCCATTGCAGCAAATGATTCTTTATCAGCGACCAGAGAGTGGAGAGATTTTCAAAGCGTCCCAATGCCCTTCACCTCTCATCTCAAACTATGTTCTTTCTATACACTGAAGTCCAGTGCAAGAACGAGGCTGCCAGGAATTTTTGTATTTCTTTATTTGTGAAAAAGCTGACTATTCATTAGAGGGCTAAGAGGTCCCTTGGGACATATCTAGAGAACTTCATCCATTTTTATATGAATACTTTAATCTAATCCTATCATTTTAGTTGTCAAATCACATTTCTCCATCTGGTCCATAGGCTATCGGGAAAGAACTCATTGATTCTGTGGGCCACTGAAGCCGGGTGTAGGGCTGATTCGGCACCCCTGCTGCATGCCAGGCCCTATTCTAGATGGATACAGCACTGATGAAAAGTGACAAAAATCCTTGCCTTCATTGAGCCTACTTTCCAGGGAAATGACATTCCAATGGTACCTGAACATTCTAGTCTTTTCCATAAACTTCAAGTTATTCTGTTTATTAGGCTTTCTTAGAGGATTTTCAGATCAGGATACCCTTAAAAGTCTATGCCTCTTCTAGGTATTGGTCCTCAATTTCTCACCCCTTCTAGTTTTATACACGCCCTACGCCCTCTTAAGATTCTGAGCTCAACAGACTGCTTCTGAGATGGAGACATTTATTCCTTTAGATGCCTCCCCGTCTGCATACTGCTCCTGACCGCAGCGGGGACACACAAATCCACCTCTGGTCCTGGCTCTTCCACTGATTAGCTGTTACTTGGGCAAATTACTCAGCCTCTCACAGCCTTTTCTCATCCACAAAATATGAGTAATCAGGCACACCACAGAGCACTGTTGTAAAGAGTAAATGAACTAATATAAAACATCAGCAAAGTACCCAGCACATAGGATACCCTCAGCATTTATATACACAAGACCTAATGCTCTTGATTTATGCTCTCATTCTGAGTGTCTGACAACGTCATCAAATCTCTTTCTGAAATTTAAAATTTGTGCGCTAGCTTAAATGTCACTTATCCCAGGATATCATAGATTCCTATAGCCCAGATATCCACTGTCTGACCTATAAGACTGTGGGCTCCATGAGGACCAGAGGCTTAGTTTTCTCTCCTGTCCAAGACTAGTATAATTGTTGGCACATAAAAAGGCATGCAAATATTAATTGAAAGAACTGACTCAATTTAGGAAATGCGTGCCTGTATGTGCTCTCCCTTACTCTACTAACTCAACGGTGACGAGGTGCTGTCTCAATTCCCATCAATTATAAATCACTAACCAAATTTTCTTGTCTGTCAGAATTAAGTAATGAAAATTCTCCTCATTGATGCTCTGTATTTTGAGTGATGACATTGTCATCTTTTTTTTTTTAAAGATTTTATTTATTTATGTATTTGACAGAGAGAGACATAGCGAGAGAGGGAACACAAGCAGGGGGAGTGGGAGAAGGAGAAGCAGGCTTCCTGCGGAGCAGAGAGCCCAATGTGGGGCTCGATCCCAGGACCCTGGGATCACGACCTGAGCCGAAGGCAGACGCTTAACGACTGAGCCACCCAGGCGCCCCATCTTATTAGACATAGAAATAAACTACACTCTTCTTGAAAGCTTAACACACCCTCATACTGTTCTTGTGGCTGTTACGTTACATCTGCAATAGACTTCTATGGCTATTGACACTGACATGTTTGAACACGAAAATATGGGGCCGTTTTATGTACAGTAGTTTTGTTCTCTACTTGAGGACTCAGGTTAACCCAAATACAATTAGGAATACAAAATCCACTGAAAAAGTAACTTCCTTTAAAATAGTCTTTAAAGAGAGCAAAATCCTAAAGGCCTATATGTATGTTAAAATTTTAAAGAATACTTTACACAGACCCACAACTTTTTTCTGTTGATATGATTTACAAACTATTATTTTTCAGATTGGGATAGTAGGAGCTAAGGTCTATTATGTCATGACTGAATTTTTTCTGCATGTTATTTCTTTGAGTTACTTAGGTGATTTATCTGTAAGGGATCTCTTGTAAACATTTTAAAAATGTTAAAAATTCCATGTTTGATCACCACATTGTATACTTTAAATATCTTACAGTTATGTCAACTACACCTCCATAAAACTGGAGGGAAAATATATAGAACATATCCAGGACCATTAAAAAAAATTCCATGTTTGAAATACCACCTGAAAATATAAGCAACTTCATCTACAAAATAAAATCATTAGACGTAATCATCATTAGATAAGTAAATGGCAAGAAGGTAACAAATGTCACGTAATATTGAATTGGCCAGCACCTAGAACACCCAAGTACACCTTGCGGCCCAAATCTGGCCTGTCTTCTGCTTTGGTGAATGAAGTTCCATTGAATGTAGCCACTGCCTGTGTATTGCCTACAGGGGCCGCCTCACTACAGTGGCAGAGATCAGTAGATGCAACAGAGATGGTATGATAATCAAAGCCAAAAACATTTACTATCTGGCCCTTTACAGAAAAAGCTTGCTGAGCTTTGATTTAGATTACATAACTTGCTGTGGTCAAAAAAGAGGACAATGTATTTAGTACTGCTGATAAAATAAAATTATATAATAAGGTAATAAATTAATTCTTTAGTTATCTCCAAAGCCAAATCAAATTGAAGGACTATAGAGTGTAGGCATAATAGTCAAGCTTTATAGCTGTAAAAAGACCTCAAAAAACTCACCAGTTAATAACTATAGTTGACATCTGTTGTGTTCCTATCATTGTTCCAGCTACTCTGTTAGCCGCTGTACATATATCATTTCTAGTTGTCAAAACAACCCTCCCAGTAACTATTGGATATATCCGTTTGATGTATAAGGAAGTTGAAACCAAGAGAACTTTCTGAAGGCCACACAGATCTGCCCAGCTCCAAAGCCTGCATTTTAGAGAACTTACCAGGAACATCTTTTATAAGCAGTGTTAAGTATGAATTGACATCACAAATATCTCCAACGTGCTTCTGCACTCCGCACTGAGAAAATGCTAATATAAAAAAGTACTTCCGGAGACTTCAGATTAAAAATGGAGGAGTAGAGTCACTTCTGCTCCACTCTCTTCTTTGAAACCAGTTGAAAAATGAGACACAGGGGCACCTGAGTGGCTCAGTCGTTAAGCGTCTGCCTTCGGCTCAGGTTGTGATCCCGGGGTCCTGGGATCAAGCCCCACATCGGGCTCCCTGCTCCGTGGGAAGCCTGCTTCTCCCTCTCCCACTCCCCCTGCTTGTGTTCCCTCTCTCGCTGTGTCTCTCTCTGTCAAATAAATAAATAAAATCTTTAAAAAAAAATGAGACACAGAATGAAATACAATAAATAGAAATAAGACACAACTCCATACCATAATTAATTTTTAAAAAGGCACTAAATGCAATGAAACTTAATTTATATCTGGATAGGACATTAAGAGTGGACACAAGAAGTTGTTGTCAAATAGTCCATGATTTATTTATCTGTTAATCAGCTCAATTTGTTTTTCTTCAAGCTAAGTCTTTGCAGAGGGGCTCATTTCCCCCATGAGCTAGTCAACTGATATATCAGTCTACACAGTTTGTTTAGACTGTCAGGAATGACATTAAAACCCCTGCAAGAAATAAACCAGCTGATCTTATCAGTTTGTCCTAATTCCCTTCCATAGTCAGCTCTTCCTAACTTTTCTTTCTCCTTAAACCCTCAGTTTCTGGTCCTTTCAGCAGATGATCTTGCCTCTTACTTTGTTTTGTATAAAACAAGACCAGTTGAAATGAACAACTACTTTCGTGGTCTTTACTAAAATTTTTGTTATTATATGAAAATCCCTAGGTTGCCATGTGTTCAATACTCTAGTCAAATGGACCACTTGCTGCTCTTCTGTTTTTATACTAGCAGTATTTTATTGGGGTAAAATTCACATGTAGTGAAATGCACAAATGTTCCATGAATTTTGACAAATGTGTACACTCATGTCACCATCATCCAGATAAAGATCTAGAACAATTCCATCACCCTAGGAAGTTCTCTCATGCCCCCTTTCCAAACAATTTACTCCCACCCCTTGAGGCAAAAACTACTCTAACTTCTATCATTGATTCATTTTGTCTGTGCTAGAACTTCATTAGAATAAAATCATTCGGTGTGTACTCTTTTGTCTGACTTATTTAGCTCAACATGTTAATGAGATTCATCCATAAACAGTCCACATGTTCATGCTGAATGTATCAGCAGCTCATTTATTTTTATTATACAGATATAACATAAATTGTTTATCCATTCTCCTTTTGATGAGAATTTAGCCTATTATTATTAATACAGCTAACATGAATATTCTTAGTGAACATATGCATTCATTTTTCTTGGGTAAATACCTAGAAGTGGAATTATTGGGTGATGAAGGAGATATTTGTTTAACTTTATTAGAAACTGGAAAATGGTTGCCAAATTGATTCATATAATTGCTATTCTTTAAACATACCACATCCAACTTTCTCTCTTCTGCATCCTGATTCATTCTCCTCTCAATTCCTAGAATGCTCTTTTAGTGCTTGTGTGTTAAATTCCACCAGCCTGTTGGGTGCAATTCATTGGCTTCATCTTTTATGAAGTTTTTCTACCTCAACTCTTATTCTAAACAGCCCAAATTCATTTTTCTCTGCTCTAATCTCTCTTAACATGTTTTCTTACTTCTCCTGGGGCCTTTTTTCACTCAGCTTTTTCTATATTACATCTTATGAAAGCCAGATTATACTGTACACTGTTGCATCCCTCAGGCCTAGCTCATAGACAATGCTAATCATACACAAATACAGACTAAAGACTTGTTAAATGAATAAATGGTTATTTTTATCTATTTCTTATCTTTTTCCTAAGATTATAAACTCCTTGATGGAAGACACCATGTTTTAGTTGTCTCTATAATACCCAGAATTCTCTTCACTAAGATAATTGAACAAATATTTGATATGTGTTTATACAATTTATTCAATATACACGGAAATTATGATGAAATTAGATTTAGCAGATATGCAAAATAATCAGTGGATTTAAATTTTATCACATGGTTCTAATAATCTGAGTTTCTCATTTGATTGAAAACCTACCTTTTGGACGGGGGGAGGAGCAAGATTGCAGAAGAGTAGGAGACCTGGATTTCGTCCAGTCCCAGGAATTCAGCTGGATAGGGATCAAACCATTCTGAACACCTACAAACTCAACAGGAGATCGAAGAAAAGAAGAGCAACAACTCTCTGAACAGAAAAGTGACCACTTTCTGGAAGGTAGGACATGCGGAGAAGTGAATCTGAGGCGATATTCGGGAGGATAGGCGGTGGGGGAGGGGGCCTCTGTGGGCCGCTTCTGGCAAGTGATAGAGCAGCGGAGCACAAAATCGGAACTTTTAGAAGTCTGCTCCTCTGAGGGACGTCGCTCCAGTGGCTAAGCGGGGGGTGGAACCCTCACTGGGACAGTGTGGTCTCAGGACCCTCAGGGTCACAGAAAGACCAGGGGTGCCTGAGTGCGGCAGAGCTCCCAGGTATTTGAGCAGTGAAGCCCGCTGCAGAGACAGAGCCGTGATCTGCAGAACATTTGGGCCACTGCTCCTCCAGCAGGGACCCAACAAGTGGCAGATCCGGGAAGACTCCCCTTCCTCCCCCGGGAGGAGTGGCACGGGAGTGCACTGCAGGGATCTGCTGGGTTTGGAGACTCCACACGGGGTCAGATGCCAGAGACAGAAACACTGTCACAGACCGGGTGAGCACGGAGTACGGCTGGAGACCGGGGAGATGGGAGTGACTGCTTTTCTCTGGGGGCTCACTGAGGAGCGGGGCCCTGAGTTCCCGGCTCCTCCGGGGCAGAGATGGGGAGGCCGCCATTTTCACTCTCGTCCTCCAAAGCTGTAGGGAAAGCTTGCAGGGAACAAAAGCTCCTGAGAGCAAACCTGAGCATATTACTTAGCCCGGACCCAGCAAGGGCGGGGCAATTCCGCCTCTAGCAAAGACATTTGGGAACCACAGCAACAGGCACCTGCCCCAGAAGATCAGCAAGAACAGCCAGCCAAGACCAAGTTTACCGATCAATGAGAATGGCAGAACTCCAGCGCTAGGGGAATACTGCACATAGAATTCATGGCTTTTTCCCCATGATTCTTTAGTCTTTCAAAGTTAATTTTTCTTTAACTGTCTTTTTTTTTTTGAATTTTTATTTTTCCCTTTTTCAACCAACATCTTATCAATCCTTTTTTTAAAAAATCTTTTTTATTTTTCATTTTTAGAGTCATATTCTATCCCTTCATAGTAGTTAGCCTTATTTTTGGTATATATATATATAAGTTGTTCTCTCTTTAAAATTTTGGGATACAGTTTCTTCTAACAGATCAAAATATACCCTAAATCTCTAGTGTATGGCTTTGTTCTAGTCTCCTGCCTGATCACCTTCTCTCCCCCCCTTTTTTTTAATTCCTCTTCTTTCTTTTTTCAACCAACTTCTTATCTTATCAATTCCTTTTATAAAATCTTTTATAATTTTCATCTTTACAGTCACATTCCATCCCTTCATCGTATTAACCCGTATTTTTGTACATATATAAGTTCTTCTTCCTTTAAAATTTGGGAGTCACTTTCTTCTAACAAACCAAAATACACCGAAAATCTAGTGTGTGGCACTGACCTATGCACCAGCCTAATCATATTTGATCATATTCTGTTTTTTGTTTTGTTTTGTTTTTCTTTGTTTTTATCTTTTTCTTTTTCTTTTTTCTTTCTTTCCCTTTCTTTTCCCCCCGTTTCAGGTCTTTGCTGATTTGTTTAGAGTGTATTTTCTGGGGACGTTGGTACCCTGTTAGCATTTTGTTCTCTCATTAATCTAGTCTCCTCTGGACAAAATGACAAGATGGGAAAAATCACCCCAACAAAAAGAACAAGAGGCAGTACCGACTGCCAGGGACACACTCAATATGGACATTAGTACGATGTTGGAACTAGAGTTCAGAATCATGATTTTAAAGATACTACCTGGGCTTGAACAAAGCATGGAAGTTATTAGAGAAACCCTCTCTGGAGAAATAAAAGAACTAAAATCAAACCAAGTCGAAATCAAAAAGGCTATTAAAGAGATGCAATCAAAAATGGAGGCTCTAACTGCTAGGATAAATGAGGCAGAAGAGAGAATTAGTGGTATAGAAGACCAAATGATGGCAAATAAAGTAGTTGAGAAAAAGATAAACAACTACTGGATCACAAGGGCAGAATTCGAGAGATAAGCGATACCATAAGATGAAACAACATTAGAATAATTGGGATCCCAGAAGAAAAAGAAAGAGAGAGAGGGGCAGAAGGTATATTGGAGCAAATTATAGCAGACAACTTCCCTAATTTGGGGAAGGAAGCAGGCATCAAAATCCAGGACACAGAGAACCACTCTCAAAATCAATAAAAATAAGTCAACACCCCGACATCTAATAGTAAAACTTACGAGTCTCAGAGACAAAGAGAAAATCCTGAAAGCAGCTCAGGAGAAGAGATCTGTAACCTACAATGGTAGAAACATTAGATTGGCAACAGACCTATCCACAGAGACCTGGCAGGCCAGAAAGGACTGACATGATATATTCAGAGCACTAAATGAGAAAAATATGCAGCCAAGAATACTATATCCAGCTAGGTTGTCATTGAAAATAGAAGGAGAGATAAAAAGCTTCCAGGACAAACAAAAACTAAATGAATTTGCAAACACGAAACCAGGCCTACAAGAAATATTGAAAGGGGTCCTCTAAGCAAAGAGAGAGCCTAAAAGCAACATAGACCAGAAAGGAACACAGACAATATACAGTAACAGTCACCTTACAGGCAATACAATGGCACTAAATTCCTATCTTTCAATAGTTACCCTGAATGTAAATGGGCTAAATGCCCCAATCAAAAGACACAGGCTATCAGATTGGATAAAAAAAACAAGACCCATCGATATGCTGCTGCAAGAGACTCATTTTAGACCCAAAGACACCCCCAGATTGAAAGTGAGGGGGTGGAAAACCATTTACCATGCTAATGGACACCAAAAGAAAGCTGGGGTGGCAATCCTTATATCAGCCAAATTAGATTTTAAACCAAAGACTGTAATAAGAGATGAGGAAGGACACTATATCCTACTTATAGGGTCTATCCAACAAGATCTAACAATTGTAAATATCTATGCCCCTAACATGGGAGCAGCCAATTATATAAGCCAATTAATAACAAAAGCAAAGAAACACATCGAAAACCATACAATAATAATGGGGGACTTTAACACCCCCCTCACTGAAATGGCCAGATCATCTAAGCAAAAGATCAACAAGGAAATAAAGGCTTTGAATGACACACTAGACCAGATGGACTTCACAGATATATTCAGAACATTCCATCCCAAAGCAACAGAATACACATTCTTCTCTGGTGCCCATGGAACATTCTCCAGAATAGATCACATCCTAGGTCATAAATCAGGTCTCAACTGGTACCAAAAGACTGGGATCATTCCCTGCCTATTTTCAGACCACAAAGCTTTGAAACTAGAACTCAATCACAAGAGGAAAGTCAGAAAGAACTCAAGTACACGGAGGCTAAAGAGCATCCTGCTAAAGAATGAATGGGTCAATGAGGAAATTAAAGAAGAATTAAAATAATTCATGGAAACCAATGAAAATGAAAACACAACTGTTCAAAATCTTTGGGATGCAGCAAAGGTAGTCCTAAGAGGAAATTATATAGCAATACAAGCCTTTCTCAAGAAACAAGAAAGGTCTCAAATACTAACCTAACCCTGAACCTAAAGGAGCTGGAGAAAGAACAGCAAATAAAGCCTAAACCCAGCAGGAGAAGAGAAATAATAAAGATCAGAGCAGAAATCAATGAAATAGAAACCAAAAGAACAGTAGAACAGATCAACGAAACTAGGAGCTGGTTCTTTGAAAGAATTAACAAGATTGATAAGCCCCTGGCCAGACTTATCAAAAAGAAAAGAGAAATGACCCAAATCAACAAAATCATGAATGAAAGAGGAGAGATCACAACCAACACCAAAGAAATACAAACAATTATAAGAACATATTATGAGCAACTCTATGCCAGCAAATTAGATAATCTGGAAGAAATGGAGGCATTCCTAGAGATGTATAAACTACCAAAACTGAACCAGGAAGAAATAGAAAACCTGAACAGACCTATAACCACTAAGGAAATTGAAGCAGTCATCAAAAATCTCCCAAAAAACAAGAGCCCAGGGCCAGATGGTTTCCCAGGGAAATTCTACCAAACATTTGAAGAATTAATACCTATTCTTCTGAAACTGTTCCAAAAAATAGAAATGCAAGGAAAACTTCCAAACTCGTTTTAGGAGGCCACCATTACCTTGATCCCAAAGCCAGACAAAGACCCCATCAAAAAGGAGAATTACAGACCAATATCCTTGATGAACATGGATCCAAAATTCTCACCAAATTACTAGCCAGTAGGATCCAACAGTACATTAAAAGGATTATTCACCACGACCAAGTGGGATTTATCCCTCGGCTACAAGGTTGGTTCAACATCCACAAATCATTAAATGTGATACAATACATCAATAAAAGAAAAAACAAGAACCATATGATCCTCCACAATAGATGCAGAAAAAGCATTTGAGAAAGTACAGCATCCTTTCTTGATCAAAACTCTTCAGAGTATAGGGATAAAGGGTATATACCTCAAGATCATAAAAGCCATCTATGAAAAACCCACAGTGAATATCATTCTCAATGTGAAAAAACTGAGAGCTTTTCCCCTAAGGTCAGGAACATGGCAGGGATGTCCACTATCACCACTGCTATTCATCATAGTATTAGAAGTCCTAGCCACAGCAATCAGACAACAAAAAGAAATCAAAGGCACGCAAATCGGCAAAGAAGAAGTCAAACTCTCACTGTTTGCAGATGATATGATACTTTATGTGGAAAACCCAAAAGACCCCACCCCAGAACTGCTGGAACTCATACAGGAATTCAGTAAAGTGGCAGGATATAAAATCAATGCACAGAAATCAGTGACATTCCTATACACCAACAACAAGACAGAAGAAAGAGAAGTTAAGGAGTTGATCCCATTTACAATCGCACCCAAAACCATAAGATACCTAGGAATAAATCTAACCAAAGAGGCAAAGGATCTGTACTCAGAAAACTATAAAATACTCATGAAAGAAATTGACGAAGACACAAAGAAATGGAAAAACATTCCATGCTCATGGATTGGAAGAACAAATATTGTGAAGATGTCAATGCTACCTAGAGCAATCTACACATTCAATGCAATCCCCATCAAAATACCATCCACTTTTTTCAAAGAAATGGAACAAATAATCCTAAAATTTGTATGGAACCAGAAAAGACCCCGAATAGCCAGAGGAATGTTGAAAAAGAAGAGCAAAGCTGGCAGCATCACAATTCCGGACTTCCAGCTCTATTACAAAGCTGTCATCATCAAGACAGTATGGTACTGGCACAAAAACAGACACATAGATCAATGGAACACAATAGAGAGCCCAGAAATGGACCCTCAACTTTATGGTCAACTAATCTTCGACAAAGCAGGAATGAATGTCCAGTGGAAAAAAGACAGTCTCTTCACCAAAGGGTTTTGGGAAAATTGGACAGCCACATGCAGAAGAATGAAACTGGACCATTTCCTAACACCACACACAAAAATAGACTCCAAATGGTTGATAGAGCATCAAAATCCTAAAGGAGAACACAGGCAACAACCTCTTCGACCTCAGCCACAGCAACTTCTTTCTAGAAACATTGCCAAACACAAGGGAAGCAAGGGCAAAAATGAACTATTGCGACCTCATCAAGATAAAAAGCTTTTGCACAGCAAAAGAAACAGTCAACAAAACCAAAAGACAACTGACAGAATGGGAGAAGATATTTGCAAATGACATATCAGATAAAAGGCTAGTATCCAAAATCTCTAAAGAACTTATCAAACTCAACACCCAAAGAACAAAGAATCCAATCAAGAAATGGGCAGAAGACATGAACAGACATTTTTCCAAAGAAGACATCCAAATGGCCAACAGACACATGAAAAAGTGCTCAACATCGCTCGGCATCAGGGAAATCCAAATCAAAACCTCAATGAGATACCACCTCACACCAGTCAGAATGGCTAAAATTAACAAGTCAGGAAATGACAGATGTTGGCAGGGATGCGGAGAAAGGGGAATTCTCCTACACTGTTGGTGGGAATGCAAGCTGGTGCAGCCACTCTGGAAAACAGTATGGAGGTTCCTCAAAAAGTTGAAAATAGAGCTACCATATGATCCAGCAATTGCACTACTGGGTATTTACCCCAAAGATACAAATGTAGGGATCCGAAGGCGTATGTGCACCCCAATGTTTATAGCAGCAATGTCCACAATAGCCAAACTGTGGGAAGAGCCAAGATGTCCATCGACAGATGAATGGATAAAGAAGAGGTGGTATATATATACAATGGAATATTATGCAGCCATCAAAAGGAATGAAATCTTGCCATTTGCAACGACGTGGATGGAACTGGAGGGTGTTATGCTGAGTGAAATAAGTCAATCAGAGAAAGACATGTATCATATGACCTCACTGATAGGAGGAATTCTTAATCTCAGGAAACAAACTGAGGGTTGCTGGAGTGGTGGGGGGGTGGGAGGGATGGTGCGCCTGGGTGATAGACATTGGGGAGGGTATGTGCTATGGTGAGCACTGTGAATTGTGTAAGACTCTTGAATCACAGACCTGTACCTCTGAAACAAATAATACATTATATGTTTAAAAAAAAAAAAGAAGAGGAAGAAGAAGATAGCAGGAGGGGAAGAATGAAGGGGGGGACATTAGAGGGGGGAGACAAACCATGAGAGACTATGGACTCTGAGAAACAAACTGAGGGTTCTAGAGGGGAGGGTGGTGGGGGGATGAGTTGGCCTCATGGTGGGTATTAAGGAGGGCACGTTCTGCATGGAGCACTGGGTATTTTGTGCAAACAATGAATCATGGAACACTACGTCAAAAACTAATGATGTAAGGTATGGTGATTAACATCACCTAATAATAAAAAAAATAAAATAAAATAAATAAAAACCTACCTTTTGGTGCAATATAAGGTGAAAGTGGAAGCATATAAACGTTCTTCCCCAAATCTTTATTTCAAATCAGAACTAATTTCACTTACTGTTTTCATGAGACATATGAATGCAAATGTATTCATAAAGATCCTTAAATATTAATCAAGGGCACTTAAGCATTTGGTTGTTCCAACTGATCCTCATTTGATAGGAAATTTAATTTTTTGAAAAGGTTATTGTATTACAACTCAATTATTTCCTAGGATATAGTTGTATTAATGTTCTTAATTTTGAATCACCAGTCACTGTATTAAATGACAACAATACAATTAATGTATAATTGAGTGAAAGCTTCTAGCTTTTAAAATAAAATATTTCTTTCAAGAGACTCTTATAGGGTTATTTAAACTCATAAAGTGAGTACTTATTTTAGAGGGAAGAAGAAAAAAATAAAATTTCTGAAATGTTGCTCCATTATCTAGAATATCCATTCACCTCCTGAGGATACTTCAGGATTCTACTAGATAAAGCCAGTTATTAGATGTCTTCTGATATTTTATCTTCTATTCCAATACTTAGCTCTTACAAGAAATATCATAACACAAAATGTATTTTATTGTCAGTGGAAATTTAAAAGGAACTGTGGACATGACATTGAATTCCAATATTTTATTTAACTAGTCTAGGAGAAGAATTTTCAAGTAGCAAGGGTAGAAAAAGGAAAAAAAAAGAAATTAAAAAAAAGGATTAGATAGCAACTTTTCTTGATAAGAGAAAAATGCAAAACATAGGCAACTAAACCTTTGGAAATTGTTTTCACAAAAATAATGACAAAAAATTGAAAAGACTTGTTTACATAAGGTTGCTTGGGGCAGGTGTGTGCTTGGTCTGATCCTTTAAAAAGTTTGTTTTCATCATTCAAACCAGGCGTTTCCAAACTTTTTCTGTAAAGGACCAGGTAGCAAATAGTTTTTGCTGTGCGGGCCATATGGTCTCTGTTGCAACTACACAACTCCTCCTTTACAGCTCAAGAGCAGCCGCAGAAGATAAGCAAACAAGTGGGCGTGGCTGTGTGTCAGTAAAACTCAACTTAAAAAAAAAAGGAAGCAGGCTGATTTGGTCTATAGACTGTAGTTCGCTGACCCCTGATTTACACAATACATTAAAAAAAAAAAAAATCCAATAGGGTTTTTTTTCTCCAGTTTGAAACAAATTCTCTCTACCACAGCATTGTACTTCTTAATGATAAACAAGGTCCAACAATACATCATTTGAGAGAGATTATTTTACATGATCCTTCTTATCACCACACCCGTGGTCATTCTAAGATCTTAACACAAAGCAAGTTCTGTGACCTGCCTTTCCGAGGAGAAGTTAGCAGTCACTATCACTTAGTTTAAGACTTTGTCTATGCTATGGCACTGGAAATTTCCAACCACCTGATTGGGTTTCTTCAGCATCCAAATGATAAATGCAATATTTCATTTTTTTGTATGAGTATATTGCCATCTTCTAGATAAATAAAAAAACATATTTCATATATATATGTATATATATACACACATACATATATATATATATATGCATATATATATATATAGACAAGATTCTATTCAAAATATTTAACAACAACCAACCAAAAGGCCCTGGGTGCCAGAGCAGAGTCCTAGAGTCTTCCTGTTGTACCAGCTGTTAACTCTTTAGTTGCCTGATCATAGGGAGGTCCAGGAGACCCTGTGGGAGGGTTGGGAATGGACAGGGTTTGTGGGGGGTGGGGACATGCATGGGACTCAGGAGAGCAGATATTCGTTAGTATTTCACTATGATAAATGTATGCCAACTGCACATTACTTGCAAATCTGATTATTTTGAGCTGCCAATGGGCAATGGTGCTAATAAAATACATCTCACAGAACCACAAATCTCTCCAAATTGGAGCCATGTTTGAATATTCAACTCCTACCTCTAATCAGTCACAGGTCTTATCATTTCTTCAGTTTGTTGCACTTAGTGGCTCACTGTTTATATTAGTTTTAGCTTCCCAACTGGATTGTAATGTACTTGAGGGCAGGTACACCCACAGTGCTTAAATCAGTGCCAGGCAAATG
Organism: Phoca vitulina; assembly: GCF_004348235.1. NCBI lineage: Eukaryota > Metazoa > Chordata > Mammalia > Carnivora > Phocidae > Phoca > Phoca vitulina. Next base: position 15,149,037 of record NW_022589729.1, on the reverse strand, counting down.
AACTTCAAAACTTTGGGTCAATTGATTAAAAAAAAAAAAGAGAGAGAGAGCTATATTATAAATATATACGTATCTCCTTGGTAATTTACAAGGAATCTAACAGTTATTAGCTGTCTGTATTTTTATCTTCATTGACATTATTTTATTCAAAAATACAGCTATATAGCTAAGGCCAAAAAATATTTTTCATGAAAATAAAGAATTCCAGTTTTATTTTTATTTTAAGTAAATTATTTATCTCAACAAATAGTAACAATTTCTCAAGATCACTTCACCCCATTTGACCTTTTAATTTCCATTACTGTACACCTTAACTAAAATGGTTCCACCAGGGAGAAAAAAGTCTTGCATGGCATATTTTTAAATGCAATAAAGGACTTCTGATTTCAGCTCCAACATGAAAAGTTTGGAGACCATCACTTCTGCCTTTACAGTAAGAAAAAAAGCTAAACAAACTGCAGATCAATGACTTCTCTTAAATCAATTGCAGAAATGGGTCACAGGGAAATGATCATCCTGAAATCTGATGAGACAGGCAAATGTAGAGAATAAAATCAACATCAGCTTACCTGGAGCAAAAGCCACTGGAGCCATAGGGTGATAGGAACACGTAATTGGTAATTTTGACCAATTGCTGGAGGCAGAGTGTGGATTAGCTTTACAAGGGAGAAACTTATAGGGGCCCAGTGTTTTGTGGGTTTTACTTCCAGGAACTCCACAGGTTCTCACAGTGAAAATCTGAGGGGAAAAGCCACATTATTTCAGGCAGGGGCAGGGGGAAAGTAACCATTTTTAAATCCAGAACATTCTAAATAGCAAAGGTTTGCCATTCAAGAGAAACTACTTTATCAGAGCCTTATCTATCGGGGAGCCTTATTTTCCTTTTACCTAAAGGGAGAAAAAAAAAAAGGCCAGGAAACCCCTATGAAGGCCACAGCTCAGGGACTCAGGTGCACTAAAAGATTGTGATTTAATCATAAGATTACAAAACATTCCCCCTCCTACCCACCTTATCACCACATCAGCAGGGCTCCAGTATAATAACAGTGAATTTCAACTGATCGGGCTACAAGACAGACTCTACCTGAGAAGGAGTTCTTAGGGAAACCCAAAGACACGAGAGGAGGAAAACCACAGGACACTATCAGAAACTACAGCTATAGAAAACTTTAAACATACTCCAGCTCCTAGCCAGAGTAACATAAAACTCCATGTGAGAGTCCTGTTTACCTTAGTTTCTGTTACCTGACACATCAAGTGTGGCTTTCATCAAAAAATTACAAGACATGTTAAAAGTCTAGAAAAAAATAAACAGTCTGAAGAGACAAAACAAGCATCAGAACAAGATTTAAATATGGCACAGATTTAGAATAATCAGCAATATAACTTCCCATGATTAATATGTTAAGGATCTAATGGAAAAAAGTAAACAACATGCAAGAACAGATGGGGAATGTAGCTGAGAGATGGAAACTCTAAGAAAGAATCCAAAACAAATGCTAGCAGTCACAAACACTGTACCAGATGTGAAGAATGTCTTTGATGGGCTCATCAGCAAATTGGACGTGGCCAAGGAAAGAATAAGTGAACTTGAAGATATGTCTATAGAAACTTCTGTTGTGTAATAGAAACTTCTTATTCAGTTCCAGTAGAACTGAAACACAAAAAGAAAGAATTTTTTTAAAAAAAGAATAGAATATTCAAATAGTGTAGGACAATTACAGAAGTTATAACATATGTGTAATGGGAACACCATAAGGAAAAGAAAAAGAAAATGGATCAGAAGAAATATTTAAAGTAATAATGACTGGTATTTTTCCAAAATTAATGACAGACACCAAACTACAGAACCAGGAAGTTTAGAGAATAGCAAGCAGGATAAAAGACAAAAATTCTATATGTAGGCATATAATATTCAAACTGCAGAAAAACAAAGCAAAGAGAAAATCTTGAAAGAAGCCAGTAAAACAAAACTCCTTATCTATGAAGGTATACAAATAGGAGTTACATCAGACTTCTCCTTAGAAATCATGCAAGCAAGAAATAAATGGAATGAAATATTTAAAGCGGTAAAAGAAGAAAACCACCAAACTAGAATTTTATCAGCAAAAGTGAATTATAATATAAATCAAAACCACAATGAGATATCACCTCACAACAATTAGAATGGCTATCATCAAAAAGACAAGAAATAACGAGCGTTGGTGAGGATGTGGAGAAAAGAGAACCCTCATACACTGGGAATGTAAATTGGTGCAGCCATTACAGAAATCAGTGTGGAGGTTCCTCCAAAAATTAAAAATAGAACTACAATATGATCCAGCAATTCTACTTTCCAAAGAAAATAAAAACACTAACTCAAAAAGATATATGTACTCCCACGTTCATTGCAGCATTATTTACAATAGTCAAAATATATACAATGCTTTATTAATCAGCCATTAAAAAAAAAAGAAATCTTGCCATTTGCAACAACATGAATGGAGCTTAAGGGCATTATGTTAAGTGAAATAAGTCAGAGAGAGAAAGACAAACACCATATGATCATACCTATATGTGGATTAAAAAAACAAGTTCATAGATACAGAGAACAGATTGGTGCTTGCTGAGGTGGGAGGTGAAGGGTGTACAACATGGGTGAAGGTGAGCAAAGGGTACAAACTTGATTTGAAGACCTATCTCGGTTTTAACTCAACTGTCTTCAGAAGAGAAAGAGAAACCAATTTTTCTTCAAAACGTTTCAAAAAATTTTAGTGTTTTATCTTGGCTTTGTTAATATGAATGACTCATAAAGGTTATATAAATATTGACTGGTCCAGAAAGATTTAACTCTTGATAAATAATATTTCTTCTCAAAGCAACTAAGAGAATAATAATCTAAATTAAAGGCAGGAAGTTCATGGTTCATTCAGTTTGTCAGTACGTGTCTACAGTACTTCGTTGAAAAGACACAGGGCCAATGGGCACCTGGGTGGCTCAGTTAGTTAAGCATGTACCTTCGGCTCAGGTCATGACCCCAGGGTCTGGGATTGAGCCCCATATCAGGCTCTCTGCTCAGCGGGGAGTCTGCGTCTCCCTCTCCCCCAGGCTTATGCTCTCTCTCAATCTCCCTCTCTCTCTCTCAAATAAATAAATAAAATCTTTAAAAAAAGAAAAGAAAAGAAAAGCCACAAGGCCAGATGCATTCAGGAAGTCAGAATTTTTTGGATTTTAGAAAAGTAATATGGCATATACACTATTTATTATGTAACTCCCACAGCAGAGTCTAGAAAAGAACCATAGAATGAAATTAATTTTGTTGCAAAATATGTGAATATTCACACAAAGTGTGGTAAATAAAAACATATATAATCTTAATATTGGTTCAGGCCAGGTTTTATATCCAAATGCATTCTGGTGCCAAACTTATTTAAAAAACTTTCATTTTACAGAGAATTTTAGATTTCAGAATTGTATATGAGGGATTGTGAATTTTTACTGCCATGTGCTTTTTCCTTACTAAATTGAAGTCTTTCAACATGAATTGAAACCAGTGTTAAACTGATGCAGACAAATAGGATTTAGGCTAACTGTTATGCCTAATAACTTGTAAGAAGACAGACTTAGAACATCTTTTCCCTCAAAATTAATTGTGATTGGTAAATGTGTCTAATACTTGATAGCATCATTCCCTTTGGGAGATAATGTGGTGTACTGACACATACTGAATTTTTTTATTATTAGACTTTCTTCAAGGGAAATACTTTGTTTTAGTCTCTGTTGCAATTGTCTGCATGCTCGTGCGTGACAACGTCTGGTTCCTGGGCTCCCTGAAGCATGCGGTCTGTCAAGTTCCTTCTTGGCAAGCTCCCTCCTGGGCTGATATTTTGACAAGCGTCTAATATGCTGTAGCTCTCAAAATCCATTTTTTATTTGGTAAAGGAGTTAGAGTGACCACAGGTTTTATGTGTCCCCTCGGCCCCTCCCCCACGCGTTCCTTTTGGAGGTTTCCTGTGACAGGCAGTTTGAGGTGTATTGTGTGAAGAGACAGCTCTCCTCTCAGCTCCTCAAATGCTACTTTAAAATTGGTTTGAATGTACTTTCTCTTCAGTTTTTCTTCCAATAAAAGACTTCCTTCTCAATCAAGCCTTATCCATGCATTTATCATTGTCAGGAAAGATTAATGGCAATATTATCATCCAGAGGAATATTAAAACTCAATGTTTTAATACTTACCGATTCATGTTCTATTATTCTTCATGGAAGATTTAAGACTGTCAATGAGAATCAGCAGTAAAATTCTGCCTTGGTTCAAATTCTGGATTTTCTCATTAATAGATGACCTTGAACAAGCTATATTACTGCTCTATGTTCTTAGTGTTTCCTGTATGTCATAGGCTGGGTGTGAGGATTAAATTAATTAATGCTTATAAAGTACTCAGAATAGAGCCTGCATATAGTAAGCACTCAATAAATGTTTATTATTATTATTATTAAAATGTATCTGGAACTGCCAAGAAAGTTCTATTCTGTACATAAAGCATTAAAAAAACATATAAAATATACTAATAAAAAACACAACTCAGAACATATAACCTCTGAACAGCAACTCTCTGACTCCATTTTTCCTACAGTATTATAAATTCATATGTGATTCCAGTAGTGATGGAAGTCATAAATTACTCCTCTGTGCATATACCCAATGCTCAGCAATTTTTTTCTGAATCTAAAATAGAATGAAGCAAAAGATAATTCTGCCTCTGTCCCTGAAATGGCCTTCTCTTTTGTAGCTTCAAGGTTAATCTTAACCATCCTTTTAGACCAAAGCTGACATATCTCCTAAGAAGCTTTCATAGATTCTCTTTCCTACCCCTAATGTGTATCTCTATGACTATTCTTCTATATTGTTTAATAATTCTCTATATTTCTCTCTCTTCTCCAGCTTCCTAAGAGCAAGGAGCGCTTTATTCATCTTTGTCTTCTTAATGATTCTTATAATGCTCAGTACAGCACTCCAAGATGGGATAAGGGATACAGGATGAGTTCATCAAGGAACTAACTGAATGGGTGAGTGAAGCAAACCAAGGTTATGTCAAGGCAAAATATCGACAATTTCTCACCATATTGGTCTCATTTCACATGCATTGCATATCTCACTTGAAAATGTTTTGAAATAACCGAAAGAGCATTTAGAATTCAAGGAATTGTGCCTGATCAGCAACAAATTAGTTCAAACTGCCTCATTTTACCTATCTTTAAATTCCACTGAAATCTTCCTTTTCTCAAAGAAGAGTATTTTATAAAACAAGTTAATTAGAAAAATACCTTTTCCCTAATGCAGCAACAAATATTTTGGCAAACATTACAGCAAACAAATATTACAGGAAAGGCATCTAGAAATTTCATTAAGAAATTCCAAGAAGCTGGTGCCTGGGGGCTCAGTCGATTAAGCATCTGCCTTTGGCTCAGGTTATGATCCCAGGGTCCTGGGATCGAGGCCCATGAGCGGGGAGCTTTTCCGTCTCCCTCTGCCTGCCTCTCTCTCTCTCTCTCTCTGTCAAATAAATAAAATCTTTTTTTTTTTTTTAAAGAAATTTCAAGAAGCCAGAATAATAGGGAAGCATGGCACCTACCTATTTTTGGCTAAAAATTGACTAATTATGGAATATCCCTTTACCTTAATCTGAACTATTCACTTTTAGTGGTCTAACAAATTCTTAATCAGCTACAACCTTATCCCCCATTCTAGTTCTAATTCCATTTGGCCATTTCTCCCAATACTCCTTGTCTTAATTGCTAAATTCTCCTAGAAGAGTGGTTTACAACTTTGGCTGTACATCTGGAATCAACTGTGAGCCTAAAAACCAACTGCTGCTGGGACCAACTCCCCAGAGATTTTTGGTATCAAGTAGCCCGTGATGAGGCTGGTCCATCAGGAATTTTAAAAATTCCTCAGGTGATTCTAATGTATAGCATTGCTAATGCAGAGTTGAGAACCACTGCCCTAGATCATGCTTCATGTATATCAGGCCTGTTTATCTCAATCAAATCCTTAACAAGAACCCAGGGCCTCCACCTCATTGCACATTTCATCTTGAAGAGCCCTGATGCCAGGGTCGATTTGGGCATTTGGGGTAGGAGAACTTTATGAGGACACTGTTCTTTGCATTTTAATAATGAGTTAGTGCTACTTGCTCTCTAATATTACCACTCTGTCCTTATTATTTACATTGAAATTTTGTGTAAGAATTATAGGTCTTTGCCCTAGTATGCTCTCAAGCTTGACCGAATGAAGCTCCTTAATCCATATCAACAGATTTCTGCCCCACAACAAACCCTGGTACTATTGTTGTCCTTATGCTTGGAAACATCACATGGCAAGTGGAACTTGTCTTGTGTCTGGTTGAGGTCTGGCCCTGGTTCCTAGGTCCCCAACCTGAATTATGAGACTTAGTAATTGGGTTTCTGTCTTGTTCCCTTCTAAATGAGTCTTGAGTGCAAGGAGCCCAGCACTCCTAGCAGCTGGACTTTCTCTTAGAACCACCACTCTCTAGGTGAATGCCATGAAACCAAGCACCTGCCAACACGGACCTTTATGGGCTGTCTGGATGGACAATACTCAATGGCTGGACCAATGCTCTCAACCTTTAAATAAGAGGCACACACCCACCCTGTCTCCTTTTTGGATCTACATTTGAAAATACATCTTCATGTCTCTTTCCCAAATAACCTATGCCTGATTTACTTGACCTTGTGTGTGAATACAAAGCTCTTCCATGATTCTGTGAATCTGCCTGTATTCTTCTATCTACTCTTCTCATATTCTTATTCTAAGAGCTACTTCTGGTAGGAAGTAGAGTGGAAAATATATATATATATCATATAGCATATTATTAAAATTAACTTCATCTGTTTCTCTCCTACCTTGTAATGTGGCTACTAGAGATTTAGAAATTATATATGTGACAGGGTTTCTGTAATATACCTTTTAAAATTCATGCCATAATTATTCTTCTCAATTCACGTGGCAGAGATTTAGAAATGTATCCCAATATCTTTTCACCCCACCTTCTTCTTTGGTAATAGTGCCTATAACCTCAGCCTCCCATGCAGTGTGGGGTTGCGGGGGTGGGGTGAGGAGCAGCCCCCTGGCTTTGCACTGTGAATGGTATATGAAAGGATGAAAAGAAGTGATGTGTGGCTTTTAAAGAGAAAGAATATCCTCTTCCATTCCTTTTGCTTCATTCCCACTACTCGCTGGAATTTAGACAAAGTGATGAACCACCCTGGACCTTGCAAATGAGAACAAAAGTCTACAGATGGCAGAACAACACGATAAAAAAAGATTGATCCCCTGATGACTATGCACATCACACTGTTTCATGAGAGAGACATGAAATTCCATCTTTTTCAAGGCACTGTTAATTTGGGTCTCTGTTTCAGGCAGTCAAAATGACAATTTAACAAATACAACTGATCATTAAAAAATATCAATTTCATGGTACATTCATATAGCATATTTCAATTTTTCATCTATTTCTCTGTGTCTCATTTGATGTTCACAACTTCATCCAGTTGCTAGAACAGATATTACTATTCTGATTTTATAGATGGGGAAACCAAGTCTTACAGAGTCTTTGAGACACTCAAAAGATTAGATGGCTAGAAAGCCACACACCTGGAATGACCACTTAGAGCTCTCGGACTCATACTGTAATGCTCTTTCCACTGGGCTGCCCTACAGTGAACCCTGGGAGTGAGCCCTGGATCACAAGCATGAAAACAGCAGATTTCACACTTGATTAGGCCTTCTGTAAATGAAAACAATAAGTGTTTGACTTTCTATGTGAATCATATTTAAGACTGGAGAACATGAGGGCAAAGATCACGTTTTCCATAACTCATATCTTCCTTGGCACCCAGTACTCTGCCCAGTGGGTCCCACTAGTGAAAGGAAACAGGAAATAGTACAGAGAGATCTCAGGGCCAGCCAGGGTAAAGACCAGAAGCGATGTGTCACAGACTTTTTAAAAAAAGCACAATACGAATGAAAAATAGATTAAATACAACACATGCCATGAAATTAAGCCACAACCAGCAGCGGACCTTAAAGATGAGGCAAATTAGAATTCTGTTCAATGACGGTGCTATGCTAAAGGAGTAAAATCACCAATACCTAAAACAAAGGTTATAGCTGTCCTTAAATTTAACTACTTTCTTTTCCCATACACAATGTACTATAATTTAAAAGGAGAAAGGAAAGAGAAAAGATTAATCATAATTAAATGACTCTAGGAATCTTTGCAACACGTATCATTTCTTATTAACCTGACTTTTAGTGAGGCACCATATGTAGTTCGATCCTGGGAAAACAAAGTCCTTGTTTCAACAATTGAGGTAGTGAAAAGTGGTAGCACCACTTCCTACTTAAGCTTCTCAGCCTGTATCCAAATCCATGCTCAAGGATAAATCAATGGCTGAGGTTCTGCTCATTCTGCTTTAGCCCCTGATGCTAAGACTGCCAATAAAGTAGCTATTGCAGTAGTTATTTAGGGATGAAGGCACTGGCCTGTAAGAAATGGAATTGAGAACCATTCATTTTACACAATATCCAGCCATCAAGTGATATAATTCAATCTCTATCAAGCCATGACAGAAGCGAAAAATGCTTGAATTCCCATAGGAATAGAAATCTACTCCCTACCCATCTACGTATTTTTAAATGTGAACATTTTTTAATTGGAATATTGCAAATTAGCACATTTAAAACCACTTTAGGGAGAATATATAAGTATGTATTCTGCAAGCTTAAGATTACAGTAATCAGTTTTTTGTAAAAATTACAGGCAAATCATTGTACTTTGTTTTAGATGACTTTCTAAAATCGTTACTTTTTAAAATTCAAATTTCTGAACTCAAGCCATGATAATTCAGGCACTTCCACAAATGACTTCCAAATTAGTAAAATCAGAATGTCTTAATGATGAATTAAATACCAATTTCCACATTAAATACCTCAGAAATACTGGAGGTACGCCTGACACGTGCCCTTCTGTCATCCTCTACATCGGATCAGTAACTAAGTTGTGGCAATTCTCCTAAAAGCTTCAGGATCCATCAGTTGTCATCTTCACTGCCAATACCTTAGTCCAAGCTACCACCACCTCAGTACTTGAATGACTGCAAGAGATTCTCCATTTCTCTCCACATCTACTCTTGCCTTCCTTCCACTTCATTCTACCACAAAAGCCACAATGTTCTTTTTAAAACTAATCAACAGAAATCCATATATATACTATGTTCACCAAAAGACATGTGCAAGATTATTCCTTGCAGCATTATTTGTAATAGCATCAAACCATACACAACCCAAATGTCCATAACAGTAGGAAGGGTACACTAGAATTCTACATGGCAAAGAAAGTAGAATGAGTTATATCCAGGCACAGCAATATGGAGGAATCTCAGAAACATGATGTTGAATGAAGTAAATCAGACACAAAGAAGCACATATAATTCTACATGCGTAAAGTTCAAAATTAGGCAAAACCAATTTGTTTTCTCCAGCTTTACTGAAGTATAACTGACAAATAAAATTATATATATTTAAAGTATACAATATGACTATTTGATATACATATACTTTGTGAAATGATTATCATGATCAGGTCAATTAACACACCTTTTACCTCACAGAGTTAGCGCACACACACGTGTGTGTGTGTGTGTGTGTGTTGTATGTGTGTAGTAGAATGTTTAAGTTCTACTCTCTAAGCAAATGTCAAGTATACAATACAGTATTGTTAACTATAGTCACCATGCTGTGCATTAGATCCCCAGAACTTATTCACCTTAGAATTGAAGGCTTGCACTCTTTGATCAGCATCTCCCCAACTCTCCCACCCCTAAGCCCCTGGTAACCACCATTCTACTCTCATTTCTATGAGCTTGACTACTTTTTTTTAAGAGTCCACATATAAGTTAGATCATACAGCATTCATCTTTCTCTGATTTATTTCACTTAGCATAATGCCCTCAAGGTCTGTCCATGTTGTCACAAATGGCAGGATTTCCATATATATCACATTTTCTTTACCCATTCATCTGTTGACAGACACTTGGATTGTTTCCATTATCTTGGCTATTTTGAATAATGCTGCAAAAATCATGGGAGTGCATGTATCTCTTCGATATCCTGTTTTCATTTCCTTTGGGTACATATCCAGGAGTGAAATTGCTGGATCACCTGGTAGTTCTATTTTTAATTTCTTGAGGAACCTCCATACTGTTTTCCATAGTGACTAAACCAATTTGCATTCTCATAAGCAGTACACAGGGTTTCTTTTAACCCACATCCTCGCCAACACTTGTAATCCCTTATCTTTTTGGTAAAAGCCATCCTAACAGGTTCATTGTGGTATAGAGTTGCATTTCTCTGATGATGAGTGATGTTGAGCACATTTTCATGTACCTTTTGGCCATCTGCATGTCCTCTTTGGAAAAAAAGTGTCTATTTAGGTCGTTGAGGCAAAACCAATTTTGGGTGGTGGAAGTCAAGATACTGTAAGCCTGGGGATAGATAATGACTGGAAGAGGGATTTCTAGGGTGCTAGGACCTCTTGATCTGGGTACTAGTTTCATGAGAGTGTTCACTTTGTAAAAATTCGTTAAACTACATGCTTATTATTTGCACTTTTCTCTACATATTATACTTCAACAAAAAAATCTACTTTAAAAAACCCACGAATCTATCATGCCGTCCTCCTATTTAACATCAGTCTTGGGACTAAAAGTCAGCACCTCTGCTACACTACAACGTTACAACTGGACCTTGACAGTGCGGCTCCAGCTTCAGAAGAATTGCTCTCCTTTTCTGCGTGTTTTCAATTTCCTCAAAAGCACAGTGAACCTTCCCACCTCGGGGCCAGTTCATATGCTAGTTCCTCTACCTGGAGGTCTCTTTACCTGTGCTTTGCCTGGTTAACTACCACCCATCTTTCAGATCTCAGCTTAAACTGACTTTCATAGGAAAGCTTCCCTGACCCCTAGCCTAGGTCACCTCCTTCCCTTATGTCTTCTTGCCTCTTCTTCTCAGCACTTATAACGTTCATGACCTGCTTCACCAATCTCAGATCTAAACACAGTTTTTTTTTCCCCTCGCTCTCTCTCCAATTGGCTGCCCAAGAACCCAACAGCACCACAAGGAAGGATGTCCACCATCTCCTTCTTGAGGTTTCCCCTACATGGTCCAGGCACTCTGGAATCTAATCCAGTCCAAAAGGCGTTTGCTTCCAAGTTCAGAGCACACCAGAGTCTGTGTATCCCATCACAGCATCAACAGAGGAATGGGTGCAAACAGTTGGCTGCCTCACTGTGTCGCTCCGGTGTCTGGCAGATGGCAGCGGCGCCCCAGGCGTGGTTCTGCTTTCCCAGCACAGCCCTCATTCTCCAGACCAATACACTGGGCTGGAGCCTCAGGTGTCTGTACCCATCTTCCCCACATTCTATTAAACCCCTGTGTGTGGCAGCTCACAACTCAAACTCAGCCTGGCCCAAATGGTGTTTTTCTGTTTGTTTAAGATTGACCTTTATTTATTTTTTATTAGAGAAGGCACTCTTTTTCTTTTTTTTTTTTTAACCAAGGCACTTTTTAAAAAAGTTTTTATTTTAATACCAACAGCATTTTTCACAGAACCAAAACAAACAATTCTAAAATTTGTACGGAACCACAAAAGACCCCAAAGAGCCAAAGCAACCTTGAAAAAGAAGCAAAGCTAGAGACATCACAATTCCAGACTTCGAGTTATATTACAAAGCTGTAGTGATCAAGACAGTATGGTACTGGTATAAAAATAGACATATTAATCAATAGAATAGAATAGAAAACCCAGAAATAAACCCACAACTATATGGCCCCTTAATCTTTGACAAAGCAGGAAAGAATATCCAATGGGAAAAAAACAGTCTCTTCGACAAATGGTGCTGGGAAACCTGGCAGCGACATGCAAAAGGATGAAACTGGTCCACTTTCTTATACCACACACAAAAATAAATTCAAAATGGATTAAAGACCTAAATGTGAGAACAGCAACCATAAAAATCCTAGAAGAGAGCACAAACAGTCACTTCTTTGACATTAACCGTAGCAACTTCTTTCTAGATATGTCTCATGTGGCAAGGGAAACACAAGCAAAAATAAACTATTGGGACTTCATCAAAATAAAAAGCTTCTGCACAGCAAAGGAAACAACCAACAAAACTAAAAGGCAACCTACGGATGGGAGAAGATATTTGCATGATATATCCAATAAGCTTGCCCTTTAAATGCCAGGAGATTTCACATGAAAATTTGGAGTGACAGCTTCTCTTGAAAATTTGGAAGCTCTTCCAACAATGGGCCCATATTCCAAAATGGCAACCTGGGCTGAACCTGAGCAGCAGCTGTTTCCTTTAACACGGCATTCACCCTCCTGTGTGCCACAGTCCCTGCTATTCCCTGCTGCCTCCCTAACTTGAGGCCACACGTCAGTTGGCATTTATCAGTGTGGATGCACTATTTTTTCTTTTGAAGAGTTTAGAGAAAAATGAACTATTTGTTTACATATGTTTGCCTCAGATGTGGGGGAATGAAAGGTAGACCAAGCATTTTTGTGTTTCAAGAAAAATGGGAAAACCCTATTTATTTCAACCTGTGAAAATATTCCTATATATTGATTATACAAAAAAGTGTGTCTCTATCAAAAGAAGACAACTTAAGATACCATCATGACACAATCACAGAAACAAAGCAAGCACTGTGACCAATTAACCTAAAAGGCTTGATGAAAACTTAATGCACTTAAAAGAAGACTAAAATTTCAACTGACTTTGTTTTTTTAATACAAATAAGCTAGAAAAAAATAAATAAATAAGCTAGAGGATATGAGGCACATCAAACATTAAATCATCTAATTGCCAAGGCATCAATACCTTCAATGGATTATTAATATATTTTTTGAATGTGCCTAATGACTACAGCAGAGATTATGTACAGCAGAGGGGAACAAATTTCTGTAATTGTAAATCTTCCCAGAAACACTTGCTCAACATGCTGAAGATATAGTGAGAACCTAAAGATCGAGCTGTAGGAGATGACGTGTGCTCTGTTCTCAGATCTCCTCTGCGTGGCTTCTCTGAACTCATCACATCCACAAAGGAAGCAGTTTGCAAGCAATCTGCCTCCTCTACCAAAAAAAACGGCCTTATTCTAAACCCAAGGTGAAGGTTGCCCATTCATTTTACAGTTACATAACTATTAGGCCTCTGAAGATCAGCTCAAAGCTGACTTTGTGTCCCTGCCTAGAAGAGGCCCTGACACTTTCCATGGACTTTAAAATAAAATGGCTGCCATTGTCATAATTGTAATTAAATGATTATCTGTGACATTAGTTGTTTAATACATATCTGGCCTATCACACTGAATGTTGTGTAAGGGTCAAAATCATTTCTATTTGTTCACCACTGTATCTCCAGGGTTCAGTAAATATCCTGGGATAAAACAGGCTTATTATAGGCTATTCAGGTGGCGAGACAGAGGCAAGATCAAAGGGATGGTTCAAATCTTATATTTCTGATGTTCTATACTGTAAGCTGTCCACACCGCCTCAAGATTCTTGAAATTAAGGCTACCTCAGCCAACCAGCCATCTGGGCCCCAAGCAGACCATTATAAATGGGCCAGCTGCCAGCAGGTAAGGTCTTGGAGGCCACACTACAGACTCCGCCAGCTGCCTCAGAGGACTAGCGGTTCTTCCACTGCGAAGCTGACCTGCCTCTATACGGTAGACAGCCTCCATAATGGCTCCCAATAAACCCTGCCTCCTGATACCCACCCTCGGGAGTCGTCCTCCACACATTTTACCAGAATTAGTCTGTGTGACCAATAGCATAGGTCACTCTCAAGGTTAGTTATAAAAAGACTGTGACTTCCACTTTGGGCACTCGCTCTCCTTCCTTCTCAGACTGCTTACTCTGGGGGAAGCAAGGTGCCATGTTGTGAGCAGTCCTATGGGGAGGTGTACATGGTGAGGAACTAAAGCTTCCCTCAACAGCCATAAAAGAACAGAGACTTGCTGATCCTGATATGAGTCAGCTTGGAAGCAGATTCTCTAGCCTTTAGATGTCAGCAGCCTATACTGACAACTTGTCAGGAACCTCAAGAGAGATGCTGAGCCAGAGCCACCCAGCCAGGCCACTCCTGGATTTCTGGCTTCATGAACCCCGTGAGATAATAACTGTTGTGTTAAGCTGCCAAGTCTCGGGATAGTTTGTGACACACTGCTAGATAAATAGTACACTCAGAGAACGAATTTCAAGCACAGCTCTATCAAAGTTGTAGTTCTACATTAACACCTAACCCAGTAATTCTCACTGGTACTATTATCTAATATTTCTTGTAATTTTTTTATATTTCCCAAAAGTCTTAACCTTTTCACTGGAATAGAATATTATAGAACTTTTTTGATGCCTCTAAAACAGCACAATGCCAAGCTCATGGTAAGCAATCAAAGCAATCAAATAAATATATAATACTTGCTGAATTAATTTTTTAAAGGATGTTTCAATAGAGTATATTATTGCATATTTACTCACCTTAATGCTGTTAGAAAAATTATTCAAGGTACTATGAACTAAGTTACAAATAATAAAACACACAAAGAATATACTTCTCCCTGAAGGACTGATTCTAAACACCATTCAAATAATTTAACACAAGGGACATTTTCATTAAATAAGACCTCTGACAAGGATCTCTGATTTCTATAACTTTGATTTCTCTTTCTTATAGCCAAAGTTGACAGGGAACCATGGTAGGAGAGGAGAAGCATGAGCATGAAATAAAAAGGTACAGATGAAAGAATTTTACAATTAACATGAAATAGTGATATGATATTGAAGTATATAGAAATGTAAAAAGAAATATCTAGAGCAAAATCTCTCAAGAAATCTCAAATACCTTGCTTAAAGTATCTTAACACAAAAGAGAAACAAAATGAAAACTTTTCTGTTGAGACCCACTAGCTAAGTACGCTTTTCCAAAGAGATTCCTATCTTCAAAGTTTTGTTTCTTGAATGATATTTCTATGAAGATTGTTATAAAATAGGTAATATGCCATTTAAACAAGGCCACCAAATAAACACTTTTAACATTTACAAAGCAAAGATTTATTAAAATTCTTCAATATCCTATGATATACAGCTGATTTCTCTGTCAATTGCTGTCAGTTTGATGTAGCAACAATAGATTTGTCAGATGACTGTCTGTCTTTGGGTCATAGATGTAGACAGCTCTTTAATAATTTCCATCATGAGATGAAGATTCTATATGTGAACAAGATGATTTAATTTTACATTAGATTTGTGACATTGCCTGATTCAGATTATTAAATCTAAACCTCATGAGTCTTATTATGCCATAAAGTTAGAAAATATTCGAAAATAGGATGGGGGAGGGGAGTGTCACGAGGATACAGAAGATAGCTTGAAGGGAATTCCACAGAACAAATGTGGGACAGTAATGAATTTGTAAGCCATTAAAAAATAGGAATCCATGAGTCCGAACTGATAATAAACAGATTAGAATACAAATAGGTGAATGGGAGAAGGGAGGGCACTTGTTTCAGCACTCAGGTGGCTAAGCGCCAACTGGTCGACATGGAGGACAGAGGGTTCAAGTTGCAGAGCTACCATTTCTCTATCATCACTGGAAAGCGTGAAAAACTAGTTCAGGCAAGAAATGTCAATGGAAGCTGAACCGAGAAGGAAATTTTGGATGAGAAGCAGTATATCTGCACAATCTTAATGCATCTCCCCACAAGTTGCTTATTAAGTATGCAAGGAAAAGACAGTAAATATATAGTGAAGAAACTGGATGGCCCTTTGACCAGGTGATCAGATATCACCACCATAGAGGGGCAAAAGGATATCGTGTGCCCCCAGACATTGTATCTTCAGAATGTCTCAATATCACTTAAGTAGGATTACTACAAGGAATATCACCTGAGGATAGTCATGAGGAAATATCCGACAAACCCAAAATGAGAAGTATCTTATTTAAAAGAAGGAGATTGTATTCTTTAAATATGGCAGTGTCAAGAAAGACCGGGGAACACCTCCAGAATGGAGAAGATTAAAGAGTCATGCCAATTAAATTGATATGTAATCCTAGACTGGATTCTGTACTGGAAGGGGGAATGGTATTAAAAAGGACATTATTGGGTCAATTGACAAAAGTGGAACATAGATGGTAGAGTAGATAAAAGTACTGCATCAATATTAAATTTATTTACATTGATAACTGTATTGTGTTTATATAAGAAAATATCCCCCTTCTTAACCAATACACACTAAGTACTAGGACAATGATACATGCGATTTACTCTCAAATGACAGGAAAATGTGTGTGTGTATGTGTGTGTGTGTTTGTGTGTGTGTTGAGAGACGGGGAGAGAGAGGGACAGAGAAAGAGCAAATGTTATAGCATTTAAATGTTAACAATGTTAAACTATCTTAAGATTATGTAAAACTGGGTAGAAGATATTTGGATTTTTTAGTGCTTTTGTTACACCTTTTCTGTAAATTTGAAATTACTTCCAGATAAAAATTTTAGAACACCAAATCTTTATTCAAAATCCAAACATATAGAAAAAGGGATTAATGTAGCAAAAACTTAAATATTAAAAAATGCACATTTTTAGGATGCAAACTTCTCTAGGCCCTATGCACAACTGGTGTTAATATAAAGTAAGTCCTGAGAACACCAGCCTTCATGTATGATTTCAGCAACAATAATTTTGATATGTGGAGCCTCTTTGTTTTATGATCTCCAGGATTATTCCAATACTGTACAGGCATTCCAGATTCACAAGCTTCAAAGCTCGGCATGAGCTTGAGTATTCTGGCATTACATACAGCCTTTGATCCTATAACAATAGTACTTAACCCCAAACTATCTAAAGTGCCATCATACAATGCAGACGCCTCCTCTGGTATATCTTCTCTAAATGCTCTTTTCATGCTGCCAGTTCACAAAAAGAATGTGGCCACAACTAACCCCTTCTGTTCCTGTGACTATATTTATCCTGCATATAAATTAGATCTGGACATTGAGGAACCTGTGGGTCCCCTTATTTCTTTCCAGTGTTTTACTCTTCCTGTTTAGTCAGGCACAGCCTCTCCTCACAAATCTGTCCTTAGGTTGACATTAGCTTCAAAACTCAATGGCTTCATTCATACTCTACCTGTAAACCAATTGCAATCACAATTTTTTTCTCATTCACTCCTCCCACACTACATCTAACTGCTCAATTTGGAAGTATTTTCAATTCTGTAAGTCTAAATCTTTTTCAAATCTGTCCCACCTGTCTCTTTCCACCACTACCACTATCTGAGTTCAGAACTTATGATCTCACCTTTCCACTTCCAGGGGCAAACCACCTCAGTCCATCCTCCAACGAGACTGTTGCCAGTGTGCTTCTTAAAATGAGTGTGCTGATATTTGCACACTCATGTTCATAGCAGCACTATAATAGCCAAGAGGTGGAAGCAACACAAATATCCATGGACAGATGAATAAACAAAATACATACAATAGAATATGACTCACCCTTAAAAAGGAAGGAAATCCTGTCACATACTTACTATGTAGATGAACCTTGAGGCCATTATGTTAAGTGAAATAAGCCAGTTACAGAAAGACAGATATTGTATGATTCTACCTATATGAAGTATCAAAAGTAGTCAAATTCATAGAAACAGCAAGTAAAATGGTAGTTACGGAGGGTTGTGGGGAGGGGGAAAAGAGGAGATGTTGCTTAATGGATATAGTTTCAGATTTGTAAGGTGAAAAAGTTCTAGAGTTCTGTTTCACAACAATGTGAATATACTTAATACTACTGAACTCTATATTTCAAAAATGGTTGAGATGGTAAATTTTATGTTATATGGTTTTTACCCCAATTTTTTTAAAAGATTTTTTATTTATTTATTTGACAGAGAGAGAGACAGTGAGAGAGGGAACACAAGCAGGGGCAGTGGGAGAGGGAGAAGCAGGCTTCCTGCTGAGCAGAGAGCCTGATGTGGGACTCGATCCCAGGACCCTGGGATCATGACCTGAGCTGAAGGCAGATGCTTAACAACTGAGCCACCCAGGCGCCCCTTACTCCAATTTTTAAAAAACTAAGCATGCCACTCTTTTATTTAAAATTCCTCAGCAGTTTTCTATCACCTTTGGACAACATCTAAAGCCCTTTAACATTTCAAGCATTGGCTTGCATGATATGGCCATTGTCTGCTTTTCATTCTCAATCAGTTCAAACCACTTGGTTATATCAGATACAAGTAATTCCCTCAATTCACCATTTTCTCTCATTCCTTCTTGTCTTTGCACATGAACTGTCTGGAACAGTCTTCTCCATTCTCATCCACCTTCCAGATTAGTTAAGGCATCATTTTCCTCTTGTATTCCTCTCTGAGACCCCTAGATTGAGGTAGGACCCACCTACCCTCTTCTCTCATCTCACCCCATATGTATTTCAACTTAGCACTCTACCACAATATAATCATGGGATTCATTGCCTGTCTCTCCAAGTGGTGATGATTTAAAAAAAAAACAAAACACAGATTTGCTATTTCTGTATCTTTAGCCCTCGCACAGTGCCTTGTGATAGCAGGTCAGTAAGTGCTTGTTGAATGAATAAATGAATTCCTAATCAAACTAATTCTTAAAAAAAATAGTCTTTTTTCTTTTTAAACACCCTAACATTTAAATATTTGTCAATAACATAAAACACTTTTTAAACAAACACTCAGTGTCATTCAGTAAATAAATGCCTTGTAGGTATTTTCGTCAAATCAATATTCATTCTGTCTTTTTTAAGGAGATTTAGCACATCCTCCACTGGATAAAGACTAGTGGAAATGACAAGTTGATCTGCTCTCTTCTAGCCAAGGTGTGCGCACATGACCCAAGCTAGGTCAATTTATGTTTTTATTTACAGAATCTGAATGCTGAGCAGAATGACAAAAGAACTGACAATAGCTATGCCTAAAATAGGCATCCATCAGCTACTCTTCTGAGATCCTCATTATATCAGTTATGTTTTGCCACCATATTATGTAACCAACTCTAAAACCCAGTTCCTTGAAAGAATAAGCATTATTTGGCTCATAAATCTGCTGATCAGTGACTAAGTGGTTCTTCTTGTCATGGCTGAGCTTGTCCACATGTCTGGCAGGGAGCTTGTTGTTAAGTGTGAGGATGGGACACTGGGCTATGAAACTCTCATTCCCAGTAGGTTAGCCTGGCATGTTCTCGTGGTAATGACAGAATAGTAAGAGCAAACAAACATTATTGTGCAAACACTTTTCAAGCTTCTGGTTATGTCACATTTACTAACATCCCATTGACTGAAACAAGTCCCAAAACTGAGCCCAGAGTCAAGGAATAGGGCAAAAAGCCCCATCCATAGTGGAATAATATTGCAAAGTTACATATTGGAAAGTTACATGACAAAGAGTACAGATACAAGAGGAGATGAAGAATCCCAGCCATTAAATGCAATCTATCTGTTACATACACCAACCCAAAGTCACTCAAGCTCTTCTACTTCTTCTCTGTTTTCATTCTAGTTCATTACCCTTCCCCTCAATCCTGGGAGCTTTCCCATGCCCCTCCAGGCCTTTTCTCATTCTTAAGTTAATTAAAATTGATTTTGGTTGCTTACCACCAAAGAACACTAGTGTAAGCTTTCTTGAAGTTCAATATAAATATGCTTATGATATATGCAGTTGTCATCTTTATTTAAATTTCCTATCAATTTAAATTTCCTATCAAATTTCCTATAAAAAGAGTAAGAAACTATTATTTTCAGAACTGTAGGCTTCTATTTGTTGGGTTTTATTTGACTTGTTTAAATTCAAAATTGGGCTTTTGCACATTTCAATGTTATATAGAATCAGCAATTTAGCAAACTTAATAAGCTTCTGATATATTCGTAGTAGTGATACTTAATACTCTTATTTTCTCCATCATTATTTTTATGATTTATCTTATAAAACTAATAAAAATACAAAATTACTTCACTTGTTTATTTGTTTAGCTGCTTATTATTTGCCTTCCTCACTAGAGATAAGCTTAGTGAAAACAAGTCATTGTCCATTTTGTTCACTATATTTTCAGCATCTAGAACAGTGTCTGGCATACAGAGAACCTTCATAAATATTTGTTCAATTGACTTAATTGGGTATATTTAGCAGTCAGTTTTTAAAAACAGTCATTTTTAAGCAGATTTACCAACTATTACAATTTTTATTTTCACTTTCTAACTCAACTATAAATCAAAATTTTATTCTTGCCACCCTATAGGGAATTTGGAGGGAAAAAAAATAAACAGCTTCCTTGTAGTTACCATAATTACTAATGGACTGTGGGCTCTGAACTCTAAAAGATTAAGGAGATATGCTGATTAAGAGTAGATATAAAGGAAAGCACAGAATAGGTAATGAGACTGTAGGACTTTATTCAGAAGGCAAAAAATAATAAAATACAAATTCTAAAGTTGAGTATATTTGCTTTACCAAGAGTTTGCTTTTGTTTGTTGTTTTTTTTTTAATGACAGCCTCTTGATAAAACTAGAAAACAAAGCTAAGACATCTGTCTTAGAGTATAAAAATGGCTACAAATTCTTTTGTTCCCATACACATACCCTTAGCAGTATGACTTCACAGCTCCTCCCATATTTCTAGGGGCGCCTGGGTGGCTCAGTTGGTTAAGGTGTCTGAGTTCAGCTCAGGTCATGATTTCAGGGTCATGGGATTGAGCCCCACATCAGGCTCTGTACTTAGTGGGGAGTCTGCTTGTCCCTCTCCCTCTGCCCCTCCCCCTGCTTGTGCTTTCTCTCTTTCTCTCAAATAAATAAATAAAAAATCTTTTTAAAAAATGAAATATGGACTCTGAGAAACAAACAGGGTTCTAGAGGGGAGGCAGGTGGGGGGATGGGTTAGCCTGGTGATGGGTATTAAAGAGGGCACATACTGCATGGAGCACTGGGTGTTATATGCAAACAATGAATCATGGAACACTACATCAAAAACTAATGATGTAATGTATGGTGATTAACATAACATAATAATAATAAAAAAAAGAAATATGGTCTACATCTTTATACTTTGAATCTGTGTTTGGCTGTGTAGTTGTTTTAGCCAAGGAGACATCAACACACATGATGTAAGCAGATGCGTGAAAAATGCTTGTTCGTTAGGGCTCTCTCACTTTCATGGTTCTTTTTGAACCCTGAGACTACCATGTAAAGAAGCATCTGATAGTCTATGGGATGATGAGACACTGCATGAGACAGAGATAAGTTGTCCTAGCTGAGTCCCATCCAGACCAAGCTTCTAACCAATGGAGATCCTACAGAAGTTTTTAACCAGGACTAAGTAGTCAAATAATGGCCAGTCATGAGAATGATGCATTCATAGACTATCCAGCTCTATCAAGCCAGCCCAGGCCAGAAGAACTGCCCAGCCAACTAACAGAACCATGAAAAATAATAAATGTTTATTGTTTTTACCATTAAGTTTTTCTGTGGTTTGTTATATACCAAAGCTACTTTTCCTCTGAAATAGTGGTTGTTGACAATGAGAGCTAAAATTGTCACCAATATTGAGGCAGTGAAAAATCTTTTAAGATGAAATTATAAATAACTAGAAAAGTATAGTAATAAATTGAAGTGGGTTTTATAAGATGACGCTTTAAAGTTTAGTTTTAAATTCAAGGGCTTTGATTTCTTTAAGGGACTAATCAAAATACCCTTTTTTAAAAAAAAGATTAACTATATCTTTGTGAAAAAATCTGTTGCATATAAATGACCAATATTATTGATAATTTCACTAAGCTGATTGATAACTTCCATATTTTTAAACTGATACGGTTTTGTGATAATAAGCAGGAGCTGTTTTGTCAAGTAACTAAGAAATCAGATTCTTTGCTTAGAAATGGTTCTAAAAGAGTGGCATGATTAAGCAAAGGACTTAATTTTTTCCATTGCCCTATTTGGCAGGCTAATTAATAAATTTAAAGTAATTTTCCAATGTTTCAGTATGGAATAAGAGTGTGACCATGTAGAATGTAAGCTGATACAAGCCACTCATAATACTTTCTGGGCTTTTCAGTAAAAGATCATTCTTCTCTCATTTATAGCCCAGAAGAGATTATATCATATGCCCCTCTTATCATAGCCTAGGAGACTTCAGATAAGCTCCTATTATCCACACTGGTAACTTTAGAAATCCTAATGACTTTCATCTGAAGAAGACCGGTAATAAAGAAATGTAACAGGATGTTAGGATTACAGTTTTGACTGAGATAGAAGATACAACAGATTTGAAATTCTAAAACCCAATCATCATCTATATAATTCACAAAGGCAGATAATTATTCTTGGAGTTTTGAAATGCCTCATCCAGTAAAAAGACCTGCAGAGAGGAGACATATTTTTGAGATGATCACCTTTAGAGAGAGTTGGTGGCCATGTTGTGGCTGAGGGAGAGAGTGAGGGGATAACAGAGGTTGGAGGTTTAGGGGAGGCACTACATCTCACTTCAAGGATAATGAAAAGGTTTTTCACAGGACCCCAGGGAGAACTGGAACAATGTTTCTTGCAGTTTGGAGGTCTTAGAGAATTTGTGCTAACTCATGTCAGAGAGAGCTAACACAAATGGTGGCCTGAGCTGCAGCTGGGCAGATGTTCTCCATGGACTAGATGCGGACCATAAGGAGGAGGGAGTTGGTATGGGTTGTCTCCTGGAGAAGCAGATTGATCTTGGAAAACAACAAGCTGGAGGTAAGGAGGAAATTGTTTCAAGATGCTGCCAGGAAAAAAGACGAATTTTCCCAGGTCCTGTGAAATGCAGAAGAGAGGCACCCAGCATAAAACCTCTGCTAATCCACAAAATATACCCACAAGACCCATCGTCTGCTTTGAGCCTATGCTGGGCTCAAAGAGTGTGAAGTCAGCTCCCAAGGGTACCAGTCCCTATAGGAATCTTCCATGTCTAACTATTCTTCCCTCCCAGCTCCAGTGTTGGAGCTGAAGTAGGGGTAGAGGGGCAGGTCAACTTTAGGGAGGAGGAAATGGAGAAATAGAAAAGCTGCCAAACCCTGACCCCTCCCCACTCAGTGCTTCCAAGCAGCCAGGTAGGGTGTGAGGATGTGACATTAAATCAAATTTGAGTTTTGATTAACTATACATTTTAATATCTGAATTAAATTAAGCCAGGGTTTATGACTTAAGTAACTATAGTACTGTCATATAAGAGGGAGCAGAAAAGTAAAGGTCCTGCTAAAAATTTCATCTGGAGGAAAATGAAAGGATGACACATGAAAAAACTATAATGTGACTCTATTTAGAGACAGGATTTTAAAAAGGTCATTAAGTTAAAATGAGGTCATTAGAGTGAGTCCTAATCCAACATGACCAGTGTTCTTATAAGAAGAGAACCTTAGAACACAGATATTCACACAGGGAAAACCACGTGAAGACATAGGGAGAAGACAGCCATCTACAAGCGAATGAGAAAGGACTCAGAAGAAACCAACCCTGCTGACACCTTGATCTTAGACTTCTAGCCTCAAGAATTGTGAAAAATCAATTTCTGTTCTTTAAGCCACCAAGTCTGGAGTATTTTGTCATGGAAAACTAATACAATACTTTCCATAAATAGGGAGAGAAGGATTTAGTAATTTGCAGAAAATGTGTATAAGATTGAATTGCAATTTTGAAATTTTGCCTTGACCAACTGACACACAGACTAAGAATAAATGCAATAATAAATAGTTTAGGGGTGGTACGTTATATATGAATAGCTAACCAATGTAACATCTGTTGCCAACTGAGTCTTAATCCTTATCTCAATATGATCTGATTATAATCCACAGAAAGTAGGGCTCTTATTTGGCACATGTAGAATCTAAGGTATTACTCAAGGCTTGTGAAGTTCGATTTGCATTTTCTTTGAATGCAACTCCATGCAGAGGCTGGAGACCAATGATTATCTTCAGCCAAATCCTGCTTGAAAATATATTTTGTTTGGCCAGAAAAAAAACAAAAGACAAAAAACAGTGGTTTTTAAGTCTTTGGATTTGGTTATCTTTTATCTTTATCTTTAGGAGGTACATATATTTTCCAGTATACATTCCCATTAATTACTACTACTTCATCCAATTTATACATATTATTTGCCTGGTCCGAGGGTATTTTAGATTACAATCCCTGGTGTACATTTTTTTTTTTTTTAAGATTTTATTTATTTATTTGACAGAGAGAGGGAGAGAGACAGTGAGAGAGGGAACACAAGCAGGGGGAGTGGGAGAGGGAGAAGCAGACTTCCCGCCAAGCAAGGAGCCCGATGTGGGGCTCAATCCCAGGACCCTGGGACCATGACCTGAGCTGAAGGCAGACGCTTAACGACTGAGCCACCCAGGCATCCCGCTGGTGTACATTTTGACTGTAAGTTGTTTGTTTGTTTGTTTGTTTGTTTGTTTGTTTGTTTTTTAAGCAGTACATCTCTGATTCAACATATTAATGGAAATTTTAACCATTGCAATAAGGCAAGAAATAAAAGGCACACAGATTGAAAAGGAAAAAATAAAACTGGCTCTATTTGCGAATGACATAATGATCTACATAGAAAGTACCAAGGAATCTACCAAAACCAAAACCAAAACCAACAAACAAACCAAAAAAAAAACCCTTCTAAATGAGTTTAGCAAGACTGCAGGATAAAAAATCAACATAAAAATATCACTTGTATTTCTATATACTAGCAATAAACACAAAGAGGCTGAAATTAAAAATACAATGCCATTTATAATCACTCAAAAAAAGGAGAAATATTTAGGTATAAATCTAATAGAACTTATATGCTGAAAACTATAAAATACTGATAAAAACATCAAAGAAAACCTAAATAAGTGGAATACATACTGTTTTCATGGATTAGAAGACTCAACATAATAAAGATGCCAATTATACAAGTATTTAAGCAGATTCACAGCTATATTTTTGGTGACAAAATATACACAATGCTTTGTGGCATCTTTGTTGAAACTTCCATGCAAACATACCAAGCGACAGCTAGCAAATGGTCAAGTTAAACCCTTACATTTTCACAAAAGAATGGCAACTGCTTCAATTCAAATGCCATCTATTTGGAGATGGAAATGGAAAATAACAATTATTATCAATTGTATTATTATAACACTCATTAGGTATGACAATAATTATGCACAATACATGGAAAATGTGATTCTTAGCTGTATGACTGTGGAAAGTAGGTATGAAGAATCAAGAAAACATGACACCTCCAATGGAACACAGTAAACTCCCATTAAGTGAATACAAAGAAATGGAGATACATGAATTGTCTGACAAAGGATTCAAAATAATTGTTCTAAAGATGCTCAGAAAGCTACAAAAGAACACCAACAATTCAATGAAACCAGAAAACAATAAAAGAACAAACTGAGAAGTAACAAAGAGATAGAAAACATAAAGAACTAAACAGAAATTTTGAGGCTGAAGAATAAAATGACTATAACAAAGAATTCAATAGAGGGCTTCAACAGCAGACTGGACCAAGTGGAAGAAAGAATCAGTAAACCCCAAAACAGGTCATTTGAAATTATCCAACCAGAGGAGCAAAAACAAAAAGAAAAAGACAGGAAGAGATAGACAAGGGAATAATTAAACATCAATAAAAGGAACAATCTGGGGCACCTCAGTGGCTCAGTTGGTTAAGCGACTGCCTTCAGCTCAAGTCATAATCCCAGTGTCCTGGGATTGAGCCCCACATTGGGCTCCCTGCTCAGCGGGGAGTCTGCTACTCCCTCTGACCCTCTTCCCTCTCATGCTCTCTCTCACTCTCTCTCAAATAAATAATGAAATCTTAAAAATAAAATAAAATAAAAGGAACAATCTATGCATTATTGGAGTCTCAGAAGAAGAGAGGCAAAGGGGGGCAGAAAACATATTTAAAGAAATAATGGCTTAGAACCTCCCAAAACTGGTGAAAGATTTGCACAACCAAATTCAGGAAGCTAATAGGTCCCCAAACAAATTCAACTCAAAGAGATCTTCTCCAAGACACAGTATAGTAAAACTGTCCAAAAAGCAAAGACAGAATCTTGAAAGCAGCCCAGGAAAAGAAGCTTATCACTTACAAGGAACACCCATAAGGCTATCAGTGGATTTCTCAGCAGGAACCTTACAGGCTAGGAGAAGGTGGGATGATACATTCAAAGTGCTAAGAGAAAAACACTGCCAACAAAGAATACTCTATTTGACAATTATCCTTTAGAAATGAAAAACAGATTTTAAAAAATGAGAAAGAAATGAAGACTTTCCCAGAGAAACAAAACTGATGCAATTCTTCACCACTAGGTCTGCCTTACAAAAGATGCTGAAAGGAATTCTTCAAGCTGAAATGAAAGGATGCTAACTAGTAACATGAAAATATGAAAATATAAAACACACTGGTAAAGATAAGTACAGAGTCAAATTCTAAATACTCCAATATTGTAACATGGTGATGTGTTAATCATTTAACTCTAATATAAAAGTTAAAGGACAGAAGTACAAAAATAAATATAGCTACAATAACTTGTTAATGGGTACAAAGTATAAGAAGATTGAAATTGTGACATCAAAAACATAAAATATGGGCGTGTGTGTAAAAACAATAGTTTTTTTAATGCAATCAAAGTTAAGTTGTTATCAGCTCACAATTGATTGTTATATCTCAAAGATGTTTCATGTGAGCCTCAAGGTAACTACAAAGCAAAAACCTACAGTGGATGGACACAAGATAATGAGAAGGTAATCAAAGTATATTGCTACAAAAAATCATCAGTTCACAAAGGAAGACAGCAAGAGAGGAAGAAAGAACAAAGAAACTACAAAACAGCCAGAAAATAATGAATATGACATTAGTAAGTCCTTACCTATCAGTAATTCCTTTAAATGTAAATGGGATAATTCTCCAATCAAAAGACAGAGTGGCTGGGAGGAAAAGATGGCAGAGGTGTAGGAGACCCTCTTCCAACCAGTCCCCTGAATTGAGCTAGAGATCTACCAGACCACTCTGAACACCCACAAAATCAGCCTGAGATGTAAGAAGATATATCTGGATCTCTACAAACAGAAAATTGCAGGCGGCTGGTTTTGAGAATGACTAGGAGGAGGAACCCCCAAAATAGGAAAGACTCAGAGACTGTGACTTCTGCCACAGATTTATAAATGGATACAGATATAACCAAGATGTTGGAAATACACTTCAGGGTACAGTTATGAAGACGATAGCTAGAATGGAAAAATCGACTAATGGCAACATAGAATCTCTAAGGGCAGAAATGAAAGCTGAACTGGCAGAACTTAAAAATGCTATCAATGAGATCCAATCTAATCTAGATACTCTAACAACTAGGGTAAATGAGGCAGAAAAGTGAATTAGTGATCTAGAAGACCAATTGATAGAGAAGAAGGAAAAAGAGGAGGCCTGGGAAAAACAGCTCAAAATCCATGAAAACAGAATTAAAGAAATAAGTGATGCCATGAAACGTTCCAATGTCAGAATTATTGGAATCACTGAGGGGGTGGAGAGAGACAGAGGACTAGAAGATATATTTGAGCAAATCACAGCTGAGAACTTCCCTAATGTGGGGAATGAAACAAACATTCATGTCTGTTCTAGTGGCAGAGAGAACCCCTCCCAAGATCAAGGAAAACAGGCCAACACCCTGGCATGTAATAGTAAAACTTGCAAATCTTAGAACCAAGGAAACCATCTTAAGGGCAGTTAGGGGCAAGAGATTCCTTACGTACAGAGGGAAGAACATCAGAATAACGTCAGACCTATTCACAGAGACCTGGCAAGCCAGAAAGGCCTGGCAAGACATATTCAGGGTACTAAATGAGAAGAACATGCAGCCAAGAATACTTTATCTGGCAAGGCTGTCATTTAGAATGGATGGGGAGATGCAGAGCTTCCAAGATGGCAGAAAATGAAAGAATATGTGACCACTAAGCCGGCCCTCCAAGAAATATTAAGGGGGGTTCTATACAAGGAGAAAGAGCCCAAGAGTGATATAGAACAGAAATTTACAGAGACAATCTATAGAAACAAGGACTTCACAGGCAACATGATGACAATAAATTCATATCTTTCAATAATCACTCTCAATGTGAACGGCCTAAATGCTCCCATAAAATGGCACAGGGTTGCAGATTGGATAAAAAGACAGGACCCATCCATATGCTGTCTACAAGAGACTCATTTTGAACCTAAAGATACATCCAGACTGAAGGTGAAGGGATGGAGATCCATCTTCCATGCCAACGGACCTCAAAAGAAAGCTGGGGTAGCAATTTTTATATCAGACAAATTAAATTTTAAGCTAAAGACTGTAGTTAGAGACACAGAAGGACACTATATCATTCTTAAAGGGTCTATCCAACAAGAAGATCTAACAATTGTAAATATCTATGCCCCTAACATGGAAGCAGGCAACTACATAAGCCAACTGTTAACCAAAATAAAGAGTCATATTGATAATAATATGTTAATTGTAGGAGACCTCAGTACTCCACCCTCAGCAATAGACAGATCATCTAAGCAGAAAATCAACAAAGAAACAAGAGCTTTGAATGATACACTGGAGCAGATGGACCTCATAGATATATACAGAACATCCCACCCTAAAACAACAGAATACTCATTCTTCTCGAGCACACATGGAACATTCTCCAGAATAGACCACATACTGGGTCACAAATCAGGTCCCAACCAATACCAAAAGACTGAGATTATTCCCTGCATATTTTCAGACCATAATGCTTTAAAACTAGAACTCAATCACAAGAAAAAATTTGGCAGAAATTCAAACACTTGGAAGCTAAAGACCACTCTGCTCAAGAATGTTTGGGTCAACCAGGAAATCAAAGAAGAACTCAAACAATTCATGGAAACCAATGAGAACAAAAACACATCAGTCCAAAACCTACGGGATACTGCAAAGGCCGTCCTAAGGGGGAAATACATAGCCATCCAAGCCTCACTCAAAAAAATAGAAAAATCCCGAATTCACCAACTAACTTTACACCTTAAAGAACTGGAGAAAAAGCAGAAAATGATGCCTAAGCCACACATTAGAAGAGAAATAATTAAGATTAGGGCAGAGATCAATGAATTAGAAACCAGAAACACATTAGATCAGATCAACAAAACTAGAAGCTTGTTCTTGGAAAGAATTAATAAGATCAATAAACCATTGACCAGACTTATCCAAAAGAAAAGAGAAAGGACTCAAATTAATAATTATGACTGAAAGGGGAGAGATCAAGATTAACACCAAGAAAATAGAAACAATTATTAGAAATTATTATCAACAACAATATGCCAATAATTTAAGCAACCTGGAAGAAATGGATGCCTTTCTAAAAACCTATAAGCTGCCAAGACTGAAACAGGAAGAAATTCACAACCTGAATAGGCCAATAACCAGTAACGAGATTGAAGCAGTGATCAAAAACTCCCAAAAAAACGAGTCCAGGGCCTGATGGATTCCCTAGGGAATTCTACCAAACATTCAAAGAAGAAATAATACCTATTCTCCTGAAGCTGTTTCAAAAAATAGAAACAAAAGGAAAGCTTCCAGACTCATTCTATGAGGCCAGCATCACCTTAATCCCCAAACCAGGCAAAGACCCCACCAAAAAGGAGAATTTCAGACTGATATCCCTGATGAATATGGATTCTAAAATTCTCAACAAAATCCTAGCTAATAGGATCCAATAATTCATTAAAAGGATCATCCACCAGGACCAAGTGGGATTTATCCCCGGGATGCAAGGGTTCAACATTCGCAAATCAATCAGCGTGATAGAACATATTAATAAGAGGAGAGAGAGGAACCATATGGTCCTCTCAATTGATGCAGAAAAAGCATTTGACAAAATACAGCATCCTTTCCTGATTAAAACTCTTCAGAGTATAGGGATAGAGGGAACATTCCTCAAGTTCATAAAATCCATCTATGAAAAACCCACAGCGAATATCATCCTCAACGGGGAAAAGCTGAGAGCCTTTCCCTTAAGATGAGGAACACGACAAGGATGCCCACTCTTGCCACTATTGTTCAACATAGTACTAGAAGTCCTAGCAACAGCAATCAGCCTACAAAAAGAAATAAAATGTATTCAAATTGGCAAAGAAGCCAAACTCTCTCTCTTCGCAGATGACATGATACTTTATGTGGAAAATCCAAAAGTCTCCACCCCGAAATTACTAGAACTCATACAGCAATTCAGTAATGTGGCAGGATACAAAATCAATGCACAGAAATCAGTTGCTTTCTTATACATTAACAATGCAACTATAGAAAGAGAAATTAGAGAATTGATTCCATTTACAATAGCACCAAAAACCATAAGATACCTCAGAATAAACCTATCCAAAGAGGTAAAGGATCTGTACTCTAGGAACTACAGAACACTCATGAAAGAAATTGAAGAAGACACAAAAAGATGGAAAAACATTCCATGCTCATGGATGGGAAGAATAAACATTGTTAAAATGTCTGTGTTGCCCAGAGCAATCTATTCCTTCAACGTCATCCCGATCAAAATTCCAATGACATTTTTCAAAGTGCTGGAACAAACAATCCTAAAATTTGTATGGAATCAGAAAAGACCCCGAATTGCCAAGGAAATGTTGAAAAAGAAAAACAAAGCTGGGGGCATCACGCTGCCTGATTTCAAGCTATATTGCCAAGCCGTGATCACCAGACAGCATGGTACTGGCACAAAAACAGACACATAGACCAATGGAACAGAATAGAGAGCCCCGATATGGACCCTCAACTCTATGGTCAAATAATCTTTGACAAAGCAGGAAAAAATGTACAATGGAAAAAAGACAGTCTCTTCAATAAATGGTGCTGGGAAAATTGGACAGCTATATACAGAAGAATGAAACTCGACCATTCTCTAACATCATACACAAAGATAAACTCAAAATGGATGAAAGACCTCAATGTGAGACAGGAATCCATCAAAATCCTAGAGGAGATCATAGGGCAGTAACCTCTTTGACATCGGCCACAGCAACTTCTTTCAAGATACATCTCCAAAGACTAGTGAAACAAAAGCAAAAATGAACTTTTGGGACTTCATCAAGATAAAAAGCTTCTGCACAGCAAAGGAAACAGTCAACAAAACAAAGAGGCAACCCACAGAATGGGAGAAGATATTTGCAAATGACACTACAGACAATGGGCTGATATCCAAGATCTATAAAGAACTTCTCAAACTCAACACCCAAAAAACAAATAATCAAGTCAAAAAATGGGCAGAAGACATGAACAGACACTTCTCAAAAGAAGACATACAAATGGCTAACAGGCACATGAAAAAATGTTCATCATCATTAGCCATCAGGAAATTCAAATCAAAACCACATTGAGATACCACCTTGTATCAGTTAGAATGGCCAAAATTGACAAGGCAAGAAACAACAAATGTTGGAGAGGTTGTGGAGAAAGGGGAACCCTCTTACACTGTTGGTGGGAATGCAAGTTGGTACAGCCACTTTGGAAAACAGTGTGGAGGTTCCTCAAAAATTTAAAAATAGAGCTACCCCATGACCCAGCAATTGCACTACTGGGTATTTACCCCAAAGACACAGATGTAGTGAAAAGAAGGGCCATATGCAGCCCGATGTTCATAGCAGCAATGTCCACAATAGCCAAACTGTGGAAAGAGCTGAGATGCCCTTCAACAGACGAATGGATAAAGAAGATGTTGTCCATATATACAACAGAATATTACTCAGCCATCAGAAAGAATACCCAACTTTTACATCAACATGGATGGGACTGGAGGAGATTATGCTAAGTGAAATAAGTCAAGCAGAGAAACTCAATTATCATATGGTTTCACTTATGTGTGGAACATAAGGAATAGCATGGAGGACATTAGGAGAAGGAAGGGAAAAATGGGGGGGGGGAATTGGAGGGAGAGATGAACCATGAGAGACTATGGACTCCGAGAAACAAACCGAGGGTTTTAGAGGGGAGGGGGGCGGGGGAAATGGGTTAGCCCGGTGATGGGTATTAAGGAGGGCACGTATCGCATGGGGCACTGGGTGTTACACGAAAACAATGAATCATGGAACACTACATCAAAAACTAATGAGGTACTGTATGGTGACTAACATAATAAAATAAAATTAAAAATAAAAGACATAGAGTGGCTGAAAGAATAAGAAAAATTAAAAAAGAGACCTGAGTTTATGCTGCCTACAAAAGATTCATGTCTGGGGCGCCTGGGTGGCTCAGATGGTTGGGCGTCTGCCTTTGGCTCAGGTCATGATCCCAGGGTCCTGGGATCGAGTCCCGCATCGGGCTCTCTGCTCCTTGGGAGCCTGCTTCTCCCTCTGCCTCTCTCTCCCTCTGTCTCTCATGAATAAATAAATAAAATCTTAAAAAAAAAAAAAAAGATTCATGTCAGCTCTAAGGACATACATAGGCTGAAAGTGAAGGGATAGAAAAAGACAGTCCACACTAAGGGAAACTTAAAGAGAGCAAGGGTACCCATACTTAGAGCAGACAAAGCAGACTTTAAGAGAAAAACTGTAATGATACACAAAGAAGAATTATGTAAACCATTATACAAGGATGAAAGGGTTAAAGGGTATAACAACTGTAAATATTTATACACCCAACATTGGAGTGCCTAAATATATACAGCAAATACTTATAGATCTGAAGGAAAAACAGACAAAACAATAATAGTAGGGGACTTCAAAACCACACATTCAACAATGGATAGATCATCCAGACAGAAAATCAATACGGAAACATTGGACTTAAACTGTACTTCAGACCAAATGAACCAAACATATATAGAACATTCCATCTACCAACAGAAGAATACACATTCTTTTCATCAGCACACAGGACACACTCCAAGATGTGTTAGGTCACAATTCTCAGCAAATTTAAAAATATTGAAATCATACCAAGTATCTTTTCTGATCACAATGGCATGAAACTAAAAATCAGTAAAAGGAAAAGTGGCAAATTAAAAAATACATGGAGATTAAACAACATACATCTGAACAATCAATTGGTCAAAGAAGAAATCAAAAGGGAAATAAATAAATATTTTAAAACAAATGAAAATGGAAATGTAACATACCAAACCTTATGGGATACAGCAAAAGCAATTCTAAGAGGGAAGTTTATAGCAAATAAGTGACCATATTTAAAAAAAAAAAAAGACCTCAAGTAAACAACTAACATTATACCTCAATGAATTATTCTAAAAAGAACAAACTAAGCCCAAAGTTAGTAGATGTAAGGAAATAACAAAGATCAGAGCAGAAATATATGAAATAGGGAATAGAAAAGCAATAAAATACTTCAACAAAACTAAGAGTTGTTTTTGTCAAAAGGTAAAATTAACAAACCTTTAGCTAGACTTACCAAGAAAAGAGAGGACTCAAATAAATAAAATTATAAATGAAAAATAAGATATTAAAATGGATACTGCAGGGGCGCCCGGGTGGCTCAGTTGGGTAAGCGTCCAACTCTTGATTTTGGCTCAGGTCATGATCTCAGCATCATGAGATCAAGCCCTGCATAAGGCTCAGGTGAGTGTGGAGCCTGCTTAAGATTCTCTCTCTCCCTTTCCCTCTGCCCCTAGCCCCTATCCCCCAGCTCCCATATGTGTGCACACATGCTCTCTAAAAAAAAAAAAAAAAAATAGCCAGATACCACAGAAATACAAAAAATCATGAGACTATTATGAAAAATTATATGCTAACAACTGCACAACCTACAAGAAATTGATAAATTCCCAGAAACATACACCTACCTAGACTGAATTATAAAAATATAAGAAACCTGAACAGACCAATTACTAGTAGGCAGATTGAACCAGTAATCAACAATCTCCCAACTAAGAAAAGCCAGGACCAAGTGGCTTTGCTCATGAATTCTACAAAACATTTAAAGAAGAATCAAATGCCAATTCTTCTCAAACTCTTCCAAAAAAAATGAAGAGGAGGGAACATTCCCAAACTCATTTTATGCAACCAGCATTACCCAGATTCCAAAACAGATAAGGATACTACAAGGAAAGAAAACTCCAGGCCAATATCCCCGATGAATATAGATGCATAAATGCAAACTGGTGCAGCCACTCTGGAAAACAGTATGGAGGCTCCTCAAAAAGTTAAAGATAGAACTACCCTACCTACATTCCAGAAATCGCATGACTAGGTATTTACCCAAAGAATACAAAAAATACTAATTCAAAGGGTTACATGCACCCTGATGTTTATAGCAGCATTATCTAAAGTAGCCAAATTATGGAAATAGCCCAAGTGTCCACCGATTGATGAATGCATAAAGAAGATGTGACATATATATATATATAAGATACGATACACACACACACACACACACCACACACACAATGGAATATTACTCAGCCATAAAAAAGAATAAATAAATCTTGCCATTTGCAATGACGTGAATGGAGCTACAGAGTATTATGCTAAGCAAAATAAGTCTGAGAAATACCATATGATTTCACTTACATGTGGAATTTAAGAAACAAAACAAATGAGCGAAGGGAAAAAGAGAGGCACACCAAGAAACAGACTCTTAACTATAGAGAACAAACTGATGGTTACCAGAGGGGAGGTGAGTGGGGGATGGGTGAAATAGGTGATGGGGATTAAGGAGGGCACTTGCTGTGATGAGCACTGGCTGATGCATGGAAGTGTTGAATCACTATATTGTACACTTGAAATTAATATTATACTGTATGTTAACTGGAATTTTTAAAAAAATCAGTTGTTTTTCTATACACTAACAATGAACTATCTGAAAAAGAAGTAAAGAAAACCATCCAATTTACAATAGCATCAAATACAATAAAATACTTAGAAATAATTTTAACCAAAAAAAGTAAAAGATCTATACACTGAAAACTTTAAGATATGGCTGAAAAAAATTAAAGAAGACACAAATAAATGGAAAGATATCTCATGTTCATGGGTCAGAAAGTTAGTATTGTTAAAATGTCCATACTACCCAAAGCCATCTACAGATTCAATGCAATCTCTATCAAAATTCCAATGGCATATTTCACAGAAATAGAAAAAAACAACACTGAAATTTGTATAGAACTGCAAAAAAACCCCTGAAATACCCAAAGTAATCTTGAGAAAAAATAAAGCAGGAGGCATTACACCTCCTGATTTCAAACTATATTACAAAGCTAGAGTAACCAAAACAGTGGTACTGGCATAAAAACAGACACATAGACCAGTGAAACAGAATCAGAAGCCCAGAAATAAACCCATGCATATAAAGTAACTAATATTTGATAAGGAAGACAAGAATACTCAATGGGCAAAAAGCAGTCTCTTCAATAAGCGGTGCTGGAAAAACTGGATATGTATATGCAAAAGAATGAAAATAGACCCCTATCTTTGACCACTCACAAAAATTAACTCAAAGTAGATTAAGAACTTATATGTAAGACCTGAAACCTTAAAATTCTTAGATGAAAACATATGACAAAAGCTCTCTGACACTAATTTTAGAAATGATTGTTTAGATATGACACTAAAAGCACAAGCAACAAAAGTAAAAATTAACAAATGGGACTACATCAAACCAAAAAAACTTCTGCAGAGCAAACGAAACATACAACAAAATGAGACGGCAACCTACCAAGTGGGAGAAAACACATCCAAGCCAAATATCTGTTAAGGGGTAATAATACCCAAAATATATAAGGAACTCATACAAACCCAGTAGCAAAAAATAAAATAATCCAATTTAAAAATGGGCAAAAGACCTGAATAACATTTTTCCAAAGAAAATACACTAATGGCCAACAGATACATGAACAGGTGCTCAACATTACTCATCATCAGGAAAATGCAAACCAAAACCAATAAGATGTCACCTCACACCTGTTAGGATGACTATTATTGAAAAGACAAGAGATAATAAGTGTGGCTAAGAATGTGGAGAAAAGGGAACCTTGTGCACTATTGGTGGGAATAGGGTAAACTGGTACGGCTACTATAGCAGACAGTATTGAGGAATCTCCTCAAAAAACTAAAAATAGAACTACCATATGATCCAGGAATTCCACTTCTGGGTATATATCCAAAGGATACTAAATCACTAACCCTAAGAGATATCTGTACTTTTATGTCCATTGCACCATTATTCACAAAAGCCAAGACATAGAAACAACTGAAATGTCCACCAACGGATGAATGAATAAAAATGTGGTATATGAATATTATTTAGCCATAAAATAAAAGGAAATCCTATCATTTGTGACATAGCTGGACCTTGAGGGCATTAAGTTAAGTGAAATAAGTCAGAGAAAGACAAATACTGTCTGATCTCACTTAAATGAGGACTCCAAAGAAGCCAAATTCATAGAAGCAGAGAGTAGAATGGTGGTTGCCAGGGACTCGGCAGTGAGAGAAATTATGAGATGTTGGTCAAAGCATACAAACTTCCAGAGAAGTAAATTCTGGGAATCTAATATATAGTAGGATGACTTTAGTTAATGATACCGTATTCATACTTGAAAGTTGCTGGAATTGTAGATCTTAAATGTCACCATAACAACAACAAAAAAGGTAATTATGTGAGGCAAAGGATGTGTTAACTAATCTTATTGTAGTAAACATTTCACAATAGATACATGTATCAAATTATCATATTGTACACCTTAGATTTACCCAATGTTACATGTCAATTATATATCAATAAAGCTAGTGGGGGAAAAAAAAGAACTGTTCCAAACAAAGAAAAAAAAGAAAGTCATGAAAAGTGAGAACTGCCTGTATAAAGAACTCAACAGTAAAAAGAAAACCAAAATCAAATTAGAAAATGGGCAAGATATGAACACACATTTCACCAAAGAGAATATACAGATAGAAAATTAATACCTGAAGATATGTTCAACATCATTAGCCACTGGGAACATTCTAATTAAAACCATTAAGATACATCACTATACATCTATTAAAATAGCTAAACTCCTAAAAAATCATGACAATATAAAATGCAAGCAAGGATGTGGAGAAACTGGATCTCTCATACACAGCTAGTGAGAATGTACAATGGTACCAACATTCTGGAAAATAGTTTGACAGTTTCTTTAAAAAACTAAAATAATACTTACCATACAACCCAGCAACCATAGTCTTAGACATTTATCCCAGAAAAGAAACACACAACAATGTGTATATGAATGTTCAGAGATTTATTTGTAATAGCCAAATGATGGAAACAACCTAACACCCTTCAATAGGTGAATGGTTAACCAAATGATGATACATCCGTACCAGTGACCACTACTCAGAAATAAAAAGGAACAACTCCTGACACATGGGACTGCTGGATGGATCTCAAGGGGACTATGCTACATGAGAAAAGCCAACCTCAGAGGTTACCTGTTGTATGATTCCATTCATATAAAAAGTAGTTTCCCCTTATCTGCGGGGGATATGTTCCAAGACCCCCAGCGGATGCCTGAAACCAGAGATAGTACCGAACCCCATATATATTGTGTTTTCCTATACATACATACCTATGATCAACTTTAATTTATAAATTAGGCACAGTAAAAGATTAATAACTAAAACAGGTAACTATTATTTAGTTAGTATAAAAATAAAATAGAACCATTATAACCACACTGTAATAAAGTTATGTAAATGTAGTCTCTCTCTCAAACTACCTTACTGTACTCACCCTTCTTTTTCTTGTGATGATGTGAGATGATAAAATGCCTACGTGATGAGGTGAAGTGAGGTGATGACACTGTGAAATGGTGTGAGGCTACTAGTGACCTCCTGACATGATCAGAAGGAGAGGATCGTCTCCCTCCAGACAGCTGTTGACCACGAGTAACTGTCACCTGCAGAGAGTGAAACCGCAGATAAGAAGGGTCTACTGTATTCTCAAAATGACAAAATTATACAACGGGAGAGCAGATTAGTTGCTTACCAGGAGCAGGAATGGGGAGACGGAGAAGGGGGCGCTGTGGGTGTGGCTATAAAGGAGTAGCACACAGGATCTTTGCACTGATGGGACAGTTTTGCATCTTGTCTTTGGTGGTGGTTACACAAATCTACTTGTGATAAAATTGCATAGAATCATACACACACACAGATGAGGGCATGTAAAACTGGTGGGAAATCTAAACAAGATTGTAGGTTGTATCAATGTCCTGGTTTTAATATTGTACTATAGTTATATAAGATGATGTCATTAGGAGAAATTGGGTAGGGGGACACCTGGGACCTCTCTAGTAGTTTTGCAACTTTCTATGATTCTGTAATTATTTCAAAATAAAAAGTTTAAAAAATACATTATCTGAGTCAGTCATGCCACTTTTAGTAATTTATCTAAGATACACTCTTACATATGTACAAATATATATGTACATAGATGTTTACTGCAACACTGTTTATGATGGTACAGAACTGTACTCAACCCAGAGATGCCTCCACATCTCTGCACAGCCACAGTGTGAAACAGTACGCAGCCAGTTCAAAGGAAAAAGATATTTACAATATGTTTACTTCAATTAAAAAAAAACTAAGAACAAGATGGAAAAAACTGAACAAACATACAATGATTTCCAAGATATACTTTTAGGTGAACAAAGCAAAATGCAGAAGAATGCTAAATATGTTGGGACATCTGGGTGGCTCAGTCGGTTAAGCGTCGGCTCAGGTCATG
This sequence comes from Phoca vitulina, assembly GCF_004348235.1. Classification (NCBI taxonomy): domain Eukaryota; kingdom Metazoa; phylum Chordata; class Mammalia; order Carnivora; family Phocidae; genus Phoca; species Phoca vitulina. Next base: position 15,110,172 of record NW_022589729.1, on the reverse strand, counting down.
ATCCCAGGATCCCGGGATCAAGTCCCGCGTGGAGCTCCTTGCTCAGTGGGGAGTCTGCTTCTCCCTCTGCCTGCCGCTCCCCCTGCTTGTGCTTTCTCTGACAAATAAAATCTTTAAAAAAAAAAAAAAAGAATGCTAAATATGTAAAAGAGAGAGAGAGAGATGTTTATGTATTAGACCATTTATCTGCAAACTAGCTCTGGAAGGTTCCTGGGAATCTGACACAGTAATCCCCTCCTTTCGTATTTTTTTGTAGCATGTGAATAAACTAGTATTTATGGATCTAAAGATGCCCACCACCACCATGGTTTCAATCAGGCCAGCCACCAAAACTCTATCAAATCTTTCTCTCTCTCTCGTTTCCACACATTCACCCCAGTGTTGTTTTTCTCATTTGCTCTTTCTGAAACTTCAAATATTTATGTAAACCATAATTCTACACAGTGGTCCTTCCTGATGCAACACAGCTTCTAAGAAGTAGTTTATTCCTTACTTTCAAAGAAACCTCTCATGAGCAGCATACCCCCATATATCAGTCAGAATCCGGTCAGGAGACAGGAACCCCATCAGTAATCTTGATAGAGAAAATCAAATATACAGAACGGTTAATAAAAGGTGGTTGAAGAAGATTCTAATAGATATAGAAATTAGAAAGAAGTTATTTCTTCTATAGTGGTGGGAGAATAAAAAAGAAAGAACTTACAAGAGCCACCGCACTCCCCACCCTACCCCGGTGAGTCAGAACTCGTCAGAGAGGGCATGGCTCACACCGAAACAGAGACTAACAGTCGTGGGAAGGTGCAGCTGGCCTAGTTGGAGCACCTCATCAGGTGGTGGAGGCCCTGGAGGTTGTGGGTGGGTCACAGTTGGTCTTTAGGAACTGTTCCCTTGAGCAAAGTAACTTTCAGGAAGGTGTGGGCTGCAGACGATCGATGAAGGCCGTTGAATGGTGCTCCCAGACCTTCTGCATGCTAATCTGCTGCTGGCGTCAGCGAAGTCAAACACAGCACATCGGAAACAGAAAAAGAAACTCTTCTGTTATGGCCCTTATGTTGTTCCTCCAGTGACAGCTTAACATCAAGCCTGTGCACGAGAAACCCGTACAGGGTCGAGCTTCAATACTGCAAAATGGGGCAAAGAAGGGTGGATTTGGAGCTGAGAGACAGTTAACTTGTTAACTGGTCCACCTCACCATCTTGAAATATGATTAATTACAGTGCACTGGTGCTATAAACATACAGAAGAAAAATGGGAATACTTACTCCTTATTGGATATTGGTATACCTTTGCTTAGTCTTTCATATATATTTTATTGTGTTTCATTTCTTCCGGGACAATCTCTGTGATAATCCTCACGTATATAGATTTCTTTAAGGTTTTAAAGTGAGGTAGATGTCATATATGTGGGGAATGAAGAGTTGGTTTTCCGTTCTTAAATCAATCAACATAGATGACATTGATGCAAACACATCTATCTCTGTTCCATTGGTTTTAAGAGCATTAAGTACGGTCTGATTTTTTTTCTCATATGGGACAAGACTAACATTGGCAAACAATGGGCAGAAATCACAAAAACACAAATGTGTTATTTGGTAAGTACAGATGTGAATTTCACAGGTGTGAATTTGAACTGTCTTGAAAGGTAAGAACATCTTCTATGCAGGGAAAGGAACATTTACTAAGGCATGGAGCTATGAAAAAGGATGGCATGTTGAAAGACTGCAAAGCGGTATATGTGGACCTAAATTTTTGGGAGGGAAGCATTTGATGAGGTTGAAAATATAATCTGGCTTCAGGTTTTCAAAGTCAATGACTCTCAAAATAGTGCATCCGTGAATCACATGAGAATCTTGTTAAATATGTGGATTCTTTGGCTTTCTCACACCACAAAAACCCATTCAGTAAATCTGAAATAGAGGTCAAGGAATCTGTACTTGAATGATCACACAATTCACCCCCACTGTGGAATGCTAACGCTCCTGGTCCACACACTTTTTGATAAATACTGTATGAAAACATTTTTACTTAATGCTATTGGTCTCCAAAGTACGGCATGCACACTGCGGGGAGCATGCAAGATGATTTAGTCGGGTGTGGGAAGAAGACACTAAAATATATATTTACAGTTAAATTAAGCTTTATTAATAGTTAATATATGAATTGACACAGATGCCTTCACTTGATCTCTATACAGTACAAGGTGAATTGAGGGAAGAAAAAGACCCGACAGTGAAATTCTCATTCCCTCATCCAGCATAGTGTGACAGACAACACTTTATACTTTACAAAATAGAAAAGTGGCATAGAGAGATCTCTGAGAAAAACAAAACGAACAAACAAAAATACCTTAAAGATAACAGTAAAAATGGAAGCAAGTGGGAACAAGAAAATGACAGAGTTGACCTTTCTCTTAAAACTAAATTAGCTCTTTGCCAAATAACAAGGTTAGAAATTACTATGAAGTCAGATGATCAGAAGTGTGAATGAACAAGAAAGTAATTACTGCTGGGAAAAAAACTGCTATGGAAAGAACATTTTAAAAATGGTTATTGGAAAAAATTTTTTTATTTTGTGCTTTTGCAGCTGAAAACATAATACCTATCAAAATGTCCGTATCTTCACAATTTAACAACTTGGAAATAATTTCCTGACCTATTTAAAAATCTCCAAAACCTTAATACAATATTTTGTTTGTTTTTTTCTAAATATTCCAAAGTGCTTTAGTGGGTTTTAGAAAGTTATTTGTCGGGGCACCTTAGGTGGCTCACAGTCCGTTGAGCGTCTGCCTTCAGCTCGGGTCATGGTCCCAGGGTCCTGGGATCAAGCCCAGCATCAGGTTCCTTGGTAAGCGGGAGGCCTGCTTCTCCCTCTCCCTCTGCCTGCCACTCCCCCTGCTTGTGCTCTGTGAAATAAATAAATAAAATCTTTAAAAAAATTTAAAAAGTTATTTGTCAAAAATATAGAACTTCCGATTAGTTGCAAGAACAAGTGTTGTTCATCTTCCATAAAATCATTTTTCTCACCAGGGATGAGAAATTTAGGATGCTTTCCCTCTTTACTCCCTGCTCAGGCCTCACTTCTAGGTTTTACTGAGATAGCTTAGTACTTAAAGTTAATGATGAGATTTCCCAGGTAGTATGTCTTTCCTGCTTCAAGAATACTTACCACTTAACATTAAAATTCCCAGTCACTCTACCACAGAATACAGGTCTTTATTTGTTTGAAGTTCTTAAAAGTTCTAATGTGCATCTTCTTCAACTGAGGTTACTTGGGAGATACACTCTTTGGATCCTTGCATAGCCTCAAGATAAATGGTCTCAACTGGGAAACAGATTTAGTTGTAGCCATTCTCTAAAGCTTGGAGGTTTGATTTTTTTCCTCTATAAATTCCTCTCTTTACCCTGAAATTGAAGAATTTGAGTATCTCCTCCTGCATGTATAACAAGCATCTCAAACTCAACATTCCCCAAAACTCCTGATTCCCTCAGCTACCATCCCCAAATCTGACCCTTATACAATTCTTTCCTAGCATAGTAAGCAGAAACCCCATCCCTCCAATTATTTAGGCAAAAGCCAAAAACAAAAAACCTGATTGTTGACTCTATTAATAATCACACACCACACCCAATCCATCTACTTTTAAATTATTTCCAGAATCTATTTGACACTCCTCCACCAATTACCACATTGGTCCAAGCCCTAATGATTTAGCTAAATTACTGAAATATCTAATGAGCTGGTCTCCCAGCTTCTGCCTTTACTCCTCACAGTCTATTTTCCAACAGCATTGTGACTCTTGAAACTAAAGTCACATGAGGTCACTCCTCTGCCCAAAAACTCTCCAATGGCTTTCCACATGTACCAATGAATAAAAGCCAAGCGCTTTACAACAGTCTGCAAAGCCCCACATGCTCTTTTCTCCTGCTGCCACTCTGTGCTCACCTCTTACTGTTCTTGCTCCCTCAGCTCTACCCAAGGGGCCTCCTTGCCAGTCTTTGAGTCGCAGCTATGATAGTACCTGAAGGTTTCTAAACTTCCTGTTCGCTCTCTGGAGTACTTTCTCCCCAGATATTTATGAGGTTGGTTCCCTTACTTCCTCCGAATTGCTGCTCAAATGTCAACCCATATAAAATAGTCAATCTTGCCTCTACCTTATCCCGACACTGTCACTATTTTTTTCTGTATCACTTATTCACATCTGACACATTCATTCATCTTCTTATTGTCTACCTCTTCCTACTCAATAAAGGCATGGCTCAATGCTTTGTTCACCCTGAATTCTGGCGACTAAAACAGTTCTTATCACTGCCATGAAGTAGACAATAAATATTTGAATGAAATGTCCGCCTAGGTGTCTTTCACGCCCCTTGATGTTACATGGAACATGTATAGCAAGAACCCTTTCAAACCAGTGTAACTGTCCTCTAGTATTTACGAATTGTTTTCTTAAGTCTGTTTCCTTTTTTCTTCACTTATTCACGTTAAATATCCTAAACTTTTCTTTAAGGTGTTTTCATTTTTACTGCAATCTCCACGTCTTTGGGTTTTGCTTTTCTAGAGAGAACTACTACTGCACAAATTCCAGGCCACTAATTTGGTCCTCAAGATGGCCATTTCCCACTTTTACTACATTTTAATGTGTTGGGCTTTTAATTTACAGAAAGTTTACTTCATACCGTGAATTTCCTCATGTGCTTTTTTAAAATTAAAGTCGTCATCCATCTCCACCAGCAATTCTTTTTCACCACCACCCACTTCTGAATGTTCTCTAATTCTTTTTTTTTTTTTTTTTTTAGGCTTCTCTATACTATTTTCCTTTGCCGACTCATTCACCCTTTGGCACAAGTCAAACTGTGGGACAGTCTGAGTGGCAATAAACCCACGGGCAATACAAGCAAGCCAGTTACCTCTACTTCTGTGGGCCGAGGATGTGTTAACCAGCAAGCTGCCAGGACCCATACAAACAGGAACTGACAGCCTACCATGCAGTAGCCCAGCAGGTACTCTGAAGCTAGTCTTCCTAGTACCACCCATGTGGACTGCACTCTTTTCCTCTAACTCCATGAATCTTTGAGAGTGAGGTGCTCATATTCAAGCCACCTCCCTAGAACCCTGTTTAAGATGAAAGGTGCAACCCAGTTTAAATGTGGGTGGAAAGGATAAGTACAGGGTGGTGACAGGATGAAGACACAAACTAGAGAACAAACAGTAAGAGGGCAAAACTGATGATAGTGGTGGGAGGTTGTAGGAGAACACATATGAATAGACAAGTCCTTGATGGGTGACAGGACATTTAAATCACTGTAATAGGAGGAAAGAAAGATTATTATATGCACATGTTTTTGAGATACAGTACTGAGAATTCCATGGCTTGTTTCCTCCATTAAGAATAGGTAAGGTCATTTCTGGGTGAAGACAATGAAGTAAAGTGAGATCAGAGCTCCATCACACTTAACAACTAAAGAATTGGTAGGGGAGTGAGAAAAAAGGAAAAACAGTAAACCATCAGCCACCAAACAAGAAAAGACACACACCACCTCATGTTAACAAGGAAACCAAAGAAAGAAACATTCAGGTAAGATTTAGATTAGGCTCAAAATAACATCTAACCCACCTCACTGTAGGAAAAGAAAGCTGACAACATTCCAAGAATTCTCATCCAAAATCTAGAATAAAACAAACTGAGGATAAGAAGATGCCCATAGAAAAGTCAATGAAAAACCCTTTACAACCTCCAGTACTTCCAGGTATTCCTTTTTTCCAGTACCCTGTAGCCACTTTGGGAACCATTCATGGTGTTCTCCCTCAGAAATGAGATGTACATACAACTAGGAGTTTGGGCACGTTATGGAACCTCAGAACAGAGTGGTGCTCAGGTCTTCCAAAAAAAGAATTTTATCCACTCCCAGTTATCATTGCACTACAGAAGAGGCAAAGAATACAAGAACTAGCCTGATGTGGGAGCAAATTGGGGAAAACAAGACTCAGAGAAGGAGGAAAGGCTGTCAGAGAGGACTTAGTACAATAAAAGCCCTCATAATCTGTGCTAATGGAACATGCACATAATTTTAAAAAAAGAAGTTAGAGGGGGGCATTGAAATGATCTATACCTTTTAAAAAAATCCTAAAATATCTAAATGTACATTCACTGAGCTCTTGATACAAAGCCAATGATTTTGAGCATGGATCCTTTAAAGCTCATGCTATCCAGTTACAATTTTCTTGTTGCCATTGACCTGAGTCATAGCCTGTGGCTATCTTCCCTGCCACCCCTATTCTTGTCGTTCTGTTATTTCAACACTCACGAGTAACCGTGGTCTCAGATCTTTGACTCCAAAGAGCTCTTCTCCTATCTCAGTCACTTACAAGTTTTTGACTTTTCCTCATCAATATCCTATCACCTCTCTGAAATCTTGATTTTATATATCCCATCCTCTCTTCTCTTTCAGATTTACTTTTAGCTTCATTTCACTGACGTTTTCAGTTCATGGGTCAGCCCCACTTTCATACAATCCACCACCTCCTTTATATTGTTTATTCCTTGAAGAGCTGAGATTCCATATTCTGGTACTATAATCATCACTTGTGAGTATCTTCACCACTCCGGCCTGCTTTTACTTCCATCAAAAGTTGAAAATCTATTTGCTTTCTCTACACCTGCAATCAAGCCACTAAATGCTGCTGGAGAAATATCATACCACAGATTTGCCTAGTTTCACTTAAATTTATGTATAAACCCCCAAAAGATACACACTGCCCAAATCCTACTACATTTTTTTCCCACTGAGTTGGAGTTCCCATATAATTTCTTCTTTCTCTTCAAATTCCTACATCAACTACATTAATGACCCTCAGTTTATTTCATCATCAGTAACCCTTACACTTCCTTTTTGTACTCAACGGTGTATAATGAAATAAAAACACATAACTAAGAATACAAATACTTTAAAACTGTTTTACAGTCAAAATGACCATAAACATTAGTGATGCCCAACTGGGCTAAAATAATCGAATAAGCCATGAGCAAGCTCATTTGATCTTCCCCAACCATTACACACACCAACTTGATAAAATTTCAAACTATTCCATTTTAAAGAAAGACATATTTATATTATTTAACAATTTTAAGAAGAGAAATTAATGCCATTACCCTATTTACATTTTTAACATGGTAAACTCCATGAATGCAGTTCTTCTGTGAGTGTAAATTACCATATTTTATCACAGCGAATGTTGTGTAACTCAATGGGTTTCCATTTGGAAATTTTTGGTAAATCAAGTACAGTCCAAAAAAATATTCAAGTGTGATTAACCAAATCTGATTTCTTTCTTATATAGCCTGAGCCCTATTTACATTAGTTGTGTAGTATAAACCAACATTCTCTGGATGATGAATTAATTATGAACTATAATTCTGTGACCAAGTACCTACAAATAATTATGACAGACTCAACAACACATCCTTCTCTAGAGCTACTTTTTATGTTAAACACCTGATCATTACACGACTAAATAAAAATGGAAAGTGTTTTAGAAAATAAGAGGAAAAAAAGCTTATTTGGCAATGTGCTGTTATATACTAGCACCTTTGAGCCTTGAAAAAATCCAACAGCATCTACAACTCTTGCTATATCTATTTTAGTTATGTGAATGCTCATCTGCCTAAGAGCAGATAATCAAATGAACAGAAGAGCAGGATAAAACACATATTTAGTGGGCACTTATGAACTGAATGGAAATTAAGTTTGAGTAGGGCCCATTAAATTCTTCATTAAAGAAATTTCGTTGCAAAAGAGTCACACATTATCACTGGCACAACCAGTAGGATGATGCTGTTAATGATTTGATTATATGCACAGTACAGTTTGTTTTCAAACTATAAAATGTTAAAGTCAGGGTACTCAAACTGTAAAGATGATGTAATTTACCAGATACATTCTTAATTCTATTAAAACAATAAAGGAGACAGTAAACTGGACCATAAGCAAACTCAGCTCAATAGAGCATGTGGCTTGTTACTTCTAGGAAGAACTATAATTCTCTACGTTATTTAACTCATTAACAGAAGACTATAAATGTACTTAACTCATTAGTTTTCAAAGTGAAAACTCACATTGCATTTATTTTCAAAACAGAAATACTATGCCTGAAAAATCTCATAAATCCTTTTATGGAAAGACGGTCATCATCCATATCCTACCCCATAATACAGTTTCTGTATTCTTGGTTGAGTGTGATTTTTTGATTGGAGGGATGAAGAGCAGGGTAGAAGTGGGGTGGGAATGTCCCCAAGACTGTTAAGTAAAGTACTACAAAATGTTTTATTTACAATTAAACTTTAAATTTAAAAATCCACTGAAATGGAGTAAGAATCACCGAACATTTTATCAGATCACATGGCCCAAATTTAAGCTCCATTCAAGAACCACTTTGCTTGAGAAAGAATACAAATTGGTGGCTAAACAATCATTTATAGTGCCTACACCATGTAAATGAACTACATTATATATAAAGCACTATAATCAAACTTGGAGGTTAAGTAACTTTTAGTAAACTTAAACTGGATAGAAAGGGAATTCAGTAGCAAACAAAATTCTCAGATACAACATTTACTTAAATTTGACATAGTAGCACCCCACTTTTTGAATTTTGGCAAAAAATTTCATTAGCTTTACTCATTTAAATGGCATACATTTATAACTCCCAAGATACTCTAATAAACACTACCTAAAATAATACATATAAGCCCAAACAGATCAATGACCTGGAAGTATTATTGCCTATTATGCATTTACTAAATATAATTCTTTATACACCTATTATACATTTTCAATTTTTCCTTAGTTATTATTCCAACATATTAATAGAGAAACCATGCTGGCACCACTATACAGCCAAATGTGGCAATGGACAGGCCAGAATATATAGGACACAGCATTTCAAAATTCCTAATCCAGTTCTTAATTTAAGTCAAATTCAGTCATTTGTCCTTTTATAAAGTTAATTTACTATGGTTAGGGTAACCAGTTGAATATCAAATCCAAGTGAATAAAAATTCAGTCAAGTAATATTAAGGCGCATGTAATTAAATTTATTTTTCATGTTTTAATTTTGATTAGCTTTTATAATATTTATAAAATGCACTGCTGGTCTCAAAAACTAATTAGTTCAACAACTAAGACTCAGATAATCGTTATCTGACAAAGTGGCACTTTATTTCTGGCCACATATGTATATCCTATCATCATTTCTATTGTTAATACCAATAAAATGGAATTGTTATATAGTAAGAAATATGTCAACTAAATACGCCCTCCCCACCCTCCAAAAAAGAATGTATCGCTTTAACTGTTAGGAGTCACAAAAATTTTTATTTAGGAAAAATATTTCCTTCAATGTTTGATAATGAATTTTATTTAAATGAATAATTTACTTTTACTTTTCTGTGCAGACCAATTAAAAAGTATGCCTCTTTCCTTTCATAAGCAAACTCTAATTCTGCATGGCAGATAAGAAATTAATACTTTACTTTCTTCTACCTTAAAAATTAATTACGAAATTTTCCTCATTATGAACTAGTTATTTCTGTATGGATTGTTGTCATGCTGCTGTTAAAAAAAAGTTAGTAAAAGATATGGACACATGGGAAACAAATCATAAACTGTAATACTAGTTTATAATGAAATATATTAAACATTGTTTAAATATTAAACAGCAAAATACTCCTATATTAAATAAATAAGACTTGAATTTGTCATGTGGAACTATAGGCCAATACTATCAATAAGGGGGATGGTCTAGTGTAAAGGGTGGTCATCAAAAGAAAAAAAAAAGCAGGAAAGGAAAGAAAAGAAAAAAGAAAAAAGAAAAAGGAGAGGAGAGGAGAGGAGAGGAGGAAAGGAGATGAGGAGGAAACACAACATTTAATACTGGCATTGTTTTCAATAACAAATTAAATCAGTGATTCTCAATCCTTTCTGAACATGAAATTACCTAGAGAACTTTTTAAAAATACTGATGATCAGGTCTCAGCCCAAATTAAATCAGAATCAGGAATCAGGCAATAGTATATTTAAATGGTCCCCCAAATGATTCTCATGTGCAGTCAGGGTTGAGAGTTAATGACTGAAACCAACAAGCTTCTTAATGTTACCTGACTCAGAAGAGGGTCCTATGAATAAAGAAATGGAATTTTCTTTTACCAGTGGGACAAGACAAGGGTGTCTCCAGTTAAGAGTAACTTCCGGGTAAGTCAAGTTTATTAATGCATACCTCATTTCCATTAAAATATCTGTGTATACCTCTTCATGCCCTGTAATTCTGCATTTTCAAACTCTAAGACCTAGTCAAAGTACTTTTTGTAATAAATCAGTCACACTGAAAAATCATTCATGCATATAAATTATTTACTGAATGCCTACTATGTGCAAGGCACAGTGATAGGTACTGCTGTAGGACTTGGGAGTCATGAGATAATAATGATTGGCTGAAAAAAATTTGTTTTTGGAATTAGTGGCTATTAAATTAATTACATGGACCTAAATAAGGGACTGAACTACTGAAAAAAGAAAAAGAAAATAAGTACATACTAAGGGTCTGATTTTAAAATACATAACACAGCATATTTGTACTTTTCCTAATGTTCCTTTACAGTATTTCCAGAAGCCTTTGAATATACATAAGGCAGATTCAAGATAGAAAAATAAACCCTGTTTAAAGTAGATGTTCCCAATTTTAACCACACTCTATCAAGTAAATTTCTTATATGACATAAGTATAAATACTAAAAATCTTTATAGAAAGGTAGTTCTTGTCCACTTGTAGTAGTCTTAACAAGTAATCTTACATTAAAATATCACAGATTCTAGTCCTCGACGATTTCATCATGGAGAAAGTTTATACAATACATAATTTATTTTGAAGACAGTTTATATGCTGAGAAATTCTAAAGTGAACAAATTTGAGTTCTCTTTTGTTTTCAAGAAGAGAGGATGCAAAGAAAGGAAGGGGGTAGAATCTGTTCAAACCTTATAAATATCCTACAATCTAATAATTTAAAATGCTGACTGCTTTTCTTAAGAACCTAGTGAATTCCATATGAATAAATATTTTTTCTCTTCACTACTAGTATGGACTTTTGTGATTAAAAATAAATAGTAAGTGCTTCTCATTTTTATGATAGTATTAAATTTCAAAATGAGGCTAGGTAATGTCAGCATAACAAGAAGGAGCTAAATGTTTACCAAAAAAAAAAAAAAAAAAATTGTTGACCAAAAAGAAATACTTTGGGGGGGGGGGGAATAGAGAAAAAAATGACACAAGATGAAAGATCAGCAACGATCCTAATGGCAAAAACTCTTTAAGGGAGTAGAGGTTCCAAGTTGCTTTTAAGTAATAAAAGGTGAAATCAAGACTCAAGGAAAATGCTCATTCATTTGTACCTTGGATGCAACACTCTGAAGTAGAGAAGTAGTAAAATATTTTACTAAGTTAAAATATAGGTTTTATATTTTATACGATTTTGAACACGCACATAAAAATACCAGTGTTTTTATCTTGTTTCTGTTCAGACACTTAATTAAGCAAATGTGTTCTTTGGTGTCTGGGGGAGTTTATCAATATTTAGGGATAATGGAAGATAAGAACTCCAAGATCAACATGCCTAGAAACAGAAGTCTCAAAATCCTATGCCATACATATAAAGTAAGAATCAAAGGTGAACTTATGAGAAAAAATAAGAAAGTTAAAGTTACATTGCAGTAGGACTAACACATTTCCTTCCCCCCAAACATACTCTGGCTCCCAAAATAAAAAGTACTATAGCCTAACAGGTTTTTAATCTGTGTTTTGAGATTTTTCAAGTGGAAAGATAGCACAGATAGAAATATCATTCTAAGTTTTAAAATCACCAAAGTCAGTGAGAAGAATGTACATTCATTAAATGTATTCATTTTAAGTAAAGAAGTCTTGGAAAGGCTGAACAGTTCAACCAAAGCTGAAGAATTGTTCTTGATTTTTCATTTTTCTTTTTTAAATAAAGAATAAGTATAGGTATAGTATACATACAGTTGACATTCTGATTCATTCAAAATAGTCACATCCCTTTGCTAGTTTTGGAAGTTCCAGAGACTAAAATTTAATATCATTCATAACATAGTATTTTCAATAAAAGGAATTATAGAGCAATGAAAAATCAGAAGATGGCCTAGAAAGCCTTTTAACCTCTAAATATACACACATTTATAACCTGTATTTATTTTCTAAAGAAACAAATTTTAAGTAATGCTAATTTAACCAATGGAGAAAAAACTTCTATCAAAATATACAATTTCCATTACAGACTAGAAGGCTAATATTAAAAAAATAGTTGTAAGCCAAAAAGTTTGCTTATATGGATGACAAGCATCATCCCTTTGAAGCATAAAGCATCAAATAAGGTCTTATAAAAGATCGATTTGTGACCTTCTTCATTTGTAAGTTCTTGATAAATTCATAAAGCTTGAGTCTCAGTCTTTAGGTCAAGGTATATCCATGCTTCTTAATCCAGATCTCCAGAAAAAGGGGAAACCAAGTAAAATTCAGAATCTCAAGTGGGATTTATGCTTTACCATGTACCTGAAAAATAATATTATAATAGGTTATAATGATTACAGGAATTGTAGGATTTTTAGAATATTACATGTAAAAATAAGTTAACATTTTAACTTAAAATTCAAAAATGTAGTTTTGTTTTCTAAAAAACTGGAAACCTGATACTGTACTTTGGAAATACAGAATAAGAACTTCTGAAGCCAGAAAAAACATTCCTCTTATTAAATTCTATAATCTCAGAGCTTCTGGCTAGAATAATAAATGTTTCTCTTTAATATATTATCAGTTATAATCACTGGGTTACCTCAGTCACCTCTGACTTTGGAAAACCCTTAATATTCAGCAAGAGACTTACACCAAGAAAGTGACAGATTTTAAAGAGCACCTCAACGAGAATAAATTTAGTGGTATTATGATCATATGCTGTTCTTAAATTTTCCAATTATAAAACTGATGTTACTGTAAAAGGGCTTTAAGAATCCTATTTATAATAGTAATTAAAATAAATTCAAAAACTGAATTCCTTTCACAAGCTACCCATAACAAATCCAGTCAGTGACCTTTTGATGCAAACAAAAAAAAACAAAACAAAAAACTATAGGGATCACTTAATCCAAGCCTCTTGGACAGACAAAAAACAAGGTTCAGAAAGGTCACAGTTCATTAGAGCCAGATCACAAAAAGAGAATTAAAATCTAGGTCTTCCGACCCAGAGTTTACTGTTCTTTCTATCCAGGTATACACACTTTCTCCATCTGTTTCTAAGATCAGTATAACAAAGACATTTGTTAATTATCTACTGGATCATCAAATCAGACAATGTTCGAAAAGGGGAGCTGGGGGATATGTTCACAACTTTAATGAACTTAAAATCTAACTGAGGAGAAAGGAAAATTACTACAATAAAGCAGAAGTAAGTGCATTTTAGGATCAGAATTACCTATCCAATGTTTCCCAGAACCGTAAGAAAACTGGTCTATCCAAATGACGTTTGTGATAGCTGAGTTCTAATACTGTTACATCCCATTTCTGAACGTTTGGATCTAGACGAACTTCATCATATTTGAGATGGAAGGCTTTAACTATATGGGGGGAAATAATATTTTTTATTCAAACTGCAATCAAAATTATAAAAATATTTTACAAAAGAATAAAAATATCCAATATAGACATTAACCAAAAAACTAAACCAAACAAAAAACTTTAAAAAAATCAAACTTTCTTCAACCAAATGAAGCTACATTATAACCAAAGTGATCTTTGAAACAGATGCTAATAAGCACTGTGGCATCCTCAAAAACATTCAATTCAACAAATACCTACTGAGGGTTTATACATGGCAGCCACTGGGACTGAAATGAGGAATAAGGTAAGATAAAACACATACGTTCTGGGTGAAGGATAAGAAGAAGAAGAAACACCTATTCAAATACAGTACGATAAAGGTGTAGTATATCACAGAAACATAAGAGTACCTTACCCAGACCAAGGAATTCAGAAAAGCTTACATAGGTAATGATCTCTAATCTAAGATCTAAAGCTTGAGTAAGAATTAGGCAAACACAGAACAAAAGTGACCCAGTTAGCCAAGAACATGCTCAAAGAGAAAATGGTTTCATCTAGGAACAAAAGAAATTTAGTGGAACTGCATCATACAAAGTTATGTAAAAAATGGGTAAAAGGTTAAGACCACAGATTCAGAACAATGTTGGCCATGTAGGCCATATTAAGGGGTTTGGACTTTTATCTAAGAGATAGGGAGAATCACTGCAAAGTGTTTAGCAGTGACTACTGATACAATTCAGTAATTAGAGAAGAGATTTGCTCAACTTGGGAGAAGATATATGCCTGGCAAGAAAAAGATTCAAGAAATAATTAGGGAGTAAGAACTAATGGAACTTGGTAAGAAATGATGAAAAGGGAAAAAGAAAAATTTGGAAAGCCTCGTGAGAAGGTTATCTAGAAGTAGATAATTAAATGATATAAAAAGTGAGTCTAGCAAAGATCCATAAGAGGATTTCAGGCAGATGGAACAGCTGGTAAAAAGGTTCTGAAATGAAAGCAAGCTTGGCACACTCTATAAACAAGTATAACTTCTTTTGTAGGCAATGTCCTATACGTAGAATTTGGCTATGGTAAAAAATACAAATTTATTCCAAATATGATAGTAAGCCACTAGAAAGTTTAGAGTAAGAAGGTAAAATGATCCGGTTTTCATTTTTAACAGTTAATTCTGGGTTTTGGGCAAATAAAAGACTCTAGGGCAAAACCTCCTAAGTACAGTATATTGCAAAAGGTTAACAAATGGACCATAAAGTATTACTTTCAATCTTTCTCTCTCTCTGATCACCCAGTTCAATCAACCTGGCTAGTTTATTTTGCAATCAATTTACCATCTGTGAAGTTTTTGTTTTACATGTACACATGTAAGATGTTTAGCTTTTCTTTCAATTTACGTTTTTTCTAGCATATAAAATATAACTGTTACTATCATTATAATCTAGTATTAGAGGTCTCTAAAGAGAAAAATGATTGACTTTGTTAATTTTTTTGATAGCTACTTTATGGACTGCTTGTTCCATACTGCTGGCTGGCCTACTGGCTTTCGATGTTAACAATGAATCGAACAAAGTGTAATTCTTTTTTTTTTTTTTTTTTAAGAGTTTATTTATTTGACAGAGAGAGTAAGAGAGATCACAAGTAGGCAGAGTGGCAGGCAGAGGGAGAGGAAGAAGCAGACTCCCCTCTGAGCAGAGGTCGATGTAGGGCTCGATCCCAGAAACCCAGGATCATGACCTGAGCTGAAGGCAGATGCTTAACTGACTGAGCCACCCAGGCGCCCCCAAAGTATAATTCTTGATGGAAATCCAAAATGAATCATTTGTGCTCACAAAAAGAAAACATATAAACATTACTCCAGAATTATTATGCTTTTATATAATTAAAAGGTCCCCTCATCAGACACATTATTCATTTTGAATTTAATTCAATTTAATAAATTTAAACTGAATCATTAGAAGGGCTATATGTTATAGTTTGAGAAAACCCATTTTCAGAATATTTATCTGTATAAAAAATTTTAATTTTTAAAATTTTTAAATTAAAGTCAACATTTCAATACTTCCTGTTTTCCTTACTACGTTTCACTTTTCTAATTTTCTCAATATGATGTGCTTTTAATCATTCTTTTAAAAAATATTTATCTATTTATCTATCTATTTATTTAGAGAATGGGTGGAAGGGCAGAGGGAGAGAGAGAATCTCAAGCAGACTCCCTGCTGAGTGATGAGCACAATGCAGGGCTCAATCTCATGACTCTGAGATCATGACCTGAGCCGAAATCAAGAGTCAGATGCTCAACGAACAGACTGAGCCACCCATGCGCCCCTAAATCATTCTTTTTTGAAGACTTTATTTTTATTTATTTGAGAGAGAGAGAGCACGAGCACACAAGCCAAGGAGGAGGCAGAGGGACAGGGACAAGTAGACTCCCCGCTGACCAAGGAGCTCGACGCAGGGCTCAATCTTGGGACTCTGGGAAAATGACCTGAGCCAAACGCAGACCCTTAACCGACTGAACCACCCAGGTACCCCTCATTCTGAAAAATATATTAGTTATATTTTAAAAAAATGATTTATCTAAAGCTATAAAAAGCCTACAGTCCCCCCCACTCCTTAATTTCAATAGATTTAGTTTAAATAGTATTTATTTTTCCACCAGAACAGACAACTTTTAAAACTTAAGGTGAAACGTGAGGGGCGCCTGGGTGGCTCAGTCGGTTAAGCGGCTGCCTTTGGTCCAGGTCATGATTCCAGGGTCCTGGGATCGAGCCCCACGTCGGGCTCCCTGCTGAGCAGGGAGCCTGCTTCTCCCTCTACCTCTACCTGCCGCTCCCCCTGCTTGTACTCTAATAAAAAATAAAAAATCTTAAAAAAAAAAAAAAGGTGAAACGTGAGAGTCCAAAAAGCTTAAATCACAAATGAGAAAGCATAAGGTTTCTCTAATCATACAAGATATTTTATTAGCATGAAGGAATGGTGGCAAGCAAACTTACACCAAGACATTACTATAAAACATCTTTCTTATTCAAAAAAAGACTTTTAGTTTTTAATCCTCAGCAAAAAATAGAACAAACTTCTTTTATAAGAAAGCCAGTCATCTGGGGCGCCTGGGTGTTTCAGATGGTTAAGCGTCTGCTTTCGGCTCAGGTCATGATCCCAGGGTCCTGGGATTGAGTCCCGCATCGGGCTCCCTGCTCCTTGGAAGCCTGCTTCTCCCTCTGCTTCTCTCTCTCTCTCTCTCTCTGTCTCTCATGAATAAATAAATAAAATCTTTAAAAACAAAAAAAAAAAGAAAGCCAGTCATCTATCTGGTAGCACAATGAATACTAAAGCAAAATACTTCACACGATTCAGAATTGTTCATTTTTTGCAAACTGCATGAATCTCGTCGACATTTTTACAGGAACAAAGAAGTAAAAAAAAAAAAAGAGAGAGAATGCTCTTGAATAATATTTAGTAGGTATAATGATGGCATGTCAGATGACAAACGGGCAACATAAAATAGATACTCATGAAAAATTTTTCTCATTGGTAACTAGCATTTTTTATACAAATCAATACTTAATATCTTCTCTAAAATTCTGTATTCTATTATGCAATATGAAGAAAATATAAGTTTTTACCAGGGCCCATACAGATGCTCAGTTTTCTCCCATGCTATATAGATGTTACTATTTTCTATGTGTGTTATGGGGGAAAGGGTGAAAACCTAGAAAAGGCAGAGTAAAAAGCAAGGAGACCAACTAAGAGCTAAAAGGTAATATATTCCTAAATTTCTGGCTTAGGAAAATTACAAAAGAAACTAACTCAGAAAAAGAAACAGTGTGAGAATGAGGGAGAGTACAAGACAATTCCATTTGAAACAGGCTGAGTCTGATGTACCAACAGGACCTCTCAGAGGAGTTCTCTCATAATTAGTGAGATATATAGACCCAGAATATAAAGCTAGAGACTTCACTTAGAATAAGGGGAGGGTTATAGATGGTATTTGAAAGCTACCAGATCTCCTTGAGAGAGTTATCTATAATAAAGGAGAAGAGAAACTAGACATAAAGAGGTAGCGGAAAGCCAGAGGAAAAGTAGCTAGAGAATCTGAGAAAGAGTAACAAGCCCTTGGAAAAGAACATTTTAAAAAGGAAGAAATGAATGAAGAGAATCAAATTCTGATAAGGATGTCAAAAGTATCTAATATTTGAGTCATTGGTAAGTTTGGTGAGAATAGTTTAGTGAAGAGCAAGAGAGCCAAACAGCTAATTGAGAACTGAATAGAAAATGAGTTAGTAGAGACAATTCAAAAGAGGAGCTAGAGTTGAGGTCAAGAGAAAGAGTTTTAAGATGGAAGGGGCAAGAAGAGTACTTTCATTTTAAATGCTGATAGAAGCAAGAGCTTAAAGAAGGAAGACTGAAAAGAAATAATTTATGGAAGAAAATCATAACTGGTAACTGTATAAAAAAGTCTCTTCTTATCTAAATTTCAGAAGACTAACAATCTGACCAAAAAAAATTACAACATCATTACATTCTGAATGAAATTTAGGCAGCATTTACATCTTGAAGACATTATAATCATTTTTTTTTTTTTTTGCAACACTATTCAAAAAGGCAAGCAAGTAGGTAAAACATTCGTGTTCACGGACATTTCACTTTCATTAAAATTCCCATTCTCTCTATATCTTTAACTTTCTATTTATCAACCCTGTGCATTATTCAAGTTTCAGAAATAACAAAAATCTATCACAATATTAGTAATATTAGAATCATTGTCTAAAATGAATGAAAGTAGAGAATAAAGGATTAAAACTTCCAAGCTTGGGCAGTTTCCATCTTGGAAGAATGGTGGTAACCACTAACAAAGCTGAGGTTGCTTTAAAAAAAAAAAAAAAAAAAAAAAAGGCTGGATTTTACAGTAGCACAATCTATATTCATAATAACTGAAGTTGTCATTTCTAATAAACATACTTGTTTCATAAGAATGTTTTTTAAAAAAACAATTTTACTAACTTAATTGGGTACTCGAATTAAATAATAATTGGAATATTGGAATATCTCTACTGCAAAAACCAGAGTAAATTAATCTACGTTTAGTGTATCTCACTATACCAATACACCAAAAGATCTAAGCCACATGAAATATTCATTTAACAGATATCTACTGAATGCTTCCCCTAGCCAGGCACTCTTCTGTGATGACAATTCAAGGGTAAACAAGGCAGAAAAGGCTCCTCCCACCAAGGAACCTGGCCTTATAGCCAGGGAAGACTTACAGTAAAGGTATAAATAAGATAATATCAAACAACAGTAAGTACTATCATGAAAATAAAAGAGCTTAAAGAGTAACTGGAAGGAAGTAATGGCTATTTCCAGGCTGGCCAGAGAAGGATTCTCTAAAGAACAGAATACTTGAACTTAGACTTGAATGAAAAGAAAAAGCCAAATATGCTACAATCATTCTAGACAATGGAAATAGCTGGTAAAGGTCACATGGTACTTTAAGTCCTAGCTACACATTACTGTTCAGCGGAAGTCAACCCATTTAAAAACTGGCCATCAGTTTTAATAAAAATCTGTGGATGTGCAACAATATTAATGCTTTTTAAGTGACCTAATGTAGGGAATGGGAGATAATTCACTTTTAGATATAAGTACACAAAAAAATATTAATGTTCAAAAAAAGACTTTAAAAATATTTCACAGGTGCTTAAAAATTAGCATATGTTAATGGAATCCTTTGATACACACATCATATATGAAGAGCCATAGATGGCTTTCTCTTAAAGCAAGACCATTTCTATATTGGATAAGCGGTAAAAAATAAAGAGAATCTTACTTTTAGCAAATATGTCAACTGGTGATCCATCAGGCAAAAGCCATGGCCAACCTTTGAACTGCCATGCAGGACCTTGCACAAAAACTGCTACAACCCGATCCCTATAAAGAGAAAAGGGGCAGGGTGGTTAGAGCTCCAGGGTTGAGACAATACCTCAAATATGAAATTTGATTACTGTAAATTCTTAAGGAAAGGACTCAATTGCTCATGTGATATAATCTACTGTCAACAAATCTGTGAAGCAAATTACATAACTCTTTGTTATAATGTTATCATTAGAGCACACTAATGATTGCTACACTTTCCATGCATCTATTTTTGCACCTAAGCCTTTTAAACATAATTACACACACAATCCTTATATGCAATCTTTTTAACCTTTAATCTGCCCTTCTCCTAGAATAAGGGCCCACTTTTCCAATGCGATAGGGAACAAGACTTGATCTATTAATTGAAAAAGTTAGTTTTAAAAGAAAATCATCTAAAATTCAAATACATCTGAAATGCTTTACTCTAATTAAAAACATTATAAATTATAGTAATTCACCAATCATTTTATTTTATAAAGCCCCAAGGCCTTATTTTTGAGTTCTGATTATTTGGAAAGTAATCTTGAGTAGAAAAACCATCAAACTTTAATTTTTCCAATTGTTTACATTTCACTCACCCTAAATTCTATTAGCATTTTCTTTTCTTTTCTTTTCTAAGTAGGCCCCATGCCCAATGTGGAGCCCAACCTGGGACTTGAACTCACAACTCTGAGATCAAGACCTGAGCCGAGATAAAGAGTCGGACACTTAACTGACTGAGCATCTGCCTTCGGCTCGGGTCATGGTCCTAGGGTCCTGGGATCGAGCCCCGTACTGGGCTTCCTGCTTGGCGGGAGGCCTGCCTCTCCCTCTCCCACTCCCCCTGCTTGTGTTCCCTCTCTCTGTCAAATAAAATCTTTAAAAAAAATAAAATAAAAAATAAAGCAACTTGTCTTTCCAACCACTCAACTTTGTTTTCCTAAAAAGAACAAATCTTTCTCTACGCCCTCATATTTTTCATTAGTTCACAAAATACTTAATTAAATTGAGAAATTATAGTAAGTACAAAGGCCATAAACAGTTTAAGTCTAGAACTGAAGTCGGAACAAAACCGTAATATAAACAATAACAGTTAACATTACGACGTACTATGAGCATTCACTCTGTGCCAGGGCTGTTCTAAGCACCTTACACTGTACAGATGTTAACACACTGAATCTTCCAAACAATTCAATGAGGTGACTACTATTATTACCCCCATTTTACAGATGAGGAAATGTAAGTGTATGGTCAGTCCATTAGTCAGAAGAGAAATGGAGGGAAGAAGAGGAGTGAGAAGGAGAAAGGGAGGGAATGATTACTCCTGTGCACTGGTTACGCTACTGTTCCTATGGGAGGACTGATAAATCCTGAGAACAGCCATCTCAGTACTATAATGGAAATAGTTTTAACCTTACAATTCCCTGAAAGGGTCTTAGGAATGCCCAGAGGTTCGCAGATCATACTCTGGTAACCACTGCATTAGATGAAGACTACACAGCCAACAGAGCCTTAAACCAGGGTGACCTTCTATTCAAGTAAAAGACCTACAGCGACAATTCAAGTTACTGTGAAAAACCACAGCTTAAAATTCTTAATCTACTAAAAAATCTCTAAGGCTAACATTAAATCTTAAATAAAAAATTTCCTCCTTGCATAGGATATACGTCCCATAGTGACAAAACTATCTTTGGTAACGGAGCACACTATTAAATGGTCTCTTAATTTGATGACATAGCTTGTACCATACAATAGCTGAAAGCCCAAGGTGCCTGCCAAACTAAAGGAAATTTGCTGGAGAGGTATCACCTAGATCCTACTGGGTTTCACAGGGTTAAGAGGTAAGCAGGATAATATAAATACTAATCTCAGTGAATTCTTAAAAGGACAATTAACAGAGAAAGAAAAAAGGTAAGGAAAATATTATTCCTAGGTTATGACATCGACGACCAGGGACCGAGCTGACATACAAGCAGTGCTTGTAGCACGGTGACGGCACCTGTATACACCCTATTTTTTCTGCAAGTAACTACAAACATATAAAACAAATGGTGTAACTTTCCTTCTTCCTAGAATTTTTAAACTTGGTATCCGAAATTCTCATCTTACTTCATATAATAAATTTTTAACATACTTATATTCTCAATGCCCTGACTTTCTAATGTGGGAAGACTAATGAGTACTTCAAAGGTAAACCAGGTAATTCATCAATGTGTTGTATTCTCTATGTCACAGAGATGCACTCTCAGACTCTGTATTTTTATTCCAGCTTAGATTAATAAAATAATTTAAGATAATTCATGAATCTGAGTTTATAGGCACTTTGTTATAAATAGCTTACTTAATATTTTATTAAAGGACACTTTAATGTAATCAAAGAGTTAAACCAGAGGAGTAATGTTATTCTTTTTATTAAATTATTCCCTACAATAAAAGTAACAATTCTTTCATTTATCATTTCTTACCCAAAAACGTGAATTCTCCAAATCAAAAATCTAAAACTATAGCTCTCAAAACATTAATCTATTTGGAAATTTTGCTCTAAAGGCTGATCCAGAACAAATAAACAGTGGAAAGAGTTTTTACTAAGTTTTCCAGAAGTTAGTGTTTTTGTTTTTTTTTAAAGATTTAATTTGAGAGACAGCAAGTGCACATGAGCAGCGGGGGAGGGGCAGAGGGGCAAGCTGACTCCTCACTGAATGGGGAGCCTGACAACGACCCAATTCCAGGACCCTGAGATCATAACCTGAGCCGAAGTCAGATGCTTAACCAAGTGAGCCACCCAGGTGCCCCTGAAGTTAGTGTTTCTTATAAGTAAAATAAAGTTTAGCTATCCAATGTGAACATTATTAATGACCAACTTAGACATTAACATGGTTTTCAGGGATAGTTTCTATTTAGAACTCATGACAAAATTTGATAGTTTTTAATTATACAAAAAAAATTTAATGACTACATAAAAGTACAGATCATCTTACCAGTCTTGAGGCATAAGTTTAAGGGGCTGGTCCACTACTCTGTAAGGGACGGTGACACTAATCGCAGTGCCTCCTGGTTGCATCTGATCTTTTCTTCTCTGTATTAAAGTTTCATTTTCTCGTTGGCAGCCTTGTTTCTTCTTTTCATCTGAGGGGACAAATCTTTGAAAAAACAGAGATGAGAAAAGGTCAAATGTTTCAATGTGATACAAATGGGAAAATAAATTATACTGAAAGTTTTAAACCAAACTTTCTCTTTTTTTTAATGAACCTGCTCTGCATGTACAGATCACAATGTGTGGAGTATAATCTTTCCTTTCCATGACAGTACTCAGCTCACACAGGCCGTAAGTTGGTGTGTATGTCTGTGTCTCTCACACACACACACAATTTTTATTAATTCATCTAGCACTTAACATTTTCCAAAGTTACATAAAAGACCATACTAATCCTTCATTTTTCAAATGCTAGTAGAAGGAAATTTTATTATAAATCAAAAGGTCACTTGACATGAAGATGATGTGGCTTTTCCCCAGATAGGTGACTTAGCCTAAGAGCATCACAAAACACCCCTTTTCATGGATTATGACTTAGCAAAATTAGAAAAATGCTATCCAATTTCAGGGTTGCTTTGCAAATTTTAAAGGAGGAATTAAATAAGTATATGCCAACTGTCTTAGTATAAATACTGCTAGTTATTTAGTAAATTACCAACTCTACCATGGGATTCAATTCTCCACTGTACTAACAGATATTCTCAAAAATAATTTAGCAATCTGCAGAGCTGTTGCCAGCTCTAGATTGTTGGTATTCACAAAGCATTTCAAAATGGTCTTTTAAAAATATGCATACTCCTAATACACACTCTATTAGCATATTTTATTGGCTATCGTCTGGCACCACCAACTAAATGGGGGCAATGCAGTCATTACATTGAGACTCATTCAGCTTCTAAAGTTTAAGACAGATAAATGGAGTGGACAGGATGCATGAGACCTTGCACTTGGTAGAGTCCTTTGAAAAATTTCAATATCACATGCTGAATTCATCATTGGTAATACTAGTCTTGTACTCATGAAAGTTTTTAGTAGATGGTGATTGTGATAAACGGTACTTCATTTCTGAGCTGTTTTCATATCCATGTCAAATCTGATGGAAAAGTTAAGATTTCCATACCATTTAAAAACCTCCTCCAGATAATCATTTTACTACCTATTGATTTTGGTTATTTATTAATCAAGCCCACTTAGAAAATGCCAAATGTAATACTAACACTGAATAAATTAAACACTTTAAAATTAACAGACATGCATTGTTGGAAACAGTTTTCATATAAAACAACAAAAATGTATCAAGTGAACAGTGATACATTGTGCTAAGTTATACAATATACACAGTTGTAAAAAAAAATAGTCACTGCCCCCTTGAAGCTTACATTCCAGATACAAAGTGGTCTCACTGCCAAGAGAAAGACGCTTTATCTCAGTCTATATCTAGATGGGATTAAAATGTTTACATTCTTAAATATAATACTGCATCTCACTCTTTCCAGCTTTTGAAATTTTAAATGTTGTAAAAGTATAAAATTACTTATGCAAAATTACTTACAATCTTTAATGAATTATTATATACGTACAAATGAGTGATCTATAATATCCAACTTTTAAAATAAGTCTATTAAACACCTAATTCACTTCTAATACATTAAGAAATGAGTTACATAGCATTTGCATGTTCACATATTTGTTGATGTTTTACTAAGTTCAGAGTCATTAACATGGTTCTTTAACTATCATCCTGTAATTTTTACATGCTCTAGTATTTTAATTTCTGAATATATCTAGGTCTTTAGAATAGTAGCCTTCACTGTAGTAAAATGCAGCTGTTTTTCAAAATGTTTTTCAGCCTTGATCTCATGTGGTAACGTAAGGATCAATCTTCTATCCTACTCTCCTAAACTTAAAGTTAGAATAACAATGTAGATTTCTCTATTCATGGAAGGCACTAGCAAACTAATTAAACTTAAGCCTTTTTTTTTTTTTTTTTTTTTTTTTACTATATTTCCCTGGGATCCTGGAGTAA
This sequence comes from Phoca vitulina, assembly GCF_004348235.1. Lineage (NCBI taxonomy): Eukaryota > Metazoa > Chordata > Mammalia > Carnivora > Phocidae > Phoca > Phoca vitulina. The sequence goes on along the minus strand of NW_022589729.1, from coordinate 15,085,564 downwards.
GAAATAAAGCCTAAATTCTGCTCAAGGGAGGGAATCTAACATAAGTTCCTTCTTTCACAAAGGTTGGACTCTCAGGGATTAAATTCAATATAACGGTAAGCTAGAAATAAACCCACTGCCCACTCTTTTTCCTGTACCCCACCCCTAGCCCTTATTAACACCCTGGCAACCGCAAGGAAAATCAAATCTCAGAATTGTAAATTGGCCCTCACTTGAATTTGAGGCAAGAATTAAGCACCCTGACCACAATAATAAACACATTATCCAAGCCAGGCCAATGAGACTTAAACCTGGAATTTTTGCTGGAATTATTGGGAAACAGGCACTATCTTTCTACTGTGATCAGTAACCTGGAGTTTTTGATAATTCTCTTTGACCCTGAAAAGGGAGAACCTGAGAGATGGAGAGACCAACTCCTGATTTTATCATTTTAGCACTAAGTCTAGCTGTCAGAAGCCAGGACTGTTCAGTCACGTTGAGTCAATAAAGTATTTTTTGATAAAGCTACTTTGAGTTGGTATTTATCATTTACAACTAAAGATGTTCTAACAAATATAACCAGAATTGCACAACTGATGTGATGGATGAATATATGTGATTTGGAGAAATATTATGATGTCCACTGACTTATCCAATATTTGCAATTATTTATTCCACTCTACATTCCATGAGTAAAGGAGTGTGGGTGATGATATGACTAAAGTAATTACTATTTAAACAAGTACAGTTCTACTGAAATAATTAGTATTGTCAAAGAATAAAATCCAAATAAATGATTTAGCTAAATAGATTATAGACTTTACATTATTTTAAAAACAGAGCAAGTTTATGAACATTTCCCAGGTTAAAAATATAGTTTTCCTTTTTCCTAAATAAAAGAAGTTAGAATTTGAAAAGTAGAGAAAAGAAAAAGCAACAATGCATGTTTAAAAACCTCAAACTGAGAATTTAATTTAAAGTGATGTAATATTGGCAATGCTCCCAGGTACTTAGCAAACACAAATGTAAACCTTTTCTGGATTACCCCTCCCCCCCACCTTCATTTTAAATTCCAAGGAAAATGAACAGTAAATGAAGACAATGAAAAACATTAAATGTACTAAACTAAACACACAAGGAAATGAGAGGCATCATGAAAGAAACAACTGTCAAAAGAAAAAGGTAACTAAGGACTTCTAATAATGCAATTATCAAAGATCAAAGCTTATAAAACAAGATTGCAAATATGGACAGGAGAAAAAAATACTTTTAAAAAGATCAAAGATTTGAAAAAGAACTAAAGAGAACCACTAAAATTGAAAAAGTCCCAGAAAGAGAAGAGAAAAGGGGCAGGGGGGATACACAAGTAAAGGGCCAGGACTCAGAACTGACAAAAAACACAAATTCATACACTTAATTCTAATGAATCCTAAAGTGGGATATTTAAGAAATCTACATCTAGGTTGAACAGATAAACAAATTTAAAATGGTCTTTAAAATAACCAGGTAAAGCAGATTTCCTTCATAGGACTGATTATCACACTAACAGGTGACCTATGAACCAATATAGGAAGCTAGAATGTAGTGCAATAGTATCTTAAAAGTAACGAGAAAAAAAAAAAGAAAAAGAAAAAAAGAAACTGTATTTGTTTTCCAAAGTGGTTGAATCCTTTTGCACTAACTGTGGCTGTTGGGAACAAACTATTCATGGTCCAGAGTAAACTCCAGTAATTGTTCTGCCTGCTTCTTCCCCAGGCCTCAGGTAGTTTTCTCATATGAATGTGCTCAGTAGTATTTGACTAAATGTGAGGGGAACCCTCTAGATATATTTGAAGCACTCTCTACATGCAATCTCTCTTCTGGAACTCTGTCCTCTATCATCATGGCCAGAATCATGAGTGCCATCCAATCATTTTATTTAAATAAACTTATAGTCCTACCAGAACTTCTCTCAAGATCACATTTATAATTATATGTAAAATGTATTTATTAATACTTTCATAATATAACCTTAATTTTGTTATTTAGGGATGTTAAAGGTTATGGTAGGTTTTGTTCTGTTTCATTTATTTATTGAAGGGCTAAAAAATTGAAAAATCCTTAATTTTACATGAAACCAAATAAAATCTATGCCAAATGAGCTATGGGGTACAGCCAGTACTATAATTGTGTGGAGGAGGTTTCAATTATGCATTAATTACATAGCGAAGCCTCCAGCTGACTCACACTGTAGGGGAGATGTCAGTTGCAATGAGGTGTTAAACAATGAAGGGAGTGTTTTATACTTAAATTAGGCTCAGTCTATCCTAAGAATGTGGTCTATTTAATTATTTGGTTTCTCTGTTGTGAGCTTAAGGAGAAAAACACTAAAATTTACTTTGTGATTTCTTTGCATTGTTTACTATCTTCCATTATAAATAATATTTAAGATTTAGATCTGTAAATGAGCACCATAAAGGTTCTGGAAAATGAAAAACTAAAGGCAGAATTTGTTTAACATTCCAAAAACTTATTGTGAATTTTCTGTAACCATTAAGGTATATTTATAAAAAATAGAAATACCTGTCAATTACTAAAAATTGTTAAGAGTTGGAAATACCAAATTTACAAATCATAAAAATCAAAGAACTACAAAGGGCCTTAAACACCTGATCCAAATACAGTTAGTGCAAAAAATGCAATACCAACTATAATGACACTTCACAGGAACTAAAATCAAATCCCAGATACAGATACAACTATCATATATCAAAGAAGGAATTTGAAATTAGACATAAATACACTAAATGAATTCACAGCTTGTGCAAACACACGCAAAAACCAAAATTTGAATTCCAAGTACGTAAGTCTGCCATTCTCCAAATTATCAATGTGTTCCTCCCTCCTTTTCTGTTTCCTAGACATTTATTTAATATCCATTACTGGGCAAACACTGTTTTCAACAATGGAGGTACAAATAACAATAAAGTAACAAGCCCTTTTCTCTAATGAATTCACAATTTAGTTGGAACTGTGAATTCCAACTGGGTGCCAGACTGTAAAACACAGAAGCCATCACAAAACAAAAACAAAAATATAGATGCATATCATACTTCACAGAATATAAACAATGAAAAAACTACTCTTGTATACTCATTAGAAGGTGGAAAGCAGACACATGAATGCTCAAACAAAAACTAACAAAATTTTTAAAGCAGTTAATGAAACCATTTTTTTGCATGGGTCTGACACAGTTTCAGTTACATTATCAAATTTCAAGGAGAGCCAAAATGATCGTATTTCTTATTCACCCAATTGTAGATGACTTGAGGAATTACTTGAGTAATTCATAACACTGTAAGAACACTAAACAATAAAAGCCTAATGAAATATAAAACATAAGTCCTTCTTTCCCAACTGATAATGGAAAAAAGCTCAGTGAAAATTTCATTCAAAAGTACTAAAGAAAAATACTCTATAGATATATCTGTGCCACATTACATAGATTTTTTTTATAAAGCTATTTAAGTCATAAGGTACTTAAATTCAATTCTGCATTTGGTAAAACCTGAAATCAAGTTTTATAACTCATTTTGTATCTCATTTTTAGTCATAAGTTATTGTAGAAGCAGTAGGATTTTCTTTTTTGGAGGTCAGGTTGCTTTTGTTTTCTTTCTTCAAGAATTGTAATTGTTATTTACTGAGAAAGAAGGCAGAGCATTCACATTCTTGTTTTGGATACTAATTATGTTACTGACTGAAAATATTTTCCTAGTCACCACTAAAAATATTTAACAAGAATTTTCAATGTTAGACCAAATTACAAAATATTGTTACTGTAATTAACAGTGAATATAAGGCCCTGAATACTGCAGAAGAGTATTTTGTTCCAGAATAAAACCCAATTTCTTTTTGTAAAATTTATTTATTTTAGAGAAAGAGAGAGACAGAGACAGAGAGAGTGCAAGCACGCATGTGAGGTGGGGTGGGTCCTCAAGCAGACTCCACCGAGCACAGAGCCCAATGCCAGGCTCCATCTCACAACCTGAGCTGAAATCAAGAGTCAGGCACTTTAAATGAATAACCCACCATGCGCCCTAAAGCCCAATTTCTTAATCTGAATGTTTGTTAAGAATCTCCATTATCAAAGGTTAAAATAACTAAGCTGGTCTTTGGGAGACCTGGTTACAGTTCCTGCTCTGCATCTAACAACCAGAGTAGTCTTTTTATCTCTTGCCATTTTCATTGAGGGTAAGAAGGTATTCTGACAATCCTTTTTAGGTCTCAAAATCTAGAAAATAGGGGCGCCTGGGTGGCTCAGTTGGTTAAGCAACTGCCTTCGGCTCAGGTCATGATCCTGGAGCCCCCAGATCGAGTCCTGCATCGGGCTCCCTGCTCGGCAGGGAGTCTGCTTCTCCCTCTGACCCTCCCCCCTCTCATATGCTCTCTCTCATTCTTTCTCTCATAAATAGATAAAATCTTAAAAAAAAAAAAAAATCTAGAAAATAATAAATTTCAAGTATTTCCTTAGATTATTTAAAAAAACCATCACTACAGTTATGTACGTTCTCACTCACACATTGTGAGAGGAGCTAGGTGAAGTTTTTAATGGCTGATATATTATTGCTGAGATCTAATTTGATTTTGAACTTATCTTCAAGATGTGATTTGTTTGTAAGTTAGTGTCAAAGAAAATTACACTTTTCACTATACTCTCAATAATAAGGCATTAAAATTGGGTTTTATACTAAATGCTGGAACATATTTTATTTCTCATCAGTTGCAACAAATGACTCCTAACACAATCATGTGAGCTCCAAGAAGACTGAGCTTGCAGTATATTTATCTACACATAGCACTTTTTTAGTTTTTGCTCTATAGTGTTGAATGAATAAACTCAGTATAGACAGATTAAATACACCTTATAAAATTCCAGTTCCAGTAATTATAAAAATCCTTCCAAGAAATGTCAGATAAAATATAACAAACACCTGAAATGTAGAGCTGAGCTGGAAAGAAAATAGTCATGGGCCAGAAATCACTAGTGCTTCCGTGGATGAAAAAAGAAGAAAGGAACACACCCTTGAGACTTGGTTTTTACCACCCACACAAAGGAAGGACACAAAGAAACTAGAACTGGAATCTTACAAGAGATAAACAATCAACAAAAGGATGAACTGGGGGGGGGGGGGGGGATTGCAATTAAGTTCTAAGGAAGTGTATCCATCTTGATCTGGCTCTAGAGTAGGGGAGGAAAAGGAGTCCTCGATAATTTGTCAACCAAGGGCCTACCCCAATGTCACTCTGGTCTGTTCTGAATTTGAATTTATGCTATGCTAGCGGACCAGAAATCCTTGAATTGAGAATTTAACATAAAAATCAACTTTAAGGGGTGCTTGGGTGGTTCAGTTGGTTAAGTATCTGCCTTCAGCTCAGGTCATGATCCTGGGGGTCCTGGGATCCAGCCCTGTGCTTTGGCATCCCTGCTCAGTGGGGAGCCTACTTTGCCCTCTCCCTCTGCCTCTCCTCCCACCCCCGCTCATGCTCTCTCTCTCAAATAAATAAGTAAAATCTTTAAAAATAATGAAAAATAAAAATAAAAAAATAAAAATCAACTTTAAACTTGTCATATCCCTATAGCATCCAACAAAAGCAAATTTATAAAATCATTCTGTAAGTAAGGGATAGTCTTCAATCCAGAATTTCTTCAAATAATTAAAGCTTAGGGAGCAAAAGTCCAAATCCATAACAAATGCCAAGATTTAATCACTAATTACATAAGGTAACTGGACAATCTGACAACCCCTATTTAATAAGAAGTACCATAACAGAGTACCAAATACTAGGAAAAGGTTATAACAGAATACCTTTAAGCCCCTTCTCTCCAACTAATGACCACAACACCACTCTTATCCTCTAAAACATTATGTAGTATATATGTTGGGTTCTTCCATTTTCTTTCACCTACCTGATGAAAAGCAGAATGAACTATCTTTAAAATGCTAAATATCCAGCAGTGTTTAAGTGAGTCTGTAAACAATTCACCCATTTTAATAATCAGCATGACTGAAAAAAAAAATTAATTGAGAAACACTACAGGATAGGGTGACCACTGTTTCTTCAAAATAGCATTTTACTACACTTAAAATATGTGAATTCTGCAATAAATGTTTAGAAATTATTCTCTTAACTCATGGGCCTGTATGGGAAGAGGGAAAACAAATTTTCCCCTTGAAAATATTTTATTAAAATGATTGTATTTTGGGATGCCTGTGTGGCTCAGTTGGTTAAGCATCTGCCTTCAGCTCAGGTCATGATCCAAGGGTTGTGGGATGGAGCCCCGCATCAGGCTCCCTGCTCAGTGGGGAGCCTGCTTCTCCCTCTGCCTTCCACTCCCCCTGCTTGTGCTCCCTTGTGCTCCCCTCTCTCTCTGACAAATAAATAAAATCTAAAAAAAATAAAATTATTGTATTTTATTAAGTCTAGTACTACACAGGCAAAGAGAAAAGGAACTTGTTAAAAAGGAGACAAGCATAGCCTACCTGAGCAAGGAGGCTGAAAACACATGCGCCCCCCTCCCCGTGCAGACATACATGCACACAGGGCCATGTCCACACACACACTTTTCAGTTTTTAATGAAAGAAGACCGTTAATTTAAGTTAATATATATACTCCCATAAAAGTGTAATGACTTAGAACAAGGTCCACCCACAATTCACAGATGCAAACAACACAACACCAATAGAACAAATAAATCATGAGAATCTGGCATATGAAATTTAAAATGAGAGGAAAGCATGGTAGATATCCTTCTGTCATGAGCAAAACAGACATCCAGAAATCACTAGCAAAACCACTTATTATTTGCCATGCTAGTAATAATGTTCATAAACTTGACATCATTCTGAAAATCACTTAACCATGGCTCATTTTGAGCCTTACTAATGTACATATCATTGAAAGTTATTTAAAACAATTTTAACATTGCTATTTTTCTTCTGTAAATGACAGCCAATACAAGAAGTATAAAGATTTAAAAAGTAATGATCTCTAAAAGTGGCACACCTACTCATATTAACTAACATAAAGATAAATACTTCTTGAAAATACTTAAATTTTAAGTCTGAAGCTGGCTAGGTGGGGAGAGATTAATTTTGTACACATCATGATGTGTGTTTATTAGAACAATTTGAGTGTAACCGTGACTATATTCATTTTAAACAGAAAATGAGAAAGGAAGAGAAAGACTAAAAATTTCAGGTACAAAATTCCAGTTACAAATGAAAATGGTACACATTTCTAGTTATCAAATAAATACGTCATAGGGATGTAAAGTACAACACATTGACTACTGTTAATAATACTGCATTGCATATTTGAAAGTAGTTAGGAGAATGGATTTTTAAAGCTGTCACAAGAAAAAAGTTTTCCAACTATGTATGGTGATGGATGTTAACTGGACTTCTGTGGTGATCATTCTGCAATATATACAAATATTAAATCCTTACACTGTACACCTGTAAGTAATAATAATGTTATGTCAATTATACCTCAATAAAAAAAAAATTTCTGGAAGCTAAGTATCTGGAAATTTTAACATAGGATATAGGTTTCATTTTAACTTCAACTAAATTTTACTAACGTCTAGGTTAAAAAACTGTATTCCCAACCTCCACCACCTCCTACACCCAGGGTAAATAATATATACAGAAGTTCATATCACTTTTCCCATTCCTCAACTAGAACTTGGAGAAGGGGAGAGGGAGAGAATTGGAATTTGTTTTAGAACTTCCCTCAAGCTCTTTAGGAAAAAGTCAAAACAAAACAACTCATATTAAAAATAAACATAATAGTATCCTTTTCATTAGAACTTTTGCCAAAAATTTCTGTAACTTTCCCTAAAGAATCCAAAGAGAAAAGAATATACAGCAGACCCCTGAACAACACTGGTTTAAACTGCATGAGTCCACTTATACATGGGTTTTTGGTTTGGTTTTGTTTTTTTTTTCCAATAAATGCAACACAGTACTTGGGTGCCTGTTGGCTCAGTCGGTTAGCATATGTCTTCAACTCAGGTCATGGTCCCAGGGTCCTGGGATTGAGCCCCGAATCAGGCTCCCTGATCAGCAGGGAGTCTGCTTCTCCTTTTCTCTCTGCCCTCACCCCCACCTGGCTCATGCTCGCTCACTCTCTCAAATAAATAAATAAAATCTCTTTATAAAAATACAATAATGTAAGTGTATTTTCTCTTCCTTGTGATTTTTTTAACATTCTTTTCTCTAGCTTACTTTATTGTACAGAATAGTATACAATACATATGAGATACAAAATATGTGTTAATTGACTGTTATGTTATATGTAACATATTATCAGTAAGGCGTCCATCAACATTAGGCGATTAGGAGTTAAGTTTCTGCAGGAGTCAAAAGCTGTATGTAAATTTTTGATTGTGCTGGGGATCAGCACCTTAAACCCCTACATTGTTCAAGTACTCTGTACTTTGCTTTGAAAATTATACTTGAGACTATCTATATACAGCCTACAGCACAGAAACTGAAATTGTTTTCTCCAAATAAGGAATACCAAATTCTTAACTACTAATTCTCAAAGATATCTCCATATGCAGTGAAAACAAGAGTTTAACAAATTACTTACTTCAGGTCCTGTAGAAGGTCCTTTGCATTAAGCATGGTTATTAAAGAGGTGGTAGCTGCAGGAATTATGATAATGGGTGTCCGAGATCCTGTAAAGACAAAATTATAAAGGTAGCAAATATGTTGTTATTATTATTAAAAGAAATAGTTACTTTTGCAATTGATAAATTTGTAATCCTAACTCCCTTGAGCTAAAGAAATATTTTAAGTCAACAGTGATATTCAAAATATTTAGTAATCAGTATGACCTGAGTACTGATTAATCAGAATGGATACCATGCATAAACATCTGATATAACTGCACAAGCAAGATATTAGCCTTCGTTTTTTAATTTGGCTTATTCCCTTTTACTTTTTATTTTTAAATTTTTTTTTTAAGTTTTATCTTTATTTAAGTAATCTCTACATCCAACATGGGGCTCGAATTCATGATGCTGAGATCAAGAGTCACATGCTCTTCCAAATGAGACAGCCAGGTGCCCCTACTTTTACTTTTGAAAATAAGTTTAAAATCATATGCACAACCTCACCTTTCTTCTGATTTGGGGGAGGTCTTGCTTGAGAAACTGTTAAGAGAGGAAAAAAAGAAATTGAGTGTTACAAAATCACATTCTTATTTTCAAATTTACAAAGTAACTAAGGCCTAAACATTTAAATTACATATGACTAGTTAAAAAATTTTAAAATATATTGCAATCTTCTCAAATGATACCAATCTTCTCAATTTATTTCTCTGTTTCACAAAAACACTAAAATGCCTTATCATTATTCAACAATCTATTGTAACAAAGCGGATATAACTACATTGCTAGACTCTGAGTATCTACATTAATGGATATTAAAGTCTAGCAAAAGAAGCAAATAGTTTAATTAACTGACAGCCAATGTAGTAAATGCAAAAATATGTAACAATGACGGGAAAGGCTGGAAGGAGGAAATGTGCTTAACTATTTGGGAGGGAAAAGAAAGGCATTATTGGGAACTAAGACCTAAAATATTTCTTACCATTTTTCTCTCTCTTTTCATATGATCTTTGTTCATTAGAAGACAACATTACAGGCAATGAGTCATGTGAAGGTCTATATTATTTTGAATTGCCCATATTATTTTTTTTAAGATTTTATTTATTTATTTGAGAGAGGAGGGAGGGAGACAGCGAGACCAGGAGGCAGAGGGAGAGAGAATCTGAAGCAGAGTCAGTGCTGAGAGTCCAACGCTCAACTGATTAAGCCACCCAGGCGCCCCCAGTTGCCCATATTAATAGTAATAGTAATTAGTAGGGGAGGTGGGTGGAGGGATGGGGTAATTGGGTGATGGGCATTGAGGGCACGTGATGTGATGAACACTGGGTGTTATATGTAGCTGATGAATTACTGAACTTTACATCTGAAACTAATGATGTATTATATGTTGGCTAATTGAATTTAAATTAAAAAAATTGTGAATGTATGTTATAAAAACACAAATATTCATCTTTTCATTATTTGTCTATATAATAGACTTTATAATGCACAGAAATATTTGCTGGCAAAATAACAGCAACACCAGCCTGGTTCAAGATTAATAAATTTTAGAATTTAAAAATGCTGTACATTCAATTTTCAGATTTTACATGTACAATATTTATTGACTGCTTTCTATGTGTCATGTACTGTATTAAAATTTCCATTTTCTTAAATCACAAAAATAAAAATTCTAGGAGATTTAAAATTCTAACTCAACATCAGTTGTTAAAAACAGATTACCATTTTTAAAGGGATATATTCATTTTTGGAACGTGTTCTTTTTTAAAGCAGTGAAATACTACATTTTAACTTAATACTTTGTACTCCTTTGTATAGCTACTTATTGTGATAAAATTTTATGGAGTCCAACAGTATGACTTTTCCACTCACAAAGCAGAGAAAAATATATATAAATACAAGTTCACACACATACATATTTATTATAGTGTTTTCATCTCTCCCTTCTTGCTAAGGAAAAAAACACTAAAGCTTTCTTAAATCATTTTTAGAAATAGGACTCATGGAAACACCTGATTAGCTCGATAGCATCATTTGGAATATAATACATTCTCAGTAAGTATTTGGTGTTTGTTGGAGGGATAAAGTAATGACAGGATGGATAGATTTGGATAAACAGGAGATAGGACTTGCTAAGAAAATAAGTAAGGGGAACAACAAAAAAGAAATCTTTGCCTGAAACACCACTGGTTTGGTTAAAGCAGCCCACAGTGGGCTCAGGAATTTAGGAAAAGATTCACTAAATTCAAGGGTGAGAAGACCCCATGTAAGAAAAAGACAAAATATAAAAGAACACATATTAAAATTTAGAGACTTAGTAAAAAGTAACTACAAAAGAATATAAATAGGTTCCCTGGTTAAGTAAGGACCAAGGCACAGACACGATGACAAACACATTATACTAAGCTTGATTTAGTGGGAGAGGGGAGGAAAGGGCAGAATAACACCAGTCTATATGGCAAATGATTAAGAGCAAGAATCTGTACTCAGACGATCTCAATTACTATCTCCATTTTGCCACTTCCTAGGCAAATTACCCTGGCAAATTGAATTGATAGACCATTCAGTCTCAGTTGTCCTCAACTATAAAACAGTAATAATAGTTTCTACATCTTGAAACTGTTATGAGAATCTTAAAAACAACAATGCTGGTTAAGTCCTTAATCAGGTCTTGGCCCATATTTAATATTCAGCGAACCCTGTGGCTCTAGGTGATCCTAAATGCTACTACTTCTAGTAACACTAACACTACCACTACCTTCAGCAAATTCCATGACTGAAAATTTACCAAGCTGATAATAATTATTATTGATTGCTATGTTTGATTTCTAATATAATTACAGTCTTCACTTAAATATTCAGAGCCTTATGCAGAAGCCCCTCTTATTATTATAAATAAAACAGAAATAGTCCCTGCCCTCAAAACCCTTCAGTTAAGTAGGGGAGTCAGACCATAAATAAGCAAGCATACAAACACATATAACAAATTTGAACATGTAATATTAAGGAACAAAAGGTGTGTACACTGACAGAAAAGTGTCCTTTGGATAGAATGCTTAGAGAAAGCCTCTCAAAGAAAGTGGCATTTAAGCTGAAATTTAAAGGATGAAAAGGAGCCAATTTGCAAGGAATAAGTGGAGGAATACCCCAGGTTAGAGGTAGGAATGTGAGCAAATGCCAAAGACAGAAAGAAACTGCTGTGATTAAGGAACTGCAAATGTATAGACTACAGGGACGAAAGAAAGAGTGGCAGGAAATGAGGTTAAAAATATATTCAAGAACCAATTCACGTAAGGCTTTCTAGGCAACGTTAAGTTTGCATTTAAGTGCCACTGGAAAACCCTGTAACTTTTAAGACAGAAAGTGACATAATTTGATTTTCATGTCACATATTCTGTAAAGGAAAAACAATAGATTTAGATAAGGAATTAAAAGGGGACAAGCATGAAAGCAGAAAGCTCAGTTAGGACTATTAACAATAGTCCACGGTGGTGCTACTCAAATTAGTTGTAAAGATAGGAGGTTTTTTTTTTTACTATTTTAAATTTCCAATCCAAGGTCAAGTGAATAAAATGCAGTAACAATGATTAGAAAATGATGATGCACTTGGATGTTGTGACAGTATTGTATTCTCAATTTCTATATGTATCTTGTTGGAAGCCAGAAATAGGTCATGGACTAACACTTCAGGAAGCACTGGTCTAGAGAAATGATAATGGTTTAGACTTACGTTGTGGTAGTAGAGATAAAAAGACAAATTTGAAACACAGAAAAGGTAAATTTGACAGAAGTCACTGACCTATTAGATGAGAGCAATAAGCATATGTGAAAAGTGAATAATGAAGACTAACTCCTGAACTTTTTTGCTCAAGAAACAGAGGTACCATTTATTCATGAAGAAGACACCTGGGATAAAACATCAGGGAACAAAGGTTTTACATCAGTTTTAAGATGCCTATGGCATATCCATATGTTAAAGTTTATATAAGGTATCAGAGATAAGAAGAGATGTCTGATTTGGAGATACAAATTTGAAAATCATCAATGCATAGATGTAAAACTATGGAATGAGATACTAGAACCAGCACAATCTTTTTAAAATATACAAAGGGTGGGGCATCTGGGTGGCTCAGTCGGTTAAGCGTCCGCCTTCGACTTGGTCATGATCTCAGGGTCCTGGGATCGAGTCCTGCATCGGGTTCCCTGCTCAGCAGGGAGTCTGCTTCTCCCCCTACCCTTCCACCCTGCTCCTGATCTCTCTCACTCCCTCTCTCTCAAATAAAGAAAATATTTTAAAAATTAAATAAATAAGTAATAAATAAATAAAATATACAAGGGGCTAATTTTCTCTCTCAATCTTATATGTAAAGCAGATAAACTAGAGCTGTAGTCCACCTACCGATTTCAGGCAATCTATGAAATAAAAGTAAAAAATTAAAGCTGGAGAAGTATGCACTGTATATACATGAGAAAGAGATAGGAAGCTGGGATATGTGAAAGAGATTTAATCTAGAAAGAAAATGACAGTAAGGTACAGGACTATGGCTTATCAAAGGCTTATCCTTCCTAATCCACTGAAAAACATGTGCTTTTTGTTAGTTACATTCTCTAAATGAATGTTTAGAAGTTGGGAATAACTGCAGACACTTTCAAATACCAAATTTACCCAGGGACTTGCCTGACACAATTAGTGCTAGATAAAAATGTGGTGAAAGAATAATAAAAAGGAAAAATTAATCAATAATGGAACTCCATATTTGAGTTGCCCCACTGAAGAGGTAAACAAAATGGTGGTTCAGTCCCTCATTTGGACTCTACCTACAAACAGCAGTTATAAATGCATAATCTCTCATCTGTAACATATTACACTGCCAGATAGGTTTGAGCATTCATGTATTTTTCAATTTTGAAAAGATAACATAAGTGAACATGTCATATATTACACAATCTCTTTGAAATTGGGCAGCATCCCATAAGCAAATACAATAAACATTTCTACAGCAAAAGAAAAATTCACTAATCAAGACAAAGATGACAAACTGCTTAATATCCACTAAAATCAGTTTTTATTCATAAATGAGTGCTAAAAACTTGTGGAAAAGGAAGAGGGGATCTCACATGGATGGGGATCAGAATATTTGTTCTGAGATATTAATTCACATTAATTTCAATCAGTTTAATTGCCACTGCACCTTGGTAGAACAATTGAAAAAGAATAATAGAATATTAAGAGTTGAAAAGACACAGCACTCCTTAGTTTACATATGATCTTCCCCAAGGTCACAAAACTGGCTGGTAGAATCCAGCTCCCTTAACTTCATTTTATCACACAGTACATTTGAACAACCTGGTTTATTTAGATATTAGTGCCTCCCCCTACACCTTTCCTTGTCTGCCAAATGATTTTGAGAAAACATGAAATGACAATTTTACATTACACAACACAAAAGTGGGTTTAGAAACCTCCGGTGGTGATTTCTCCCCTTTTACACCATTTCTGAATTTCTAATGTGATCCTCTTTAGACTGACCAACTATAGCCTCCCATCCCTCCCTTCCAAAGAAAAACAATTCTGTATCAATCATTCAGCTGCCTCTACAATATCCCTCTATTTCACAGGTTGTATTTTTTGGGCCCAACTGAGTCTGGCAATTCCTACTGCCTTCATTTTTTCTTCCTTCCTAAAAGAACTCCTTCTTAGCTTTTCCTAGTTTCTGGCACCTTGTACATACATGGAAGGCATTCAACTAATATTTACTGAATTTAATTGTTCTTCCTTATACTCTTACAACGGCTTCTGGTAAGGTCCTCTCTACTTAAAAAACAGTCCCACAGTCCTGCTATCTGAAATAAATTTATCCAATGTGCTCCAAATTTAACACATGGACAATGAAGCACTCCTCTTCTACACTCATCCTCAAAAACAGGAATGATAAAGATTCCACACAGATCCACTGTGGTAAGGAAAGGAAAGGAAGAAGGAAGGGAAAGGAAAGAAAAGAAAAGAAAAAGAAAAGAAAATACTAGTCATGTCAAAATCCAGACGTATGGATCCAGGACACATTCCAATATAAAATCATTCCAATATAAGCCACATATATTCTTAATATCATATTTCTAAAGTGCTTCCAGAAATATTTAGTATGTATAATTTACATAATTTTAGAGTTAGCTTGTAAACATACTATGAATAAAAACACATCCAAATCTACACTATTGATACTGCCAAATTTAAGAGGCTGATCACCCAATTAAATTCTTGCCTGTGCCTTTCCCAACCTTTTCATTTTCTTCATAGCCATATTCAATACCACTGATGAGGTAAAAAAGACACATGGTATAGCCTAACACTATAATTATACTAAATGTAAAAACACCAAAATCAAACCCAAAACACTTAAAATGAATATATTGTTGGTATCTACATGCATTTATAAAGATCAACCTTTTTAGGAACTAGGAAGAGGGAAGAAAAATATTTCCAAAATAACTTCAATAATGTCTATGCTTACCACACATTTTACAAAACTGATTACAGAATCTTATATGCTCAAGAACAAACACATCTGAAATTCTAAGCATCAAAGCTGCTGAACAGTCTATTAAAATTACGGTGTTCTGCTTCCAACAGGGGAGGAAAAATCACATCCATATGTCCTCTCGAACAAGAAGTGGTGAGGGGATGTGTACATATACATAGCTTTTTAAAACATTTTTCTAAGATCTTAAAAACATTTTCTAAAAAATTTTCTTTAATTCTTCAACTCTACCTATTTGTTCAAGTAAATGTTCCTATATTACTTTGTAAATACTTTGAAGTAAAATTTCAATTCCTTCAAAGCATTGTACATATCAAAAAAAATTTCATTGTGACCATTAAAAAAACAACAAAAAATCCCCCAAAGTTTTGTATTTTACCTGGTCTTGGTACTGGCTGTGCTGCAGGAGCCTGAGTCTTACGGGCCGATGCACCTTCCTTTAAAAGAATAAAAATTGACACATGATGTTAGAATTCCTTTACATAATAAACACGTCCATTTAATTACTGCAAAGAAATTCCGTATCTCCTTGTCTCTCAATCAGTCCCTCCACTGAACATGCTATGATCCTAAGCATTAAAAACACACACACACACACACACACACAAAAGCACAAAAAACAAAAACACCTCCCTTATCTTTTATGCTATTGGTCCTGAGGTAACAATAGGAATATTTAGTAGAAAATAAATTTAAACTGTTACCATACAGTAGTTATTGTAAGCATGTAACATTTTTCAAATATTTAATGATTTGCTTAATTGTTGACAATTTTAATATTTGCTTAAACGTTATTACCCATTTTAAAATCAAGTCAATCTTTTTTCCATTAAACAGTCTCAAAATGAATAAATGATACATAATCTCACATCAGAAAGATGTAAATGATGTTACTTTGGAGTGCATTAAAAAATTCCACAAACATTTCAAATTAAATGCCTTTAAAATATTCAGGGAAATAATCACATTTAAAAAGACGAGATTTGTTACATTTAAGAATGGTTAAAAATTTTAACTAAATAACAATCTCAACTAATTACTAAGCATGTAATATACAGAAAAAATATGGTAAGTATTGAAATATATCAATTATACATTCAGGAATAGATGCCTCGGAAATGCTTAAGATACTCAAAAAGCTGTCTTTAGTGTAACAGTTTCAATCATATTCACACTTAATAGAAAGCTACAAATGAAAAAAAAAGCTACAAATATAAATTTCAAAACAACTAGTAATTCATGGTGATAATATTCTAGTTGTACTCAAATGAATGAAATTTGATAACTATCAGGAAGTTACATAAATCCGTAATAATAAAAATCAGTATTAGAATCACAGAAACATTTCTAAAGAAATACTGTTAAATAATGTTAATTTTAACCATATTACATTCTCTTCAGAACTTGAGATTCTGCATAGTAATTTGGAATGGTAGGATATACCACAGTTTTTTTTTTTTTTTTAATAAATAACTGAATCAATTAAAGACATTTTAGCTTTCCATCCCATGTTCCTGCATAGAGAGGAATCAACTAGATATTATATAATAAACACAAAAATAAAATAAACAGGAGAGGGGGGAAAGATGGCGGAGGAGTAGGGGACCCTATTTCAACTGGTCCCCAGAATTGAGCTGGATATCTACCAGACCACTCTGAGCACCCAGGAAACCAGCCTGAGATGTAAGAAGATCTGGATCTCTACAAACAGAATATCGCAGGCGGTTGGTTTTGAGGTACGAAGCGGAGAGCCGTGATTCTGCGGGCAGATATCGGAGGATAAACGGAGGCGGGAGGGTGCCTGGCCGTGGGGATCCTACACCGCCGGTGAGTGACAGCCTCACGCGCTGCGTCCGGGCACAGACTCGCAGGCCGGTAGCGTCGGGAAAGGACTTTAGGGCAGCCCCCAGGTTGGAGGACCAGACCGGCGGGGTCGCGCACACGCGAACCGCAGCCCCCCTGGACAGAAACCGGAGCGACGGTCGCGCGCACGCGAACTGCAGCCTCCGAGACGGAAACCCGGTGCGCCGGGGTCCGCCGGTGAACTGCAACCCCCAGGGTGGAAACCCCCAGCAGCGGAGTCTCACCCACGCGAACTGCAGTCCCTGGGACAGGACCCCAAGCGGCGGAGTTGCGCGCAGCAGTGGCTGGCGGTTTTAGAAGCACAAAGGGCAGAGACGTGCCCGGACCTGGAGGCAGGACTGGGAGCGCTGCGGAGGGGCGCACAACCCAGGACGCTGCAGTTTATAGCAGCAGGGACAGAAACGGAGACAGTGGGGCCTGGAGAGCTCACTGAAGAACAGACTGAGGTCTCTCTGCTCTGAGGCAGAGGGTTGGAAACAGTCTCTTCTGCTCTGACTCGCGGAAGAGAGGCGGAAAGCCACCAGGGAAAGGCGCCAGAGAACAAAAGCCCCAAAGACTGATTCCCACTAAGCCCATCCCCCGCCACAGGGGCGCAGGGCAACTCTGCCCAAACAGGGTTGCCTGAGTAACAGCGCGGCAGGCCCCTTCCCCAGAAGATAGGCTGGGAAAACAAGCGGCCAGCAACCCTAAGGTCCCAAGAAAACAGGTGCATCTTGCTTGGGTTCTGGTCAATAATTTGGACTCTATACATTCCCTCAAACACCCATCAACAGAATGACTAGGAGGAGGAGCCCCCAAAACAGAGAAGACTCAGAGATTATGACTTATGCTGCAGATTTACAAATGGATGCAGATATAACCAAGATGTCGGAGATGGAATTCAGGCTAGCAATTGTGAAGACAATGGCTAGAATGGAGAAATCAATTAATGGCAACATAGAGTCTCTAAGGGCAGAAATAAAAGGGGAATTGGCAGAACTTAAAAATGCTATCAATGAGATCCAATCCAATCTAGATAATCTAACAGCTAGGGTAAGTGAGGCAGAAGAGAGAATAAGCGATCTGGAAGACAGTATAATAGATAGAAAGGGAAAAGAGGAGGCCAGGGAAAAACAACTCAGAATCCATGAAAATAGAATCAGAGAAATAAGTGACACCATGAGGAATTCCAATGTCAGAATCATTGGAATCCTGGAGGGAGTGGAGAGAGAGAGGGCTAGAAGATGTATTTGAGCAAATCGTAGCTGAGAACTTCCCTAATCTGGGGAATGAAACAAACATTCGAGTCCTAGAGGCAGAGAGGACCCCTCCTAAGATCAAGGAAAACAGGCCAACACCCCGGCATGTAATAGTAAAATTTGCAAATCTCAGAACCAAGGAAACCATCTTAAGGGCAGTTAGGGGCAAGAGATTCCTTACGTACAGAGGGAGGAACATCAGAATAACGTCAGACCTATCCACAGAGACCTGGCAAGCCAGAAAGGCCTGGCAAGACATATTCAAGGGTACTAAATGAGAAGAACATGCAGCCAAGAATACTTTATCCGGCAAGGCTTTCATTTAGAATGGATGGAGAGATGCAGAGCTTCCACGACCGGCAGAAGTTGAAAGAATATGTGACCACTAAGCCGGCCCTGCAAGAAATATTAAGGGGGGTTCTATAAAAGGAGAAAGACCCCAAGAGTGATCTACAACAGAAATTTACAGGGACAATCTATAAAAACAACATCTTCACAGGCAACATGATGACAATTAATTCTTATCTTTCAATAATCACTCTCAACGTGAATGGCCTAAACGCTCCCATTAAAACAGCAAGGGTTGCAGATTGGATAAAAAGACAGGACCCATCCATATGCTGTCTACAAGAGACTCATTTTGAACCTAAAGATACATCCAGACTGAAAGTGAAGGGATGGAGATCTATCTTCCATGCCAGCGGACCTCAAAAGAAAGCTGGGGTAGCAATTCTTATATCAGGCAAATTAGATTTTAAACTAAAGTCTGTAATAAGAGACACAGAAGGACACTATATCATTCTTAAAGGGTCTATCCAACAAGAAGATCTAACAATTGTAAATATCTATGCCCCCAACATGGGAGCAGCCATCTACATAAGCCAACTGTCAACCAAAATAAAGAGTCATATTGGTAACAATACGTTAATTGTAGGAGACCTCAATACTCCACTCTCAGCAATGGACACATCATCTAAGCAGAAAATCAACAAGGAAACAAGAGCTTTGAATGATACATTGGACCAGATGGACCTCATAGATATTTACAGAACATTCCACCCTAAAAGAACAGAATACTCATTCTTCTCGAGCACACATGGAACTTTCTCCAGAATAGACCATATACTGGGTCACAAATCAGGTCCCAACCGATACCAAAAGATTGAGATTATTCCCTGCATATTCTCAGACCACAATGCTCTAAAACTGGAACTCAATCACAAGAAAAAATTTGGCAGAAATTCAAACACTTGGAAGCTAAAGACCACTCTGCTCAAGAATGCTTGGGTCAACCAAGAAATCAAAGAAGAACTTAAACAATTCATGGAAATCAATGAGAACGAAAACACATCGGTCCAAAACCTATGGGATACTGCAAAGGCGGTCCTAAGGGGGAAATACATAGCCATCCAAGCCTCACTCAAAAAAATAGAAAAATCCCGAATTCACCAACTAACTCTACACCTTAAAGAACTAGAGAAAAAGCAACAAATGACGCCTAAGCCACGCATTAGAAGAGAAATAATTAAAATTAGAGCAGAAATCAATGAATTAGAAACCAGAAACACAGTAGATCGGATCAATGAAACTAGAAGTTGGTTCTTTGAATTAGTAAGATTGATAAACCACTGGCCAGACTTATCCAAAAGAAGAGAGAAAGGACCCAAATTAATAAAATTATGAATGAAAGGGGAGAGATCACGACCAACACCAAGGAAATAGAAACAATTATTAGAAATTATTATCAACAATTATATGCCAATAAACTGAGCAATCTGGATGAAATGGAGGCCTTCCTGGAAACCTATAAGCTGCCAAGACTGAAACAGGAAGAAATTGACAACCTGAATAGGCCAATAACCAGTAACGAGATTGAAGCAGTGATCAAAAACCTCCCAAAAAACAAGAGTCCAGGGCCTGATGGATTCCCTGGGGAATTCTACCAAACATTCAAAGAAGAAATAATACCTATTCTACTGAAGCTGTTTCAAAAAATAGAAACAGAAGGAAAACTTCCAA
Source organism: Phoca vitulina (assembly GCF_004348235.1). Lineage (NCBI taxonomy): Eukaryota > Metazoa > Chordata > Mammalia > Carnivora > Phocidae > Phoca > Phoca vitulina. The sequence continues at coordinate 15,065,269 of NW_022589729.1, read as the reverse complement.
ACTCATTCTATGAGGCCAGCATTACCTTAATCCCCAAACTAGGCAAAGACCCCATCAAAAAGGAGAATTTCAGACTGATATCCCTGATGAATATGGATTCCAAAATCCTCAACAAAATCCTAGCTAATAGGATCCAACAATACATTAAAAGGATCATCCACCATGACCAAGTGGGATTTATCCCCGGGATGCAAGAGTGGTTCAACATTCGCAAATCAATCAATGTGATAGAACACATTAATAAGAGGAGGGAGAAGAACCATATGGTCCTCTCAATTGATGCAGAAAAAGCATTTGACAAAATACAACATCCTTTCCTGATTAAAACTCTCCAGAGTATAGGGATAGAGGAAACATTCCTCAAGCTCATAAAATCCATCTATGAAAAACCCACAGCGAATATCATCCTCAATGGGGAAAAGCTGAGAGCCTTTCCCTTAAGATCAGGAACACGTCAAGGGTGCCCACTCTCACCACTGTTGTTCAACATAGTACTAGAAGTCCTAGCAACAGCAATCAGCCTACAAAAAGAAATAAAAGGCATTCAAATTGGCAAAGAAGAAGTCAAACTCTCTCTTTTTGCAGACGACATGATACTTTATGTGGAAAACCCAAAAGACTCCACCCCCAAATTACTAGAACTCATCCAGCAATTCAGTAATGTGGCAGGATACAAAATCAATGCACAGAAATCAGTTGCTTTCTTTTTTTTTTTTTTTTTTTTAAAGATTTTATTTATTTGACAGAGAGAAAGACAGCCAGAGAGGGAACACAAGCAGGGGGAGCGGGAGAGGGAGAAGCAGGCTTCCCGCTCAGCAGGGAGCCCGATGCGGGGCTCGATTCCAGGACCCTGGGACCATGACCTGAACCGAAGGCAGACGCTTAATGACTGAGCCACCCAGGCGCCCCTCAGTTGCTTTCTTATACACTAACAACGCAACTGTTGAAAGAGAAATTAAAGAAACGATTCCATTTACAATAGCACCAAAAACCATAAGATACCTCGGAATAAACCTAACCAAAGAGGTAAAGGATCTATACTCTAGGAACCACAAAACACTCATGAAAGAAACTGAAGAAGACACAAAAAGATGGAAAAACATTCCGTGCTCATGGATCAGAAGAATAAACGTTGTTAAAATGTCTATGCTACCCAGAGCAATCTATACCTTCAATGCCATCCCGATCAAAATTCCAATGACATTTTTCAAAGTGCTGGAACAAACAATCCTAAAATTTGTATGGAATCAGAAAAGACCCCGAATCGCCAAGGAGATGTTGAAAAAGAAAAACAAAGCTGGGGGCATCACGTTGCCCAATTTCAAGCTATATTACAAAGCAGTGATCACCAAGACAGCATGGTACTGGCACAAAAACAGACATACAGACCAATGGAACAGAATAGAGAACCCAGATATGGACCCTCAACTCTATGGTCAAATAATCTTTGACAAAGCAGGAAAAAACATGCAATGGAAAAAAGACAGTCTCTTCAATAAATGGTGCTGGGGAAATTGGACAGCCACACGCAGAAGAATGAAACTCAATCATTCTCTAACACCATTCACAAAGATAAACTCAAAGTGGATGAAAGACCTCAATGTGAGACAGGAATCCATCAAAATCCTAGAGGGGAACATAGGCAGTAACCTCTTTGACATCGGCCACAGCAACTTCTTTCAAGATACATCTCCAAAAGCTAGTGAAACAAAAGCAAAAATGAACTTTTGGGACTTCATCAAGATAAAAAGCTTCTGCACAGCAAAGGAAATAGTCAACAAAACAAAGAGGCAACCCACAGAATGGGAGAAGATATTTGCAAATGACACTACAGATAAAGGGCTGGTATCCAAAATCTATAAAGAACTTCTCAAACTCAACACCCAAAAAACAAATAATCAAGTCAAAAAGTGGGCAGAAGAGATGAACAGACACTTCTTTGAAGAAGACATACAAATGGCTAACAGGCACATGAAAAAATGTTCATCATCATTAGCCATCAGGGAAATCCAAATCAAAACCACACTGAGATACCACCTTACACCAGTTAGAATGGCCAAAATGGACAGGGAAAGAAACAACAAATGTTGGAGAGGTTGTGGAGAAAGGGGAACCCTCTTACACTGTTGGTGGGAATGCAAGTTGGTACAGCCCCTTTGGAAAACAGTGTGGAGGTTCCTCAAAAATTTACAAATAGAGCTACCCTATGACCCAGCAATTGCACTACTGGGTATTTACCCCAAAGACACAGATGTAGTGAAAAGAAGGGCCATATACACCCCAATGTTCATAGCAGCAACGTCCGCAATAGCCAAACTGTGGAAAGAGCTGACATGCCCTTCAACAGATGGATAAAGAAGATGTGGTCCATATATACAACGGAATATTACTTAGCCATCAGAAAAGATGAATACCCAACTTTTACATCAACATGGATGGGACTGGAGGAGATTATGCTAAGTGAAATAAGTCAAGCAGAGAAAATCAATTATCATATGGTTTCACTTATTTGTGGAACATAAGGAGTAACATGGAGGCCATTAAGAGAAGGAAGGGAAAAATGGGCGGGGGGAATTGGAGGGAGAGATGAACCATGAGAGACTATGGACCTGAGAAACAAACAGGGTTTTAGAGGGGAGGGGGGAGGGGGGATTGGTTAGCCCGGTGATGGGTATTAAGGAGGGCACGTACTGCATGGAGCACTAGGTGTTATACGAAAACAATGGATCGTGGATCACTACATCAAAAACTAATGATGTATTGTATGGTGACTAACATAATAAAATTAAAATAAAATAAAATAAAATAAAATAAAATAAACATTACCCATATTACCTAGAAATCCTTATATGTAAACACTGAGTCATGGAATATGACTTAAGTACACACAGAAACAGAAAAAATAAATGAGACAGGAAGAAGAACAAGGAGCACACACATATGCAGGTATCTTTCTGTCTACATTTGACTATAAGGTTAGCTGGATCCAAATCAAAGCCCCCCCCTTTTTAAAATTTTTTATTGTTATGTTAATCACCATACATTACATCATTAGTTTTTGATGTAGTGTTCCATGATTCATTGTTTGTGCGTAACACCCAGTGCTCCATGCAGAACGTGCCCTCTTTAGTACCCATCACCAGGCTAACCCATCCTCCCACCCCCCTCTCCTCTAGAACCCTCAGTTTGTTTTTCAGAGTCCATCGTCTCTCATGGTTCGTCTCCCCCTCCAATTCCCCCCCCCTTCATTCTTCCCCTCCTATCTTTTTTTTTTTCTTAACATATATTGCATTATTTGTTTCAGAGGTACAGATCTGTGATTCAACAGTCTTGCACAATTCACAGCGCTCACCATAGCACATACCCTCCTCAATGTCTATCACCCGGCCCCCCCATCCCTCCCACCCCACCCCCCACTCCAGCAACCCTCAGTTTGTTTCCTGAGATTAAGAATTCCTCATATCAGTGAGGTCATATGATACATGTCTTTCTCTGATTGACTTATTTTGCTCAGCATAACACCCTCCAGTTCCATCCACGTCGTTGCAAATGGCAAGATCTCATTCCTTTTGATGGCTGCATAATACAAAGTCCCCTTCTTTTAAAAAGAGTAGACGAAGTTCAAAATCACAAGAACACAACAGCACTATGTGCATATTGAGAACTATCAGAACCAAAACTGATTCAGCTGACTACTAAAATATACCTATACTATATGACGAGACTATGGCTCTTATAACATGGGTCAGCAAAAGGTACAAACACATAGAAGTAATATGAAAAAAGGTCTTTTCCATTAGAAATCATAACCCTTAAGTGTTTTTATCTACTTTTGAGTAAACTCAAAACTAGGACCTCTTTAGGGGCGCCTGGGTGGCTCAGTTGGTTAAGCGACTGCCTTCGGCTCAGGTCATGATCCTGGAGTCCTGGGATCGAGTCCCACATCAGGCTCCCTGCTCAGCAGGGAGTCTGCTTCTCCCTCTGACCCTCCCCCCTCTCATGCTCTCTCTATCTCATTCTCTCTCTCAAATAAATAAATAAAATCTTAAAAAAAAAAAAAAAAAACTAGGACCTCTTTAAATACCAAAAAATGGGTATTTTCTGTTTACAAAGTAAGCTATCATTGCCTGATGACCTTCTCCTACTCCAAATTATCCCTTTTTGGGAATAAGCCTTAGCCCTTGGTCACTGGGAGAGGCATATGTCTTAGGCTAGGTCAATCAAGAGTTCTCCCCTGTATGTTTTACTAGCTGGAACTAGCAAGTTACAACTCTAGCTACAAGGCTGCAAGGTGGTAAACCAAAAATTACAGATGATCATATATCTCTTGACTCATGGGGAAAGCCCAATCTGCAGAAGGACAGAATGACACTAGTATGCACAAAAAAGAGGTAAATATAACATCCCCTATAACACCTATCTAGATATAATAGCCTCAAGGCCTATTCTCCCCCTACGTCTTCTTGATTATATGAACCTTTAAAATCCCTCATCTCACGACTCTATGAACTCCCACACACATTTTTACCTCCATTAGTTGAGCAGAGTTACTGTTAGTTGCAACTGGAAGAGGTCTAACTTTGTCTTCTCAGATGTACTAAAAATTGAGTTGCCAAAGTCACTGCAGTATAACTTTGCTTAATTTTGTAGTTACTAAACAAACACAAATAAGTGTAAATGCAAGCATGCATTCACACACTCTCAATCTCTCTCTCTTTCTCTCTCTCTCTCTCTCTCTCTCACACACACACACACACACACACAACCTATACAGCTATTAAATTGGAGACTGTGGACTCCTTGAAAGAAAACTGGGAAGAACTTAACTAATCATGTCAGTTTGTGGCCCTTTTAGGACTCCCTAGCCAACACAAAGAGCTAAAAGTTCATTCCACTCCAATCTGTACTATTTTGAAATAAAATTATAGAAGTCCTTGCATAAAGAACCTCAGAAACCATATAATCCGACTCCACCACTCCTTAAAGATGAAAAAACAGAGGTGAGGTTTTTCAAAGGCTACAAAATGGTATATCTGGCATATGCTAAGAAAAAGGAATAAGAATTTGGCAGTAATATGGGGAAGAGACTGACAGTTCCACATTTTTAAAGATACATGGATTGGGGGAAAAATACAATACCCATCTGGGAAAATAAAGTATCAGCAAAAAAAAAAAAAAAAAAAAAAATAAAAGCCAACTAAAAGAGCTGACAAGTTGTGCTAACTGGAGAGGAAAACTTGCTTTCTCTTGAAAAGTCAGAACAATTACAATTTCCACCGAGACCTGAGGCATTCTAGAAAAGAAATAACTGATAAGAACGGTAGAAGTGATAGAATCATTTTTGTAAAACGTAACAAGGCAAAACAAACTATACTGTTTATAATCCTTACTTATTTTAGCAAATGAGAAAACCTAAAAATCTCCTGGTACCGGGAGAGACAATATTGGTATTTCTGCTTTAAACAAGCAGGAAATAGTACCATTATATATAATATCATAAGAAAAAATATTTGTAACAAGTGTCAGTATGGAAAAGATTATATTTACTTAATTTGGAAAAATGCTTTTTATATGAAACTTCATAAAATACTAAAAATTCTAAATGAAGAAAACATACAGAATATATATGCAGATTTTATAAGTTTATAATCTACCTTTTTGACTACCGTATTTACGACAGCAAAAGTAACGTTTTAAAAATGAAATTCTAATTGTACCCTTACATGCTTTTGCCTTTCTACAGTAACACACTCCCATGAAATGTGGATTTGATATTTAGAATTCCCAAATACCAGGATGCTTTTTTAAAAAGCATCTGAATTTTAAGTACATTGAGTCTTTAAAAAAAAAGTATTTTGGAAAAACTATAAAGAAAAAGAAAACTGCAACTCTGTAGACGAATGACAATGAGGCTGAAAACATACAAGATTTCAAGAGCAAAACACAAATTACAAGCACAATTTATTTTTTTACATTTGCCATAACCCAGAGGCATATGCATATAATGTCTGCCAACACAGAAAATAGCTAACACATTCCTAAAATATAGTATAGTGTATCTATAAAATATATAGATTTAATACCTCTATCAAATCCCTCAATTTGCTATAGAATTCTCTATTTACTTTGTCTGCTTCTCTCAACCAGACTGTAAACTAACTTAGGTCAGGGACTGTCTATTATGTCTCCAATGCCTGTTACATGGTGCCTAATGTATGGCAGGTCCTTAAAAAATTTACATTAACTAATTAAAACAAAAATCCATTTGCCTTAATATTACTGATTCACCACTGTTAAACTGTTTTAATCTGTTAAATAAAAATGGTAAAAATATCATAAAGAATTATTGAGAGACTTAAACAACATTAATTTATTCATTCTATACACATTCATCAAAGCACTGAAAGCCAAATAAGAAACTGGGAATGTATCAGTATGAACAAGAGCAAGGTGGTCCCTGCCTTCATCATGTTTTGTAATTTAATGGAGGATCAGTGAATCAAAGTTTAAAAATTATAAAGAGTTACATATGTGTTTTTAGTTATTTGTAATGTGCATGTAAGTATTTTTTATAAATGTGTATGTGTATGTTCAGCTTAGTGCCCAAAATAAAGAGAAACTAATAATTATTAAACCAACTTCTTTCCATAAAGAAACATTCTCTATAAGAAAAGAACTAGCAAACCAAGTTCAGTAGCATACTAAAAAGATTATACACCATGACCAAGTGGCATTTATTCCTGGAATGCAATGATGGCTCAATATACGAAAATCAATAGAAATCACATTAACAGAATGAAGGGAAAATACATGATCATTTCAACTGATACAGAAAAAGGATCTGACAATTTAACATCCTTTCATGATTTAAAAACAACATCACACACACCTTAACAAACTAGGAATGAAAGGAAACTTTTTCAACATAATAAAAACTAAACATAAAAAACCCACAACAGCTAACATATTCAATGGAGAAAGACTGAAACCTCGTAAGATCAGGAACAGTATGTCCACTTCCACTACTTTGATTCAACATAGCATCTGAAATTCCAGCCAGGGCAATTAGGCGAGGGGAGAAAAAAAAAAAAGGCACCTGGGCGGTTAAGTAACTCTTGGTTTCAGCTCAGATCATGATCTCCCACTCGTGACATCGAGCCCCACGATGGACTCCACGCTTACTGCTGACTCTGCTTGTCCCTCTCTCTGCCCCTCCCCCTGCTCATGCACACGGCACGCACACACGGCTCTCTCTCAAATAAATAAATAATCTTGAAAAAAAAAATAACTCCTTCAACTCAAAACCAAAAAACAAACAACCCAATTCAAAAATGGGTAAAAAACTTAAATAGACATTTCACCAGAGAAACTGACCATTGTCCAGATGGTCCATAAGCACATGAAAATATGCTCAAGCATCACTAATCATTCAGGAAATGTACATCAAAACCACAATGAGATACCACTTCATACCCATTAGGACAGCTATTATCAAACACACAAAAAACAGAAATTAACAAGTATTGACAGGGATGTGGAGAAATCAGAATCTTTGTGCATGGCTGATGGGAATGTAAAATGTGTAGCTGCTATGGAAAACAGTATGGTTGATACCTCAAAAAATTAAACATAGAATTACCTATGATCCAGCAATTCCAACTCTTGGTATATAACCAAAAGAACTGAAAGCAGGGACTCGACCGGGTATTTGTATGCTGATGTGAATACCATTATTCACAATAGCCAAAAGGTGAAAACAACCTAAATGTCCACTGACAAACAAATGGATACACAAATTACAGTTTATACATACAATGGAATATCATTCACTCTTAAAAAAAAGAAATTCTGAATTGTGCTATAACATGGATGAACCTTGAAAACATTACGCTAAATGAAGTAGGCTAGACACAAAAAGACAAATACTGTACGACTGTACTTCTATGAAGTACCTGGGAAGAGTCAAAGTCATAGAAATAGAAAGTAGAATAGTGGTTGCCAGGGGCTGGGAAGAGGGCAACAGGAAACTATTTAATGTGTACAGAGTTTCAGTTTGGAATGATGAAAAAATTCTGAAGATACAGAGTGGTGATGGCTGCACAACGTTATGGATATACTTAATGCCACTGAATTATCACTTAAAACGGTAAATCATATATATATAAACAATAAAAAATCTTTTTTAAAAAGCACAAAATGTGCTTAAAAAAATAAACACAGTCTAATTACAAATGATGGCAGCCTTTTCAAGGGATGTCTACTCACAAAATACCCTATTTCCCCTTTTCAGAGCTGGACCATACCCACAAGGGATAAACTCATGAACAAGCTGACCCAATCATATCTTCTCTTCTTTGGAGTTTTGAAATCCATACTGAGAGATATGCCCAGCAATGTGAGCTACAGTTATCTGTAGCAGGCTGGCTTTAAGGAGGACTAGGTGTACAAAGGACCAGAGAGCTGGTGTAGAGATGCAGAAAAAGTGACAAGTAATCATATGGCACCAGACAGAAACAGAAAAGCTTCCTTGATTCCTGACAGTTTTCCAATGTCTCACTGCGTTCTTTTAAAGGCCAATTTATATTTCTCAGTCCTGGGTTCTGCAGAAGATTCCTACACCATTATAATGTATTTCCTTTTCTTCCTTACGCTGACTTGAGCAAGTTTCTGCTACTTGAAATCAAAGGAGCAGAGACTAAAGAAAATATTTTAATCTCAATAAAGATAAAAATCTATTCCTACCCAAATCCACTCATAGAATTAAAACTTTGACCTGGGAATAAATACTTATTTTCTTTATAGTCACAGACAAAACTGGAACACAAGTGCTCATGAATAGCATTAGAAGATATTCACTGATTAAAAATCTAAATACCAGTTTTCCATTTATCATTCTCTAGAATCCTTTCAGAAGGTTAACTATGAAGGTTAATTTTATGTGTTAACTGGGCAATGGAGTACCCAGATAATTTGGTTAAAACATCATTCTGGATGTGTCTGTGAGAAAGTTTCTGGGTAAGATTAACATTTGAATCAACAGACTGAGTAAAGCAAGACTGCCCTCCCCAATGTGGGTGGGCCTCATTGAATCCACTGAAGAAATGAACAGAATAAAAAGGCACAGTTAAAAAAAAAAAAAAAAAAAAAAAAAAGGCACAGTAAAAAAGAATTCACTCCTGCCTGGCTGTTGTCAAGTTGGGACATCAATACTCTCTTGCCTTTGGAGCCCGCCTTAGACTTCAGCTGTACCATCAACTCTCCTGGGTCTCCGGCTTGTTGACTGCAAATCTTGGGACTTTTCAGTTTCCATAATCACATGTGCCAATTCCTCCTTACCCACCCACCCACCCATCCATCCATCCATCCATCCAACCGTCCCTCCCTCCTTCCCTCCCTCCCTCCTATGGGTTGTTTCTCTGGAGAATCCAGACTAAGACAAATATAGCAAGTAAAATTTGGATCAAAAGAGAGGAAAAGAGAGTGAGACAGAATACAAAATCTTTAAAGGAGTATTTGTGCATAATGGGAAAATATCAAAATTCTTTTTTATTTATCTACAGATTAAAAGATTACATCCACATAAATGTAGATGAAATGTTTAATTATAAAACTACATTAGAAACAAACCCACCATAGAAATTGATCTCCTTTAATACCAAAGTCTATAATGCCCACATACCTTTCTGGCACAAATGAGCAATTCTCTTATATGTGTCACTGAGGTTTAATAAAAGCACAATCTTTCTCATTTAAATCTGGCAGGATTTTTTTTATAGTGACAGAGGGCCAGGGGTAAGGGATCATTTGTGTACCTTATGGGTCCATGGACTAAAAATAAAAACACTGATGTATCCAGAGGCAGTGTAAATCAGTGCAAAAAAACTTGATTTAGAAGTCTTGAACCCCAGGTTCTAGCTTTGGCTCGGACTTATTAAAGAGTGGAGCTCTGAGAAAAATCACAACCTCTCAGGGTCTTGATTATCTTGCCTCCAAAATGAGACAACTAGATTTTTAGATGATTAGAAAGGTCTAATTCTGCCCTAAAAGTCCATTATTATAATGTAAATAATACCCTGTCACTAGGAACAATGCCATTGCAGTACAACCTCCAATGTCCAACTAACTTAAGTTTAAGGACATAATTCAGTATGGTTTCTTCAAAGATGGTATAGCCATATAAATTTGCTCTTCTGTTTCACTGAATAAAAACATAATATTCTCCCATCCATCTCCCTCTATCAAAGGGTACATGTTTGGAATTAGCTAAATTTGATTGTTCTGAGAATCACAGAATTATAGGTACTGGCAATAGAGGAAGAACAGAAAATAACAATCTTGTAAGCTTTAAAAGAAAACATTCAATGTTTTACCATTTAATATAATTCAATAAATTGAGGAAGCTAAAATAAACACAGACCTGTATATATTTAACTATTTGACCCCCCTTACCCCCAACACACACAGAGTCAAATGAAATATTCTGGAACATTATAAATATTAATCAATATAAAATCTGTGAAAAGTTACAAAGGAAATACAGAAAAAAACTCAAATTCAACTACGAGGATATAGAAAAGAAACAAACTCAATATGTCAGTAAGTAATCGGGAAAATGATAAAAGAAAATGGAGAGTACAACAAAAATATAAAAATTTTCATTTTTAAAATTTTGGTTCACTAAAACTCAACAACTGTGTTATCCCCGAGACATCGTGTTATTTATTTGAAGGGAATAAAAATACTTGAAAAGCATGAAAATTAAGAATAAAATGTAATGCAAACCAACTACAATTGTGAAGACAAAAGTATCAAAAGAGTGAAACTGAGTGACACCATAATGAATTACAGAAACAATTTGAAATTGAAGGGAAAAAAATAAGTATGTAACATTTTCTTCCAGTTATTTTGTTATCTATATAATGATCTATGTATCCTGTCTATCAATTTCTTGAATAAAAGGAACCTAATGACAAAAGCTCATATCCCTCTGTAGCTTGCATATAAAAAATGTTCAATGTATTTGTTGAATATAAGTGAATCCCTTAGGCATCCTCTTAAGAAGTTGGGGAAGGGGAAGAAAATCAAACCCTAAAGTCAAACATTACCCATTCCTAATCCTATAACCTTTGCCTGCCTCTTTTCTGCTTTGCAAAGTTTCTTTATACTTAAGTTCCTATTTCCAATGAGATCATAAATAATCATTCTAAAGAGAGTTCCTATGAATTTAGAATCAAGTATATTTATGCTCCCAGCTCTTCTCAAAAAAGCCCTTTGGGGAAAACATTCTATTTACTTACTTCCAACTTTTTCCTTTCTTTCCTTATCTATTAAAGCTATTAAATAAAAAGCATTTTCTGATACTAATAATTTATATGTGAAAATGCTTCTTTGTGAAGTTTTAGCAGAGTTTTAAGTTTCAACCCATTATATCTACCTGAATTTATAAATTGTTTTGTTATACTTTGTAATTAATTAACAGTGTTTAAATTTTTAAATACTATCAATGTGTTGAGGAGTAGGGAGTAAGGTGCCTGAGAACTTATTCAAAGATACTGACCTAGTGGGCTTCACACCCTTATCAAACTCAGTAATGTCTTCTGTGTGTAAGAAATATTTTACATTGACCCCTTTTAACAATCTGAAATGAAATGCCTTTAAAGGTAACATAAGCAACCTATGTATGTAATTTTTTTAAAGGAAATCAATATCCTAACAAATACAAGAATGAAATTTTAAAAGAAATCTACGGGGCGCCTGAGTGGCTCAGTCGTTAAGCGTCTGCCTTCGGCTCGGGTCGCGATCCCAGGGTCCTGGGATTGAGCCCCACATCTGGGCTCTCTGCTCAGCGGGAAGCCTGCTTCTCCCTCTCCCACTCCCCCTGCTTGTGTTCACTCTCTCGCTGCTCTCTCTCTCTCTGTCAAAATAAATCTTTAAAAAAAAAAAAAAAAAAAAATCTACGATAAACACAAGTATTTCAATATTAACCTCAGAAATGATTATACCAGAAGACATAATGAAGTAATCGAAAGCTAGTACCTATTCATAAAATCACAGTGAATGTAACAATTACAAATGTCCACAGACTGGTATACTCTCTATTGGTAAGCCAACTACTACAAACATGACTGCCACAGGCAACAGGATTTTTCAAAATGGCGAACTACTGGCCAAGTTCAGAACAAAGTTGAGTACAATCTTCTTCAATATACATTGTGGTTATATACCTAGGAAAATTCAGTGCATGTTAAAACTTTACAAAATATACTTGGTATTCTAATTAGGTTCATTTAAAATTGCCCCACCCACTATAGACCTCCTTCCCTGGCCTCACTCACTAAATGCCCTTCAATTATTTTGTCAACAAAAAATACCCTCATAAACTTCTAGAACACCTCCTAGAAAATAACATTTCCCCCACTGAGAACCAAAGCTCTCAACAAGAGTATCCCCTGTGTGACAAATAACAAATGAAAGAGTCTAGTTGATTTATGCTACACTGAAACAGCTACAATCCTAAGAAACTGAAGAACATACAAGCATAACACAAACTACTGCTGATTTTTAATGCTTATATTTTCCCTTAGGATCATTAATAGTTTGTATGAATTAAAACTGGTAAGGGTGTTGAAAATTAGTTCTGAAAGAGACACTTAAATTTAGCTCTGCTTTCATGTCAAAAGAAATTCTTAAAACAGTGTGAGTATCTGCTGCACAAGTTGGTGAAAACTGAAGAAGAAAAATAAGGCAGGCAAACACTGACACTTGTGGTCATTCTGAGATTGCTAATTTGAAATCAGGCTAATGCCTGCTTTGTAAATTCAAGGAAAGGTAGAAACTGGTTCATAAATCACCTACTGATTTCAAAGGAAAACTGTAAACTCTTAATGAACACACAGTAATTTTTCTTCAAAAAGAGAAAACTACTTACTAATATTAAACAGCCAAAAATGTGCTATTTGTCCATATATTTATATATTGAAAAAGATTTCATCTGATTTTAAGTCAAAAGATATAAACTCTAAGCAAACATTACTCTATGCAAAACTGTTGACTGATCTCAATTAAAACTAAGGCTGGTCTCTAAATAACTATGTCAAATGGTATTTTTCAGAGTACTATGGTGGAAATAACACCTGATCCAAAACATTAAGATTTTTCTCCAGCACTGGAAAAAATAACTAGTTCTTTAGGTGAGCACTGGATGAAATAAAAATGGCTTGCATTTAGGGGCCAATTACTCATATTAAAGCACCAACAGGAATGAAGACCAATGTAGGGAAAACCAGATTCATGTCTCCTCTTCTCAAATTATTCAAGGATATTTGCTCATTCTCAGTGAATTGCCTGCCACGGTTGAAGTGTTATCTCCTACACCCTTTTCTCCCTCATTCTTTTTACCAAGGACATTTAGTTGAATTTATATAGGTAGTAAATTCCATGAAATAACTTATCTTTATTATTAGTGAGCAAATCTAAACCTGATTCATCATGTTATAATGACTCAGAAACTACTAGCCAAATGAATAAAGTAATTATTACTTCTGTACTCAACAGAAACTAAGAATTAGGTGGCTATTCAAAACCTGTCTTTAAATTCTGCCTCCCTGAGGGCTATTGTATGCAGACATGCCCAGGAAAATCCTAAAACCAACCTGGACAGTTCTGGCCAAAATACAGAGTGATAGCCTATTTTGCCCATCAGAGATGTGTTATAAGATTAAAAAGCAGACCTATACAAGTAAAAATTACAAGACATTTATAACTATAAAACTTAACAAAGCAGCTGCCAGCTTCCTGAGTCTGACAAAGAAATCTGTCACATTTACTGAGAAAGTTTAACCATAGAATTCAGATGTTAAAAGAAACTAGACTAAAGGAAGAACTTCTACAAGCTTGCCTGTCGTAAGATTTTTACAGTTTCTCTTGGCTGGAAACATGCAGGTTGCTAGAAAAAGTCACTAAAGGAACTTTAATCTGGTGTCTGCTCTGTTTTTCTGTACTTTATGTACAGTTCTTAGCCAGCTTAATTTAAATTTAAGAAACCAATGGCACATGTACCTAAAAGTTTAAATTCTGATTAAGTAGACAGGCACCTTTTCATCAGTTTCTAGGAGTCTCTTTTGCTGTATTAACCCTTATCCCCTAGCAAGCATAGTTGAGACAACAGTCCACTGGAAATTCAGGGGCTCAAACCAATACTGGGGGAACTATTAACCAGCAGGTTATCTGACGGAGCTCTCTTAATCAAGATCTTTAATAAATCCAGTGGGACACCAAAAGAGTCAAATCAAAGGAACTAGCAAAAAAAATAGTTTTATCCTTCCTAGAGAAAGGGTAGGGAAGGTGTCTAAACCATCTCTGTCCCCCTAACATTTAATAAACTGTGCGTACCTACAAATACTGGCACACGGTAGTTGACCAGTATGTATTTGTTTGACAAGTGAATAAAGTGAAAATATAAACATCCATTTATAATTCTATGAATGAATTCTGGGTATGCTGTGCCAGTCCTATAAAAGAATTCCCACTGGGGCACCTGGGTGGCTCAGTCAGTTAAGCGGCTGCCTTCGGCTCAGGTCATGATCTCAGGGTCCTGGGATGGAGCCCTGCATCGGGCTCCATGCTCAGCGGGAAGTCTGCTTCTCCCTCTCCCACTCCCCCTACTTGTGTTCCCTCTCTTGATGTCTCTCTGTCAAATAAATAAAATCTTAAAAAAAAAAAAAAGTGGAAAAAAAAAGAGAATTTCCACAATTTCTCCAGCAGTGTTACCTAGTATAATGGTTAAGAACAGAGCATAAAGACTTAGATAATCTTGCTTTAGTTTCTAGCCTGCTTCTCTTATCACCAGTTAGCTGATATCTGGGATAATTATTTACAACTCTAAGCACTGGTTCCTCATCTTTAAAATGGGTATGATAATAAAACTATTATTATGAGAGAAAAAAGTCATTTAACTACAGCTTAGGTAGGCTTAGCATGCAATCTGATTTTGGGTAAATAATAGTCACTGTTGCTGGCTGCAATAATCAAATCCTACGTAAGGAATTACTGATAAATACTGATCTCCTAAAATCCACCTCTACTTCTGTAAAATACGTTATTTTATGTAAGCACTTTAGCATTACTCTGCTACCTACCTTTAATATTAAAAAAAGCAATGAGCATGAAGTATGAGTAGACATAGAGACTAAGTAAAAACTGGCTTCCAATTTTCTCCTTCACACTTAACTAGGAAAAGCCAAAGCTCTAGACCTTGGGTTTCCCATTTATAAAACTCTTAATATTCCTTCTAACATTTCTGGGAAAGTCACATAAACTCCTTAAAAAAAAAAAATCACAGATTCCTCCAAGTACAAAAAGTATTTTATCAGCTACACTAAAAAACACGAGGACAAAAAAATTTAAAGTATTAGAGAAAATGTAAACCTGTATTTGAAGTAACAGATTTAATTAGGGAAGACAGGTGGGATAAAGCGTATATATGACTACAAATTCATAGCTTAAGTTCTAAAACGATAAATTTTTAGGAGTTAATGTCCCTGAACTCTCATAGGAAAAACTGATAATTCAGGCTATTAAGGGGGAGGAAAAAAAAAAAAAAAAAGGCAATGCCCCAGTATTCTGCAGAAAAAAAGCAAGGTGCCCAGGAGACTAACCATACAAAGAAATATTTCAGAATATCTAGTGCTTACTGAAAAATGTGCTTGGAGGCAAGTTAGTAAACAATCCTGAAATATTAGGACAAGTAAATATGATTAGTAAAACCTTATTCACCAAGAAGATCCTGTACAAGTAGCTATATCCACTATATCATTTTGTTGAATTCTAACATACATGTTAATTTTAAAGAAAAGGAAAAATAAAAAATAAATGCTGACATTAAAAGGTGATTAAAAATAAAGTTTTGCTGCCTTCAAGAACATCAGAAACCACATTAAGAGCAAAAAAGAAGTGAGCTGTATCCTATCAGGTGTCATTAAGTAATCCACTCCAGCTGATTTATAAACTCCAGAAAATTGGGGGTGGGGGGTATTTAAGTTATAGATAAAAAAATAAATGGACTGAGTCTTATCTAGATACTAGTAAAATTGGAGCAATTTGAGAAAATAAACTTCAAAGGAAGGAGTGCACTGAAGGGGTTAAATTGTACCAAGTTACATACAAAAGCTTATTGCTTAGGTCCCCTAAAATCATGTAAGAAACATGAAAGCCAACATCTAACACTGAAACATTTAGAAAGCCTGTGCTTAAGCATAAAGTAAAAAAAAAAAGAAAAAAAAAAAAAAGAAAAGAAGGAAAAAATAAAATTATAACCATTTCATAATCATCCTGTTTTCATATTATGCACTCATCACTACACTTACACTGAATATATATAATTTATCACACAGAAGCAAAATCTCTAAGCTTCACCCTACCTTAGGTTTTTAGTCAAAATGAATGCAAACAATCACGTGGGATTCAGCCAAGCAGTGACGTTAAATTCTGCTCTGTCAGAGAGAGCATCTGTCAAGCCCACATTTAAACTGCTGCCTGCCTGTGCAGCAGCTGAGGAACCGTGGATTTCATATTATAGACTAAAACCCCAGTAAAACTGCTCAAAATCCTTCCTGCAGCTGCCAGGCAACAGCAAAAGAGAGTTAAATCCTATTCTATTCCAATACAATCGAAGCACTACATTCTCGCTTTGGCTGCTTTACATTGCAGCTCAGTGTTATTACTAGAAATATGGATACTGAGAAGAGAATACAGCACTGCATTGTCCGGCCAGGAAAACAGCAGATGTAAAAAGCTTCAATGCATCAACTGTCGGCAAGAGTCAACAGTGCTCCAATAGAGCGGACAACTACGGCTCTTTTGTTTAAAGAACGAGAAAGAAAGTGAAAGAAAGGAAAAATCTCAGATGACTAGGACCCATATGAACAAGAAGGGTAATTCGAAGACAAGCAGACAGATGGACACTTTGGATACTGTGAAAAGCAATCGCAGGAGGCAGACTATTGGGGGATGTGCGCATGTTCGATAGCATCTTTTTTGCTGAAGTGATGGCGTGCCAAAAGTATTTTCAGTGGGCATAATCCTCTCCACATAAATGGCCTGACCAAGGAAGGTATGTCGATATCTTGTGTGTAATATTCATTTAAATGTCTGTTACCTTTTCATAGCCCCGGAGGCACTAATATCTGATAAACAAGTTCATCCAGTTCACCGTCCTTGAAACTATGAAAGGGTTTCTAGATATATGATTTTAAAATCTGTCATTGTTAAAGCTGTCTTTGCTTTATTCAAGTAAATATGTAGCTTGAAGTAATTATGGATTATGGATGTATAAAAGAGAGAAAAGGCAAATAATAACAAGATGTGCTTAGAGGATTCTCTGAGAAATTAAACTTAAAAAGAAAAAAACTGTAGCCCTCTAAAGAAAACACAGCAAGCCTCTATCAAAATAGGTCAAAATGAATTCTTATCTAGTAAATTAAAGTGATCTCTTAAAAGCGGCTATCAAAAGAGACAATGCAGTGAAATTATATTAAATAGTATCAAAGATGATCTTAATATTAAGAGCTTTTTTCAAAGTCCTTTTAAAACAAATTAATATATAACAGCTTTTACTAACGAAATCTTCCCTCCAAGATCCATCTCCCCAAATAAGGATAACAAACACAAACTAAGAGAGTATCAACAAATATTATTACAGAGCTATAAGAATACTAAAAGGAAAGCATTTGCATAGGATCACATAAGGCGGCATGTTATTACAGTGTCCATGAATACAACTTTAAACAAAGAAATATCAATAGTTGCTAAAAATTCCCCTACTTGAAAAAGTGAGCTTTCATTTTAAGCAACTGACAGATTCCAAATAATCAAATACAAGATTGTTCTTGGTGATAATTTTTAAAGTGAAATTCAAAACAGAGTATGAAAATAATCTAATATAAAAATATTCATGTACAGCAATACAAGGACAAAAAATTAAATATAAATGTAGCTACTGCGCTTCTAGGCTATATTAATATGTACTAACAAACTACCATCATGGTATGTGTGTGCCTGTTAGAAATAAATCTAATAAACTATTTAAACAACCATCACAGTTAGAACAGCAACTCATGGCTCAGGAACTCAAATTCAAAAATTTTTTACAGTTCTATCCACAGATCCTGACATTTGCTCAATCTCACAACACAACTCAATAACCTATTATTTAATAATCACAAAAGGCAAACATTTTAAAGGCACATGTAAGCATTCCATTCTAAAATTAAAATTCTAAACAAGTTTATCAGACCCTATTATCATCACATCTCAACATCAACTCTCACTGCCAATACCATGAATTTTTGTTCCACTATAGAATGAAATCAGATGGTATTACATAAAAAAATATAGTTGTGAAAAATCTCAGGTCTCTCTTAGATCCTTTTCTCTCAGTGTTAACAGCACCAATTAAACATTTTTATAAGCTAGATATCTAAAAAGCACAGAATTTTTTTTTTATTCAAGCACCAGTAAAATCTAGGACTGTTCAACACACTAAAGATATCAACACTTTTAAAAGCCAAATGATAAAAACTGTGTGTGAGAGAGAACAAGTATGTGAGAAGTAACTGAACATTTCACAGTTAACAATCTCTCCATGAACTTCAATTCATAAGATGTAAATACACATTAGTAACTTGAAAATATTATCAGAAAAAAACCCTAAGAGCTATATCAAACGTATTTCTATGCTGAAAATGTAAAAGTGCAAAACTATTTAGATTGCCACAATATTTTAACTTTCTTGTCATGTTCCCACTTTTTAAAAATTAAAACACAACAGGCAGTAACTGGAGAATAATTTTAACATTTAATAAAAGGAAGAACAGTTACTTTAATTTTACTTTCTTTTTAACAGAAAAATTATGATGAATACCTGAGAAACTTCTAATAAAGAAATGTTTAAAGCTAGACACATGCACTTCATTTATCAATGGGAGATTACCAACTGAGTATATATGAATTTAAAGCCTGGGAAGTTTAATATTTACAAACATACAAATGTCATGAATTTAAATTAAGATGCATCTCCATCACCTAGTGCTACGAAGTCATATAGGACCATAAACTATGTATTTATGCTAGATTACAATATATAATAATATGCTGTTTTCTCTAACATGGAAATACGTTAGAGATATCATTTCAGGTATACTGCTTTCATAAAATATCACAATTTATTACTATGATATTTACCTTCATTCATTTCTTCAGTTGTCTATTCAAAAATCTGATCTTATATTTACTGTTTCTTAAACCATCAAATTTACACTTTTAAAAGACATAAATGATGGGACTTCAACCAGATACCAAGCATATATCAACAAAAAGGTGACATATTTAACTTAGTTTTAGAATGTTTAAAATAGATGACCAAATAAATTTAAAAAGCAACTTTTGTTTCTTTTAAATTTATACACATAACCCTTATATCTACTGGCTTCTTTATGGCGTGGAAGAATCGTTACTATTTATCAAATATTTCATGTGAAAATAAAAGCTTAGAAAGAGTTTCCTGGTCTAAACAGAATGGCCAATTATTTACAAATACAGGAAGGAAAAAAAAAGTGAGTTTCTAAATCAGAACTCTCAGCTTATTTTCAGTTTAGTTCACAGCAGAACTATTTTGCTGGTACGGTGAACAGCCTTGGTCTTTACTATAGTAATGTGAAATTAAAGATTATGTAAATACACTCTAATAAATAGCAAACTAGGTTCTATGTTTTTAAAACCCCGAACTTAAAAAAAAAAATCACTGTTTGTATCTCACACAATGATTGAACAATATTTTACATTTGAGAACCATAACTTCTAAAAGTACTACATAATTTCAGATACCAAAATTATCAAAAGCTGGCGCCTTTACTATTATACTTTGGAAATTTGTTCAAATTCCCACCTACTTGCTCCTCCTAGTGGCTGCTGCTAGAATAGTACTTTCATTCATATATGTCTAACCCTTTCAATCAGTATTTTCAAAGTACTTCATACTATATATGTGAATTTTCCTGTAATTATTCAATTATATGAGAACTTCCATGTAAATACCATTTCCCCAAGATAATTAAGTTTCATGTAAAGGCTAAGCAAATTTGGTATTAAGCATGAATCTCTTAATATCATACAAAACATAGATATATATGCACAGATTTTTAAATAAACGCTACATTAAATTTAATTGACTAGTTTTCTTTTGTGTAAGAAATAATTTTCATTAAAAAATTGAAAAAATTAAAATTAGTTATCAGTCCCCTTCTCAAGTTTTTTCTCTTTAAATAGAAATCAAGTTACAGCTCCTTTTACCCACCTCTACCCTCACATCTTGATCCAGAAAAACAAAGAACTGAAAAACATGAACAAATTTGTGCTATGTACTGAAAAATCTTGTTCAAAGATAACACCACCAGTTTTTAATATGTAGCATCATGAACCTCCCATACTGACATCTCATAATCTTTTTAAAAATCTAGGGTTCTAAGTATCATGCTGCCAGATGTCCTAAAAATGTAACAAATTTTCTGCACACAAATGTAGAACACAGCAAAATTCAAGAACCTTTCAAAATGCATTTTGTAAAATTTAAAATTTTAAACAGCTGGATATGATAGTACCTAGTGCCTATATTTTGTAAGAAATCTGAAAGGACTGTTCAAAGTAGTTCTTTGTTTAATTCTAACACGGAGACTCAACTGAGATATGTGATAAGTGCTCTGCCAGGGCCAAAGATAATTGCTATATTTTCAAAATGAATCTTAAGTCTAAGTAAGGACAATGATCTCCTGAATACCTCATCTTTGAAGTGGAAGGTTAAAATCAGAAAGTATTTGAAAATGTTCGTCTTTTATTACTGTCTTAAAATCCTGTACTGAAGTTACTGGACCCTGAAAATTAATTTTGACAGGTGCATCTTCTCATTGACTTTCTCAACACAGTAGGGGCCAATGGAAACATGCCAAGCAGTGTACTGTGACTAACAGAACTCTGCCATAATCAACCTTGCACCGTCTGTCCCACAACTGATACATGACCATTTTACAAAAAAGGCCGCTGACTGTGCACCATAACACCAATGGTATGTCAAATCAATTTTAATTAATGCCAATAAATTTTCCATCTGCTCTCAGGCCTTCTTACATGGCCTCTCTCAGGAATCTAGTAACATTCTTCTCTTCTACATGCATACAACTTCTAAATCTTTAACTCATGTCAAAAGTACAAATGACCAGAGCTACCTAGACAATGAAATAACTGGAAGAAAATTAATCCATCACTTCTCTCTTTGAAGTGTTCATCCTGTTCTCAGTGATGTTATGTTACCAAGGGTAAACAAATTATAAACTCATTCCTCGGTTATCATATTTTCACAACTTAAAAAATTCCTATTTGCCCTAATATTATTAACATCCAAAGTCTCTTTTCAGGCAGTTCTGTAAATATTTAGCATTTTATAAATTTTTATGTTTCATCTTTATAGAATGACTGCATGGGAGACAACGTGGCTGATTTAAAAAATGATTACCAAAGAATAGTACCGCGATTTGGGAGAAGGAAACATTTTCAGCCATCAGTAGTTATCTCGTATCCCGTTACTGGATATTTACAACATGCTTCAGTGGAGGAGAAGACACTGCTGCTTTGCAAAGATGAGCTGGAATGCCAAGAGGTCTCTGTTCCGTACCCATCTTATTGGTGTACTTTCTCTAGTGTTTCTGTTTGCTATGTTTTTATTTTTCAATCATCATGACTGGCTGCCAGGCAGAGCTGGATTTAAAGAAAACCCCGTGACATATACTTTCCGAGGATTTCGTTCTACAAAAAGTGAGACAAACCACAGCTCTCTCCGGAACATTTGGAAAGAAACAGTCCCTCAAACTCTGAGGCCTCAAACAGCAACTAACTCCAATAACACAGACCTGTCGCCACAAGGAGTTACAGGGCTGGAGAATACCCTTAGTGCCAATGGAAGTATTTACAATGAAAAAGGTATCGGACATCCAAATTCTTACCATTTCAGATATATTATCAATGAACCTGAAAAATGCCAGGAGAAAAGCCCTTTTTTAATACTGCTAATAGCTGCAGAACCTGGACAAGTAGAAGCTAGAAGAGCTATTCGGCAAACGTGGGGCAATGAAAGTCTAGCACCTGGTATCCAAATCACACGAATTTTTTTGTTGGGCGTAAATATTAAGTTAAATGGCTACCTTCAACGTGCAATACTGGAAGAAAGCAGACAATATCATGATATAATTCAACAGGAATATTTAGATACATACTACAATTTGACAATTAAAACACTTATGGGCATGAACTGGGTTGCAACATATTGTCCACATATTCCATATGTTATGAAAACTGACAGTGACATGTTTGTCAACACTGAATATTTAATACATAAGTTACTGAAGCCAGACCTGCCTCCCAGACATAACTATTTTACTGGTTACCTAATGAGAGGATATGCACCCAATCGGAACAAAGATAGCAAGTGGTACATGCCACCAGACCTCTACCCAAGTGAACGCTACCCTGTCTTTTGTTCTGGGACTGGTTATGTTTTTTCTGGAGATCTGGCAGAGAAGATATTTAAAGTTTCTTTAAGTATCCGTCGTTTGCACTTAGAAGATGTATATGTAGGGATCTGTCTTGCCAAGCTGAGAATTGATCCTGTGCCCCCTCCCAATGAGTTTGTGTTCAATCACTGGCGAGTTTCTTACTCGAGCTGTAAATACAGCCACCTAATTACCTCTCATCAGTTCCAGCCTAGTGAACTGATAAAATACTGGAACCATTTACAACAAAATAAGCACAATGCTTGTGCCAACGCAGCAAAAGAAAAGGCAGGCAGGTATCGCCACCGTAAATTACACTAGAGCAGACAATTTCTTTTTCAAATGTGCAATCTGTAAAATATTGCTAAAAGCATGTATAGTTAAAACTGATTACATCCATAGGACAAGTTTTAGTTAAAACTCATCACATAAAGGAATTCAAAAATTATTTTTTTAATTTCTGAAGGTAATTAAAAATACAACATTATGTAACAAAAAGGTATCCCAAAAGAATCTATTAAAAAAAAAACTGTATAAGGGGATTCTGTGTATTAACATGCAATAACAAGCATGCATACATCAATGGTTCAAGGCTTATGTTAGGGGCCAATAAGATGTACTTGCATATATTTTCCACATAAATTTTAATTTAAGAAATGGAGACAGTCAAAAGAGCCTTCATTTTAGAATCAGTTTTTCATTTTAACATATAATTAAATGTAAATAAAACATTACTGTCAATCTTAAGGAAACTTTGTAATTGTGCAAAGGACAAATTTTCTGACCTGACTATTCTAGGGTTCTGAAACTATATTCCATGCAATAAGATTTAGTTGAATTAGTCCATAAACACATTTATAAAGTTCAGCTGTTTCATCAGTGCAATTCTCACCTAAGTATTTACCTTTTAAAAACAACTGGGATATTCATTTTCTTATATTAGTACATATATCGGGGGAAATTATTTTGACATGATGTGATAAAATGTGAAAAATCAATGTGTCTCAGGCTCAAGTTTTTATAAGAAAAAAAAGTAAATGTTTCAAAATAGTTTGTTTCCTCGTTGGTGTTAAGGGCCAAGCTAGTATTTCAATGAGTTACTAGATCAGTTACTGCACTCTTAAGGAGTACTACCACTTAACTTCAAGGGTATCTGTAAAAATATATCACATTCCTCTAATGGAAGCAAAAGTAATTACAGGCAAAAAGAGAAATGTACTGTTGAAAAAAGATACAGGATAAAGAGTGCAGCAGCAGTTTCATTCAATACATTTTTAAGATGCATGTCTGCCAAACTGCAACATATGGGAAGTTTATTTCCTGACAGCAGGTGTACACATGCCAATACTTAATCATTTTATGGCACCTATTTCTTTCTCAGAGTGCCAAGTTTACAAACCTGCAGTTTTTAATTTGGTAGATGACAACTATTCTGCGTCACCAATTTCAAACCTTTTTTGGGAGGGATGGGGGAAAGTCATAAATGTTTGATGAACACTTGATTCTAGGATGACAATGTATACAATGCACTTTTACCAAGTTTTTAATAAAAAAAAAGGTAAACAAAAAAATCTTTACTGAGTGTTAGAGTACAAATATTTTCACAGTAATTTTGTTTGGCTCCATTACAAATTTTAAAACCAAGAAATAGTAACCTGCTAAGTTTAAGTGTTTTTATTTCATAAAAGTATGTAAAACTTAATCTAATGAAGATATTATTTATCCTAATTCTAATGACAACCATTTTTATCCTTGATTCTATTCTGAAGAGAAATTGTACCAAAACAGAATTCTTATAATTGTTAAAGTTCAGAATCACAGAAACTAAGTACTTATTTAGTATGATGAATTCTATTTATATTGAATTTATCTCCCATTTTCAGTTTAGTAATCTAAGTATTCTAGAATACATAGAGTAATTTTGAAAGCCAAGCTATATAACACCCCCAGCTCTTGGTTAAGTTCATTTTTCACTTAATTTATTCTATATGATTATAAAAAGACTAAAATTACTAAATGCCAGTTATTAAATAATCACACATAAGAGGATAATACCAAATTAGATAAGGCTGATGAGAGATAAAAGTAATTCTTCCTTCAATGTAGAGTAATTCATTTACACTTAAGAAGTTAGAAAAGAAAGGAGAGGGGGATATGTGTATACAGGTATGCATGTACAGGTATGCACCCAGAAACATAATCCAAGCATTACTTGCCTAAATTATTATTACAGTGTAGGATATTTAAAAGATAGTATTTTCCTTCTGGAAAAATTCAAGTTTAAAAAGCAGACTTACGAAAAACAGAATTCTTAACAGATAACTAAGTTTCTCCCAGCTCAGACATCAATTTCAAATCATTTCAATATCCCTGAGAATACTTTAAGAACTGATAGTAAGCTGATAACACTGTGTTCTCAAAGAACACTGGATCAAGTAAAGTTTCCTACTACTGCTGAAAATCTTTATTTTAAAATAAATTTTTTTTAAAGATTTTATTTATTTATTTGACAGAGAAAGACACAGCAAGAGAGGGAACACAAGCAGGGGGAGTGGGGGAGGGAGAAGCAGGCTTCCTGCGGAGCAGGGAGCCTGATGCAGGGCTCGATCCCAGAACCCTGGGATCATGACCTGACCTGAAGGCAGATGCTTAACGACTGAGCCACCCAGGCGCCCTAAAATAAATGTTTTATTAATTTATTTTTGTCCCTCCACTCTCAGTATGCAAGATTAATTCTTCAGAAAATATGAATTTTTATATTATGATATTTCAACACCTCACCAAGTATTAACTGTGCCTTATTCATGCCCAGTACTATGTAATTTTTTTTATTACACATGAAGATATAATTTTAAATTATATTTGCACTGCATTTGGTCAAAGAAAAAAATTCAGGAACAACAACTATAATCTTTATGCTCAAAGTGTTAATAAATATTTTAAGGGATAAAAATACCAAAACTTTCAATAGTTACACTAGTTTGTTTTGATCAAGATTATAGGTGATGAAATTCTAATTCAAGCAAATAATTTAAATTTCTCACCTCTTAGTATACAGCAGAATCATATAATCTCAACTGGAATCTTACTAACATCTATTAACCAAAACCCCTATAAAAATACTAGCAAGAAGGGCAGCAGGAACTATTTACTGATAGAGCATACACTATATGCCTGGTACTAAACACTTTACATACATGATCTCATAGAATCCTTACAAATAACACTAAGAGATGGGAAAGGAAGACTCATGCAAGAAGTTAAATAGCTAAGATCACACAGCTAGTAAAAAAGCAGATGGAAAAGAGTTCCATCTTTAAGACCATGATCTCAACCACTATGTTATTCTGCTATATATTTCACATATGACACCTGCTGTAAGGTCTAAAGAGCTAAGCAAAAATGGCCTGTC
This sequence comes from Phoca vitulina, assembly GCF_004348235.1. Lineage (NCBI taxonomy): Eukaryota > Metazoa > Chordata > Mammalia > Carnivora > Phocidae > Phoca > Phoca vitulina. The sequence continues at coordinate 15,039,262 of NW_022589729.1, read as the reverse complement.
CTCTACTCTACTATTCTCTGATTATTCTTCATCTTTTGCCAAGGTAGGCTTCATAACCATTTTCTAACACTGGAGGGGCACCTGATGTTAGGTGCAAATAAAGAGAAGGGAAAAGAGAGGAAATCTGATCCCCCTGTTATTTTTCTTCTCCATTTTAACTGTTTATATCTGGTGGGCAAAACCTTAGAAAACTCTAAGCATTACTGCTTATCTCTTGCTTCTTTGGGCACGGAGATACATCTGTAAACAATAGGCATGTTGCAGTTAGAAATTTTTTAAAAAGTGGCTATCTGAAGCACAACTGGACCGTTTCTAACAAACAAAAGTAACACTATTTATTCACTCTACTGGTTAGTCACCTATTGTTTTGGGATGAGTTGGTAAAATCCTTCTAGCTGATTTTAGATTTTGGGTTTGTTTTTCCATTTTTTACTGCTCAACTACAAAATTTCACTGTTAAATTAGCATAGGTTTAAGAAGACGAAAGAATACTGCTACTATGTATACATTTCTAATATACCTCACAGAATATCACTTTATCACTCAAACATTACTCTCAGAAGACAGATAATGCACACAAATACTAAAAAGTGACATTCTGAGTTTTAGGAAGAAACCTGTCCTGCACTTCATCGACACACACAAACACACCCTCCTCTAAGCATGATATAACTATAAATCTTACTACTTTCAAGATACAATATATCAGAAAAGGAAGAAAAACACTTCTGTATCTGTAGGAACTGTTTTCTCTCCCTTTACCAGAGCAAATGTCTGAGCTAAAGGACAACTGGAGCTAAAGTAATTGCCTCTGTTTATTAATCTTAATTATTTCAACTTCCAACTGAATCCTACAGATTCTAAATGTGAATATCTCACTTTCGTCAATATCCTAAAAACTGAAAAAAACAGGTCAAGATCATAAAAAAATATTAAACAGAAAACTAACATTATATGCAAAATACTGAATTCATGCTTTTATGAGTTTTTAAATAAATGTTTAAAATACAAATTTATACAACAGAATAAAACTAAGGGTATTTGTCATAACTAAAATGCTATTAAAAACACATATTAGAATATAGATAACAGAATTAACATGAGATTCTGATGGCAATGAGAATTTTCTAACATACCGAAGGTTTGAAACAAGTTAATGAAAAGACATTATAAACACAATAAATTTATTTAAAGGAATTTAATAAAACTGCTTCCACTTATGAGTTAAAAAATAAATACTATCAGAAAATTAAAACTAGAAGAAATTACTATAAGCCATAGCCAAATCTACTTATCAGACAAAATTAAGAATAGAAATAAAAATGTTCAATGAACCCATAACTAGACATTGTTTTATGGTTTAGCAATAGTTTTCAAACTAATTTCCTCAGGTGTCTCAGTAATAATTAGTAAAACCAGGAGAGCAGTGTTCTAGTTCTAGTTCTAGTTCTCCTGCCCTCACTTTAATACAACTGCACTTTCATGTTTTATATGAAAAGATTCCATGACAAAGTTCACTTGAAAACAGGGTCAATGTTTTTTTTTTTCATTGAAAACTACCTCAATGATTCTTAAACTGAAATATAACTACAGAAAATAGAAAAATACATATGTTTACTCAACAGATCAACTCAAAGAATAAAAGGAACGCAGATAATCCAAGATTAAAATAGTAATCCAAGAGTTTTACACATAATACATATATACTATAAAATATGTAATATATATAATACATAAGCAACTATACAATACAAATGGTAAAAAATTAATTCACAAAGGCAACAATTTAAAAATAAGGAATGATCACAAGTAAGGAATTCTATGGAGAAAACTAAACTTTTACTGAGAGATATAAAAATTCTGACAATGTTAGAACAGACCATTTTTTTTTAGTTAACAAGAATACCTACTTTTAAAAATGGCCATTCTTCACCAATTAACATGTTTTCTTCAGCTACATTTTCTAAATATTCCAGGGGAAAAAATGGTATATTAGGGTATATACAGGGTCAGTATAAGCCCAATCAAATCTTAATGAATATTTTTTAAAGTTTTTAGTGTGTGTGGATGGAGATCATGATATGTTTATAAAGTTAATATGAAAAAAAGGTTATCGGTAGCTAGATCATGAAGAATTTACTATAAAGCAACAATGATTTTGGTTTATACTGGCATAATAATTAGGTAGTTAAATCAAGAAAAAAAATTAGACCTGAAAGAGATCCTAACATTTATACTAACCTGACATCATGAACATATTAGAATTTAATATTCCCCCATTATTAAATAGAGAATCTGGTTGATGTGTAGGATTTAACACTTAAGATTCAAGTCAAGTCCTATACTATTACAAAAATAAATTCCAGGTGGAGCAAAGTAAGTACAATATATACTGTACTAATACTTAACAAACCTACCACATGCCAGATATTGTTAAGCATTTTAATGAGAAACTATAGGGATAATTTTTTTTGATCAAAGAATAAAAAAGAACTCAAACGCAGAGAGAAAGAAATCAAGGCAGAAAAAGATAAACAATACTACCCTCTACATAAAATTAGCTTTTGCCATAAACAAAATTAAAAGACAAAAGGCAAACTTTATTATAAATTGAGAAAATATTTACAATAACCGACAGTAGTACAAGAGTCCTGATATAAAAAGAACTCTTACAAGAAAATAGTTTTGATATATAAAGAACTCTTACAAGAAAATACCAATATTCCAAAAGATTTCTGATCATAAGCCACAAATAAATCACAAAGAAATCATCCATTAAGTAAAACATATTCAGCCTCACCAGTAGTCATATAAACACACTTAGAAACTAGGTCCCATCTTTATTAAACTGGAAGATAGATATTTTTTAAAGTAATAGTCTATGCAGGTAATGAAAATGAGAAAGTCCCCCACCAGAGGCAGTGTAAATTGGTACAGACTTTCTGAAAAGCAACTTAAAAATTTTTAACCAAAAAAAACTCCCAAAACCCAAAAAAAACAAAAAACCCAAGACCTTTTGAGCCATTAGTCCACAATTAAAAATCTATTATAAGGCCATAACCCATCATGGAAAAAAACTTTAAAATTTCCAAAATAGCTATTAAACAAACTGTGGTAGTTATATAATGGAATATCATAGTCATTCAAAACTTGAATTCAAAGACTAATAGAAAAACACTCATCTACTTTATTAAGCAAAAAAACCAAAACAAAACAATGTAGTAATGGGCGCCTGGGTGGCTTAGTCTGTTGATTGTCTGCCTTTGGCTCAGGTCATGATCCCAGAGTCCTGGGATCGAGTCCTGTTCTGCGGGGAGTCTGCTTCTCCCTCTGCCTCCCGTTCCCCCTTGCCTTCTATCTCTCTGTCAAATAAATAAATAAAATCTTAAAAAAAAAAAAAAAAAATGTAGTATGGCTCATATTCCACAATACACATCTTCCCCACCCCCCTAAAAAACCCCAGAAAATGTTAAAAAATAAATGTGATTTCTGGAAAATGGAAAAATGGGTATTTTCTTCTTCCTATTTTTCTGTACTTTTTAATCTTTCCAGGTTTAAAATTAATGAAAAATAGTCATTAACAAGCTAATGAGCATCATATCAAAGTTTGTACTGTATCTTGTGTTATTAGCACATGTTCACTGAAATTACTCTAATAAATTTTAAACATTTTTAAAGAACTTTTTAGAAGTATAGATGATAATCAAATTTTTAATAAAATGACTGACTAGAAGATCTCTGAGTACTTCTTTCAATTATTCAAACATTTTTTGAGAGCCTACACTCTGCCGGGTACAGACACTATGATGATAACCTGATAAGGTATGGTCTAACTTTAATAAATGATGTTTGGGTACTTGAACAGTTATAAGAAAAAAGAATCAGATCTGTTCTTCAACCATATGTTAGAATAATTTCCAACCAGATCAAAGATCTAAACATAAATAATGAAACAAACCAGTTCTATAGGGGGAAAAAAAGTGAATTCCTTTATAATTTGGGAGAAGAGTTAACTTTCCTAAATACGACAAAACCCAGAAGCAGTAAGAGATTTATAAATGTGATTACAAAAGATTTTTGAAAGAAATTCTTGCATGGCAATAAAAACATCAACAAAATCAGAAGACAAAGGACAATCTGAGAAAAGATAGTTGCAACCTATAAAAGTTTAATATACTCAATATATTGAAAAGATACAGAGATCGAAAAAGGAGGTGGAAAAGACCAACATTCTGACAGAAAAATGGGGGGAAATATTAGTTTACAGAGAAAGAAATGATATGACCCTTAATCATCATCATATTATTGGGAATGCATACAAAAACCACTAAGAAACCATTACTCACCTATCAAATTAACAAAAAGTTAAGCCTGACATTATTTCTTTTGATAGACCTGTAGGGCAATAGGCACATTCACACATACTAGTGGAAACTAGTAAATGGTACAACTCCTAATGGGGGAGAATTTGGTTAACATCCTGCAAAAGTACAGAAGCATTTACCCTTTGCTTACCAATTCTACGCCTAGGAATCTCTTCCCAAAACACAGTGATAACAATATGAGGTAAAGCAAGCATAAAACACATCACTGAGGCATGATTTGTAATAGCAGAGGACAGAAAACAACCTAAATGTCAATCCATATGAGCCTGGTTAAATAAACCAAGGTACACTACAACATATTGGGACTATATATCCCTAGTGGGATACAGTCTAAGGAAAAAATAATTGTATCCAACTACTTGATGGTAAACAGTAATATTAGTATTGTTACTCTGAAATTTTTATTGAAATATCAGATAAAGCAAACAAGAAATTATGCTAATATGATTAGGAAATGCTATGAACTGAACTGTTTAAGAAAATTCTTTCTTTCTACTGATTATCCATATAAACCTGTGTTTATACACATCTTCACTAGAATAGGTGTGGAAAAGCAAACTTACGGAAAAAGAACAAAGATTATTCTCAAAGATATCACCATAAAAAGGGTAAAAGCAAATAATGAATACAGGTTGGTTTTCCACACAGACACACACACACACACACACACACACACACACACACACATACACATATACATTTGGTGGGGGGAGGTGGGAAGAGAATGAGTGAGAGAATTATGGGGAACTCTGAGCATTAGAAAAGAAAAAACAACAGACTCAGATCTGGATAACCATTATGCCTCAATAAGGGGAAAATAGAGAACCATCTTTAGAAGTACCAAGCTTACAATAGCTCTGGCTTAGGATGGATGTAAAGCACAGAGCATAGACTAAAGAGGAACTGCTTATTAAGCATTAAAAAGAAAAAGATTATAACTGAGAATATCAGATTTGAGTTACTACTGTGTACAGTTATTCTTAAACTCTACTCCCATAGAAAACTTGAGTTCCATCCAGTGAAGATGGTATATGCCTAAAAAAAGAATCATGATCTTTAAAAAATTCTAGAAAATTCCCAGTAATGGCAGATTTCCTATGGAAACCTTCCACCTTCAATTCAGAAAGTTCTAGGAAGACTTTCAATCAAGGTAGCCTCCCTTGCACTGGTCAAGCTAAGATATCAAAGACCCTCTCTTCTAGTAATTTGAATCCTGAGGGAAACAAACACACACACACACACACTCAGGCATGCACCCACACACAGAGAAAATGATTGTATCTAACTCACTTAAACTTCAGTACCCTGAAGAAATTATCCATTAATTCTTGTTACCCAGATCCCCAGAGCTGCTATGGTTCCTATTTCTTCTACCACTTGGTTCTCTGATTTTATGAGCTTGCCCATAATTTTACAATACTTTTTTTCTTTGCTACAATTAGACTCAATTTTTGCTTGTAACCAAAGAATCCTAACTGACAGAAACCCTACCACCAGCAAATTTTGAAGTAATAAAATTGTTCTTAGCTCCTATGATGATCCCATAATGCTCCTCTGTAAGACCATGCCCTCTTTGTGTTCTGCCACCTGAACAAGTCAGGAATGCAAAGGGGTACAAGAACAACTTCTCCGTTAAAGAAAGCGAGCTGAGGGGTGGGGGGGGGGGGGCTCAGTTAAGCGTCCGACTCTTGATTTCAGTTCAGGTCATGATCTCAGGGTCCTGGGATTAAGCCCTGCATCAGGCTCTGCTCTCAGCAGGGAGTCTGCTTGAGAATTCTCTCTTCCTCTCCCTCTGCCCCTCTGCCCCTTTCTAAAATAAGTAAATCTTTAAAAAATACAACTGAGACTATGTTGCTATAAATACCTTATTACTGAGGAGAGGTCAGGGAAACAGGGTTTGGGACTTCGTTTCCTAAAGTCATACCACCATGAAGGAGAGCCAACACATCTGGAAAGTAACCACAAAAACTGACTGCCTGAGCCTGATACACTGTAAAACGTCGTCTGACCTTAGAAACTAATGAACAGGGAGGACAGAACTATACCATTTCAAATTTGCTATTTAAAGTTGTATTCCTTTATCAAAAATCTGTCTCCTGACAAGGTAAAAAACAAACAAAAAACAGCTACAACATTCTTCCTGGTAGGTTTATTTGAGAGAAAAAATAAATGACTCCTCTACCCTGAAGACAGAAAATTAACAGCTGTGTAAAATTAATATAATTTTTACAAAAATAAAATGAATTTTTAAATCAAACTTCATAAGCAATAATCCCAAATTTAAACTATTTACATGATCTGAGTGTCTATAAGTACACCTACATTTAACAGTATGTTTAAACTGAAGTTATCTTCTCTCACCTCTAAATTTAATACCTTTTCATCATTATCTCAGTTAATGTCTATCCCCAGTCAGTGGCCACATGAGAATACCAAGAGTCACCCTTGCCACTTCCTTCTCTTGTTATCACCATTATCGATCTATCCCCAAAACCTGGATTCCTAATGGAATCCATCCACTCTTCTTCATCTTACTCCTCTAGTAGTTCAAATGAGTATCTCTCACTTGACCCTGCAATACTTCACAACTGGCTTCCTCACATTCATGCAATCTGTTTCCCATTCTACAGCCAGAATGGTACTTTCAAAACAAAAAGCTATTCACATCATTCCAGTGCTTCAAAGGCTTCCCAATGTTCTTAGGATAAAGACCAAAATACCTAAAATCCTTGGCCAGCTATAAGATCCATAAATGGGTCTCTTCCTTGCTAATAATCTCTCTGCCCAATCTTCTGATCCCATTTGTGCCTTCTACTTTATTCTGTAAATTATCTCTTTCTTCCTCAAGATTAATTTTAAAGGCAATAAACAACAACAACAATCCTAGACTAGAAACAGTGAGTTGAAATCTGACTCAGTAAAACAAACTCACCTTTTTGGCTTACAGCATTTTTATTTTACTTGAAAGGAAACCTTTTTAAGGTAGCAAATCAATTTTTCTCTATAGTGGTAAGACTCATTCACTGATTTCAATACAAATCGATACAAAAAGAAAGTACGAGTATCCTAGAAATAACTATAAACAGTTATACAAACTTTAAATCCCTCTCAATCATCTTGGACTATATAGAAATGAATTTACAAACTGCCTATTAAAACTTAATCATATAAAAAAACTTAATCATAAACAGAGAAGCAATGGTGAAAGTGCTGATGATCAAGTTTACCAAAAGCCACATGTTTTAAAGGACTGCATATCAGTGCATTTCTAACCAGGGATTATGATGCCTAAGAAGATCAAGAAGTGAGGTTTAACTTTCCTCAATAACAAATTCAATACAAATGAAATTGCTGGGCATGATTTCCCAAACAGACCAGTTTGACCACGTTAAATTCTAGAACTTCAACATTAGGCTAATAAAATTCTTGAGCCCAGTCCTCTTCAGAGTTGAAGAAACATCTGTAAGTCTGTTCACTTACTTGATAGCCTAGGTACTGAATCATAAGCTGTAGATGAAACGATGGACAAAAATCATTAAGTTGTTGAGATAATACTCCTTTGACAAAAAAAATCCATTTATCAAATCTTCATAAAAATGAAAAGACAACTGTGATATCTGTCATTCAGGAAAGATACACAATGCTTCACAAGTATGTAACAGGGGATCTGACCTAATCTGTGTTGCCTAGGGTCAGAGAGCCTTCTGTGAGGAAATGTTAAAGCTAATGTCTAAGAGATATTAGATGTTAATCAGGCAAAGAGGGAACAATTCAAGGAAGAAGGAACAACAGGTACAATGGCCCTAAGGATGGAAAAAACAAAGACAAAAATAAAGAGAAAGATTATTAACGGATGATGCTAGAAAGGTTAAAAAAAGGAGGAGTGGGGGGGGGGGGACAGGTAAAACCACATGAAGACTTACAGCACATATTAAGAATTATGATTTTTCATCCCAAGAGTAAAAGAAAACCATTGAAAATACAGCAGTATTTGGAAAAAAAAAAAAAAAAAAAGCTGAGGCTAGGTCATGTCTAACGGCCTCTATCTTAACTGTTTTTGAAGCACACTGGCTACAACGTGAAGAACATACTGAAGAGATGTATGAGTGACAGGAGAACAATTATGAGACTACTGCACAATCCAATGAAGATATAAAAATCATTTGGAGCAGAGTATGGTAGTGATATGGAGATAAAGAATTCCAGAGATGTTAGGAAGTAAGTTAACAGGCCCTCATGATGCCTAGATATTGGAGGTGAGGGAAAGGGAAATAGGTGGCAAGGATGATGCCTAAAATCCTGGCCTGGGCACTGAGGAGATAATGATGCCATGTTTATAGAGAGAAAAAACACTGTATGAGATCCTGATTGACCAAGGAAGACGTAGTAAAGGGCCATCAAGAAATATATAAAAGGACTGTGAAGTGGAACTGAATTATGAGGCGCCAGTCTTATTAAGAGCAAGAGGGAGAATGATCGAGACAAACAAAACTGCAAAGAAAAAGGCCAGGAGGTTGAGAAAAATTTGACAAGTTTGCAGAAAAACAGAAAAGAAACAGTAAAACAGAATTGCAGTCCGGACCTTTCTTAAAACCTTTACTATAGAGCAGGGGGTTGTGGATCCTTAATCTGGATGGGGAAAAAATAAAATTACAATTTTATTTTCACCAACCTCTAATAGAAATTAACATTTCCTTAAACCACAGTACTATTAACACTGGCATGACTTTGTCACCAAAAGAAATCAGGTGTTTTGTTTTGTTTGTAAAGATTTTATTTATTTGACAGACAGAAAGACAGTGAGAGAGGAAACACAAGCAGGGGGAGTGGGAGGAGAAGCAGGCTTCCCGCCGAGCAGGGAGCCTGATGCGGGGCTCGATCCCAGGACCCTGGGATCATGACCTGAGCTGAAGGCAGACGCTTAACGACTGAGCCACCCAGGCGCCCCAGAAATCAGGTCTTTTGATATCACATTACAACTGTTACAGAAATCTTGAAATACTGTGTACGCTCATCACACTTTAAAATTCTGGCATTTATTAGATTTGTCACTAGATCTTGTTATATAATGCATTAGTAGAGAAGCACAAATTACCATGTCATAAATTTGTATTTTTAAAGTCTCTTGATAATTTTCTTTCAATACAATCGGTCTTCTTTATCTTGTGTGTTTAATTTTATGCATTAAAATATTATTCAGGGGCGCCTGGGTGGCTCACTTGGTTAAGCTCCTGACTCTGATTTCGGCTCAGGTCATGATCTCAGGGTCATGAGCTCGAGCCCCATGTTGGGCCCCGTGCTCAGTGTGAAGTCTGCTTGTTCCTCTCCCTCTGCTCTTGCCCCCGCTGGTGCTTGCTCTGTCTCAAATAAATGAAATCTTAAAAAATATATATTATTCAGAGAGAGGACTCATATAGGCTCATAGGATTCACTAGTCCACTAAATGGGTCCATGGCACAAAAAAAGACTATAATCTCTAAGGTACAGAAAAAAAAACCCACTATTCCTAACAACTAAATGCAACTTTTGGTGCTTGTTTGGGCCCTATTTCCAATGAATGAACTACAAAAAACATTTTTCAAAAAAATTAAAGAAAATGGAAAATGAAATAGGTAAGAGGATAAATTATTTTCTTTGGCGATGTGCAATAATGCCTCTGTGGCTAAGTAAAAAGAATTTAGTATTTTTCAGAAGTGCAAAGTATGCAGGAACAGTGTCTGGGTTTTGCTTTACAATACTTCAGGAAAAAAGGGAGATGTGGGACAGATGAAGAATGGTTTAAAAATAATTACGGAAATCTGTGTGATGGGCAGATAGAAAAAACATATGCTATATTCTCTAATTATATTTATCTTTGTAATTTTTCACAATTAAGGGGGGAGGGGATCCACTGATTGCTTTGCAAAAAGAAGTACTCAAAAGGGAAAAAAAATTTACAAAGAAGCACTGTCGTTTGAAGAACAAGTAAAGAAAGATGCCCTTTCTTCAGTCTGATGATACCCTAGACTACCTAGGTCATCTGACTTGATGAGGGTGTGAGTTAACTAGGATTCTCCCCCACAATGTTCAGGGAAGACAGCAGCATTATTAAAAACAGCTTTGGCACTATTCATATCTTATGAGTATGCACTCCTTTGTCTAACAGCGCTCATTTCAAAGAAAAAAAAAAACAATTTGCCATTATTATCAGCTGCCTGGGCCTAGAAAATTAGTCTTTGATCGAACTAGCACATCATAGCATTAGAAATAGTGATGGTTTAAGAAAAATAATAAGTTACAGTCTTAAGCTAACAAGTACTGATGACATTTGGGCTTCACACTTAGGAGAACCTGACGTTTGAAAGAACAGGGTAGGAGAAGGATGAGGATAGCTAGATAATTTGTGCTTCCTTACTAATGCATTATATAACAAACACTGCAGGGCCAGATCATTGGAATCTTCATGTCTGCTACAAAGCAAAAAATCTGGATGGGGGTAGGGGAATGCTTTGGTTAGGCACCTGGACTATACAAGATGGTTCCCAGGGTTATTCCCAAATAGTAACTAACTGAAAAGGAAACCTTTCCATTTTTTGTAATTGGAATAGGCTACATACATCTCTTCAGCTTAGCATATTTAAGGCAGGAACCCTAAGGAGGATCTGCAATCTGCAGGAAGGTGGGCTTTAATCCTCTCTTCTTATCCATGCCATTTACTCTGTCCTGCTCTCCTCACTCCTCAACAGACTCATCATCTGCTCCTCTTTCTACAGAAGTGTTTTCTCAGTCTGGCTGACAGAGCAAAAAGCCTTATAACTTTGTTCCCCAAATATCACATTCTCACACACCAGGAGAATGTGTTAACAAAACTTGATACATTCTTTTATTATGAGACTTTTCTTTTAAAAAAATACCAAAAATCCATTTTATTTGGCTTTAAGCAATAAAAAATTCCTTATTATAACAGATTGATAAAATTTTAATTTCTTCAGTACTAGGAAATTTATCTTTTAAGTATCTCACTGCTGTTAGTCTAAAATCCAAGTCCATCATTAACAATTTTCATTTAATGTTCTTGAATATCCTAAGACAAACAGAAATAATAGCCATTATGCAAATGCCTCCACTCTTATACATTTAATGTTAAAAGTTAAGTGTCCTTACTTCATGACTACGCCAGGTATGTGTGTGTTTAAATAGCATACTTCCTAAAATTCATTTAAATATCAATTCCTCAGGCCATAAAATTCAACTCAAGTACTGACTGCTTGATTCAGTATAAAAAATTACTATTACCCTCTACATCAGTTCATAAAAATTTAACGTAAGGCAAGGAAGGATTCCCTCAAAGGGTTCTGAGGGAGCATGGCCCTGCTGACACCTTAATTTGAGATTTCTGGCCTCCAGAGCTGAGACAATAAATTAGTTGTTACAAGCAAAAGAAAAAAAAAAATAAGCCTAAATTTAACAACCTATAGGATAGTGGACCAAATCCAGACCCTTGCCTATTTTTGTATGTCCCATAGGCCATAACTGGTTTTTACATTTTTAAGATGGAGAAAAAAGAAAATCAAAATGATAATACTATTTCTTGACATGTAAAAATCACGAAATTCAAATTTCAGTATCCATAAAGGAGTTTTTACAGTTACTGGAATGTAACCACGCTCACTCATTGTATACTGTCTATGACTGCCTTTGCACCACAGCAGTTATGTACTTGAGACAGAGACCTCTCATGAATTAGCACTGCTCACTGGCACATAGCAAGAATGCAGTTTTATCATTTCATCCTATTTTAAGTCTCTAAAAAGCACTTATCACTGGTATTTTGTTTGTCCCTCCCCTATTTATCACTGCACTGCATCCCCATAACCTATCCTACTACCCAGCATATGGCAGGCACACAATAAATATTGGTCAAATGAATGCAAAAGACAGCACTTTGTGTCCCACATTTGTCCATACAGCAACATTTGAATTTTAACTGCAAGTTTGGAACTTCCACCTAACCTTCAATTGACAGTAATAAATCTGAAATGTAATGACATGCTAAAAAGGCAAATATAAAGAAAATAATCTAACAAAATTCTAGAAACACCTTCCAAGTGACAGATAAGCTCAGTTAATATCACATGCTCATGTACTGATATAAGCACTCACCAGTGTGTGAATTTCACCAGAGTGAAAGCACTCATTTTCAGAGACGAAATACATAAAATTTCATTACAGACGAGCCTCACAGATTTACAGAACATTTATAATCAATTTTGGTGATACAGAACACTAACTTTGAATCATAAAATGTTATCCTGCCACCAAAATAAATTCCATTCTTCTCATTAGCAGATCAGTATTATATAAAATTTTACTCATTTATTATTATATTTGTCATTGAAAATTTGTGGAGATTTTATTTATCTCCTGTTATGTAAGCACCTACCTAACATCTCTGATTCTGCCTATTAGCCTACAAGTTTAAAATATATACTATCTGGCCTTTTAGAGAAAATGTCTGCCAACCCTCAATTTTAATCATTACATTTAAGCCTTTTAAATCATTACAAACTAGAAAATGTAAGGCAATAATGAAACACTCTTAAACCATACAAATTCCTTTACATTAATTACTTTTGTTATATCCAACTCTACATTTCTCTACACTCGTTAAAAACAATTTCACACTGAAGTTTCTAAGAATTCAGCTTATATAACAAACACTGAGTGGTTTTGGAAATTAGCTTTCCCTACAGACTTGATAATTGTTCAATGAATTCAACCTAAAATTACAAAGCAAAACAGGGCTTATATGTGAAACTCCTACTGGAGTAAAAGATGACTTTTTTTTTTATAGGTAAGCACCAAAAATCAATACAGCATAAAGAAATAAAAGCTTAAATAAAAACAGCAGTTTTTCATTACAGACCAAATACAAATGTTAGCATATTTAAACGTACCAACGAATACTTCAAGCACATTTTTATCAGAATTATTTATGCATTTATGAGGGGGCCGGTTATATGGGGGGGTACTCATTTATGTGTGAAAGAGAAAAATACCTTCCTTCTCCTATTACTGAAAATAGTTCTGGTAATTTGTCTAACTGAATTTTATATAAGAAGTATAACCAAGTTAATCATGAACTAAAATCAGGAAAATTTTCTATAGGATTAGTTATCCTTATTTAAAAAATCCTTAGTACTTAGCACTACATTATGTATATATGCACATCTTTCAAATAAATATGCCAAAGAAGCATTAAGATGGGTAAAAGATTTATCCCAAGACAGCATGATTACGTATCTATTTATAGTCTTCTACAACAGTACTCTTATTAGTACTTCTCCATTTGTACTTTAATTATATTTGTTTTTGTACTCATTCTGACTGCATTCTAAATCTTAAATAACTTTTATACAATGCCAAGAAAACACTTAAATTGTAATGCTTTGTAGCACTAAAATTACTGAATTAATCAGTAGAGTGGGATTTAAGTAACCTCATTAATTTATCACTCTGAGAATAAGTGGAAGATAGAAATAAGTGATTTTCAGAATCCTGTAGGAAATTCTTGCTCCTTGTGTCCCCTTCCAAATCAACAAAACTGAACAGGATTAATCCTAGATCTACTGCTAGACTTCTAGCCAAGCCATCTACCGTTGATACTCTCTCTAGTGACAAATCAGAACCTTTGGATATCTACATCATGAATCTTAAATTCAAAAGACCTAGTCCCTAATCAATACTTTTTAATAAATCAAACGAAGAGAATGAGATATTCAAGTCTTAAACTTGAATCAGTAATCTATCTAAAGAAATATATCATATTCACTTGGAATTAGTCAGACACACCAGTAAGAACAGAAGTCACAATGGCAAATGATGACAAAGCCCCTCTAAGCAGTGACCAAGGAGAAAAGTTCCCTGGCCTTGCAAATAGGTCTGTCTTTATTGAAGAGATGCAAATATCAAGCAGTCTTACTTTAATACAATTAAACGCTTGAAGGATATAATTTAATGTCACTGTGCAAACTTATCTTTATACCATGATCTCCCATGAGCTTCAAACACGTATGTGCTAGATATAGGAGTTGACTATTCGGGATTCTTGGCAATTACATTCCTCAGTATAAATTAATAAATCATCATTTAGCATTTCAAATGCTACTCTCATAAGCTTGAGTAACAAATATCTCATGGTATTATTACCGTGGTATTATTACCCAGTTTTTCAGCCTTTCTCTGGGCCATAGCAAATTAATAAGAAAATGCCACCTTAGTAGGCAACCTGGGATACATGCAACTAATCTTCCCCAGGGACTATAACCTTCTGTGTCGCTGTTCATCAGCAGCAGTTATTTACACTTTGATCTGTTACCTAACAAAGTTGTTGGCGAAAATTCTTAACGCAATTAGAACCCGATTATATGACCATAGACTGGTCTTCAGTAATCCACAAAAGGGTTCCAATATAAAATATAAATATAATTCCACCAGTATTCCATAACGAAGCATGTTGCATCAGCATGCTGATATTTATAAAGCTTTAAAAAATATATTATACAAACTTTTCAAAAATACTAATAATGACTCTTGAATGTTTAGAAATAAATCATATGTGTACTATGGGTCTCCCAAAACTTGGTATCTACCAATTTATTGGAAGATATTAGATCAATTATATCTATTACATTTAATCAAGATAAGGAAAAAAATGTTACCAATATAAATTTATTTAAATAATTAAGCTTTTAATGTTTATTTTTCCTGTTAAAGTAACTTTTGTAGGGGAAAAAAATGTGACAATATATACAAAAGTTCTTGATGAATTATGATGTACCCACAAATTTACTATCAGAATGGCTGGTTATTATGATGCAGTTCTATGTTAAAACTCAACAATTCTTAAGGACAATGAAATATTTCATATAACCTTTTAAGATAAAATTACATTTTAATGATAGCAGAAGCTGAATTTTTGTTTTTTTTTAATAAAGAAAACTAAAAGCCTTCTATATAACAGAAGTTCAAATTCTTCTGAAAGGTCAAAGAACTGCTTAATTTTAGTTCTCAAATTTGATACATTAAAATATATGAGGAATTCAATTCCAGAATATTTATAGCAATGCATGTATAAGACAGAAATGACAAAAAGACACCAAAAGACTGAAGCATCTACCAAATTTAGGATGGTAAATCATTAGATGGATAGTGTCCAGAATTCACTGTTTGTAGATGGTACTAAATCAGTTATTTCTGAATTAAAATTTTGTAAAATATTAAATTGACTTGATTTCAAAATAACTCTTTGATCTTATATATTACTGCAAAAATCCAAATGCAAAGAACAAATGCTTTTTAATGACAACATAAAATATGACAACTTCAATAGTGAGACAATTACCTGAGTTCTATGGTATGCCTTTTATCTCCAATGAAGTCAAAAATAAAAATCTTAAAAAAGCTTTAATTCCTTAGCATTTCAAATGAATGTCTTCAACTTATTCACAGCAAAGCACCACTCTGAAATTTCAAATAAGAACTTAGTTTCTAAATACTAAGATTTGTCCAGACCAGAAGTAAATAAAGAGTTTAAAAACAGATACTTAAAATGAACGTGGGAACAGTCACTCACAGAGGAACATGAGAAGCAGGAAAGACAAGAAGAACAACACTAAAAGAAACATCCATCAAGAAAAAGACCTGGAAAAGAAACCAAAACTTAGAATTAAAGATCAAATGAGGTTTGGCAGGGTTGGGGAGAGGGAAGGGAAGGGGATGAACTAACTAGAAATGCAATGAATACTAAGACAAATATAATTAAGACAACAAAGAAAATAAAATTTGAATGTAGGATTTATATAAAAGATTGAAATTCACTGAAGATTTAAATCAATTTATGAAGACCTAGAAATGATAAAGCAAACTAAAACTGCCAACAACAACCAATAGAAAAGTACCTATCAAGGAATTACCTAAACATCCAATTACAGAATGTTATTAAATATACTAGGTTTTTTCATATGAACAAACTGATTCAAATCGTTTGTCATGAAATTAAAGGAAATATTAAATATTAAAACTTTTGCCTCAAAATAATGAAGAGAAATACATAATATATAAAATAGTCATGCCTGTATTAAACAAATGGTAGTTAGTCTAAAAATATACTTGAGAAGGAGTTAGAATTTAAAAGTGATGAAGTATGTTCAATAGATTGAAGTTGTACTGATGAAGGTAAATAGAAACTGGAATAAAATGCTGTATGTAGTAGGTCCAAGAGAGATTTTTTTAAAAAGTTTGCTTTTGTGCACATCTGGGTCATAAATAACTATAGGTATTTATAATGACACATGGAATTACAATTAAAAGATTTTATATAATCAAAATGAAATTTTATAGTATAAATTTTTATCATGCTGTTAACAAAATATTATATTTCCAAACTGGTTTCTATTTTCTCCTGTTCTTACATTGATCAATATTAAAGCACTGAAAAAAAGGTGACATTAACATTGTTATTAAAAATTACACAACAGTTTCTAGACTACTTCTGACATATGTGCTAACATTAACTTTGTTTCTTTCAAAAATAAGTCTCAGAACTTCTATGACTATATTAACTACATGGTCATGAGTAGATTTATTTTATTTTTTTTTTTTTAAAGATTTTATTTATTTATTCATGAGAGACAGAGAGAGAAGCAGAGGCAGAGGGAGAAGCAGGCTCGATGCGGGACTCAATCCCAGGACCCTGAGATCATGACCTGAGCCGAAGGCAGACGCTTAACCGACTGAGCCACCCAGGCATCCCTAGATTAATTTTAAAGATATCTTATAGGTATTACTAAAATCTCTAAGACACTTTGGATAAACCAATAATTATTCTTTAAAGAAATGCAAAGCTAAATTAATGGAGTTTAACTGTATAGGCTTACACCAAAAGTACCATTAACTGTGCAATGGATTTTCAATAAAGCTCAATAAAATACATAAACTAAAAGAAACAAAAAAGCAGTATTACAAAAATAATGTACTTTATATGCATTAAAATTTCCTGACACCTATTAATGTTTTTATAATTCATTTTTCTTGAATCAGATTAGCATCAAATGTTATGTTGACAAAATACTAAGGTAAAATTAGATTTTAATCTCTCTCACCACAAGGAGTATCAGTGTAAGGAGATTAATACACACCCATCTAAATAAGTGTTCAGTCTAAATACTACCTAACTTAAAAAAGGAGAGGAAGAGGGTATTTTCTGTATTATTTGGTTTAAAAAGTTTACAAATGTTACCTATGTTTAATACAAAAATATTCCTCAATAACTATAATTAATTCAATGCTATAACTGAACAGCACTGAAGAGAAATATGTAAACAAGGTATGCCTGTACACATGTAAACCTCAAAACAAATGCCAGAGAAGTTACTATAGTACCATTCTTCAGATAACAAAACTGATGCCTAATCTGTTGCAACAAAAAGGCCAAAAAACCATAACGGAAAGCTCTCTCTTGTACCTTATCTTCCCTGTAAATAGACATAGTCCAGATCTATAATGAGCACGTTTTAAAAAAGAAAAAAAGCTGGAAAAATCACAAGGGCAAAACTACTATAAAAAGGATATGAGAGGTGCTTTGAGTACAGAGAAAAAAATATTGTCTAAGTGATGAACTGTTAGAAAAGTCTATAAAAATGCAAATATTAGAAATAAACTGTACAAAATATTAATACTTAAGTATTACTTCATGTAACAGGTAGTAAACATGTAAGATTAACTTTCAAAAGCTTAAGACATAGAACAAGTTACTGACAGAAACCAAATAATATTTTGTTTTGTTTAGGGGGTACACCTTTATACTGCTTAGGCTCACAGAGGACAGTACCACCCTGCTGCCTGAAATACCAAGATAGCCTACAAGTTTTGAAAATTATTTCAAGTGCAATATAATATTCAAGCAGAATAATATACTAATGTAAATATAGAATGCAATTATGAATTATAAAAGTAATATTCTTATTTATAATTATGACCACATATTAAAATCCCAATACTTATTATGCTCTTTAATTTTTTAAAATTTTTATTGGAAGTATAGCTCACATAAAGTAGTTTCAATTAAAAAAATAGTGATTCATTAATTATATATATTATGAAATGCTCACCATGATAAGTGTATTACAATACCAAATATATTCCTATGCTGTGCTTTTCATCCCATGTGACTTACTTATTTTATAACTGAGTTTGTACCTCTTAATCCCCACCACCCATTTCACCCATCCCCCCATATACTTTTGATCAAATTAAATAATTTAAATCTAAATAAATTTCTTTTTTTTTTTTTTAATTTTAAGTAAGCTCTACGCCAAAAATGTGGAGCTTGAACTCATGACTCTAAGATCAAGAGTCGCATGCTCCACCAACTGAGCAGCCAGGCGTCCCTCATTTCTTTTTATATTTAAGTCCGAACAGGTAGGTAGAAAAGCCTAACCTAGCTAAGTTATTACCCACCATATGATAACTTCTTTGCAGCAATTTTTTCTCACAGGATAAAGAACACTAAGATAAACATATACAGCCACAGTAAAAATATCCCAATTACTAAAGAGGAAAAGAGTTTTCGTAACATTTAAATAAACTAGTCTTCATAACTTTGAATGAACATGGCATCATTAAACACATAATATTAAATATATCTGTGAAGCTATAGTTGCCTACATTTACGCCTAAATCAAAGTAAGATTATATATAAAATTATAAATTCATAATAAAAGTAACCATCATTTATTTGTTGAGTCTTCCATGTGCTAAGCATTTTATATAGTCTTTTAGTCCTCAACAAGACTATGATATGTTCTATTATCTTCATTACAAAATAAAAACAAGACCACTCAATGAAAGGTTAAATAATCTCACCTTCATTAGTGGCATAATGAGTGGAAGAGTTGGGATTCAAAGCCAGAACTGAGTTCGAACCCTTAAATACGTAGTGCTTTCAACCAATTACCTTCTCTTTAACAATGTAACATTGCCTTTAGATCAAGAATTTCAAACTGAAAGGCCAGTAGGGTCTAAGAAGGTAGTACCACTGACCCTTGAACCACATGGGTTTGAGCTGCAAAATGCACTTATATGTGGATTTTTTTTATAGTACAGTATCAAAAATGTATTTCTCTTATTTCTAAATGTTTTCTTTTCTCTAGCTTACTTTATTATTATAATACATCTAACATACAAAATATGTGTTAATAGACTGTATGTTATCCACAAGGCTTCCAGACAAGAGGAGGCTATCAGTAGTTAAGTTTGGGCAAGTCAAAGTTATATGCAGATTTCCAACTGCCTGCAGGGGGCAGGGGGTGTCAGTACCCCTAACCTCAGTGTGGTTTAAAGGTCAACTGTATAAATAAGTGAATAAATAAATAGATCAAGGACAATAGAGCAGTGAGGCCTATGGGCAACCTACAGAAAACATCCCAGCTAAAGGTAGTCATTGTTTGGATCAGTGTGACTCTTACTACAGAACCAGTACCCAGTCATGCCAGAAAGCTTTTCAAAAGAAGCTGAAAATCCAAACTGTTTTTGTGACATACTTTTAATTTTAAATCTTAGTGCATAAAATAAAATTTAAATGACAGTGGATGCCTAATAAAACATATGTGGGACCACATTTAGACTGGCACAATGAATGATCCCAGAAGTATGCTAAGAGAGGCACATGATGTCAGTGCACTAGCATTTATAAACAGGCTGCATCTAACTCTGGGAAGAAAATTTCCCATAGGCACCCTTAAAATCTACACAATAACCATTACAATAAGCACTCAAAAATATGTGCTGAAGGAAAAGGAGAGTGTTTATTACTAAAGTCTTAATCAACTGTCTCCATCTTCTGCTAACCTAGATTCTAGACACAACTCTAGAGCATTACTGCTACTAGAGCACTCCCATAACACCCCAAGCAAAGATGAACAAGTTAATTAACAACCAAATGAGAATGAAACAGGGGAGCTGGAAGGATACTAATAAATGTGTTCCTGCTTAAGAATGTAACTTTATATAAATTAAGAGACTGAGATTCTGGATTTTACTAAATAGTGAAAGTTGATGGTGATTACACCTCTAATGTAGATACTGAATATCCATCCAACTGTACTTACTATTAGGAAAATGGTTCCCAAAAAAAAAGGCTTATTATTAAAAACTACAATTCTGTTGGGAGTCAACTCAAAGAACAATCTTAAAGGAAAGCTTTTGATCTGCACAATTTCAGAGTGTAAAATGTTTCCTCAAAAATGAAGAGAGCAAGGTAACTGAGAGTCAATGATATTCAGTAAGAACTAAGAAAAGAATAAACAGGGGCTAGATTATGTGACCTTCCTACCTGAACATTAATAAGCTAGATCGGGAGGTTAAAATGAAGTAGTTCTTAATTCAATTATCAAACCCTCACAAATAACAAGAGTGAACTGTGATCTATCTTTTTATTCTTCTCCAGTGGAACCACAGGTAAGTTCTTTGCCAACATAGAAAAGTCTTCATCATCTCCTTTTCTTTTCTATATAATGAAAAGCACTGTCAAGTGGCACTTTCTTTGTCTAAGATGGCTCCTTTCACAAAAGGGATCCATACAAATACATTCTGGTGTTCCCTATACTAAATGGTTTCTAGTCCCAACCCAGAACTACTAAGATAGTTTCACTTAAACTAATTCTACACAATTCTAGTTCTTTCCAGTGTTCTCAAAAGGAGGGAGAAAAGGGGCAAACAAGCCTGGGAAAATGCGCATACTCTTGTCTTCCAATTTAGATATTTATATATTAAAAATGATGAAATTCCTATACCACAGAATCTGTTTAATCTAGTGTTTCTTAAACATTATACAACCCAACTAACACATTTTGGGGAAAGTCTACCAACTCGGAAAAGCCCTTTAGCAACTCCAACATCCATGTCTTATGCCATTGTATTTCTTGGCCTAAGTCAAAAGGTAACCAGATTTAACTATACAAACAAGTAACTTTAAAGATACCTGGGATTCTATTCATATATTGAATTTCTATAAATTATCTTCATAAACAAATATTACCTAATACCCTACCAGAGCCTTAATTTTTTATAAATTCCAATAACTTAAGATTCTTATGAAATACTGTCAAAACACATACTCCTTTTTCTATAACAAATGAAGACAAAAAACCAATTACATAAAAATTTCTAGCCATCTGCACAACTTGATTAACTTAAACTTATATCTAACCAGAGTCCTGTTAAATATAAGATTAAGTTAAGACTCTGGTGTCTTGAACTTAAAAGATATATAGACCAATCCTAATATAGACTGGTACTAATTTTAGTAACTATGCAGATCAACTAAACATGTCAAAACCCTGAAAAGCAGTGGTACCTAAAATGAGCTCATATGTAAACTAGAAAGGAAGTCACATCTGGGCAACAAAGCTTTTAACATACATTTAACTGCTTTTGTGTGTCTGGGTGGATATCACAAGAGAAATCTTCACTGGAGAATAAGACAAAGTTGGTGAAACTCACAAGCTCATAAATAGGTAATAATTACAAAAGAAAAGAGACAAGGAAAAAACATTACACTGGAAGCATAAGCTTGAGATTCAAGTAAAAAGAAACAATTATCAGAGCAACTTCAAAGCTTTCAAGTTCAAACCTCTGCATGTATTCTCTAACAACTGCTAAAATAAATCAGGTCACAAACAGTACAGAGACTCAAACGGGGTATTAAAATATAGAAAGTACCAACAATTTGAGCATTCCCACACAATGTCTTTATGTGATTATTTCTGTAAAAACAAACACCATAAATTTGTTTACATTTGTCTCTCTTGTAAGTATATTTAGAAGCAAAGTCTAATGAGGAAGCAGAGTCCTATCACTCTGTTTAATTAAGAAGCTGTCCTTGGATTTTAGAAAAACTGTTCTGTAAAAAGCATCACTATAAAAACTATCACTAATTTTACTATTTGCACAGAAGCTCAGTAATGAAACCAATTTCACGGCATTTCAGATGAGAGAAAAGTTAAAACAACAATGACCACAACCACAAAAAACTCCCCCTGATGGTCACCTAAGGATAACAACTATAGTTCCACGATAATTCACTTAGGGAATGGCCAGTGGGCAAGTTCTATTCCCAAGAAAATGTCAATAAATGAATCTTTTAAAAATTTAATTCTACAGTCATTAGCTACATTTTGAAGTCAGGAAGTACTAGGCAGATCTCATAAGATGAGTGTTATCTAATCTTTTACCTCCTTCCCCTCATTCACTACGCTGTGGATACCGGCCTTCATGCTATTACTCTACTGGGCCTCAATCCTGACCCTTGAATGTCTTCCACAGAATGCTTTTCTGTAAGGTGTGTGCTCAACAGTCACCTGCTGAGAGGCCTCTCTGACTCCTCCCTCTACAGAAGCCTTGTCTATCTTATTCATAGCTATAGTCCCAGCAACTAGAACAGGGTCTGACACAAGTGCTCAATAAGTACTTGTTAAATGAATTAATGAGCTCATATACAATTTCAATCATACAAAAACAAATCTGATGACAGCTTAAAAACAAATGTATTAGCAAAATATCTAATACTCAATTCCAATTTGAAGTCCAGGAAAAAAAAAAAGGTGAACTTTTAATATCAGATTCTCCACATTTATTTGCTATCTGCTCTGGAAAAGCACGACAAGATATATCTTAATTCTGAAAAATCACAGCAAATATATGATGATTCCATGTCATATTGAGTCCTCAAAGATCTGATGATTCGTAAACAAAGACAAAGTAAGTTTGGTATTAGCTTTAAAATATATAGGTACTCTAATACATACACATAGTATTTTAAAGTATAATAATAATCTGTAATATAAATACTCAAAATAAGGTTAACAGAATTCCTGCTCTACATTACCAAGTCCTATCTATCACTGACTAAATAAAAATTAAGTGTTAAATATGGCCTAATCAGAACATCCAGAAATTTATATAAAAGAAAGTCTGCCAAAAGTGAGCCAAAGGCTTATATTGTGGACATCCAAGTACTTGGTTCTGGCAAGTATGCACTTTGTAAATATTACATCAACCATTACAATCTGTTTTTTTTAAAGAGCATGAGGCATTACATTTTAAAGAACATAAGATAGTATGGAAAATAATTCTCCCAAATTGGACCTTGTAACTCCTCACTGGCATTAAATACTCTAACCAGGTAGCATCCATCCTTCTTGCAAGTTAATCAAAACAGCTCAACTCAGTTAAACCAAAAAAAGGGATATCCACAAATCAAATAATCAACGTACAGATCTATCGGCACAATTAGTCATTAAAGATAAACGTTTGAAATAGAAAATAATGGAGAACAAAGATTTTCTTCAACATCTGCTACGCACATTAAATGCCTCGAACAAAAGAACCTCTGCAGTCAAAGTGACTTACCGTTACAGATTTCAGTGTCATACCATGGTAGGTGCCCATAGTGTCGATTTTGAAGCCTTCCGTTTCTACAAAGAAAGGGGGTTTGCTATTAGATTTTATGTATTTCGTAATCAATAACAAACCTAAAGTAATAATCTGTGTTATAATCTGACAGTTAATAGTATAACAAAGCAGCAAATGTACTATACATAGAAAATTAAATTACATACCTATGAAGATAAAAACTTTAAAAGGGATACTAGTCCCAAAAATATATTCAATACATGCCAGAGAGGCCTTTTTATAGAAGAAGTTGCTTAAGACTAATTTCTACAATTGTGTTCAAAAGTTTTGATATTTTGGGAATATCAAAAATTAGACTGAATAAAATACTTTATAACCTCCAAATTATTTACTTCTAATACTCAATTACATTAGCACTAAAAGCTTCTACTATCATGAGAAGGCCTTAAATTATAAAAAGTTGTGTTTCAAAATTACAATCATAGGCATATGTTACATAATTTGTAGAAAAGCAATGCTGTATATAGTGATAAAGGTTCCAGGACAGAGTCTCAATATGCCTTTCTGTAAAGGCATATTACATTAATACAAATACATTAAATATTTTACACATTGCAAGCTATATGTCTCTATCACAACTACTGATTTTGCAGGTACAGTGCAAAAGCAAGATAAACAAAATATATAAACAAATGGGCATGATCTGATTTGGCCCACAGAGGATCGGATTTGGTCTGTGAGCTGTAATCTGCCAAACCCTACTTTACATAATTCATTCCACAAGAAAAACACTGCAATGAATAAAAGAATGAACCACTGTATTTCTACAGCATGTAGAAATTAGAATAAGTTGTCAATCTAATGTTGTAAACTGAAGTGGAGATTTCAGATTATGCAGAAAAAAAATCATAAAAGTTAAACTTTCAGTTGCTTCTACCTCATCTTTTTCCACAAATCAAGATAAATGAAGATCCCAAGAGAAATTACAATGACATTAGTGTACTTCACTAACCACCACAATAACATGGAAATGGTTCACTACTGCATTAGCCAGTATACCATGTAAGCTACCCCCAAATAAGCCCTCACATAGTTACTACAATCTATGCTTCCCAAGTTCTCAATGTATAGCTTTATAATTTCAGAAACATGATTTGATATATAGAATCTCCAGTCTGAACTTTTGAGAAGCAGAATATTAATAACAGGAAATACTTATAGATAGCTTATTACATACCAGTCACTATTCTAGACACATTATTAACTAGTTTCATCCCCACAATGAAACTAAAAGATAGATACTACTACTATAATTAGTACTGCAATGAAACACAAGAGGAAATTAAAACAGAATGCAGTTAATTTATCAAAATTCACGCAAAAAGTAACTGTGATACAGGACACCTGGATCCAGAATTCATGCCGTTAACCAGGGGTTGGCAATTTTTTTTTTTTTTTTTTTTGAGAGAGAGAGAGAAAGAGAACGCAACCCATCATTGGGGGATGAGAGGTAGAGGGGAGGGGGAGAGAGAGAATCCCAAGCAGGGTCCACACCCATTGCGGAGCCCAACGCGGGGCTCAATCTCACGATCATGCCTTGAGCTGAAATCAAGAGTCAGATACTTAACTGACTGAGCCACCTAGAAGCCCCAGGGGTTGGCAAATTTATTTTGGAGAAGACCAGATAGTATTTTAAGGCTCTGCAGGCCACACAATCTCTGTCACAACTCAACACTACTGTCACAGCACCAAGGAACCACAGATAATACATATATGAATGCCACTGTGTTCTAGCAAAAGTTTATTTATAATATGTGTTGGGCCAGACTTGGCCTGCAGATGTCTGCCAACACCTGCTCGTAAACATCACACACATCTCACATTCAGCACCACCACAGTAAGGGGAATATAAAAATTAAGTAACTTGCCTTCTTTTCCTTTGAATCTTTCCTGGTCATATCTGTTGTAAGCAGCTGGGATAGGCTGTTTGGTACGCAATGTGGGATCCTGCAGAAAAATTAATTATGAGTTACATATTACCATTTTAAATTGTTAACTTAAAACTCAGAATAAAAATCACAATAAGTGTATTATTTTCTAAGCTTTTTTTTCTTACAATAGCCAATAAGACAAAAGTGGGGAGTCATTTGATGCTTATTTTCAAGATATTGTTTACTGGTAGAAAATTACCATTGCTATCAGGGACAGGGCAAAGGACTCCAAATAAATTTGTATCAAGGCAAAATGCAAAACTCTTACAAACTGGAGAAATAAAATAGGTGTGCTTAATAATTTCGTTCTAAGTACTTAAATTTCTTCATGAAATAATAAACGCCCCAATTATGAATTGTTTTTAACAAAAAACCTTAATTCAAAGCTTACTGAACTGACATTTTAGAGCCTTTTAACAGAATTATTCTCCCAATTGTTATTAATATTTAAATAAATGAGAACTATGAAATAAACCCATTATAAATGCACGAGATAAGACTGAAACTAATAAAGGTGTTATTTGTTAAGATACTTAGAATAAGTTGTCAATCTAATGTTGTAAACTTAATTCACAAACAATTTATCTAAAATTCAGTTTGGGGCACCTGGGTGGCTCAGTTGGTTAAGCATCTGCCTTCGGCTCAGATCATGATCCCAGCGTCCTGGGATCAAGCCCCACGTTGGGCTCCCTGATTCTCTCTCTCC
This sequence comes from Phoca vitulina, assembly GCF_004348235.1. Lineage (NCBI taxonomy): Eukaryota > Metazoa > Chordata > Mammalia > Carnivora > Phocidae > Phoca > Phoca vitulina. The sequence goes on along the minus strand of NW_022589729.1, from coordinate 15,012,728 downwards.
CACTCCCCCCTGGCTTGTGCTCTCTCTCTTTGTCAAATAAATAAATAAAATCTTAAAAAAAATTCTTAAAAAAATAAAATTCAGTCTATAATAATCTAAAAAAGCATATTTAAAGAACATTCCCAAAACTGCTTGGGAAATTCAGGGTATTCAGAAAGACTAAAGTACTCTTCATTTTGTTACAACAGGATGCTACCCTACATATTAATCTAGACAAAAGATAGAAAGATAGTTAATTCAAGATGCTCCCTAGGTATACACTATAGCTAAAGGCCAAAATTAAAATTTTTATGTATCTTAATGATTATAGAAATACAGGAAAAACTCAATCACAAGGATAATGGTTTAACTGTTTTAAGATCTGACATGTTTCCTACCAACTGCTATTCAAATCAACCAATTCATAATTATAAGTACCCTGTGTTTTACCATCACAACATTTGTCTCACTACTTTTTTTTACTCATCTCTAAGTCCTACTAGACTTTAAGCTCAAAGAGGGCAGGTATCTCTTGTATTTTTGTCAGCACACTGCCTGACAAGAGTAGGCACTTAAGTACTTGCTGGAAAGTCAACTCAAAGTATCAACCTAAATACCAATAAAAGTCTACTACCTCTTAAGAATTAAATACCAATGATTTTATGAACAAGCAAAGACTGTGTTGGTGCGCTTTCAAATTTTAATATACTTTCAAAAAAAACCCTATATAACATAAAAACAATTTTATCTACGTTTATTTCCTTTGTTGATTTATATGAAACTACCTGGAAGGATTTTCAACAAAACTGGAGGACATGTTTGAGTTTAAATTTAAATATAGCCTATATGTCATACATGAAATTTACTTTGGAGGGGTCCTAAGTGGCAACTCAATGAGTGAGGCAGTCAACTCTCCAAATGGCTAAAACTAAGGTACCATGAAAGAACCAAATGATCTGTGATCAGGAGAAACACAACATATCCACCAGGAAGTCACACATAACCAATGATTTCAGAAAAAGCCCCAAAATAGACAGTAATAGGGGTTTTTATCTCTAACAATGGTAAGGATTCTCCCAAGCAACAATGAATAGGTCTGTTACTTACTTTACACAACTTCTCAGAGGGCTTTTCCTAATTTGCCCCTTTCAGATTCTAACCCAAGTGTGTCTCTAAGAATTATTGCTTAAGTAACTTTATTTTTCTGTTTTGGTTGCTTGGGGTTTTTTAAATTGTTACTGTTGTTGTTGGTTTATCTTTTGACCCCCTTTACCTATTTCTCACACTCCTCACCCACCCTCCACCTCTAACAACTACCGCATCTATATCTCTATCTGTATCTCTGTATAAAGCTTGTTTTGTTTTTAGAGTCCACATAAAAGAGAGAGCACAAGGTATTTGTCTTTCTCTAACTTATCTCACTTAGCATAATGCCCTCAAGGTCCATCCATGTAGTCACAAAAGTCAAAATTACATTATATTTTATGGCTGAATAATATTCAATTGTGTGTATATAACACAATTTCTTTATCCGTTCATCCATCAATGGGACACCTGTTTCCATATCGTGGCTATTGTAAATAATGCTGTAATGAACATGAAGATGCATATATCTTTTCAAGTTAGTGTTTTCATTTTCTTCAAATAAATACCCAGAAGCAGAATTGCTGGTACATACAGCAGTTCTATTTTTAATTTTTTTGAGGAACTTCCATGCTGTTTTCCCTAGTGGCTACACCAATTTACATTCCCACCAAGAGTGCACAAGGGTTCCTTTTGCTCCACATCTTTGAAAACACTTACTTCCTGTCTTTTTGATAACAGCCAATCTAACTTGTGTGAGGTGAGATCTCACGGTGTAAGTGTTAATGGTGGGGAAGATTTTCACATATTTCAAGAATATTGAAGCAGCAAAAGGTTTAAAAGCTACTGATTTAAAAACTTTAAGATGAGATGTTTTCAAAATTACAATACTGAAAAGAGTCATTTTCATTAAAATTAATACATAAGCAGTAACACATTCTTACCACAGGTGCTGCATTTGGGGCTGGTCGCTGTTCAGGTGCACGCCCTTCTTCTCTAGCTTTTACAGACTGAAGAATTGCAAAAATATTTTTGGAAAAATTCTAAAATATAAATGGATCTTAATTAGCCCACTTAAAATTAAGTATTCAAGGCAGTAAGTTTGTTTAATAAACAATTTCAGACTTTTTTTTCCTATTAGTTCTTCCCTACTACATCACTGAGGTGTTCTTTACTATACACACAAATAAAAATCGAAGTACTACTAAAAATTGATCCCCAAACCAAATTATTATAAACATACTGTTATTCATTTATTTTTATTTTACTTAAACTGTTTAATTGGCTATAAATATATTCATATTCTGCATCTATTCAAATATGTAGCTAGGAAACAAGTTACTGAAATAAAAATGAGATTTGTTGTCACAAGAGGCTTCTCCATTCTTAATGAAATCAATTACTATACTTCTTCTAAGTATAATAAACTCCAGTGCTAATCTCAGATTGCTGTAATTTATATGAGATGTGGAAAATTTTAAAATACTGTTTGTTAGGAGTTACTGTACACTTTTAAAAGATTTTTAAATTGGGAAGTATTTTTAAAAACTTGATTCATGCCAAGATGCCAGGAGTTAACCAACCACTGCTTCTACACCAGCAGTACAAAAGTCAACACAGTGACAAATGCAAACAAAGTCTTAATCCTACTATGAAAATCACTGAAAATACATGAAAATCAAATTTCATACTTTAAAAATAATAAAGTACAGTGTGTGAGACACTAAATCTAGAAGAATCCATGTTATCAGCAATTTTTGTGTGGAAGAATTACAGGTGATTATTATCTTCCTTTTAATGATCTCTTTTAAACAACTTTTCAACAAGGAACAACAACTTATTTAAGTTTAAAAGTATATTCTTAATGGCATTATAAAATCAGGTTGCTTTATGTGGGTTGCTTGCAATAATAATATAACTGTAAAGGAACATACTTATTTTTCTCATGAACCTTTTATTCCAGAAATTTAGATGGTAAGGCCCTAATCCCTGGTAATAATGAAGATCTATCTAAAATCATAGGGTCTATTAGGACTGAGTACCTAAAAGGTTTTTTAGTGTTCAGAAAATGAAAACCATATACAGAAAGACTATCAGTCAAAACAGTTGTTTCTGGTTTTTTAAAAATGTTGATGATCACAGAAGTAAACCTAGCTACCAAACAATTCTTAAACTATAATTTATTTCTTAAATCACCCTGTGATGGCAACAACACTAACTTAAATGAGAGCACTAAGTTTTGGAATAATGGTAAAACCCTGCCACCTAGAGCTCAAAGAAAACTGTTCATCTCAGTTTTTTGAAAATTTAATGTTTGGTCTAAAAGTAAGATGGAGCATAGCACGTATGTTTTATTCCTTTACTATAAGATTCAAATTTTTTGGCTATTATAATGAACATTGGTAGAACATTAGCAGTTGCAATATTCAACTATCAGCCATATTATGCAGTGAAAATGAGTATCAACAGATCACTTTACTGTAAATTCAAAAACTGAAGTTTATTTATATTCTCAGATTTCTCTATAATTCTAAGCTCTGGGGAATGATTCCTAATCTTGACCTCAAGTACTTTGTAAAATATGACAAAGTACAAAAGGACGAAAATTCTTTCCTTCATGTACTCTTTTTGAGTAACCCGATTCCTACTAATATGGCACAATAAATTTAAGACCAGAATCCAGAATCTGCAAATAAAACCAGTCTGCCTTGACCAAAGTTAAAGTTCACTTTCATTGGTAACCTCACATACTTCCACACACTCTCTTACCATAACATATTAACAACTGCACATCAGTGGAGAATTAACATTTAAGAGAAAATTGGGAGGTGAGGGAAAGACAGATGAAAATATGTAAATGAAACAGAACCAAGGCAATCTTTTTGGAGATGCATTAAGATACTTAAACATCCACTATCTTTCAAATTTTTATCTTTCAAAATTTAAAGTACACATCTCCTTTAACCAGAAATTTGCTTCTAGGAATTAAATTTTTGTTGTATACACATAAATGCACAAAAGTACATGTACAAGGATGTTTTTTAATGCATTACTTGTAATTGTGAATAGAGAGGGAAGGAGACAGAAAGGGAGGAAATGAGGAAAAGGGAGAGAAAAAAATTCCACAATCCTATAGCTACAAAAACAAATAAACCACCTAACGCCATTAATAAAGAATAAATAAATACTGCTACATCCACACAACAGGATATAATATATAAAATACACAAATAAATGAATGATGATTTTCTTAAGTGTCTACTTTGTGGGAAAAAAATTAATAACGATATTAATGACCACACAGCTGGCCATCACCATCCCCTCCTCATTAAGTTAAAGCAAAAATCTGATCAACAAGAAAACTGGGCTATTCACTGGATTTACAAATGAGGTGCAAATCAAGGGGCTTGCACTGTGATTCAGACATTTACATCAGCTTCTTCGGTGACCAACCACTAAATGGTAAAGATGGCCACTTAGAAATCTACATTATTACTGATCTTTCAGAGATAAAACTTGAAAATTGATCCTAATAGCAAATTTTAGCCAGTTCTATAACCAATCACAGATTAGATACACATACTCACTCTAATGAATGAGTGAAAGACTTTACCTTTCCTGTGCTCTGTAAGATAGTTGTTCGTGTCCTCCACACTCTCTCTCTGCTGACAATATCTCGTGTCACATCTACCTCAGCATCCACAAAACTTCTCTGTTTAAGGGCAGTTATGTCATCATCTAAGTCAGTCTTGATAGTAGATCTTTTCTTAGCCATAATTTTGGCTTTGATTGCAGCAATTTTTTCCACTGACATAGCTTCAGACAAAGACCTGAAAGCAATTTCCTTTTTTTAAATTTTCATTGCAAAGATCTCTTGAGCACATCATAAATATATTTTGTTACATTTATAGGTTTTGGTAAAAAAATAACCTTAAAAGTGGCAATAATTAAGATTTTCTTATCTAAAACTTATATACTTGGTATTTAATAATCATGTAAGATCAAGAGTCCACATAGCATTATTACTCTATGAGCAAATCAGTAACTTCTTAGAAGGGTCAATGCAACAAAAATCCCTGCACTTGTGTTTATCTCCCCCCTAACCCCTGCAAAAGGAAGAACCCATTAATATAGCTGCTTTCCTTAACATTTTCTCAGACTTTTATTTGCCAATGCCTCTCTAGACACACAAATTGTACATACAAACACACAAAGACACACCCCACCTTGGGGGGGGTTGTGTGTCAAAAATTCATTCTGTGAAGAATTCAAAGCTTAGCTTTTCCTTGAAATTTATTTCAAGGTTTCAAACCTTCATAATGTATATAACATACCCATTTTATAGGTGATGAAGGCTTTTATATGCCATATCAACATATATTCCTTTTACTATCTGAAAGATTAAACCATATTTTGCAGTTTTCTTTTTTTTTACCTGATTTTCAAGTAACAGGCAAAACAGCAAACAGGGGCTATACTTTGAGAACTATAAAAAAAAGACTTAACACAAAGTTTAGTGTCGTTTTTTACAAAATGAGAAAAAGAGTTAAAAAGGGTTTGGGTAGGGGTGCCTGGGCGGCTCAGTCAGTTAAGCATCTGCCTTCGGCTCAGGTCATGGTCCTGGGATTGAGCCCCACATCTGGCTCCCTGCTCAGCAAGGAGTCTGCTTCTCCCTCTCCCTCTCTCGCTGCTCATGCTCTCTCTCTCTCAAATAAATAGAATATTTTAAAAAATAAAAATAAAAAGGGTTTGGGTACCTTAACAGTTGACAAAATTATTACTCTAATCACAAGGTGACAATCTTGAAATATGTTTAAACAACATCTGGAAAAAGGACAGGAATTCCTGCAGGTTTAAATATGGTAGTATTATATAGTATACTAGTTTATTTATATAAGGTATGAAGATACTTTATAGCAGATGCTCAGTATGCATCTAGTATTTGATTCATTTTATATAATGCTGTGCAATTTTACCTTAAGATCTAATGCAAACCAGCATAACTTAAATCAAACTCAAATACTTTTCTAAATCATAATCAAATGTGAATTGGACTTTCAATCATTGGAGTTTTACTTCCAGCTAAAATGAAGTAGCAAGGATTGGATTATCCCTCCTGCTTCCAAACAACCAGTGAAAATACATAAAACAGTAGCTTACTAAATACCTGGTATCAAGCAATGAGAGACCATGATCTCTGACAAATGAAAACCAGATAAACAGAGCCCTATGAATGCTGCAGTTTGAAACCACCTTGTAAGTTTTCAAAATGGCATAGGGAGGAAATCCAGGCAAAACTGAGTGGATTACCTGATTTGAGAAATGGTGCTAGAGTCCAGCAAAACAAAGGTGGCTGGAATTCATAGGCCTAAGTACCTGAGAAGAAAGAGCTGCAATGAAGATGCCCATCAAGTATTCCAGGAGAATACTGATTAGCACAGGACTATGAGAAAACAAAAGTCGGGTATAGAAACCATCCAACAAAATTAGAGGAGATAATGCCCAGAGCACACAGAGGGTGAAGAACAGTTCCTGTTCCCACCAGCCAAACTGAAAACCTCACATCCACTGGGCATTAGGTAGAGTACTCAGAATGGTTTTGTGTAGGCAATGGTGGGGAATAATTATCCTAATTGAACACTGCCCAAATAACAAATCTTAAATCAAAACATAAAAGAAACAAACTGTTTCCAAGTGATTTAACTATATCCCAAAAGAAAATTTAGAAAAATACAAAAATACCTAGCACTCAATATGGTAAAATGCAAAATGTCTAGTATCCAAAGATCACAAGGCATGTAAAGAAGCAGGAAAATACAAGCCAGAATGAGGAGAAATCTAAATCAAAACCAATTATAAATTGACACAGATGCAGGATTAGCAAAGACATTAAAATAAGTATTTTTATAACTCTATTCCATATATTCAACAAATTAAATGAGACATGGACTATATATTTAACCAACCTGCAGAGATAAAAAAAATATAATGTTGGAGACTACAAATACATCACAAATATAATTATGGAAGAAAAGATTAGTGAATGACACAACTATAGAAACTATCAAATGAAGAGAAAAAAAAAAAACCCAAATATTTTAAGAAACAAGGCCAAAAATTTCCTAAATTCAATAAAAATTATGAACACAAAAATTCCCTCCAAAAGCTCAATGGACTTCAAGCACAAGAACCATGAAGAAAAGGCCAAGTTATGTGATAATTAAACAGCTCAAAACCTGTAATAGAGAAAACTTTTAAAGTACCCAGAGGGAAAAGAAGGACACATTTCATTAAAAAATTTAAAAATTTAAGAAAATAAAGGATGACAGCAGACTTCTCATCAGCAACAATGCAATCGAGAAGGCAGTGGTGTAACATTTAAAGTACAGATGGTCCTGACTTAACAATGGTTTGACTTACAATTTTTCAACTTTACAATGGTATGAAAGTGATATGCATTCCACAGAAACAATACTTCAAACTATGATCTTTTCTCAGGTTAGTGGCATGTGGCACGATGCTCCCTCAGGATGCCTGGCAGTGGCAGAAAGCCACAGCTCTCAGTCACCCATGCAATCACCAGGATAAATAACTGACACATTTAAAATCATTCTGTACCCATACAACCATTCTATTTTACACCTCCAGTAAAGCATTCAATAAATTACATGAGATGTTCAACACTTTATTATAAAATAGGCTTTGTGTTAGCCCAATTGTAGGCTAATGAAAGTGTTCTAAGCATATTTGAAGTAGCCTAGGCTAAGTTATGATGTTTGGTATATTAGGTATATTAAATGCATTTTCGGCTTACAGTATTTTCAACTTAGGATGGGTTTATCAGGATGTAATTCATCTTGGTCATAGGTCATTCATAAGTCAAGGAAGACCTGTACTTAAAAAGATGTAACTTAAAAGGCACCTGGGTGGCTCAGTTGGTTAAGCATCTGCCTTCAGCTCAAAACATGAACCCAAGGTCCTGGGATTGAGCCCTGAGTTGGGCTCCTTGCTCAGCAGGGACTCTGCTTCTCCAGCTCTCTCTGCCCTTCTTCCCGCTCTCTCTGCCCTTCCCCCTGATCGTGCTTGCTTCCTCTCTCTTTCTCTCAAATAAATAAAATCTAAAAAAAAAAAAAAAAAGAACTTAAAATTTAATATCCAGTAAAAATTCCTAAAAAAAATAAAAATAAAAAAATAAAGGCTTTTCAGCAATACAAAAGTTGAAAGAATTAATCATCAGCAGGTTTGCCCAAAAAGAAATGTTAAAAGAAATCTTTCAGGAAGAAGGAAAAAAATTGGTAAATAGATCTGAACAAAGAAATGAACAATGGAAATGGGTATCTGTAAATACATGAGATTTTTTTCTTATTATTTAAAGCTCTTTAAAAGGTAACACTTTAAAAAAGAACAATGCATACTGGTGCTTACAACACATGCATAAGAAAACCATTTTAAGGCTCCCATACTATACATGAAGTAGCGAGTATAAGACTTGCAGGTAGACTGTGATGCTATAAACCATGCATAGTAAAAGCCCTAAAGCAAACACTAATAACAAAACAGTTATAAGTAATAAGCCAACAACAACAAGAAAAAAGAGAATTACAACCAATATTCGTTTATTCCAAATAAGAAGTCCCAAAACAGGACAAAGAGACAAATAAAAAACAATAAGCAAAATGGACTAAAACTAACCATATCAATAATCACATTAAGTATAAAAGATCTACACACACAAGAAAAGTACTTAAACTATAAAGACACACAAGTTAAAAGTAAAAGGATTCCAATTTTCAGATGAAAAGAGTTCTGGACATGGTTGCACAATATGAAAGTCCTTAGGACGATGAACTACACACTTTAAAATATTACAATGGGGTGCCTGGGTGGCTCAGATGGTTAAGCATCTGCCTTCGGCTCAGGTCATGATTCCAGGGTCCTGGGATCGAGCCCCACATCGGGCTCCTCGCTCAGCAGGGAGCCTGCTTCTCCTTCTCCCTCTGCCTCTCCCCCTGCTCATGCTCTCTCTCTCTCTGTATCTCTGTGTCTCAAATGAATAAATAAAATCTTTAAAAAAAATAAAATAAAATATTACAATGATAAATTTTGTTATGTGTTTTTTACCATAACGTTTCTTAAAAAGTAAAAGGTAGAAAGATATACTATGCTAATATAAGCCAAAAGAAAGCTGGAGGAGTGTGTAGGTGAATATAAGAAAAAGTAGATTTTTTTAATAAGGAATATTGCCAGAGATAAAGGTCACCCCATAATGATAAAAAGATTCATTCATCAAGACAACATAACCCTAAACATTTACACCTAGTAACAGGGCTTCAAAGTAGACAGAGAACAAAATCTGATAGAAATGCAAAGAAAAATAGACAAATCCACAGCCAGAGACTTCAATAATTCCATCTCAATAATTAATAATACAACACAAAAAACAAGTGAGGATATAGAAGACTCTACTGACACTATCAACCATACTGACCATAGTAAGACACTCCAAAATAACAGCAGGATACAAATTCAAGTGCCGACAGAACAGACCTTATTTGGGGCCAAAAACAAAGTTTTAATACTTATCAAAGGATTCAAAATCATATAAAATATAACCATACTTTGGAATAGATTGGAAATTAGTAACAAAGATCTCCAGAAAATCCCAAATATTTGGAAACTAAATAACTCCCTTGCAAACAATCCATGAGTAAAAGAAATCAAAAGGGAAATTAAGACAGTAATTTTGAACTGAATGAAAATGAAAACACAACATACCAATATGAGATGCCATTAAAGCAGTACTTAGAGTGGAAGCTGAGGTTATTGATTTCCCTCTAAAAAACCATAAAAAATACAGCATATTAAATCCAGAGTAAGCAGATAGATCTCATAAAGATGAGAGCAGAAATTGAAGAATTAAAAAAGAAGAAAAAAAAAAAAACTAAAGAGGAAAATCCCAATCTGGTTCTTTGAGAAGATCAATAAAACTGGTCAATTTTGGCCAGGCAATAAGGAAACACAGAAAACACCAATTGCTAATATCAAAGAATGAAAGAGGGGACATTGCTACAGATTCTAGACACCTTAAAAGGACATTATGAACAACATTACACAAATAAATTTGACAATGTAGATGAAATGGACAAATTCTTTCAAAGAAACACTCAAAGAAGAGAGAACCAGAATAGACCTATTAACTATTAAACAAAATGAATATGCAGTTGAAAACTTTACCTTAAATATATGAAAATAAATAAAACTATAGTACAGATGGCTTCATCAATAGATTTTCCCAAATGCAGGAGGAAATACCAATTTTAAACAAACTTTTCCAGAAAACTGAAGCAAAGGAAATACTTTCCAACTCATTCTGAGACCAGAATTATCTTGATAGGAAACAAGACAAAGACGTTATAAGAAAACTACAGACCTCAAAAACATTGGTACAAAATTCTATACAAATTTTTAAAAATCTAATTCAACAATAAATAAAAATAATAATACACCATGATTGTAGTAGGCAGCCACTAAAACAATATCCACCTCTTGGCATTCACACCCATGTGTAATCCACTTCCTGTGGGGGTAGGGGCTGAACCTTGTTTCTAACAAATAGAATGCTGTACAAGTGACAGGGTAGGGTGTCACTCTGAAGACTTGGCTATAAAAAAAATAACCTCTATCTTGCTTGACAGCTCTCTTGCACTCTTGCTTGCTCACTCTAATGAAGCAAGCTGTAATACTGTGAAATATTCTAAGAACCAAGAACCAAAGAACCAAGAGTCCTCTAGATAACACCTGAGGAACTGAAGTATTAATCTAACAACCTGTCAGGAACTAAATTCTGCCAGCAACCATATGAGTGAGCTTTAGAAGCAGATCCTTCTCCTATCAAGCCTAAACATGAGAACACAGTCCTGGCCAACAGCTTAACTGCAACACTGTGAGAGGCCCTAAAGCAGAGAAGCTACCTAAGTCACCCCAAGACTCCTGACCCACAGAAACCATGAGAAAATAAATATATGTAGTTTAAGCCAATATGTTTCAGGTTAATTTGTTATGCAGCAAGATAACTAATAAAATAATGAAGTAGAATTTATCCATGAAGTGCAAACATCAAAAATTTAATTTAATTCACCATATTAATGAAAAACTATACGATCATTTCAGTAGAATCAGAAAAAAACATGTGACAATAGCCAACATTCCTTTCTGATAAACTCTCAGCAAACAAGGAAACAGGTATTTCTTCAACCTGTTGAAGGGTATCTAACAAAAAAATCTAAGCTAACATGCTTAATGGTGAAAGAGTGCTTCCCCTAAGATGAGGAACAAAACAAGAATGTCTAATCTCACTGCTTCTTCAACATTGGATTAGTGAGGATCAGTAAGTCTAGCCAGTGCAGTAAGGCAAGAAATAAAAGGCATCCAGTTTAGAAAGAAAAAAAAGGGGGGGGGGGGGGGGGAGAAAAGATATATTTTATGTGTCGACAACATAATTATCTAAGTGAAAAGCTAATGATAGCTACAAAAAAGATTACAAGAACTTATCAATGAGTTTAACTTGATTGCAGGATACAAGATCCATACCCAAAAATCAACTGTATCTCTATACTAGCAATAAGTCAAGAATTGAAATATTTTTTAAAATATCACTTATAATAGGATCGAAAAGTATGAAATAGGACAAAAAGATATATAAGGCCTGTATACTGAAAATTAAGAAATGTTAAATTACAGAAGCTCTAAGTATCTTTCCAGTAATAGAAAGGGAAATAAATACATCCTGTTCATAAATCAGAAGACTCAATATTTTTAAGATGTCAATTCTCCCCAAACTGGTCTACGGATTTAATGCAATCCCAATCAAAATCCCAGTAAGCTTTTTTGTAGGAAATGACATGTTAATTCCAAAACTCATGTGAAAATGCAAAGAATCTAACACAGCAAAAATATCCTTGAAACGGAAGAACAAAGTTGTAAAGCTAACACTATCTGATTTCAAAACTTATAAACAGTCATTAAAACAGTTTGGTACAGGCAAAAAAACCAATAGATCAACAGCACAGAATGGTTCCAAAAACAGACCTACACATGAACAACTGATTTTTTACACAAGTGCAAAGAAAATTCATTGGAAACCAATAATGCTAAATAACTGGGTTATCCACATGCACAAAACTGAACTTCAATATCTAGATCATAAAAAAAATAAATGAATTTTGATCCATACTGTATAACCCACACACAAAAAATTAACTGAAAATAGATCATAGGCTTAGATGTAAAACCTAGAACTAAAAAATTTCTACAAAAGAATATGAGACAATCTTTGTTCGCTTTGCTCAGGCAAAGATTTCTTAGATATAACACCAAAACAATTCACAGAAGAACACGTTGACAAGTGAGATGTCATAAAAATTAAACTGCTCTTCAAAAGGTAGTTAGGAGAACGTAAAGGCAAGTCACAGACTGGAAGAAGTATCTGCAAAGCCTATGTCTGAAAAGGACTTCTATCCAGCACATACAACAAACTTTCAAAACTCAGTAATAAGAAAACAATCCAGTAAGAAAAAATGGACAAAAATCTGAACACACTTCACCAAACATGATATAAGATGACAAATAAGCATGCAAAAAGATGCTCATAATATCATTAATCATGTTGTAAGTGCAAGATAAACCATCTTATACCATTTAGCATGGCTAAAATTAAAAAGCCTGATCACACTAAGTGTTGGCAAGGCTGTGAAGAAACTAGAACTCTTATATATTGATGGTAGAAATGTGAAATGGTACAATCACTCTGAACGGTTTGATGATTTCTTAAAACGGTAGATCTATAACAGTACACAATTCAATCACTCCTCTCCTAGGTATTTACTCAGTGGAAATGAAAACATATGTCCATAAAAAACTTGTACACAAATGACCACAGCTTTAGCTGCAACAGCCAAAAAACAGCAACAAGTAAAATGTCCATAAACAGTTGCCTAGGAAAACAAATTGTGTTACGTCCGTACAATGGAACAGAATGAACTACTCAGCAATAAAAAAGGAATGAACTACTGATACATCCAACAATATGGATGAATCTCAAAATAATTACGCTAAGTAAAAGAGGTCAGACCCACCCCCAAAAAAAGTACATATTACGTAATTCCATTTATACTTAACTTTAGAAAAAGCTAATTTATAGTAACAGCAGATAATTGGTTGCCTGGAGAGGAAAGGATGTGGGGATAGGTAGAAGTGTGGAATCATAAAGGTACACAAGAAATTTATGGGGGTGATACTATATTCATTATGGTGATTATGATGATGGTTTCACAGATGTATATATATATGAAAGCTTATCAACTTATATTAAATATGTGCAGCTTATTGTTATGTCAGTCATCTTGAATAAAGCTTTTAAAACTAGACATTGAATTTTTAAGTTTGGATAGAACTTCCAAAGCATTATATTGTGCCAAGGAAAAATTATGAAGTGATTCCAATTATAGTAAAAATCAGGGATCAACAAAGTATTACAGGCCAAATTCAGCCATGCCAATTCTTTTATAAATGAAGCAATCATAGACTGCTTTCCCTACCACAAGCATTAGTTACCAAAAAAAACCCCCATGTGACCTTCACAGCTGAAAGTATTTAATTATGTGTCACTACACAAAAAAAGTTTGCTGACCTCTGCTATAAATCAACAAGAGATCACAAAATAAATGAGAGACTTGGTTATGGAGTAATTTTAAAAAAGGCAAGATCAATATGATAATAGAACCAAGAAGGCTTTCCAGAAAGCTTAATTAACTTTCAATCTCCCCTGTCATAAAACATGCCCACACATCTTCTTTTGAACTTAGGGCACAGAAGCACATAATAAATGCAAGAGGTAAAGGTAAATGTAGGTTAACATATTAATATCTCCTTTTCCATATACAATTAACACTTTCTACTAAAGAAAATCTTACCTAATCTGTTCAGTCTGTACAATCCCTTCTTTGTGACCCTCCAAACGAGCAGCCAATCTCTCTTTATCAAGGCGCACACACTCTTCATCCTGAAAATAATCACTGATTAGTGAATATTGCACATTTTTATTTAACTTGTAGAGCAAAAACAACAACAAAAAAACAACATGTAACTTTTCCTTACATAAGTTCCTGCCTATAACATGCCAAGCATCGCTGCCTTAAGTCAGCTTGATTTTAAGATTACTTCTAGTTACATAAAGACAACAATAATAAATACATGTTGGATCACATAAGAGTAGAACTGATTAAAAGCTTACCAAAGAAACTTCAGCAACTTTTTTCTATGATTAAACGTTCTTCCCGTAATGTATCATATCTATTTTTATTCATAAAGGTATTATACCACAAATAAATTCCTTCTCTTCAGGAAAATTTATCACTAAATTTTATGAAAAGCCTTCACCACAGTCAAAAATTTCATTTTGGAGATAATTTTTTGCACCTGTTGCCCCAGGTCCTGAATCCATCAGGATTTCTGATGACCAGAAGTGAAACTTGAATGTTTTCAAAGCATGTTCCTTAGAACATTAGGCATTTCCTACAAAGTGCCTCATGGGCCACTTCTCTTGAGTTCAACCCTTGTAGCTCAGCTTTTCTCTAACCTGCATGTTAGAATTTCAGATAAAATTTAGTCTGGAAAGTGTTCGGTTAAAAATAAAACTTGATCTAGTTCAATGCCCACATTCAACAAATGAGAAAACTAAGGAACAGAGTTAGTGTCTATGGCTAACAAAATATGATATTGTATAAAAAGCAGCAGTATATTCAATGTTGTGCTCCATCCAATTCATGCTCTAATATTAACCTATCACTTAAAACATTTTGCTGACATGAATGCAAAGATAGTATTTAAGCAAACTGCATTAAATTCTAGCCATTTGTAAATGAAGGTATAACACAAATTACTCAAGTTCCTTAGGAAACTACTGATTTTAAAGACAACTGCAGCCTAGATTTTAATCAGATTAGATCAGAATCTCTGCCCTCAAGGTTTCTCTCCTAGCACAGTGCCTTGCAGGTTCCCAATATATATACGCTGAACTGAAAACTGTTTATGTAACGTAGTTGTTTATGTAAATCATTTTAACTCTATAAATACTCTGCAAAGAATTTTATTATGATATTCTTGCTGATGTTTCAAGTTAATGGTATCCTAGCAAATTAGCATTTTTGTCATGTTCGATTTATTTCAAATAATTAAACTGTAAATTCAGATTTTTCCAAAATAAGTAGTGTGTCTAAATTCACTCATTTTGTTCACAGTGGGTCACAACCTTCTTTCATACAGATGGAGCTGGTGAAAACTTTCGTTTTACTGCTACAAAATTTGTAGTCAGTATATATAGTAGAATGGCTAGAAGCCAGATAGTCTGGGCTCCAATCTTGGTTCTGTGAACATCAACAAATAACTTACTCTCTCTGAGGGGTTTGTTTGCTCACTGATGACATGCATAGTACTGCCAACTTCAGGAGGTTGTGGCTGAGGATTACATGAGCTAATATACATAAAATATACAAAAGTAACCCAGAACAGAGGAGAAACAATGAGCTAATTATCATTATGATCATTAACTAAAATACATCAAGTCCATGTCTCAGAGTATGCTTAATTAAAATTGTTTTATAATTAATTAAAATAAAATTGTACTGTTTTAGCATCAAATTCTGTCAATGATTATATAGAACATACTTACCAACAACCCTGTCCCTTTAACATTTACCTTTTTATCCTTAGCTTTGCTATTTATGTAGCAGGCAAAAGATACAACTATTTGATTTTTATACAAGTGTGAAAGGAAAAGATTTATGGTTTCCAGTAATATTAACATTAGTGATGACTACAAGTGTTATTTCTATATTATTAATTGATACATGGACCAGTTCAGCCATTTCTCAGATGTTAAGTGTACCTCTAGTACATAATCTTCCACTGTCAGGGGGTTTTATATGTAACTGATCTGAGGCTTGTTAAAAAATTTAAATAAATAGCTAATTTCTAAGACTTAACTTTCTTATGCAGTACCCTAGCTGTTGAACAATTTTTCTTTCTAAAGGTAACTGCATTTCTTATACAGCTTCTATTTCATGTGAACTATCCTTATTTACCAATATTAGTATTCCACTTGCTGGCTATAAAACACTACAAAAAACATGCAACCTAATACACCAGTATTTTTTTTAAGGATTTATTTTAGAAAGAAGGGGCACACGCAAGGAGGGGGAGGAGCAGAGGGAGAAAATCTCAAGCAGACTCCAGCTGAGTGCATGACCCTGAGATCATGACCTGAGCGGAAACCAAGAGTAGGATGTTCAACTGACTGAGCCATCCAGATGTTCAACTGACTGAGCCATCCAGGTAACCCCTAACATACACCAGTATTTTAAGAAATAACTGTAATAAGCACTTCATGTTCACCATTCTTAAGAGTGAAGCAAATTCTCACACCATCTTATTCCAGGGGCAGGCAAACTACAACCCAAAGGCAGGCTCACCATCTGTTTTATAAAATTTTATTGGAGGGCCGCCTGGGTGCCTCAGTTGGTTAAGCGTCTGCCTTCGGCTCAGGTCATGATCCTAGCGTCCTGGGATCGAGCCCCGCGTCGGGCTCCCTGCTCAGTGGAGAGTCTGCTTCTCCCCCTCCCTCTGCCTGCCTCTCTGCCTACTTGTGCTCTCTCTCTAGCTCTCTGTCAAATAAATAAATAAAATCTTTAAAAAATAAAAAAAATAAAAAATAAAATTTTACTGGAATACAGCCTTGCCAGTTCATTTATGTATTGCCTCTTCCTGCTTCCACACTATAATAGCAGGGTGGAATAATTGGACAGACACTAAACGGCCCAAAAAGCCTAAAATATTTACTATATGATCCCTTACAGAAAAGTTTTCCAACTCCTGACCTAGCCCAACACTTTCGTCAATAAGGATATAAAAGAAAAGAAAGTGATTTGTCCAACACACAGCTTATGTAAGAGATCTCAAACTATAGCTCAAGCTGCTATTAATCAAACATTCATTATACTACAACAATTTTTCCAGAAAAAAGCTCCTAGGACTACTATGAGAAAGAATTCTTATTCATATACAAACCCAATTTTGTAATACTACAATTCACATTTAAAATAAAGTCCCATTACCTCAATGCGTGGTTTCTTTGCTTCTGCTAAAACTTCATCTGCAGCTCGTTTCACTTTTAAGAAAAGAAAAGTAAGTAAGTACATAGTTCTGGAGTAAGTTTTTGAATGTTTAATATAAATATGTGACAAAATGTACCTTGGGTAGATCGCTGAAGACCTATTTCTAGAGGGGCACTTCTGTCTATGCTTGCTGATGTTGCTGAAGATTTAAAAAGATTTATGTGAGAAGACCAATATTTGAACACATACACTTGACATTATTACAAGTGAAATGCTCAATATTTGTTATTTCTTACTTTATATACAGTGATTTCCCCAGGAAAAAAAGTTTTAAAGCAGTTTTATAAAAACATTATAAAAGATTAATCTGTATTTAAAAGTCTGTAAAAGGACAAGTATTTTTAATAATTTAGCTTACAAATTATTGTGAGAATCTGAAATCAACTGGTCACTTCAAAGAACATATACTCTGATGTTAATTACCACACACGAACATAAAATATATCTAAACATAAATACATAAACATATAAAGGAAAAGGCTTTTTTTAAGTTAGCATTCACCTTAAAAAATGCAATTTTTAGTTATTCACAACAGGTAAAAAATATTTTTTAAATTAAATCATTTAATTTTTGAATGGTTCAAAATAATGAAACTAACAAAAGGATGTACCAGTCCCCATCCACCTAGTTCTCACCACCCTACATAACTATTTGACAGTCTCATGTATCTTTCTAGTTTCTTTCTGTAGTTATAAGAAATACAAAGTTATGCTTTTATTTTTCCCTTTTTTTAACAAAAAAGGTAGCATACTATACACACTGTCCTGAACCTTTCTTTTTTGACCTAACAATAGAGCTCTAACATATCAGTATGTGGAGCATTCTTTAACTTTCTTTTTAAATCTACATAGTATTTAATGTATGGGGTAATTATAATTTATTTAATTAGTTCCCTATCTATCCACGGGCAGTTCAATTCTAACAGGTTTTTGCCACTACAAACAATGACACATTGTTCATTCATTTTCAAATATACCCCTAGGATAAAGTCCCAGATGTAGGATTTCTGGGTTGATTCTGTAGTAATAGATACTGCCAAATGTCTTCAGTGGGAGTTGTATCAATTGACACTACAACTAAAAATATATTAAGGTATCGGTTTCCTCAGAGACTCAAAAGTATATTATTAAACTGATAAATTTTTATCAATGAAGTAAAAAAAAAATGCTATCTCTATATAGTTTCAATTTATAATTATGAGTGAAATAAACATTTTTCATATGATCTCATCACCTTTTCTTTGAATTTTATGACTATAATCTATTGGGTTGTTGGTCTTTTATGCATGTATTTCTAGGACCACTTCGTATTATCACTAAGACTGGTCCTTTCACTGTGATGAGTTGAAGTATTTTTTCCCAACTTGTCAGGTCTTTTTTTAATAATACAGAACTTTTTAATTTTTACCAACCTATTACTTGAATAATCCTATCTTTCCCCCACTGATTTGACCTATCTTTTTAGTTGTGTCAAATTCACATAATTTAACATTTAACAGATAAAAAATTGTTCTATCAGTTTATTCACATTTTTTAAATTACTAAGGCTTTATAGTAAGTTCTGAACTCTAGAATAGTATTTTCGCATTGCTCCTCTCCAAACTTTTATGACACTTACTTTTACCAAATGGATTTTAGAATCATCATGTCTATTCCACCCTTCCCTCAAGAAAAACTATAGAGATTTTTATTGGGATTATGCTAAATATATAATCTATGTTATGAACTGACATCTTTAAGCTGTTACGTCTTCTTGTCTAAGAACATGGAATGTCTTAAGATTTCCTCAACTTGTTCATTAAACCATTAATTCAACAATTTGTTTTAAAAATAGCAAAGGAGGGGCGCCTGGGTGGCTCAGTCGGTTAAGCGTCTGCCTTCGACTTGGGTCATGATCCCAGAGTCCTGGGATAGAGCCCCGCATCAGGCTCCCTGTAGGGAGCCTGCTTCTCCTTCTTCCTCTGCCATCCCATCTCCCACTTGTGCTCTCTGGTTCTATCTCTCGGTCAAATAAGTAAGTAAAAATAAAAATAAATCTTTAAAAAATAAAATTGGCAAAGGAATATACTTGATGACTAAATTTTTTTGTCCTATAGAAACTACAGGTAATGACATGGATGAATAAAGGGGAACTTTTTTCTTGTTTCTGAAAAGAAAAACCATTTATTTGCCCTAAAGTACTCTCCCCTACTAACCAGCCTATTTATCAAGCTTGCCTGAGACACTTTTAAAATATAGAGAATCCTAGACTCTATACCAGATCTTCTGAAGCAAAAAAAATCTAACGAGTGCACCATATGGTTTAAAAAAAAAAAAAAAGCCTTTGCCTATCCTCTTCAACTCCATTCTCCTCACAGCAGAATTAGAATCCCGCCTCAATCCTCTCCCCGGATTTTAACCCTTATTTTATCAGTCTATCTTTCACGATGGTAAACATGTTCAGGACACGAATTTTGCATTTTGTATAGCACCGAGTACAATGCCTTTAAGAATAACCATTCAAGGGGCACCTGGGTGGCTCAGTCGGTTGAGCGTCCGAATCTTAATTTCAGCTCAGGTCATGACTGCAGGGTCGTGAGATGGAGTCCCAGTCTGGGCCTGGCAATCAGGGAGGAGTCTGCTTGAGATTCTCTTCCCCTTTCCCTCTGCTCCTCCCTACCGCTCGTGCACAGGTGCCTGCTTTCTCTCTCTCAAATAAATATATAAATAAATCAAAAAAAAAGAATAACCACTCGTAAGTACTTGCTGAATGTTCAGTGAGGACAGTACAGAAAGACAAGACTCTTGATGATGGTCTTTCCATTATGCAAGAGACTCTGTGCAAATCAATCTTAGTGTTAAAGCCGTGGAGCACAATATGTGATAAGACAGCTATTAATGACTTAAAGGTAGTAAACTCCACCCCAAGGAAGGTTAGGGCTAATCAGTCTTATATTGATTTATTCATATTATTCTAAGATTATATCCATTTATTCATACTCATCAATTTATATATCAATTTATTATACCTCTTTATTCATATTCCTTAAGACAGCAAGTTAATGATTACTCATTTATGCAGGTAAGCACCCACTATTAACCACTGTTCTAAAATGATGGGTATTTAACAACTGTCTGCCCTCTTACAGTTTATCCTCTAGTGGGGCAGACAATATATTAAGTAAACAAATATGTAATTTCAAGTCAATGTAAGGGATTTGATGAAAAATAAATCAGGAAGATGCTATACATACATCGGCATATGTGGGAAAACACTGCTATTCTGTATTTTAGAATGGTAAGTTCTTTCTGACAGAAGATTTAAGCACAGATGTGAATGAGGTGGTAAGAAGTAAGACATGTGACAATGTAGAGAAACAGAACTGAACACAGAGAAAACAGCAAGTACAAAGGCTTGAAAAGTTAGGATAGTTTATTAAAAGAACCAACAAGACTGGACTGCTGCGAGCAAAGGAAGGTTGGAAGAAGATGAGGCCACAGAGATTTAGGCAGAAGCAAGATCACGTAGGTCAGGATAGGATAAAGACTGTGGGCTTTATTCTAAGTATGACGGGAAGCCACAGGATGGGCTTGAGCAAATAAGTGACACAATCAAGTTTATATGTTTTCAAAAAGAGGTCACTCTAATGGGTAGGCAAAGACTATACGGGAAATTATAGAGTGGGGACCTTAAGAAAGCTATGCAAGTCTAAAGGGGAAGAATGAAACATGGTGGGAGTAGAATGGTTAAGAAACTGTCATACTTTTAAAGTTAAAGAAAAAGACTTGTTCATGAAATTCATCAAAGTAATCAAAGATTTTTTCCAGGGTTTCTGGCCTAACAACTCCATGAATGGGAAAGCATTTACTGTGATGGAAATACTGGGAGACCGGACCTGCTATTTTAGTTTTGTTTAAGAGGTGAAGGGAAGGAAGGAATCAGCATTCTATTTCAGATATGTTGTATTTCACATACCTATTAAATACCGAAGGAAAAAGGTGGACAGTGGATTTATAACTTGAGCTTAGGAATAGGTCAGTGCTGAAGATAAGTAAGCAAAATAAAATGAGAGATGGACAATGAATAGAAAGAGAATCAAGAGTCTGGTGCCCCAAATGCCAAGTGAAGAAAGGCTTTCCAAAAGGGAGTAATCAACAGTGTTGATATGGATAAGAGACTAAAGGAATTGATAACCCCTAAGTCAGTGTTGACCTTACAACAGTACTTTTAGTGAGACTGTGAGTAGGAAAGTCAGATTAGAGTGGGGGATTCAAGAGGTAGGCAGTGATATCACACAACTGTTAACAAAGAATTCTGCAATAAAAAGGAGAAGACAAATTCAACAGTAGATACTAGGAATGTGGGGTCAAAAAACTTTTTAAAGGAGAGATCTTACAGTATGCATTTTAAAGGGAATGCAGAGAAAAGGAGAAAGATGATGATGTAAGAGAGAAGCAACAATTCACAAAGGCAAAGTCTTTCAGAGTGTGAAAGGAAATGGAATCTATAGACAGGGAAGTGGTGACTGGCCTTAGGAGCGAAAATAGTGCATTCACCATAATAGAAAAGAATGGAGAGTATATGCACACATATGTTGCTGGTAGGTTAATTTTTTAGTGAAAATACAAATTCTCTTTCCACTGCTTATTTCACAGGGGAAGGAAAGAAACAATGGCTATTTAAGAGTGAGAGCAAGTTAAAAAATTACTCACATGCTTCACCATTGAGATATCCAAGTAGATCTTTTCGGTCAGGTCTTCTAACCACAGGAATATTTTCAGTCTGAAGTCAAAATTTTAAATTAGTTATCAAAACAACAACAATTATAAGAAACATAATAAAGACAAACATTATGTAATGTATGAATTTCATTCCAACGTATCTCGGTAACATTTACTTAGGATCTTATCTTTACAGAACTAGGCTAAAAAACCCAATAAAAGTCTTGAAAAATTTTAAGAATATTAACTTTAATAACTTCATTCTTGAAATTCAAGTAAGATATATAAAAAATAACCATCAGAAATGAAACAATGACCCATCCCTCTTCAAAATATCAATTCCAATCTTTTTTGTTCCCTTGGCTTACCTTAAGTATTTTATTTTACTCATGATACTTCGCATGCTTTAGGCAATTATCTTTTTAGTCCTATTGCCTGCTCATTTTACATATTCCCAAGTGCCTTTTTGCCTCAAACACAAAACAGACTTCCTCAAAATATTCTACTTGAACTCCAAAATACACCAACTTAGCCATTAGCCTAAGTTTTCATAATTAACAATAGGTATGTGTTACTTAAGCATGGGAAAATACGTAGGAGATTATACAGGAAACCATTAATGGGGTTGTTTACTTTCCACATTACACATTTCTTTCTTACCCCTGAGTGTATACAAATTCTGTAAGGAAGGGTAAAAGATTAAAAAATTAAACCTGGAAAATGCATCTATTTTGGTAAAATGGATATTTTCCTTTAATCTCCTACATTAGCAGTTTCTAAAGAGGTACGCAAAACAAAACTGTATACTTTAGTCACCAAGTCATCTTCGGGCCATGAATTCAATGAATCCTGTAATTACCACAACTTTCCTATCATTTTTATAATATCAACAACACATGAGTACAAGAATGACTGGTGGCTGCAAGATTATATATTAAAATCCCTTTGCCACTTTATATAAGCAAAAATGAAGTAACAAGAATCCTTTGGCTAATTATCTCATACTGACTACTGCACCATTCTGCACACAGTCCTTGATGATAGAAATAAACTATACTTAATCACTTAAAATTAACTTTTTTTTAAAGGGCAGGCTAAATTTTAATTTCTGCTGGGAGTATAAACATTTAAGAGCCTACAGGTTTTTGTGTGCTTGTTTTTTTTTTTTAAAGATTTTATTTATTTATTTGAGACAGAGAGAATGAGAGAGAGAGAGAGCACATGAGATGGGGGAGGGTCAGAGGGAGAAGCAGGCTCCCTGCTGAGCAGGGAGCCCGATGTGGGACTCGATCCCGGGACTCCAGGATCATGACCTGAGCTGAAGGCAGTCGCT
Organism: Phoca vitulina; assembly: GCF_004348235.1. Lineage (NCBI taxonomy): Eukaryota > Metazoa > Chordata > Mammalia > Carnivora > Phocidae > Phoca > Phoca vitulina. The sequence continues at coordinate 14,989,403 of NW_022589729.1, read as the reverse complement.
TAACCAACTGAGCCACCCAGGCGCCCTGTGTGCTTGTTTTTAAAAACTAGCCTACATGGAGGATATCATAAATAATTAAAAGATTTGAATTTTCTTTTTTTTTAAATTTTTAAAGTTGTTTTTTTTTTTAATTTGACAGAGAGAGACAGAGAGAGAGAGGGAACACAAGGAGGGGGAGCGGGAGAGGGAGAAGCAGGCTTCCCGCGGAGCAGGGAGCCCGATGTGGGGCTCGATCCCAGGACCCCAGGATCATGACCTGAGCTGAAGGCAGATGCTTAACGACTGAGCCACGCAGGTGCCCAAATTAATTTTCTTTAAATTACTGTTTCTAAGTCTGATAACACTCTTCATCATTTGGTTACTAATGAATTATGGACATAATACAGCCAACTGAGAAAGATACAAGTCTACTCACACTAAAATAGTAGCTATAGCTCAGGAAAACTTATTTCAGAAATGGTCTGCTCACAAGAAAGAGCAAATAACACAAAAGAGGAAAAAACAAAATTTGTAGAACCCTAGAATTATAGAATTCTGCCCTTTCAATCTGTGAAGTATTTAAGAAAAACAAAAGATTTAAATCTTATGTGAAGAAAGTAACAATTACAGCCATCAGTACATGCTACAACCATTTCCCAATAATATAATTTCTAAATGTAAACCAAGTAGCTGGATCATCTTTATTACCACAAAATGAATGATGTAGCCAACAAAAGATTCTAATTACTGCCTAACTCAGCTTTTATTTTTATATATTTTTTTTAAAGATTTTATTTATTTATTTGAGAGAGAATGAGATAGAGAGCATGAAAGGGGGGAGGGTCAGAGGGAGAAGCAGACTCCCTGCTGAGCAGGGAGCCCGATGCAGGACTCGATCCCGGGACTACAGGATCATGACCTGAGCCGAAGGCAGTCGCTTAACCAACTGAGCCACCCAGGCGCCCCTGCCTAACTCAGTTTTTAAAGATTTAAGACGAGGTAACATAGTTTATAGAAATGCCGTTATTTTTATCCCACTATTTCTCAAATCCCAAGTAGTTTCACCCTATATATTACTTCTTTTATATGTATTAGATGCCGAATATTTATTTCCTATTCAGAAATGCAGTGTTCAAATACTGACATGCTGAAGGCAGGCAAAACCGAAAACAAATGAGTTTGTCAATAAAGTATTAAAAACGTTTATTAAATTGATTAAAAATTTAATTTTAAAGTTGTCTGTTAATCTTGATTCTTTTTGATGCCCCCCCAAAAAGTCTTGAGATTAAACTAGAGTTCTGAATATCAGGGTCCTTCCACAGGCTTATGAATTTCTTAAAACATTCCTACAAATGCCTTCAAAACTTCTGTTCTTGTGAACAGTGCCCATGTTTTACATGAAAGTCATAGATTTAAAAATCTGCATAAATCACAGTGATCTAATTTTGACCCCCCGGTAGAACTTCATACAGACAAACCTTTTATTCTTTTGATTTGAAACCCATGAGGGAAGTGATCCATGCCAAATGATGTTGTCTGCACTGTGGACGAGGACTCTATTGAGTCCTGAAGAGGTCCCTGTTTGGCGCCAAATGTTGTCACATGCTGAAATAAAGTTCTCAGACACCAATCTGAGTGTTGGCCCTACAGGGCTGTTCTCCCTTGCAGAAGACTGGTGTCTGAGAACTTTATTTCAGTGCACGATGACAAAATGATACCTACCATCCCCCCCCCCAAAAAAAAAAAAAGAAAAGTTTTAAAATGAATTGTACTTACAGCTGCCCGTCGGACATAAACAGGATGAGAAAGGTGCACATTATTAAGTAGAAACAAGATAGAATCCAATGTGTAGTACTCTCTGGGTTGGCCTTCTTTTCCAGTCCTGAAATAATTAAGACAAGATTTTTACCCAATTTTAATTCAACTCCTTGGACTTAATTATATGTACAAATTTATCTATACTTACTTTGCTACCCAACAATGGATTTAATATGACTAACAAAAATACCCATAAAGTATGAAATTTAGTAAGTAGAACTGTCATTAAAGCAAAAGAACACAAAGGTAGACAATGACAAAAAGCAAGAAGGAAAGCATACCATATTCATACTCTAAGGCACTATACACTTTTTAGAATTTGGCCCAAATTTGGTTCTGGTCTTTGTCAATAGAGAGAGAAATCTAATCAGTTACAGATTGGAGAGGATCCACAAGAGAAAACAAACTGACCAGGAGAAGCACAACTACTGCCAGTGCTAAACTTAGAAAAAATTTATCCTATGTCTCCTAAGTAAGATACTGCTAAACACCATCCTTAGCAACATTCTTACAGTAAACACAACAATGAATTTCAGAGGTATAATTCTTATGACATCCCTCAAATTAAACCAATGATGTAAAACCATACTGAATTCTACCTGTGATAAAACAATGCAGTTTAGAGGTGCAGGCTCTTTAATGAAAGCACGTAATACTATTTGCTCAACAATATTAGTGTCCAATCTCACCCTTCCTACTACATTATCCTCACCTAAAAATGTCAATGTATTATTTAAATTCATCTGAATACAGCCCAAAGTAATCAGCCCCAACCTACATTTCTCTAGCCTGCATTTCCACTTTTCCTCTAAATTGACATATTTCAAATCATATATCACTACCAATTTTTGTACTCTGAAATGTGATATACAGGTAACCAGGTTATTTAAACATAATAAAAAAGCAAAGTAACACAACGTACAACACGCAATAAGGGTAACTATTGTTTACAGTTATGAAGTTGGACATATGTACACGTGCAGAGATGAATAAATGAAATGAAAATGCATTTATTAGTGTAATTCACTGTTGTTAAAGTGTGAAATCTATCCTAAGCAGTCCCTTTTCACTACTAGCTTCACTGAACTATCAAAACATTTCCCTTCCAGCTCTCATGCCCTTAAGCATGTCCTTTAAGACCTAACCCATCATGTCACCCTCAGGTTCTGTACCCATGCTTTAATGCTTACTCAGTTGTTCAAGAAAAATTTGTAGCACATCTACATCCCAAACACACTTCCACAAAACCTTTTCTAATACCCCAAGCTAGAAATGATTACTCTTAAGGGCCAGAATGCAATTCTTACCAAGTAATCTATCTGTTTTATCTCATCTACTCTGATTAAGTTAACCTCCTTTGAGTCAGGAACCAAGATGCTAAGAAATTTTTCTACTTCTCAGACCGAACCACCCTACACTGTGACTACTCTTTAACCATTTTTTAAAGAAAAAAACAAATCAGTTAAAATGCCAATCAAATATAATTGTGTCTGTGCAAATTCTTTTGAAAGGACAAAATGCAGGAAACTCAGAATGATGTCACTGCATCAACATTTCATAAAGCTAATCGAATCATAAGCCCTCAAGGCCAAAAAACTAGACACCAACAAACTAAATTTTCCTCGGCTTTCCATCATAAAGCCTAGTGCTCCCATTCAATCAAGCAAAATGAGTATGGAAGTTCTGGCCCAAAGTTCTAATTATCCAAATGAAATACCAGTGACAGAAACATCACTAAAAAGGCCCCAAACGATTATAGGACCTATTTCTAGATATTTTCCTTAATGACTTAAATTCAGAAAACCCCGCATGGATCAACGTTCCAAAACATTTCTCTTTAAAACACATTTCCTAAAACCACACAACACCATCGGTATCTTACTTAGATCTATAAAGCTCACCCCATTTCACCAGGAACTTTCTCCCTGAGGATGCCTTCCCCTCTGACACGGGTGTTGAGGACTCTGTTCCAAAGTGACCAAATCTTTTTCCCGTTCTAACTTCACATAGTTGGTTCCCTTCTCTCTTCTTGAGGGAATTACGAAAGGAAAAGAAACAGACCAGGAGCTGCAAGGGGCAGCAGGGATAGTTAACAACACATGGTAGCCTCGAAGAGAAAGAAAAAACTAAAGAACACAAAAAGACGTCTCCAGGACCGGACGGTGTGCCCTCTTCTGCACCTACACCCACTGCTAACACTCGACACGTACCGGCAAAAATGAACTAGAAAAGTCAGGAACTCCCTCGGTACCTTTCCCTTTGGCGTCCCAAAAGACTTAAAGAAAATGGACCACTCCAGACGCACCTCCGCCTATTCCCTCCTCACCTAAAAGTGTAACTTCTTTTCTAGAGAAAAACTTTTACCCAGAGACCCGTTTTTTTCTCCATCCCCAAAGGGAATCGGGGGGAGGGGTTAGGAAAGAGGTCGCCTGGGGGCGCCCAACTCTGCCCGGCCATCCCCCCAGGCCACAGCCATGACGGACTTACCCCCAAACTACATAGTTGGTCTTCACATTCTTGGGCCAGGAGAACTCGCCGAAGATCACTTCGTCTCCCTTCACCACAATCTCCTTCTTCTGGATGTTGTACTGTCGCAGGACGCTGAGCACGTCCGCCATCTTCCCCCCCCCTCGCCGCCGCCGCCGGCCCCGGGCGAAGCCGCCGCCGCCGCGCCTGCCTCCTTCTTCCCCTGTCGCCTCGCCCTCTTCCTCCTCCTCCGCCGCCGCCGCCGCCGCGAACCAACAGCAGCCGCACTAGCAGCCGTCCTCGCCTACGACAGCAGCTGGGGCAGTAGACACCCAGGCCGCCGAGGACCCCGCGCTATAAGGCAAGGCCCCGCCGCCGGCTGCCCGCGGAGAACGCCTGACTGCGCGCCTCCAGCGCTGCAGGGCCGCCACCAGGGGGAGCCGCGACCGCCCAGGAACACGCCCCTCCCAGACTCCCACTCGGCACGGGGCCGAATGCCGGCCCGAAACTCCGAGCGCAGGGACACCGCGCCCACGTACGGCGCACGTACGGGGAATATTGCCTGGCGCACGCGCACGGACACGTACCTCCCTCCCTCGCGGCGCGCACGCGGCTAGCGACAGGTGCGCGCGCACCTGCAAGGAAGCGGCATGCTTGAGTCCCTCGAGCACGCACTGAGTGATCGCGGACCCACTTTGCGGTCAAAGGCTTTCGGCTCGTTGTTTTGGAAGGAATTGAGCTTGGCAGAGGATTTGTAAAACACTAGGATTACCTTACCAGCTAAATGGGACCCATTAAATGGCCTCTAAGTCTTAGTGATCTTATTAAAACCTTTTAGAAGGGTGAGGTTTTGGGGGGCTTAGTTTGGGGGTGTTTTGTTTTTAGTGTATTCACATAGTGGTAATGACCTAGTCCGGAGGAGATCAATCCCGGATACCTATATTTGTTAGCTGTTGTTTGACATTGGCTACGATACATACCTTCTCATAGCATTAATTTGGTTACTGGAGAAAAGGAGTTAGTATGAGAATAAGATGAAAGAAATCATCTAGCAAATCATCAAAATATCGTAAATGTTGGATCTTCACTTCAATTCCTTAGATGATGACTTTTTCCATCCTGGCCCCTTCTCCCCGCCAGCCCCAAAGAGGTACGTTTAAATGGCTCTGTTCAAAGATGCTAATGAAAAAGTTAGAAAACACAAACTCCAAACTGTCAGAATTAGAACACTTTCGGATTACTTGATTCTTTATTGGCACTCAGAAGGCTAAAGGGTGTCCTTGCCATGCTGGAAACAATGATATAAATTCAATATACTGTGGCCTGCATACCTTAAAACAATCATCTTGTGGGGCCCATAATTTTTTGATTCCTTGTACCGTAGCAGAAAGGAGGGGGTGGGAAGGCAACTTCTTTATTGATATAACCAAATACCTTGACCTGCTTTAAAAGGGATCCATTTTTATTATGTGCAATACAGAGGGATATAAAAGTGTGTGATTCGTTTCCTATACTATCTATAGCCATTTTGCAAATGAATTTGAGAAATTTTGTCTGTTGTGCAAATGCACCCATCCCTGTGGTATTTTCCTGGATCTCACTGCAAAAACAGTTACTACAAAGAACTTACTACTCTCTAATCTCCCACACTCTCTAATCATACTTGTATCAGAGCACCCAGTATTACTTGACAGCCGTTATTTACTTGCCTGCCTCTTCCTGCAAAACTGAAGGGCAATAGACCTGTGTCATCATATCCCAGTGTCTAGCACATTATTTGGCACATTATTGGCTCCTAGAAAATGTTAAATTAATAAATGGATAGATGAGTTCAACAAACTCAAGATTTGATGGGTAGATTAGAAGAATCAACAATAGTTCTCTCAAATGATACTTAATTTTATTTCATACACAAACAATGACTTAGTCCATTCAGGCTGCTATGAGAGAATGCCATAGACTGGAGGGGCTTATAAATAACAGAAATTTCTTTCTCATAGTTCTAGAGGCTAGGAAATCCAAGGTCAAGTTGCCAGCAGAGTCATTGTCTGGTGAGAGGCTGCTTTCTGGTTCATAGACCTCAGTCTTCACATTGCATACTCACATGGTAGAAGGAAAAAGGGAGTGACCACAAACATTCAGTCTATAGCAATGACCAGACAGTCTCTTTTAGGATAAATTGTGAGTTTGAGGGTAGGGATTTGTAAACTCAATGTAATGAGATATGACATTAGTAATTTGTTGCTTATAACAGTTAAAGAAATGTGTAGATCATTTTTTTTTTTTGTTTAAATCCCATGCAAATACTACTAGTATTAGTTCAGTGATGTTCATTGCAAAATACAATAAAAGGCAAGATTAGTACTAAAGCTGAACGTAGAAAACTAACCAGAAAAATATTGGAAAATTAGTGGGCACCTGGGTGGCTCAGTCGTTAAGCGTCTGCCTTCAGCTCAGGTCATGATCCCAGGGTCCTGGGATCGAGTCCCACATCGGGCTCCCTGCTCGGCGGGAAGCCTGCTTCTCCCTCTCCCACTCCCCCTGCTTGTGTTCCTGTTCTCGCTGTCTCTCTCTTTGTCAAATAAATAAAATCTTTAAAAAAAAAAAATTGGAAAATTAGTCTTGTTTCTTTGTCTTGGGTGAAAGCTTTCCACTTCTCCAGTCATCAGCTTCCAAAGAATTCCTAGCAATTTTCAGTTTGAATTCTCCTGATAGAATAAATGTCTAGCAATCAGGAGAAAGTGGTACATCTTTTTATTCTTTTTTAAGATTTTATTTATTTGAGAGAGAGAGAGCACAAGTGGGGAGGAGGAACAGAGGGAGAGGGAGAAGCAGGCTGAATTTTTTCAAAAGTAAAGAGGAATCTCTTCAAAATTGTTTAAGAATGTGATAAAGCACTAAGAATTAACAAATATTTTGGTGACAAAGGGAACATCTACTAATTTGGGCACAGAATAACTGAATCTTCTTACAGAAAAAAACACCCATATTCTAACTTTACTCTTTTTGTACATTATTCGCATAACTATTGTCAATATAAGATTTATAAATATACCTTGATATATGTGTATATTTAGGCACAAATGAATATATATAGAAATAATTAACATATTTGAAGTTTTTAAAAAGATTTTATTTATTCATTTGAGAGAGAGAGAGGAAGAGAGCCAGCGAGGGGAGGAGCAGAGGAAGAGGGACAGAGCCTGATGTGGGGCTTGATCCCACGACCCTGAGATCATGACCTGAGCTGAAATCAAGAGTTGGACACTTAACCAACTGAGCCACCCAGGTGCACTGATATTTGAAGTTTTTAACAATAGCCTTAAAATATGTATATTAGGGCGCCTGGGTGGCTCAGTTGGTTAAGCGACTGCCTTCGGCTCAGGTCATGATCCTGGAGTCCCTGGATCGAGTCCCACATCGGGCTCCCTGCTCGGCGGGGAGTCTGCTTCGCCCTCTGACCCTCCCCCCCTCATGTGCTCTCTCCCTCTCATTCTCTCTCTCAAATAAATAAATAAAATCTTTAAAAAAAAAAATATGTATATTAATATTTATAGTATACATGTGTATATGTGTTTATTTATTTAAATATATTTACCTCAAAGAAAAATGGAAAAAGAAAAGTTTCAAAACCAGAGTGTGTTGCCCTGTTAAGAAAGTCTAATGTGTATTCTAAGTATTGGAAAGCAGACATTTTTCCCAAAGGACGATGTCACTAGGACATATGGATTGTAATTATAAAACAAAGTTTGGCTAGTGGAAGCCAGCAGAGAGAGGGCCACTGGCAGGGACACAGAACAATGAGCAGGTGCTTTGGGAGTAAGGCTCTAGGAGATGAAGGACACTGGCCCCAGTTCTGGGGTGGATGTCTGGCCAACCATCTGAGCTCCAAGGGGGAAGCACACACCTGGCAGGATTCGAGAAGAGGGCCTCGTGAGACCTCCAAACAAGCCTCCAGCTCGCACTTCCAGTGGATATGCTTTCTGACTCCACACAATCTCAGAAGGATTTGCTTTCTGACATGTAGTAACAATACAGGAAACCTAAGACAATAGGCCTATGATGGGTAAAATCCAGTGTGACCAGCAACATTTGCATGTGGCATCTTTGGAAGGGTCCCTGCTACGACTTTCAGGTTTAAGGTCATTCGGATGCACACCACCAATATAGTACTGCTTTAGCATTTCTCTGGCATCAGAGGAGTGGCCTACATCTTCAAAGCTTTCACTTGCACCTGCATTAGCTTGTTCCAGCAGAACCTCTTCTCCCCCAGGATGTCTGACCAATAGATTGTGCCAGAAGTGGTGCTGTGAAGGTTATGAAGTTCAGACCTCAAGAGGCCTCAAAGTTTCCATCTTCACCACATGAGAACACTACCCCGGCCGAGATCAAGATGTATGCATCATATTAAATTTAATATCTTCGGAGAGGGAGACGAACCATGAGAGACGATGGACTCTGAGAAACAAACTGAGGGTTCTAGAGGGGAGGGGGGTGGGGGGATGGGTTAGCCTGGTGATGGGTATTAAAGAGGGCATGTTCTGCATGGAGCACTGGGTATTATATGCAAACAATGAATCATGGAACACCACATCAAAAACTAATGATGTAATGTATGGTGATTAACATAACAATAAAAAATTTAAAAAAAAATTTAACATCTTGATAAGCAGGAATACCTCTCTTTTTTAAAGATTTATTTATTTGAGAGAGAGAGTGTGTGGGGGGGGGTGAGCAAGCAGGGGCAGGGACAGAGGGAGTGAGAATCCTGAAGTAGACTCCCTGCTGAGTAGGGAACCCGATGTGGGGCTCCATCCCAGGACCCTGAGATCATGACCTGAGCCAAAATCAAGGTTGGCAGCTTAACCGACTGAGCCACCCAGGCATCAAAAGATTAGTTAGTTAACCATTTGTCTAAAGTCTTAAAATTAGGGTTGCCTGGGTGGCTCAGTCAGTTAAGCGTCTGCCTTCCACTCAGGTCATGGTACCAGGGTCCTGGGATCGAGTCCTGCATTGGGCTCCCTGCTCGGTGGGGAGCCTACTTCTCCCTCTGCCTGCAGCTTTCCCTGCTTGTGCTCACTCTCTCTCTCCCTGACAAATAAATAAATAAGATCTTTAAAAAAATAAAATAAGGGGCGCCTGGGTGGCTCAGTTGGTTAAGCGACTGCCTTCGGCTCAGGTCATGATCCTGGAGTCCCTGGATCGAGTCCCGCATCGGGCTACCTGCTCATCAGGGAGTCTGCTTCTCCCTCTGACCCTACCCCCTCTCGTGTGCTCTCTCTCATTCTCTCTCTCTCAAATAAATAAATAAAATCTTTAAAAAAATACATAAATAAAAAATAAAATAAAATAAAATGAAGTCTTAAAATTAGTTAAGGATCTGGAATTTACAATTTTAGCTAACACATTAAATCCTTATTATTTGTAGTATTATAAAAATTTCATGAAATTTAACCCTTGAAAAGATATCTGTTATTATCATTTCATTTAGTTAATATACATTTTATATACATTTATATTTTCATATATTTTATATATTCACATATATGTACAACACATACCTATATGTAATTTTAGTCATGTTATAAAAACAATGATAATTTATTTAACTTATAAAACCAACATAGGAAATTTAGAAAGTTTAAATCATAAAAAATTTAACCCTAGTCCTGTACAAACAAAATACTGTGTTGGCATAATTTTTATACAGTAAATTAAAATATAAAAACTCTGAATCATATCAAAAGCTCTTCCTTTATTTTGGAACTAACTAAAGCTTTGTCATTTTGTCTTGTAACTATGTAACAAGGGTTATTCAGTAAATATGCTTTTCAGGGTTCACAAAACAAGCAGTAAGAATTTGACAACTGCTTTTTCTTTTAGATTTTTCCTTTATCTAGACTAGATCTTTCTAGAATGAGCACATTAAAACTAAATGTTTTTGTTTGTTTGTTTGATCCATCAATTAATCTTTACATTTTCCGAGAGAGAAAAACAGAACAAAATGTTAAGGAGTCAGCTTCAGACAAATATGGAGTTACCACTGTAAAAGGCTAATTTATATTTTCTATGCAAAGAGAGAATTTATATAGAAATACCATTTTAACATGTACACACACACACACGAGTTTTATTATAGTTAATTTAAAGAATAACTTGGGCCCTTGACAATTTTATTTAGCCATACAATTTAAAAAGCCAGCCTTTATTGATCTTCAAAGTATGGATATTAAGGAGGGGGTGTTTTCTACCTTAAGTAAAAAAGTTCTTTTTTTTTTTTTTTGTACACATGTAAGACAATTTCCTCATCAGGGTTTCTTCCTTTTTCTGTTCCAAAGCACCTCCTAAATGAACAATCTTGTTCTTGTCAAAAGTAGCTAAAGTGGCTAGTATAATTCCAAATGTTTCTGGTACAATTGTGCAAGTTAGAGAGAAAAGCATATGAGTTAATGTTACATTGTGAAAACATTAAGGAAGCAGTGTTTTGGCATGGAAGCAGCAATTTTCAATTGAGGAGACCCTATAACTGCATTGTTCCGTAAAGATGATACTTGTGCAACCTCCTATCTCTGAAAGTTGGCCAAAGGCTAACTGTCACCAAATACAGATTGGACAAACCTGCTTCCAAGCAGATGAAATTACACAAAGCAGGGGTACAAAGACAAGACTAATGAAGAAGTCTTTATATAATTTTAAAAGTGGAGACTCAAGGTAAAGTTGATTTAAAGACCTGAGCTTCTCTGACCCTGGGGCCAGCTCGAGCATAGACAGATCTTTGCCTGTCCTCTTCCTATAGACTTGTCCTCTAATAAACAACTAGACAAGCAGACAGACCACAGGAGAAAATGTTAGAAGGCTAGCAAGAACAGTTTCACTAACGAACAATACCAATCTGTCAAATAACAGAAAGACCCCAGGAGACTTTATTCCTAAGGAAAAAAACAAAATGAAACAAAAAGAAAAGAAAACCCAATGTGAAGGACTTCAATAAAATATCAGAGCTCAGTTAAGCATAAATTTACCCACCCACTCCAGGCATGAGGGCCTTCACCAGAAGGAGACACAAGAGATTTCAGATGTCCAAACTAGAGAGGCAAGGGTGCCAGTCTGTGGCAGTGAAGGTTTCCCCTGAATCTTGGTGGAAACTTCACTTCCATCATGACCTTCAAACAGAGACCACCAGGAGCACAGTGTGGGGTCCTGAGCATCCCTGAGTGTTTTTACTAAGGATGTCAGACTATAAGGTTTATCTATCCATCTCTTGATCCTGAACAGTTGCTGTAGAAAGTCCCATAGGCAACTAAATATGTCAAGGTAACTGCAACATGACCACTGCTCAGTCCCCAGGTGAAAAGAACTGGTTTAATTGCATCATCCTATCATGTTTGCTGCTTGCTCACAAAGTGCTGGACCCTCAGCCCTGAGTTCTTCTCCTGTAAAGCCACCCATTGAAGATGCTGGTATCATCTGGCCTTCCACATCTCCCTTTGGGAATTGAGGCTCAGAAAACCAGAGCAAATATGCTGATACTCTGGCTACTGCTTTCAGTAATAAACCTTTCATCTCTGATCGAAAAATTTCATGTATAATTTTGTCATCATCCACAAAACTGTTCCAAATTAACTTGTCAGTTTGCCAGTACAATAGAATATGACTCTTCACAGTTCTTGACCAAGACTGGGCAAATTTTTCTGTAAAGGACTGAATAGTAAATACCTTAGGGTCTGTGGGCCACATGTGGTCTCTGTCACATATTCTTCTTCATTTGTTTGTTTTGAAACAACCGTTTAATTTATTAAAAAAAACATTCTTACCATCATACAAAACCAGGTGATATATGGGATTTGGCTGACTCTGGGTTTGCTGACTATTGTTCTTGACGCATTTATTAGTCACACAAAGTTGGACTTGGGGCGCCTGGGTGGCTCAGTCATTAAGTGTCTGCCTTCAGCGCAGGTCATGATCCCAGGGTCCTGGGATCGAGCCCTGCATTGGGCTCCCTGCTCAGCGGGAGGCCTGCTTCTCCCTCTCCCACTCCCCGTGCTTGTGCTCCCTCTCTCGCTGTGTCTCTCTCTGTCAAATAAATAAATAAAATCTTAAAAAAAACAAAAACAAAAAACAAAGTTGGACTTACTGACTGCTATAAGAAAGACCATACATTATTTGTATCTGTGCAGTAACTCTGTAACAGGTTGTTAAATAGGACTTATTATAGGATTTGGGGTTCATATTAGGTAAGTTTGGGGAGCATTCAAGGATGTGTAGCTTTGCTTTGTATTGGATCCTATCAGAAAGCAAAGGTAATTTTATCATTGGGTATCCTGATTTTCTCTAGAATAGAGATTGATACTTTTTCTGTAAATGGCCATATGGAAAATATTTTAGGCTCTGCAGGCTACATCTGGTCTCTCTCACATATTCTTCTTTGTTTTCCTTAAAAAACAAAAAACAAAAAAACCTTTTAAAAACGTTAAAACCATTCTTAGCTGAAAGTCTGTACGAGAACGGCTAAGGCCCAGATATGGCCAGCAAGTCTGTAGTTTGTCTTACCCAGCAGGTGGGAGAAACAAAGTGAAGTTCAAGCTGTAACTGGCAAAGGACTCATAGTGCTCATTTGGCATATGTGTTCAAACATGAGTACTGAGTGGTCTTGTTTTGTCTTAATTCATTACAGTCACGCATTTGATGTTGATGGTCTGTCAAACTATATTTGATAGAAGAACATATCAGCCCAGCTGTTGGTGCCAATCTAGATCTTGGATATCAAGGGCAGCTTTTCTCGGGGCGCCTGGGTGGCTCATTTGTTTAAGCGGCTGCCTTTGGCTCAGGTCATGATCCCGGGGTCCTGGGATTGACCCCTGCATCGGGCTCCCTCCGCTCAGCAGGGAGCCTGCTTCTCCCTCTCCCTCTCCCTCTGCTCCTCCCCCGTGCTTGTGTGCCCTCTCTCTCTCAAATAAATAAATTAATGATCATAAGAAAAAAAAAAGAGCTTTTCTCTTTGTGAATACGTAGAGGGCTGTACTGACTTCTCTCACCACTATTGTCCTGACTGCCCATCTCAGATGCCCTACTAGATACACGCTTTACGGGGTGCCTGGGTGGCTCAGTTGGTTGAGTGAAGCCTGTTTCTCCTCTCCCACTCCCCCTGCTTGTGTTTCCTCTCTCTCTGTCTCTCTCTGTCAAATAAATAAAATAAATAAAATCTTTGAAATTACAACATGAATGTTTTAATCTGCTTTCTGCCTCCAGATAGTGTGTAATCTTTAGTAGGTCAGACACCTTCTCTATGCCACACTGTTCTCATCTTTTAAAATGAAATGGCTGAGGTGCCTGAGTGGCTCAATTGGTTAAGCGTCTGACTCTTGGCTTTGGCTCAGGTCAAGATCTCAAGATCTCAGGATCATGGGATCCAGCCCTGCATTGGGCTCTTTGCCCAGCGCGGAGTCTACTTCAGATTCCTTCTGTCCCTCCCACTCATGCTCCCTCTCTCTTTAAAATAAATACATCTTTTAAAAAATTTTAAATGAAAGGACTGAGCACTGTAAAAGTTCCCTGTAGAATGGATTCTGATTTGATTCATTGGTTTCTGTAATTAGTGATTGGCAATGTTCGGGAACTTTATAGAGAAAAGGAATTCGAGGCTCATTGAATTTGAACTTTTGTTTTTGAGGAACCATAAAGACATAAGTAATTTTGAACAAACAGCTAATGAAGAGTTGAACAATGTTCTTATCTTTGATAAAACAGTTGGATATTGTATTAGTCAGGGTTCTCCAGAGAAACAGATTATGTGTATGTTTTCTTATAAGGAATCAGCTCATGGGATTATGGAGGCTGACAAGTCCAAAATGTATACTGCTGATATCCCAGCTCAAATGCTGTCATTCAGGAAGATCCAGTGTTCCAGTAAGAAAGCCATCAGGTAGGAGAATTCTCTTACCTTAGGGGTCAGTCAGCCTTTTACTGTATTCAGGCCTTCAAATGATTGGACAAGGCCCACCCACGTTATGGAGGGCAATGTGCTTTACTCAGTCTACCAATATATATGTTGTTCTCATCCAGAAATACCCTCACAGAAACACCCAGAATAATTTTTGAGGAAATATCTGGACATCTCATGCCCTAGCCCAAGTTGACACATAAAATTAACCATCACAATTTTTTTTCCAAAACTGAGTTGAGCTATGAAAATGCACACAATATGTGTCTCCTAACACAAATTGTACCTCTTTTGATAATTTTTTCAGGATGCTCCAAGAAATATCAGAGATCTGTTGGAAGTGAGGGTGAGGGAAGATGATGGTCTCATCTCTATCTGCTTGGTTACCGGTGCAACACAAGAATGAATTTTTTAAAAAGAATGAAGTACTGGATTTCCAACAGGAAGAAGCAGCAAAGCCTAAGTCAATCAAAACTTTCACACCAGCAAGAATATCTAATGAATAGTCTTTGCCAAACAAAGAAAAGAAAGGAGGGGGAAAAAGTAAGGCACATGACAAAACTGGATTTGTTGGTTTGATTGCTCTTTCAGAGTTTGCAATATAGAAACAGAGAAATTACTCATGCTTGTTTTTTTCACCCCCACATTACAAGAAAGAACATGGCTAAATTCCAAATCTGATTATATCAAAAGTATTTTGAAAGGAAGCATGTAATATCTTTTTTCTTCTTCTCTACTGCCTAGAGCCCTCTTCCCCTTTCTCCCCATCCCCCTCCCAACTCCCCCTTGTCTAGCTAATTCTTACTCTTGTTGAAACCTTGAGTTAGAAGGTTTACCTTCTGGTATGCCTTCCCTAATCCTCAAATTCAATCTCGGTTGCCCTCTAATATTTATATTATTCATTGCAGTGCCTGGCATATGATGGGCACATAAAATGTATTGAGTGCAGGAACAAGAGTTTAACTCGCATCCTTTAGTGATGAGAGACTGAATATACCAATGGACAATGGCCGGGCTATATATGACAATAGAACTCTGACTCACAACCTCAGCAGCACCAAATCCAGGGAGCCAAACTACAACTCTGCAGCAAACAGCCAAAAAATCAGGACTTGGTTAATGACTGCCAGCTTCCCAGTTTTTGCCCCCACTTGTGCCTTAGGATTAACCAGAGAAAGCCAGATATGCTCCCCAGTCCCATTACATGAGATGTCCTGCCTCCATTTAGCCTGCCTCCAGCTTCCCCGTGGCAACAACTCCAATCAGAGCACACCTGAAGCCTCCTTTTTTTTTTTAATGACAAAACTTTCCCACTCCCATGTCTGCCTCTGAGTTTCTGCCAAAGTGCTAAGTGCTGACTCCCTTACTATAGCGAACTGTTAATAAATATCCTCTGTTTGTTCTCATTTGGATAGTCTTCGTTTGTTTTTATAGTGGGAAATTATTTTCTGAGTATGGACTGTTTTTCAGTTGTAACTGTATCCTTTCTAAAAAATACTATTTTCATTTTATTCTATTTTTGGGGTTACATTTAAAGTTTATTTTTTAGTAATCTCTACACCCAATGTGGGTGCAAACTCATGACCCCAAGATTAAGAGTCCCATGCTCTTCTGACTGAGCCAGCCAGGCACCCCTGGGTTACTTTTTAAAAATTAGATTATTTGGGAAAACAAAACAAAAAAATGATTTGGGGAAACATAGGGAAATGCAATGAAATACATAAAGAGCCTATACTAAAATTAATTTACTTTATATCAAGGCAGATAAGCACAAAGACATAAAATATACATGATGACAAGAATTATAAAAAGAAAGGAAAACATCACAATGAAATGTTTTTGCTATTATCACTAAAGAATTTGTATCTTGAAGTTTTATTCATAATAGCAGATTTTTAGTTTGAGAATTATGCAGTTGCTTACTTCTGGAACCCATCTCACATATGCTTAACATCTTTCCACTTGAGTATAGATAACTTCAGGTTCATAACAAAATCATAATCTCTTTCTGAAACATCACATTTTTATTCCAATTCTAAGTAAGAATGATGAAGAGTAATAAGCAATGTGTGTATGCATATTTGAGATATAATTGACATATAATATTGTATTCGTTTTAAGTTGTACAATACAATAATTTGATATATGTATGTATTGAAACTGTGTGTTCTTAACATTATTTTTTGCAATTTAAAAGGAGATCAGACAACTACTAATGGCTCTAAAACACTTGGCACCTTCTGAAATAGGAATTGCTAGAGGATCTAGTTTGGAGGAGCAAATGATAAAAGGATTATCTTTTCTGAAATGCTAGAGTCAAATACCTTCTTTTCTATGACTTGCAAATTAGAAACAGAGTAGAAATATTAGATTAATTATAATGAGATAATTATACCATATGAACTATTATAATAAAATTATATTATTTTTCAAAAGACTGCTATGAATTTGTTTTAAGGACTGCTAAATTAAAATATTATATTCTGTACTCAAATATAATGAAATAATTCATGCATTTATCATTTATTTATTGAATAGCTACAGCATGCTAGATCCAGTTCTAAAACCTGGGAATCTGAGGTGATCCAAATAGTCGAGGCCCCTGCCTTCATGGAGCTTACCTTCTTTGAGGGAACACAGATAATAAATACAAACAGATGTGTCAAGAGATGACAAATGCTCTGAAGAAAAATAAAGCAGTAAGAGCTATAGGGAGTGCAGGATGTGTTAGCTATTTCATATAATATTATCAGAGAAGACCTCTCTGATAAGCTGCTTCATTATATCAAAAAAAAAAAAGAGCTAGAATGGATTGAAAGGAGTTTGATTAGATGTCTTCCTAAATGATTGCCCTCTTTTCTCCCATATTCTATTGTAGAAACCATTAAATTTTAAATTAGCTAATTCAGTATGAGTAATAAGATCATCATAATTTTTTTCTCTAAGAATTATCAGCCTACTGTTCTAACCAAATGTTACTACATTTCCAATGTAAATTTATTTATACTGTATTTTGTGGCATTTATTAATTTTGCTATTTTAAATTTTAAATTGTACAAATTTTAAAATGTACAAATTTTTATTTCTGCAACTATAGTGAAAATTTTACAGTTTTTTTAAAAATTTTTTTTAGTAATCTCTATACCCATTATGGGGCTCAAACTAATGACCCCGAGATCAAGAGTTTCATGCTCTTCAGACTGAGCCAGCCAGGCGCCCCCAAAACTATAGTTTCTTAAGTAAATTTAGCATTAAACAAAACAAATTTTCTGCCCTTTGGTGCTTTCATTTGCACAGCGAAGGAGACAATAAATA
Source organism: Phoca vitulina (assembly GCF_004348235.1). Lineage (NCBI taxonomy): Eukaryota > Metazoa > Chordata > Mammalia > Carnivora > Phocidae > Phoca > Phoca vitulina. The sequence goes on along the minus strand of NW_022589729.1, from coordinate 14,971,885 downwards.
CATATATACCTATGTACAAAGTCAGTTGGTGATAAATGTCTCAGAGAAAAATTAAGCAGAGTAAAAGTATTATTTTAGATAAGTTGATCAGGAAAGTCCTCTAAGATTAAAGAGGAATTAGATTAGGTTTAAGGGAATTTGATTAGATGCACTCCTATTGCATTGTTCTCTCACACTTTTGTATCAATCATTACATTATAAAGAGAGATTCGGTGGGACACGACTAAACACTATAGCTTTTTTTTTTGAAACACCACTGAAATTTCTCAGTCTTTAGTTTGAATGAAATAATGTTACTAAATTATGAACTTGAATTTACCTACTCGCTATGTGTCTCTATTAAATTTTGCAAGACACATCTTTTATTCATCTGCATCAATAGTTAAAACTCTCCATACTATTAGGTAAATTTTTAGTCTCAAATATGATTAAATTCACCGGTAAAGTTCCCCCACTCATTCTCTCTCTTTCAATTTATAAGAAAAGTAAGAATAAAAATACAAGTTTAACCTCTCTTTGACAAAAAGAAAATAAGACTGGGCAAAACAACATTAACCTCTCCATAGAGATCGAAAAGAATATTTCAGAATGCAAAGGTTAGGAAACATCGATCACAAAATGCTATTTGTTCAACACCAGATGGCACTCTGAGTTAGTCATAAATTTGTCTAGTGCAAGGCTTACAGACCTTACGGACCTGAGATCTTTAAAAAAGTAATTTGCTCACACTTCAAAAGAAAATATATTTGCTGGTCTTATTATTCCAAGTCTATTGGCCCAAAGACTTAAGAACACACATTTTATGGATATAGAAATGATGTAGAAGGAAGGAAATAATGCTTGGCAAAAAATAAAAAGCTTTTTAGATAAATATTTTCGTTAGAACATACTGGATGCTAATTCTTCAGTAAATTCAGGTGATAAACTTACCACATTTTTAAACAGAAGTTCCCCTAATCTATGGTATATCTTTCATTTCCTTCATAAATACATCCAGGACATACTTACTTCAGGAATATCCTGCTCCCAATTCTTCCGTATAGGTATGTAATACTATCTTGTTTTCCTTCCCCTGGGCTTGGAGCATTTACATATATTTCAACTTGACACTTTAAAATTCTGAATAAATCCTTAAGTAATCCTTTCCATTCTTACTATTTTGGCAGATATTCTACCCAACAAAGGTATTTTTTATTCCTTTAATTCTTGAATTCTTGCCTTCTGAGTATAAAATTTCAAATAACATCAGACACCTCCATTTGTTACTGCTTTTATCCCTTCATTTCTATAAAAAGACAAGATAGGTCCTTGTGATTTAATAAAAAATATATATTTGGGTTTTTAATTTTTTTTTTAATTTTTAAGGTTTGTTTTTTTTAAGATTTAATTTTTAAGTAATCTCTACACCCATTGTGGAGCTTGAACGCACAAAACCCAGTTTAAGAGCTGCACGCTCCAAGATCTGAGCTAGGCAGGCATGACTATACTTGGTTTTTTGGTCCCTGGCTCCTAAAACCTTTGGTATTTTCTTAGGGATTGAAGAGTGTTGTTATTCATAGCAAGTCTCTTTCCCTGTACCTGTGTTTGTGGTAATGAAGTGATTCTTGATGTCCCTTAGTTTCAAGAGAGGGGCTGGCTATGCTTAAGGAACTTCAGTTCTCCTCCTATCCCCTATCCTTCACTCCTCAGGGGAGGGGAAGGCACTGGTGATTGAGTTCAAGCACCAAGGGCAAATGATTTAATCAATCATGCCTAGCAATGACACTTTGATAAAAACTCCTGAATGACAAGGTTTGGGGGGAGCTTCTGAGTTGGTAAAAACATTGATTTGCCAGGAGGGTGGTGTACGTGAAGGGAGTATGTAAGTTCTGCACCTAACCTTGTCTAACCTTGCCCTATGCATCTCTTCCATTTGCCTGTTCCTGAGTTGTATCCTTCATAATAAAGCTGTAATTGTTAAGGATAGTATTTTCCCAAGTTTAATGAGTTTATCTAGCAAATTATTGAACCTGAGGGTGGGTCATGATAACACCCCAAGTTGTACTTGGCCAGGCAGAAGTGCAGGTAGTCTGGACACCCCATTTGTGGCAGGTGTCGAAGTCGAGGCAGTCTTGTAGGACTGAGCCCTTAACCTGTGGGGTCTGTACTAACTCCAGGTTGTCTGTGTTAGAATGGAATTGAACTGTAGAATACCCAGTTGATATGAGAGCATTGGAAGATTGGTTGTTGTTTGGAAAAGCAAACAGTCCTTCTTAAGCCTTCTTGTGAAATCATAACGTTATAATTTTTGTACTTTTGTACTTGTAAAATGAGAAACTCTATAATGATAAAAGGCTTATGATAAATTGCAGTAATTATTTTTTAAAGATTTATTTATTTTAGAGAGGGGGGAGGGGCAGACTCCCCACTGAGCATGGAGCCCAACGCGGGGCTGGATACCACAACCCATGAGATCATGACCTGAACAGAAACCAGGAGTTGGATGCCCAACTGACTGAGCCACCCAGGTGCCCTTCAGTAATGGTTTTAAACTAATGTGATTTTAATTATAGCTGCAGTATATTTGGGAAACAGACATAAGGGAGAGACATTGTTTAGTCTAGAAGAATGCATGGGCACACATAAATTTGTTTTTACCTTTTCAGATGGGGCTATTTAACAGTGATGCCAAAGTAAAAATATGACACATTTTTATGAACCATGAATTTTATACCTTGCTCAAAAAATTGGATAAAAGATAAGAGTTTTATCTCTTATAGGCAGGACCTTGTCTGTATCGTGTGACCAGTGACTGACATAGTAAAGGATGAATGAAGTAATACAGTAAAACAAAAACAGAAAATGAATATAACACAACATTCACAGAATTTTTAACATACCCAAGACTTTAATGAAATATTAGGCTTTCTCCAGCCTAAGTACTGTCATTGTGATAGGCTAAAAAATGGTCCTTCCCCCAAAACATACAGGTCAAATCCCTGGAACTTGTGAATGTTACCTTATTTGGAAAACTGACTCTGCAGATACAATTTAGTGAAGGACCTTGAGATGAGAGCCTCCTGGATTATCCAGGTGTGGACTAAATCTCATCATCAGAGACAGAGGAGAAGGCAATGGGAAGATATGGGCAGAGAGTGAAGTGGTATGGCCACAAGTCAAAGAAGCCAAGGATCACCTGAAGCCACCAGAAGGTAGAAGAAGAAGAAAATGAGTTCTCCTTTATAGTAGCCTCTAGAAGGAACACGGCCCTGCCAGATTTTGGATTTCTAGTTTCCAGAACTGTGAGAAAATAAATTTCTGTTGTTTCAAATCTGTGGTAATTTGTTATAGCAGCCTTAGGATACAATAGCTGACCCTTTAGGGTTCACAATCATGCTCTTTTTAGAAAAGTTTCTTTGAGGGAGAATTTATGAAGGTTCCCATGTGGCTAAGGTCCACAGGTTGGACCCAGTATAGAGGACCTCCCATAAGGGCCATTTCAAGTAGAAGATTTCATAATTTACTGATCTTAAAAGTGTTAAAAAAAAAAAAAAAAAAGAAACAACAGGTCCAAAATGGAGTCACTTGTGCTAAATAAGCCCCTGTCACCAAACCGAGACTTAATACCTAAACTAATTGCAGTTTCAGCCTTTCCCAGGAATATAATCTTAATAGGTTAGTTGGGAATTTCCTGGTGAGAACTAGTGAGGTAATCTGCTTGATAGACCTCTTTCTTCCCGAAAGATAGGTGACATTGCCTGAAATAATCCTTTCATTTGTTTATGATGTCCTTGTCCCACCTCCTCTCTGCCTTTTAAAGCCTTCCATTTTGTACAGCATCTTAGAGCTCCTTTCTATTTGGAGATGCTGCCCAATTTATGAATCATTGAATAAAGCCAGTTAGAGCTTCAAATTTACTCAGCTGGATTTTGTTTTTTAACAGTAGCTTTCAACCCTAGGCAGGGGATAAACCTGTTTTGAGGTTAAAAAAAAAAAAAAAAGTATGAGCTTTACTTGACAATTTAAGCAATAAAAAAACAAGTTGAAAGAATATCTAAAGATATGTCAATTTTTTTTAAAAGATTTTATGCATTTATTTGACAGAGAGAGAGCACAAGCAGGGGGATCAGCAGGCAGAGGGAGAGGGAGAAGCAGTCTCCCCTCTGAGCAGAGAGTCTGACGCAGGGCTCGATCCCAGGACCCTGGGACCATGATCCAGCCAAGCGCAGACGCCCAATCGGCTGAGCCACCCGGGCACCCCAAGATATGTCAATGCTTTTAATTGATATCATGTTCAGTCATGAAAAAAAAAGTAGAGAACTCATAAGGCTGTATTTAATCATTTATTCTTGATGTACTTATACTGGCCACCCCCCATTATGTTCCCACCATACACTTGAGTGAACAGCCAGCAGGCATACTTGTTAATGTACTATTATGGACATCAAAATCATGACCAAGAATCAGCACTTCTGTAGCTACCCAATGAAGCCCAAAGAAACTGAAGGTTATGAATATATTATGCTTAATTCAGACATAACACTTTTGTTTGAATAACGTTCTTTGGGGATCCCTTTTAAAAAACCTGTCCAGTGAATTCTGTGCTTAACATAGCCCTGTACTGTATGAAAATTAAATTGTGACATGATTGTTTCACTTCATAATGGCCTTTATTTTGTAAAACTTTACAATAAGGTAAAATTTTATTTCAAAACAAAAATAACAGAGTAAATTTCCTAAATAGCTATCTTTGATTCAAAACAAAACAAAACCCCACAACACTATAGAAAACATCTCGTAAATTTTAAAGTTAATTTTGAATTTATGAAGAATGACTTCACACCTTTTAGGGTATTTGTTTTTGCAACTAACTTTCATCCTTTTATGAAGTAATGAAACAACTCACTTGAAAATAGAAAAAAAAAAACCGTCAGAAACAGACGTTCTAATTTTGTGATTTGGTAACACGAATCTTAAACTTAGCTAGTTGAATATGAAGGATCATAAAAGGTCTGGATTGTTCTAATAATTGTTTAGAATTTTTAAAATACCGTATTTGCCCTTTGACCTTAACAAATAGATTTCAATGTCCTCAGTAAATAAAGACCTACCCTCCTCAAATAGTGACGCACAAAGGGCTATCATTACTACGAGTGGCACAATGTTGTCCTTAGCACTCAGCTATTTCCACAGCCATGGCAAAAACCCTCTGGGCTAGTTCAAATTTTATTTTCTAATTTCATTTTTATTTATAAACACAAATTTTGTTTTCCCTGGAATGAATGTTCTACGTTGGATTACTTTTTTCTTTTAATTCTGGATGTAAAATCTAATAGTCCCACGATTTATATGGCTTCTGGATCAGCAGCCTAATTTTAAGATGACATAGTTAGGCTCTTACTTCACCGACAGAAACACCTGTCTGACCGGAAGCTGTGATGACGCTACCATCTTCATGTAAACATCCCAGGCATTTCGAGTCTTTCTTTCGGACATTTTTTCTTCTCCGTTTCGCCAGAATGTTGGCCACAGTCCCCACGCGCTGTTTCCACGGGCCTGTGGGCCTTTATGGGCGTCCCTAACCCCTAAAGAAACAGGTGCAGGGCTGGGCCGAGCCCTCGAAGCCAGCAGGTGAGGCGTCGGCGTCGGCCCGGACCGCAGCTTAACCACACGCGTGCCGCACTCGCCCCGACTCCGCCCTGGGACCGCCGGGCGCCGGGCCGCCAGCGTCGGGAGGACTCATGCGGCCGCGCCGAGGAGACCGGCGGCGGCTCGGGCAGCCCGGCGGGGCGGGGAGAGGCGGGCCAGGTCGGCTAGGGGCCGGGCGTGCGGAGGCACGGCCAGCCGGCGGAGGCGGGCTCTCCCCGGCCGCGGTCGCCGCCCTCTCCGATCGCCGCAACCCCGGCGCTCGGACCATGTCTTGGCGCGGCGCGGCGCTGCTTGGGACGAGGCTGGTTCGGAGCGGGAGCAGTTCGGCGGGCCGGCTCGGCGGGGCAGCAGGAGCTGCGGCCTCTGGGTACGGGGTGCGGCGGGCAGGACACGGGGGGTGGGGGTCGGCGTGGCGCGGAGGCCTCGCAGGGGTCTGGACGGAGCGGTGGGCGCGGGCGCCTCTTTCCCCGGCGCCGGGTGGGCCCTGGGTCCAGTCGGCGGAGGGCCCTCGGAGGGCGGCGGGAGCTCAGGAAGGGTGGGGGGCGGTGAATGATGCCCTAAGAGGTTGTGCCTTCTCACGGATCCTGTGACTCTTACGTCGAAAATACCCGAGTCGTGGTACTGGGGAGGCTTGGACCCCCCCCCCCCCCCCGCCCCGGCTAATAAATTGGGATTTCAGATAAACAGCGATTAATTTTCGGTCTTAGTGTATCTCAGATATTGCACGGATTATACTTAGACTAAACGGTTACTCGCTTTTTATGTGAAGTTCTAATGTAATCGAGCGTTCTGCATTTTTATTTACTAAACCTGGCAACCCTACCGCAGGAAGTGAAGGGGACGCTTCCTACTAAATGGCCCAGGCTTTGAGGATGGGGACTGTGACTTACTCATGTAGATGTCGCCTCTGGCTAGACCGAGGATTGCTTTCCCTGTGCTTCCCCGCTTCCAGTACCAGGCCTGCGGTGGAGGACCCGCTGCCTGGGCTGATGCTGTGCCGCCCTCGGGCCCGAGCCTGTGCTCCACGGTGGTTCTGCCAGTTCGAATGTCTGTGCCTGCCCCTGTGCGTCCATCCCTCTGTCTTGGAGTCTCTTCCTTCCTACTTGGTTTGGTAACTCTGATCAGTTCTGCCAGACTGTAGGAACTGCTAATTATCTTTCTATTCTAAGCTGGTGACCCACTCAGGAAGGTGCTGACCACGTGGTGTTACCTATTTGACTGACAGGTCCTTGAGCCCCTGACGTGTTTTTCCGGTGATGTGTATCCCTGGGGCACTGAGCATTTCGCCTACTTAGTATATAGGAGGCGCTCCATAAATCTGGCATGGCTGATGGGTACATCAGTGTTGAAGTGAAACGTTTCTTGTGCGCTTCTCTGTTGATGTCTCTTTCCTTACTAGGTAATAACTTTTGCCAAGCTCAACCAGAATTGAAGGAGAAAGGTGCTTTCCAGAAACTTTTTCTTTTATTTGGGAGGGTAGGGGGTGATATTTCAGATGCACCTCCTACCTCCTCTCACTGCCCAAGATAACTTGGGGATGAAGGTTCTACTAGAACTCCTGCTTCAGTAGTAAATATTGTGGTAGATGGTTTGGGGATGACGGTTACATGTTGGACCAGAGATGAAAAGGACTTGTTTTCTTAGTTGATAAACCAAATAGGCTGCTGATTTATTACACCAAAACAAGTTCTTGGGTCCAGGCCATGCCGATTAACATTTCTGTTTGTTTGTTTGTTTGTTTACACTCCAGGAACTCAGCCTGCTTTTTTTCTTAACACACAACCTCTGCCCTCCACCTAAGTTGGTTGCAGTCTCCCTAGCATACTACTCCTAACCCCTTCCTAAGTACACAGGCCCTTTTTGTTTTAAAGATTTCCTTACCGACTATTGGGAAGTAAGGAATAATAGACTGTGAACATTGGGGAGTTCTAATGTTGTAATATTCCCTTGGAGTAGTTCCTGCCTCTAACTCTTTGTAATTACTGAAGGTGATGTTTGTTACAGCATCCTTATTCTAAGTGTGTGGGCATGGCTGTGTAGATCAGCCACTCATCATCCAAGGATAAAATGTAAAAAATCCATTTAATTTCTTTTTTTTAAGTAAGTTCTACACCCAATGTGGGGCTCAAATTCATAGCCCTGAGATCAAGAGTCACATGCTCTACCAACTATGCCAGCTAGGTGCCCCCAACATTTAAATTTTAAATGCACTCAAAATGAATGAATGAAGTGTTTGCAAGGAGAAGTTTTTCTATCAAAACTTGAATTTGGAACATAATCATAAGGAGACTATTTTTGGAAATATTTGAAACTTCAATTCTTTATCTTAAGATATTCTCTTAATCTTTAGATATTCAAGAAATTCTCTTTTGAAGCCCATATTATTCTGATTCTTTTCTAAGATTTGTAATTTTGCTCTAACTAGTTTGCATCAGGATGTTGTATATGGTTTGGACAATGCAATAGGGCCTGGCTGATCAAGAAAGATAAAGTGGATGGGGAAAACTCTAGGGGTAGGCAGAGAGATTCGATGATATAAAACTGGTCAATATTTTAGTGAATATATTCCTGTTACAATAAATGCCTCCTTTTACAAGCTCCCAACAGCTGGGTTTTAGATAATACATACCTAGAGGGTCCCTGTAATCAGGAAATGATACTAATAGTGTTAAACGTTATTGAACATTTACTGTGATCAAGGCACTGTTTTGCTTTCTATCAATTCATTTAATCTTCATAAAACCCTTTGAGGTGGGTGTGACTATTATTCCTACCTTACGGATTGGGAAACTTAGAGCTATGAATGTTGTGGTTGACATACCTTAGTTTCCTTAAAATCTTTGAATTTTTGTAGGTTCTCTGTGTCATAGCATGTTCATGGAGATTTGGCATATTTTAATACGAAAATGGAAACTTTTTTTAAACTAATGGTCAGGTTAAGGTCAATCATTAGGACAGTCTATTCGAAATTTGGTGTTCGGAAATAAGAGTGTGCCAGGCTTTAAACACAGTAAATGTAGTTTTACGAAATAATTAAGGACATTGGGAGGCTAGAGAAGCATACAGTCCCTTTTGGTTATTTTTGGACTAATAATAAGTAAAACTTTTTTCTGTTTCATAGATTTGTATATATATTTGCATATCAGGTTTTCTTCAAATGGATCTCATTTGCTATATTATCATTAATGATTATTTTTAATGTTTAAAGCTGCACTGTCTTTTAAAATTCTTTTTAGGATGGGGAACAACACATCATCATCTTTGGGGAAGTCAGCAACTGTTCCTGTGAATCAGATTCAAGTGAGTGATGTGGGAGACATAGGAGAAACCTTTCTTCTGTAGAAAAAGAACTGTGTTTTACACATTTGATATGCTTATTCATTATCCAGCCTGACGTAGTTCAGCAAATGAATTACTAAATGTATACTTTAAAATCTGCTATCAAAATAATCCATGTGACAGAAAAGTTCTAGATCATACTGACAGTCAAAATTTATGAGATTTATTATTAACGGAGTCTTTACTCCCTCTAAGTTGGGTCTGTGAGGTTAGCTCTTCCTTTCCCTCAGACCTACCTCAGGTATCCTGTTGATACCAGTCAAGCTGCTCTTAGCCAGGGATACTGTTTGATTTTGGCCTGGGAAGCTGCTTAACAGCTTTCTCCCCTAACACAGAACTTAGTATGCTGTAGTTACTCTATAAATGATCCTCTCAGGGACACCCATGTGCTGCTGGGTACTGTTTTCCTCTCTTTCACTGCAAAACCCAGTTCATTCTGCCTCAGAAAAACTTCTCTCATATGTTTTTCTTCCCTTGCGGTCTACAAGACGTACTCATGTTTTCCTTTCTCTGTTCTTCACCACCAACCACCACCACATACATAACATTTCTGCCTTTCATTTATTTGGCTAAGAAAGTATTCACTCACAGCTGATGAATGTAACAGCAATGCTAGAAACCTGTTGTGAGGGAATTCCTCTTTAAAACAAGAATACAAAATGATGAAAATTTAGCAAGGTTGAGCTCGAGAGAAGGTGAGCAGGATTGTTCGAGACACTCTGGCACTGTCATCTTGAGTTTCAACTCACTTTGGAATCTCTTCATCAGTGTTTTTACTGCATATCAGCACCCAGGATGCTCAGCTCTCTCTACACGATGGCCTCAGTGTGCCTATAACCTGAGGTGGCATGGTGGAGGAGAGAGCACTGGCTTTGGTGTTGGGACAGGTTGGGTTAAATCCTAGTGTTGTGAACTTCTCAGCCTCAGTTTTCTCATCTATAAAATGGATTCATGCATACATCTCTGGTATGGCTGGCTTTCTCTGAGACAGACTTCTATACTGAATATTATGAGTAATTAGAAGAGAAAGCATAAAAATAGACCAACTTGCAGAGAGCTAGACTGTGCCTTAAAACCCTTCTGACACCCAAGGATGGATGTAACTTTAGAATTACTTTGCCTGGGTACTCTACTTTCTGATTTTTGGCTTTCATCTTGAAGGTGTTGCTTATGACCCACATAAGAACAACTTAGACAGATGCTTGGGTGCTACTTATCTATTCAGAATCTCTTGAAGGACCTGGACATTCATATATTTAGAAACAAAAAAGAAAACAAATTTTACAAGCAATGCAGATGCATAGCAAAATCTCATAGTCTTTGTGATAAAGGCCTGGAGAGTAGTTTCCAAACTGGGTTGATACTAGAATAATCTGGGAAGTTAAAAAAAAACAAAAACAGTTTCTGACTTCTGCCTGAAACCAACCCCCCTTTTTTTTTTTTAAAGATTTTATTTGTTTATTTGAGACACAGAGACACAGCGAGAGAGGGAACACAAGCAGGGGGAATGGGAGAGGGAGAAGCAGGCTTCCCGCTGAGCAGGGAGCCCGACGTAGGGCTCGATCCGAGGACCCTGGGACCATGACCCGAGCCGAAGGCAGACGCTTAACGACAGCCACCCAGGCGCCCTGCCTGAAACCCTTTGAATCAGCATTTCTGGTAGTAGCTTTTCCAGGAACAACAATATAAGAATGCCTTAGCAATACTGTCATGACAATGACAGTTTTTTTTAACTATAAAGATATATAGGAAGGAGTGGAAGTTGAGGGGGTAAGCTGTTGTTTATACCTGGATCAATGAAAGCCTTACATGTTAAACAAATCATATATCAGTCCTCACCATTAAAAGTTAAGGAAGGTAAGGAGTTAACTCCTAAACACCTACTGAGTATTTAAGAGGCAATGTAACAGAGTTTAAGTGCCTGGACTGTAGAATCAGACTTGCCTGGGCTCAAATCTCAGCTTTCCAGTTCTTATTAGGACTATGAGTAAGTCACTTATCTTCTTATGTGCCTCACTTTCCCCATTTGTAGAGTAGAGATAATAATAAGACCTATCTCAGGATTATAGTGAGTTTACATGAGCTAGTAAAGGTCAGATGTTAAGAATTGTGTCTGGCACACAGAGATGTTTGCTGTATATGAATTGGCTGTGATTATTGTTATCACTTCATGCCAACTTTGCATCTGTTACATCCTTTTTTCCTAAAAACATCCCTTTTAAATGAATAATAATATTCTTAATCTGCAAATGAGAAAATAGATGATGGAGACTTAGTTTGAACACTGAATCATGAGACTCCAGAATCCATCCCGTTTCCACTATAATAATGATTTCTTTCCAGAAGGTAATGTCTAGAATTAAAAAAAATTTTTTGTTTGTTTATTTGACTTCAGGAAACAATTTCTGATAATTGTGTGGTGATTTTCTCAAAAACATCTTGTTCTTACTGTACAATGGCAAAAAAACTTTTCCATGACATGAATGTTAAGTATAAAGTGGTGGAATTGGACATGCTTGAATATGGAAGTCAATTTCAAGATGCTCTCTACAAAATGACTGGTGAAAAAACTGTAAGTGTATCCTCTATGGTGCTTTTCCTCCAAATAGGTGGTACCTGGATCACCTAGAGCCTAGACGCTTATGTAAAGTGAGCCAGGCGTTCTCTCTGTCTCATGAGAGACAGAGAGAGACTCTGAGAATCCTTTTTGGATAAAGAAATGGTAGATCTGGGAACAAGATTCAGAGATTGGGAAACAGCAGAATTCATTCATTTTATTTTTATTCTTGCCATATGTGCGTGCGTGCGTGTATGTGTGTGTGTTTTGACTAGGAGAGTGGGGTGATGGTGTTGTCATGAGTGCTTGTCTGTGAATCTTTAAGATCCTCCTGGAGCTCTTCTCAAGGTGAAATCCTTCCTCCCTTTACATGAACAGTACAGACCATGGGTCAGTCTTCAGTTACTGTGCTAATAGGAGTGCTTTAGTTCTTCATATTTTTAGATTCCTGAAATTTGTCCAACCATATGCATTTTTTCAGTGAAATGTATTATCGGGAAAATATATAATGTTGCCATTTTCCTTCTTGTTTTAATGTGCATGGAAGATGTTTATAAACAGTAATTACAGACTGTATTCTTTTACCTTTTATATGCCATAGCAATTAGAAGGAAAGGCTTGAGTGTCAGATTGCCCTGGGTTTAAATCCTACCTGTCATTTGCTATCATTGTGATTTTGGACAAGTTCCTGTGCCTCATTTCCCTCCAAAATAAGGCTAAAATTAGTACCTACCTCAAGGGTTGTAAAGATTTAACTACTTTGTGGAAGAGCTTAGTCTGGTGCCTGGCCCATAAAAGTACCCAGAGTATGAGCATCTATTACTATTATGTGAAAGGTCTTAATACTTCTGACGATAGAGTGACAGCTAATCTTTTGTTTATCCAACAGGTACCAAGAATATTTATCAATGGAACTTTTATTGGAGGTGCAACTGACACTCATAGGCTTCACAAAGAAGGGAAATTGCTTCCACTAGTTCATCAGTGTTATTTAAAAAAAAGTAAGAGGAAAGAATTTTAGTTATGTAGGTGCTTATAACCTTGCTAGTAAAATGTCAGTGATTTAAAGTGATAATGCCTGATAATGCCTTTTAAATGTTTGAGGATGTTTTAAATATGTAAATTATCTTCCTGAAAAAGTTGTAAAACTAATAATAAATTGCTGTGGAAATCTCTTCTTCCTACTTGCCAATTCTTGACCAAAGGAGATGATATTTAAAACTACAGGAGTGAAATTGTATCAAAAGGAAAGAATGTTTTATTAATAATTCATATATGAATTTCACAGCCAAGAGCTAGAAGGTAAGCATTTGGGATTATTTATTCTGTGTAATATTCAGGAGTTGACTCCTTACCCTTTATGGCTTTCAGTGGTGAGGACTGATTTGTGATTTCTCTTTAAAATGGAAGGTTCTCCCATATGTAGCTGTCAACTCAGTAGGGATATCCTTGTACTGTATTGTGACAAATCTTCACACTTTGTACTTCTAGAGTAAGAGAAGTATATTAAATTTGTAGGATGGAATGAAATTTATTTCAGAGAAACCAAATTACTCCTTTAATGTCTTAGTAGTTCCAGAGAATGGAACTGTACGTAAGGGGCAGAAATTAAAAGGAGGAAGATTTCAGCATTGTATGAAGATGAACTTTTGAAATAGTTCAGAAATGTACTTGAATTTTATTGTGAGGTGGAAAGTTCTGCTTTCCAAAATGTGTCGAAAGGCTGTTGGAAACATTCCATAAGAGATCCAAGTATTGGGTGGGAGGTTAGACTGTCCTTAAAGTAATTTCTGATGTAGATATTCTTCAATTCTTTGACTGATTCAAACTGATCTTATCTCAGATAAACTTAGCAAACAAGATTTAGTCTATAGGAAGTCTTATTTTAGAATAATTAAAAATAGGGGTGCCTGGGTGTCTCAGTTGGTTAAGCGTCTGCCTTCAGCTCAGGTCATGATCCCGGGGTCCTGGGATCGAGTCCTGCATTGGGCTCTCTGCTCAGTGGGGGGCCTGCTTCTCCCTCATCCTCTGCTGCTCCCCCTGCTTGTGCTGTCTCACTCTCTGTCAAATAAATAAATAAAATCTTAAAAAAAAATAGAATAATTAAAAATATTTTGGATACTTGATTAATCATATCCCTATTTCAAACTTCTTATCAACAAGAATTTTTTAAGTGCACTTCCTAGGAAGCATTTTCCTAGCTGATCCCACAGAGTCATTAGGGCAGATTGCCAGATGCTAGTTACAGAAAACTTCCTCAAAGGTGGGAGGACAATGCATTTTAAGTGAAGTGCTTCTGCTTTCTGGTCAAGATGGACCAAGGAATCGGGGACAGTTCTGCAGGAGACAGCTGGTGGCTTTTTTGGCCATATGCCATCATACATGGATTTATTAAACTGCCATTAGGAGACCTTGGTAAAGTAAGAATTTGAATTATTTCATTCTCATGTGGTAAATTAGAACACTGAAATGGAACAGAATGGCATGTCCTTTAGTCCTTTATTTTGCATTGTGCCAATGAGAAATTTTAGATGCTTGCTATGTTATCTCTTCCATCTGGATGTTCCTCCTATGTCCTTTTATAATAAACTTGTAATCTAGTAAGTAAAATGTTTCTCTGAGTTCTGTGAGCCATTCTAGCAAATCAGTCATTGCAGGGTCCTTGGAACCCTTAATCTATAGCTGGTCAGTCAGAATAACAGGTGACAACCTGGATTTCAGATTGGTGCCTGAAGCAGGGTTTGAGGGGCAGTCTTGTAGGACTGACCAGCTGCCCTGACATGCCCATCCCAGATAACCAATACTTACTTAGTTTTAACTAAAAGGAGCTAGTTACAAAGCCTAGGGTTAAGGGGGGAGGGATTTGGATAGGGACTAAACAAACCACTAAATCCTCAGTGAAAGAAAATCATCCCTAGTACTTAAACAGGGATTAATACCTATCAAGACAGAACTAAGTGTTCAAAACACAAATCACACTTAACTGGGTGTGACCAGTAGGTAGGTGAATCTCTTGGAACGATAAATTCCTTTTTATAAAATACGGATACCATCTTCCTTAGTATTTATTTTGGGAAATGGAAATAATGTAAATCACACCGCATGGTGCTTAGTATAGACAGTAGACTTTTCAATATGTAATGGCTGTTATAATCACAATGGCTCAGAAGTATGTATGGTTTTCTTGTGGACCCATCAGGATTTTCCAGCGTCCTAGTTAAGATTTTAGGGGGGGTAGATTTCCATTTCTTCTCTCTTCCCATGTCTTAGCTTGGGCTGTTATAGCAAATTACCATAGACTGGATGGTTGAGACAAGAAATACCTATTTCTCAAATTTCTGGAGGCTGGGAAGGCCAAGATCAGGGTGCCTGCTAATTTGGTTTTTGGTGTGGACCCGCTTCCTGGTTTGCAGATGGCCATCTTCTGTGTCTCCACGTGGCAGCAGAGAGAGAAAGCAAGCTCTGTTGTCTCTTCTTACAAAGGCACTAAACCATCACGGGGGCTCCACCCTCACGACCTAATTACCTTCCTAAGGGCCCCATCATCAAATACCATCACACTAGAAATCAGGGTTTAACATACAAACTTTGGGGAGACATTTACTCCGGAACACTGTATCTTACAGCTTGATAAAAGTATAATACAGATCTAAGGCAAAACTAGGTATAAGTTGTCTCAGCAGCTGTTTTTCTAGAACCAAAGGCTAGAAAGACGAGAATGGTGATGTTTAAGAAAAGGTAATGTTACCTTTTTTTCAGTCTATTTAATTTTTAATGTTGAGATTTGGAAGATAAGCTGTTTACTGTAGCCTACTAATATTAAAAAATGGATCGTTTCTCATTTTATCACTAGTCATTTTATCCTTGAATTGCCAAAATATCTAATAGGGAAGCTAAAAAGCTGTTGAGAAAAAAATTGGTCTTTTGTCTAAATGGATCTGGATTGTTTACTAATATTATTAAAAATACTATTTGAATAGTTTTAAAGTCACGTCTTCTTGATAAGGTTTAATATTGTTAAATTTTTTTAAAACTTTTTAAAAAAATTTGAGACAGAGAGTAAGCGGAGGGAGGGGCAGGAGAGAGAATCCTGAAGCAGACTCCCTATTGAGCAGGGAGCCCAGCGCGGGGCTCGATCCGAGGACCCTGAGATCATGACCTGAGCGGAAATCAAGAGTGGGCCGCTTAACCAACTGAGCCACCCGGGCACCTCCTATTGTTAAACATTTTTTAAGTCTAGTTTTCTTCATCCATGAAGAAATGCATAATTTGTGATCTTACTTTCTCTATACAACTGCTGTCATCTTTAAATAGAGAACTGTAAAATCAACCAAATGTTCAAAGTTTTGGTAGGTATATTCTGATGTAACTTGCGTTTACTCTTTTGTATAACCTATATGCTCAGATCTTAGAAGTTTTCATAAGTTTTACGGGAATTCAGAGAGAAAAGAGAAATGTCTGCATTGGCACTAAAACTTTTTGTTTACATAACTGATTTTTGGTGTTAACATCACTTCCCAAAGGTAACTTTTGGGTAATTTCTTCACAAAAGAATCCTGTTATAAAACTCTTTAAGAATGTGCATTTTGGTTAAATCCAGAAATCCACTGGGAAAGATTCCTCAACCATATGTATTTTTTTTTTTTTAAAGATTTTATTTATTTGACAGAGAAAGACACAGCGAGAGAGGGAACACAAGCAGGGGGAATGGGAGAGGGAGAAGCAGGCTTCCCGCCGAGGAGGGGGCCCGATGCAGGGCTCGATCCCAGGACCCTGGGACCATGACCTGAGCCGAAGGCAGACGCTTAACGACTGAACCACCCAGGTGCCCCACATGTATTTTAAATATATATAATTAGAAGGCATTATAAGGCTAATGTTAATTATCAAACTAATTTCATCTTATTACTAAGAGCCTTAGATTTTATAAGGCATATTATAACCTTAAAATTCTTATTTCTTTAAAGAAACGAAGACCATTATTTGATGTGCATAGAGTTTATTTGGTGTATCTATCAATTTCTACAATAATATAATTGACCAGAAGCAGTTCCCATAATGTGCATCTGCACCCCATGTCTACAGTGATGTATTCAGTATGGTATTTTGCGAGGCTAGAAAAGGAGAGAAAGTCAAGATTTCACAGTATCGGTGAAAACTTTTATCATGAAATAAATTTAATTCATTAGTATTTCATCCATTTTCTACCAGAAAACATCAAAATTACATTGTTAGGTGTATTATTTACAGTGAAAACATGGAAGACTCAACAAAGTATCAGTAAGTTTATCAACAGACCTAAGAACCGCCCCCCCCTTTTTCAGGGTCCCTTCCTTTGAAATGAAACTTGTATAAATAAAACTTTGTATCCTTAAGCACCAGCTTGACAATTTAAAGTTTCCTTTCAGTTTTATAAAATATTCCTGCTTTGAAAGGCAAAGTGAATGTAAAAATGTGAATGTAATTAAACAAATGACTGGCCTGGTTACTTTTTATTGCAACAATCACAATGTTTTACAACTATATTCACTTCTTTGAATGAATCTGCTTATAGGTTTGAAACAAAGTATTTGCCTTTTGTCTTGAAAAATTCCCTCAAAAAAGTAATCATTTTTGAAACTGTACAACTGTGTTTTTCATTCATAGTGTTTAAATATTGCAGCTTGGTCCTTGGAGATTATATTACACAAAGTCCAGCTTCTTGGATAATTTGTTATACCAAACAATAAAAAAACCTTAAACTACCACAAAATATTACTGATGTTAACAGTCATGTATGTAGAATGTTATCAGTGTACCCAGATTATCCTGTTAATAGGTGCTTAAACTACTAATGTACTATCAGGTTTTAAAACTTAACAGTTAAATTTCCATTATGTAAAAATGAAAGCTCTAAAAGACCCTTTGAGTTCTGTACTTCAGAAACACTAACACTATTAAGGCATTACTTAATGAACAGACCCTATGGAAAATAACTAGTATGCCTGTTGGAGAGTTAGTCATATTTTAAGGCAGTCAGAAGATTCATTTTTTTCACTTTAAGGCTCTTGCATACTTATATTTTATTCTATGCAGGCATTATTCTATGTAATTTAAATATTCAGTAAGTGGTCAATTATGGAAATCAAAGCCTTTATATAAAACAAATGGACAGTTTTTTAGAACTAGATTATAACACCTCTCCCCTAACCAACTTTTTTAAAAAGATGATTTCATATATCTCATCCCTTTTGAGAACTTCTTCATTATCAGAAGCTGACATAAAGGAAGAAAATATAACTCAAATGCATTACAGAAATGTTGTCTACTCACACAAACCACATTATATATAGTCCATATTTAAAATAATAGTGCAACAAAAACATTTCCTGATTACTATTCATTAGTTGTATAATATATTAAACTTAATTTGGCTGTATATGGATTCTAAAGTTTACACTGCAAATAAAGCCTAGTATTTAAATGAAAGTTTCAATACTCTATCGATTGTATGTGGTAATGATATATAAAATAGCAAGGCTTTACCTCATTTACTACCCTCAACAATCCAAGTGTTCATTAAGTGAAACCAGCAAAAATGTAGCTAACTTACTGTTTCTTTTGTTCAGTTTTCTGATAACTTCTGAAAGTACAGAAATCCAAATATATTTTAAAATTCAGTATGACATGTTCATAAAATTAATATGACACATGGTCGTGCTAAATTAAAAAAAAGCAAAGGGAAAAATCTCTTAGGCTCAGAAACAGCTTTTGTATATTTTCATTGTATTTATAAAATTCATAATCATTGAAAATAATCACCTTAATTTCAGTAATAGAATTTTGCAATGCAACTCCTCTAGTTTGTCTCTACCAATTTCTCATATAATTTGATACTTTCATGGTTTAGGAAAATGTGTTATTTATTATAATTTTATTCAAACAGTATGCTTAACTACATGAAAAAATATTGCCATAGAATTTTAAAATTAACTTCATAATTTTTTAAAAGCAAATAAAAAACTTATCAATTAAAAAAATGTTAAATGTGAATACAAGTTATTTACAAGATCCTGTACACCACAAATGATGTATATATAAACTCAGTGAAGTACTTAGTAGATGAAAGATTTGAAAGTGGTTTTTATATGGAAATATGAGCATGATGTGCTATTTTCTGAGTATTCAGTTAATTATTTTTCTAAGAGCAAAGTAGATCTAGAATTGCAAACAAAGGCTGAATAATCTTACTTAAGGGCCACAAAATATTTGCAACCATCTAACGTAAAAAGTATACAATGTAATTTGATTTGGGGAGAAAATATATTAATCCAATTATTGTTCCAAGAGACCTGCCCATTATTAGTTTGAAAAAATATGATCTTAAATCTGTATGGAACAAATGGAAATCTGCAAAGAAATTCATCCCAACCCTAAATATGGGTGATTTTCCTGTCATTCATTTTATTACTGAGGTAAGAGCAGGACTAGAAACAGAAGACAAAAATGTCAGAATAAAGTAATTTTAAGGAAAAAAAAACGTATAATCTTCCAACAAATAAGATTAGGAAGCAGATAATAGGGAAATGCTAAATAAAATCTGTACAGTAAATATAACTAAATTCATACCTTTTTTTCTAATTCTTCCTTGTGCATGTTTATATTGAGGCTATGGAGCATCTCTCTAAAGGGGACATTGCCTTAACAAATCACCCTAAACTTGTGGCATAGAAGACTAGAATTTTTCATTTTTGATAACTTACTCTAAGGGCACCACTTTTCAAGAAAGTTTTATTTGTGGGTATGTAACCTTTAGGTTAAATTAGGCTAAGTCCAGTAAGTGATCACAATGATTTCCTTTCACTTATTGTTTAGATGTGCTTTTGAAATGTTTTTCACTTAACTGTCAGATCCTCCAATTTATTCAGGAATTTTGCTTTAAATTTCCAAAATTTTATATTATTTTTGCAAAATCTCTGAAAATGAGGGCAAAATCCTGATAAAATGTTATACTATCATTTGTAGATTTATCTGTTATTTTAAAAGGTTAATCAAATGTTTATTAATAGTGTTTCTTCATTTAGAGTGTAAGTTTTTCTAGGTCTATCCAAGTGGATCTTAAGACTTGGAATATGTTTCTTTCTCTTGATCAGACAATAGTGACTTCTTAGTAATACTCACCTTCACTGTGAACATTTATCTTCCACATTTTCCCACTCAGAACAGGAATGTTTTAACAAATTACTGAGCCTATTGAACGGTTTTTTGAAAACATTTTATCATTTGAAATATGTATCTCCTATTAAGAATGTTTTTAATTTAAAAAAATTCTAATTTGTATTGCAAGCCCTCCTCCTAATTTAAACTTTTATACAGATATTAAATCATTGATTCTTCTAAGATCTCAGCATCAAGATAGGTCACATTTCAAAGATAACAAAATTGAAGGTTAAACTGGTTGTCTACAGTCACATAGTAAGATAAAGCAAGAGGTTCCAGAGAGGTAACACTAAATTCCATTCACTAGCATCTTCCTCACTCATGTTCCCATTAAACAGTAACTAAACTAATAATATGTAACAGTGTTAATAAATGGCATTTTCAAGAAATTTCAACTAATAAGGAAGGGTATGAGTGTAACATTAGTTTTGTTTCACTAATTATAACTATATCCTGAAAATATTTACATATTTTCTAAGAAATAAAGTTTTTCTTAGAATTGTTTTTAAAGCAACATTTCCCTAAATATTAATGTAGCAATAATCCTAAAAGTAATTCAGAAAATAAAACTTCTTTATCACTTGAGTAAATTTTATTCATAATGAGGTAAAGTTTTAAAATTTTTTCTATAGGGTTATGTTATATATAGCAACACAGGTTGTTAAGACATTAATTGTAATTGAGGATTACTATGAACTACAAAAGTATACATGTTCACAATCTGTTTTTCTACCCCTAAAGCAATCATGTAGATGATTTCCTAATACCTAAAAAGATAAAAGTCTTGAATAATTTTATTTTACCTCCTACTCTTGTGAGTCATGTCTTCCCATTCTGTGGGGAGATGAATTCTGGAATGGGAGTGAAGAGTCCAAGATTGCTAGATCTAGTACTCCAAAGCCATACTCTTTTAGACCTTGGATCCCTAACCTACACTTAAAAATCATCTTTTAAATTTCAGATTTTTTTCTTCTTTAAATTTTACCCTAATCCATTTAATTAGATGTACCTAAATACTTCAAAAAGGTCACATCTAATCTTCTCTGATGGACTGATTAGCTTGTGAACATCTAAAAGCACTATAGGAATAGTACATAAGTGAAGGAAATAAACTTTTATGCTATATTCCAGTTAACATTTCTATTAGGAATAAAAAGTTAGATCATGTTATAATTTTTAATTTAAGAAGATCTTGAGTTTACTTAGAAACTTCAAAAACTATTATATAATTTTACTAGGCTCTTTAAACTTTAAGTTCAATCTGAACATATTTTAATGTTATCAAAAGTAGCTAACACCTTACATCCAATGTTTGACAGAGTGTCAAAAAACAATGACATCAGAAGCAATGTATGGGGGTGGTGGTATGCACACACTACTTTGTTGACAAAAAAATCTCAGGTAAATCACAATGTTTACAAATTGCTACCAGTTGCCTTGAAGGAATGACTCATAGCAGAGCCAGCATTAATGTCAAATAAGGTTGAAAGGGACATTTTCTTGTCCCTTCCAGAGCCCAAATTTCTCATGAAACAAAATATCTTCACAAATTCTAACGCTACTGAAGTCCCCTTTGCCCTCAAAACAAAACCTCTAACTCCTAACCACAGAAGGCTATAATTTACATTTACTAATTTGACTTTTCACATGACAGTGAGAAGGGCTTTATAAATCCTCAGTAAATCATTAATTATGAAAAGAATACATAAAAATTGAAATTTTATGTTATCTTAAACAACCATGATATAATTATGAGCAAAAATATTGGCATTTCAATAGGTTAAGCCTCCCCAGAAAGAAGGGACATTTGCTCAAGAAAATAATGCACTTTAGTGTAATGAAAAGGAAGTTTAATTATACATAACAAGTAAAATAGAAAAAAAATTTTCTTACAGACTGGTTAGTGGTAATGTTACTCAAAAGTCGCCTTTCAAACGTGAAAGACCTAGCTTGCTTTATTATTATTTTTTTACACTATCAAAAAAGAATGTCTTGCCACAAATGAATAATGGACAGAGATATGTCATTGACATGTTTACAATTAGGAAATATCTAAAACCCACTGACAACTGACTAAAAAAATAGTTAAAGGTAATTAGAATATTTATTTTCAAGTAAGGAAAAAGCTAAGCTGGTTACAGTTGAGATTTTAATTGTCACTTTCAGATTTCTGAGTGGGGGAATTAAATGCTTAAAACAGTTTGTTGTTTTCATTTGGTAGGACTATGAAAAAAAGAAAAAGTGTGGCTACACCTGGCTTGTTGTTATATTTCAGCACAAACTGTCAAGTCATGCCCCCACTCACAGCAATAAAATGCACAAAAACAAAATGCAAACCAAACAGACTTCCTCAGTTGACACAAACTTTAGTGTCTTTTCTCAGAGGTTTTTCCACTATTTTTCTGGTTAATGTAACAATCCTACAAGTGTAAATAAAATATCAAAGCATCTTTTTCACCGAGTAAGAAAGCTGCTAGTTATGTGATCTTAGAAAACTTCAAAGAATTTGTAAAACTTGTTCATAATTTAATCAAATGTCTTTTTTTTTTTTTTTTTAAACTGCTTGGTATAAAAATTTACACATGAATTTCATATTCCATCACAGTTACATGGTCCAGTGCATTTCAGAGTATTTGGACATTATCATAGCTGTCCTTTCCCAATGCAAACATTTAAGAAAACTTTAAGCACTTTTCAAACAAGTGACATGATAAGGAACTACTTACTTTTGGCTCTCACTTCTTTTACGTACAAATGTGATTATTCACCACTGCAAAACTGTTTGACTATTTTACAGTGTCTATCAACAAGAAGTTCTCTGTTAGATAGAGGGAGCTACAGTGTATTTTGAAGCTATTTCCCAAGAGCTAGTTTAGTAGACAGAAAGAACTTTGGGCTCATCTTTTTTTTTTTTTTTGGTAAGGTAAATTTTCCATTATGCACATACTATACTATCATCTTATCATCTTTCATTGGATTAAGATTAGCTGGGAAGTAGCTACATATTTTTAGTGAGATCACTGATGGCAACGGACCTCTTAGATCATGCTGGTGCTTATGGTTAAATCACATCTAATGTGAAATTTCGAATTACATCCAGAGCTCCAGTGTCAAAGCCACACATATCCAACATGCCTCTGTCATCTGGGTCTGCAATGGTAAAACCATTTGACGTCATTCCACAAACAATCAATTTAGCTGGAATGTCCATTTTCTGTAGGAAAAGATCAAAATACATATTTAAAAAATTTATGTAAGCAAAAGCAAATAACCTCCAAAATTAAAACACTTCAAATTCTATCACAACTTTTCATTTCAAAGTCTATTTTTTTCTCTCCATAAAATTTGTTAATCTTTCAGGGTCAGACTCTGTGATCTTCAGAACAGAAAATAAAATTGTGTAAACAGCCTGCCTGAAATTCCCACTTCTCTGTTCCATGGGCCATAGAATGCATTCTTTTTTTTTAAAGATTTTATTTATTTATTTGACAGAGACATAGCGAGAGAGGGAACACAAGCAGGGGGAGTGGGAGAGGGAGAAGCAGGCTTCCTGGCAAGCAGGGAGCCCGATGTGGGGCTTGATCCCAGGACCCTGGGATCATGACCTGAGCCGAAGGCAGACGCTTAACGACTGAGCCACCCAGGCGCCCCTATAGAGTGCATTCTTATGCAGCCTAGAGACTTTCTACTTATGAAACCTGTCAGGACATTTGGGGGCATCAAGTATTTTTACCAATATATGAAACACTGGGGCAGTGTGTGTGGGTATATATAAAGAAGTATTTCCCTGCAATTCTCAACTTTTGGTTTATGGTTTTGTTATATGTGATATATACATGTCACATATAAGAACTTGTTCTCTACAGCTATGACTTTAGGTTAAAATAATTGAATTTTGGAGAAAACCCAATAACCACTGAGTATACAATATGCCAGATACCATAATGAACTCTTTAAGTAACTTATCTAATGTAATTGTTATAATAACTCTAAAAGATTGGTACTATTAAATACTATGACATGTATCAGTTAAATCATTTGCATAGGTCCACAGTTAGTAAAAGAGAAAGACCCAGGACTCAGAACCCAGGTTGCCTTGACTACAATTTCTATTCTCTCCCTTTTTCTCAAACTTAACATACATTAGAATCCCCAGGAGGGTTTGTTAAAACATAATCCCACTCTCCAGTTTCTATTTAGCAGGTCTCCCATGGGGTCCAGGAATTTGCAATTCTAATAAGGTCCCAGGCTAAGGCTGCTGATAGGAAAACCCCAATCTGAGAACCAGAACTCCTCAAGTCCTAGTTCTCATCACACTAGCCACAATTCAAGTGCTTGACAGCCATACGTGACTCGTAGTTACCACACTGGATACTGTAGATACCGAACATTTCCATGATTTCAGAGAGAGCACTGATTAGAACACAGAAGTAGCCATAAAACTTAAAACAGACGATAGCTTTGCTTTAACTTTATGTAGTGCTTTAACAAAATTAATAAATGATACTTTAATTTTTCAAGGAACACAATGAATTATTAAAAATTCAGAGTTAAGGAAAATATTTTTATTATTGCCAAAAACAGTTTGCAGAGGATATTTTAGTAATGTATAGAATTGGGACTAGTTGAAATAAACCATGTAATTATAGCCAATATTTTTTATTTCAAGTACTGTTGAACTGGTGTTGTATCCCTATACAAAGGTACAGAACTATCGTCAGTATTTTTTGGAAAAACATAGTGGATATTTGAGAACTGAGTCTTATTTGGGGTGAGAAAGAATATTAGAATTTTACCTTTCGATACTCCCTGAGAGCAAAAGCAGGATGAACACTTCCAGCAAAAGTCTCATTATCAGTGAAGACAATGAAGACATCAGCAGCTGTGTTTGTCTTTTGAGCCCAGATCATTGGAAGAGAGCAATCAGTTCCACCTGCTGGGATCTAACTCAGAACAAAAACATGGATAAGAATAAAAGTGTCCTAGTTTCCATACTGAGATGTCTGAAATAATTAAATACTTAAAAATACTATTTCTTACATTATCATTTTGCTTACAGCTAATACACAGACCTTCTCAAAGCATGTGTATATATTTATTATTTTGTGCTCATGGGAAAATTGAGATAAAACTATTTGTTCTCATAAACTTATTAATATCAGGCATAACATCAAAATAAGATTATTATACAACACTTTAAGTAAACTTAATAAAACAGTTCCTTACCTGACTCATAGTCATTAAAACCTGTTGTAATGTCATATCTGCAGTCACTGGACATGGTACCATTTCATCTGAAAAAGCAACTACATAAGAATCTTTTTCTGTTCGTGTGACAACCTGAAAAATTCAAAGATGGTAATTTTCAGCAGATTTCGGTGAAATAAATACAGTACCTTGAAGTTCATAAAACTTCATCTTTAGAAAATATTTAATTTGGGACGCCTGGGTGGCTCAGTTGGTTAAGCGTCTGCCTTCGGCTCAGGTCATGATCCTGGGGTCCTGGGATGGAGCCCCGCATCGGGCTCCCTGCTCAGTGGGGGGTCTTTTTCTCCCTCTCCCTCTGCCCCTCCATCCTACTCCGTGCTCTCTCTCTCAAATAAAATCTTTAAAAGAAAAGATATTTATTTTATTTCTAAACTTATTTTGTTTTAGAACTACACAGTAACAGTATAGCTTTCAAAGTACTTTCACAAACTGTTACAAAGCAGTTTGTTCTCATAACTATCCTTTGAAGCAAATAGAGTATATGTTCTTCTCATTTTATTAAATAAAGAATACAGCCACAGAAGAGAAGTGACAGAGTCAGGCTAAAACCAAAGTCTGTTATTCTTAGTTCCTGGTATTTTAACTTCTATATTTATTAATAATTTCTCTAAGCATTATCTACTTTCTCAACAATACATTAATATTTAATATTTGGTAAAACTACGATTTCTATTGTTCCTTAGACATGCTTTATAAATATTACCTACAATACTGTATACATACAGTATACTTAAAACTTGTTGTTTTTTCTTGAGAGAAAGAGAGCGAGCGAGAAAAAGCGCGCACATCAGTGGGGAGGGGCAGAGGGAAAGCGACAATCTTAAGCAGGCTCCATGCCCAGTGTGGAGCCCGATGCAGGCTCAAACTCACAACCCTGAGATTGTGACCTGACTGAGCCACCCAGGCTTAAAACTTTGCTTATGAAGCAAAATGACAAAAACAAGTGAAAACATAATCCTTGATCATATCTAACTTTATAGTTTTGCCCCCCATTAAACATTTTTTAGGGCGGCAAAAATTCTAAATTGTCTTAGTGTTCTCACCATGCACATTGCTGCAGCAACTGTGCTAGCATTGAGTACACTACCCAAAACTCTCTGGTTCATAGAAGCACTGACATCAATAGCCAGCAAGAAACGCTTTCCAGTTGGCTCCACTGTCTAAAAAAATAAAACAAAACAATCATTAAAAACAATCATAGAAATTACAATTAGATTCCTAAAAATCATATTTACTCATCTTTCACTTGAGAGACTTCTAAGATAAAAGACGTGATTTTTGATTTACCAATTAATTGACAAGTACTTGAAAATGCTTAGCTTTTACTAGAGGGGAAAAACAAAGAAAATAAGATAGCCTACTTAGTAATTTTATTTAAAGAAGTTACCATATTCCTGTGTTTTCTTTTTTAGAAATCATTCCTCATAAAGTAAACTGACAATTTCTAGCAAAATTTTTTTGTGGTAAAATATAAATAACATAAATTGCTTTTAAATCATTTTTAAGGGTACAATTCCATGGCATTAAGTACATTTACAATGGTATGTAACCACCACTATCTATTTCCAGAACCTTTTCATCATCCCAAATAGAAACTCTGTAACCATTAATAACTCCCCATTCCCATCCCCCTTTAGCCCCTTGCAACTTCTGTTTTACTTCTTTTTTATGAATTTGCCTATTCCGGATACCTCATATAAATGGAATCATATAATACCTGTCCTTTAGTATCTGGCTTATTTCACTTAGCATAATGTTTTCAAGGTTCACGTTGTAGCATGTTTCAAAATCCATTCTTTTGTAAGTGAATACTCCACTGTATGTATATACTGTATTTTGTTTATCCATTCATCTCTTGATGAACACTTGGGCTGTTTCTACCTTTTAGCTATTGTGAATAGTGTTCCTATTATCATTCATTTACAGGTACATTTGATTCTCTGTTTTCAATTCTTTTGGGTATATACATAGGTGGTGGAAATGCTGGATGGCATGGTAATGCTATGTTTAACTTTCTGAGGAACAACCAAACTGTTTCCACAGGCCTGTACCAGTTTACATTCCCACCAGCAATGTACTAGGGTTGCAATTTCTCCTATCCTCCCAAAGGCTTGTTATTTCTGCTTTTTTGATAAGAACCAATGATTTGCATTTCCCTGATGACTAATGATGTTGAACATCTTTTCACGTGCTAATTGGCCAGTTGGATACCTTCTTTGGAGAAATATCTTGTTCAACTACTTTCCCCATTTTTGAATTGGCTTTTTGTATTTTTACTGTGGAGCTGTAGCACTTTATATATATTCTAAACATTAAAAAGCTATCAAATACATGATCTACAAATATTTTCTCCTATTCTGTAGGTTATCTTTTCACTCTCTTGATAGTGTCCTTTGATGCACAAAAGGTTTATTAAATTTTGATGAAGTCCAATTCATTTACTTTTCCTTTTATTGCCTGTGCTTTGGTGACATATGTAAGAATCTACTGCCATATCTAATGTCATGAAACTTTCCCTCTTGTTTTCTTCTAAGAGTTTTATAGTTTCAGCTCTTAAATATAGGTCACTGGTCCACTTTAATTTTTGTATGTGGTGTAATTTAAAGAGGCAAGTTTGTTCTTTTGCGTGTGGTTATCCAGTTTCTCCAGCACCATTTTTTGAAGACCAGCTTTTCCTGCATTAGCCTGTTCTGACACTCTTGTCAAAAATCAATTGATCACACGTGTGAGAGTTCATTTCTAGCCTCTGCATTCTATTCCATTGGTCCATGTATTTGCCTTTATGGCAGTACCACATGGTTGTGATTACTGTAGCTTTATACTAAGTTTTGAAACCTGTAAGTTTGGAAGTATGAGTAGTCCAACTTGGTTCTTTTTCAAGATTGGTTTTGTTATTTGAGGGTCCCTTTAAAGTCCACATAAATTTTACAGTGGGTTCTATTTCTGCAAAACAAGCCAGAGGAATTGCACTGAATGTGTAGATTGTTTTGGGTAGTACTGTCATCTTAACAAGTCTTCCAAACCATGTCTTTCCCCCCATTTATTTATGTCTTTTTAAACTTCTTGCAGCAATGTTTTATAGTTTTTGGTTTACGAATCTTGCACCTTCATAGTTTATTCCTACGTCTTGTATTTATGTTTTGATACTACTGTAAGTGGAAATGTTTTCTTAAGGCTAATCAAAGGCTAAGGCCTTTGGATTGTTCATTGCTAGTATATAGAAATACTAATGATTTTAGTATTTTAGAAAAACCTATTGGTTTTATATCCTGCAACTCTGCTGGATTTGTTTGTTGGCTCTAAGCTCTCTGTGAATTCTGTAGGCTTTTCTCCTAATAAGATCATGTCATCTGAGAACAGAGATAATTTTTCGTCCTTTCCAATCTGGATGCCTTTTATTTATTTTTTCTTGCCTAACTGCTAGAACTTCCAGTACTTTGTAGAACTGAAGTGGAAAAAAGTTGGCATTTTTGTCTTGTTCTCTAGATTTAGGGGAAAAGATTTCAATCTTTCACCATTGAGTATAACGACAGCTGTGGGTTTTTTATATATGTTCTTTATCATGTTGAGGAAGTTCATTTCTATTCCTAGTTTATTGTTTTTTTAAATCATGAAATGGTACTGAATTTTGTCAAATGCTTTTTCTGCATTGAGATCCCGTGACTGTCCTTTCATTCTATTAATGTGATGTATTACATTGATTTTTGTATATCGAAGATAAATTTCATTTGTATAATCCCTTTAATTTGCTGAATTTAGTTACTACTATTTTGCGGAGTAACAAGAAAATTTTAAAACCAAAAACTAACTTATAGCTCTGATGTAGGATTTTCAGTCCTAAAAAAAAAAAAAATCACTTCCCACGAAGACAGAGGAGATCCACTACTGATTAACAGAATGACAGAGGACCAAGTCAAAGGACTCTACAGGAATAAAAAATTTTAAATTTGGTATTTTAAAACTTAACAAAATGATTTTATGATTGGGTATTGTCCACAGGTAAGGAGAAATTCTTTACTCATAAACTTAACAATGTTAATTATATATCCACATTTACACGAACTATGGAAAAACAAATGAGTATCTAATAAAAAATGGTTAAACTATTAGTATCATCTTTAAAATGTGTTTTTATAAAATATATCAAGTCCCAACTGGGTCATTTGTTATAAAACAAAAGTCAAACCATTACCTTAAATGTTTTATAAAAAGCGGCATCCAAAGCTTTCAAAATTTCCTCATCAGGGCGCCACTTTAGTTTTCCTCTGAGACCATGACCTGTTTTATAAGTTTCTGATGCAATTAAAACATGAAATGGATGTATACGAGCCTAGAAACAAGAAAGAAACAGAAAGTAAATGCAAAATTCAAATGAAAGATAGTCATTATGTGTCTTAGGTTTTGTTACTGTAGCTAATAAATATATTTCATAGAGAAAAAACAAAAACGAGGACATAGACTTCATAGTTAAATGAAATCTGGTATGATAAAAGTATCCAAGTCTCAGAACACCTGAAACTGCACTGGCTACATTTCCAAAATTTAGGAGGTGACTTTTTCAATTAGTAGTAGCTAACAAAGGCAATGCTTACCTTTTTCTTTTCTTTTTTTTAAGATTTTATTTATTTATTTGAGAGAGAGAGAGAGCGCGCGCATGCACACACACACAAGCAGGGGGAGGGGCAGAGGGAGAGGGAGAAGTAGGTCCCTGCTGAGCAGGGGGATCTGAGGACCCCGGGATCATGACCTGAGCCAAAGGCAGATGTTCAACCGAGCCACCCAATGCTTACCTTTTTTAACAGTTTTTCATTACACAGTTTTTCACATACTAAAGATACTTCTGAATTTCCTGGTTCAAGCACTGAATTAGCAGTCATCTTTCCTAGATTCCTTAGTAATGCGGTAAGAGGCATTTCTTGTAACAAAGCCTTCCATACCTATTGAAGTGACACACGTAGAAATATAAGAAATTAAGGGCAAATGAATCAGTATTATAGCGGTATCAATAATATCACTAACATATTCTTTAAGGCTTTCTTTTGGGGTTCTAAGTATTTCCTAAATAAAAAGATTTACACATTGGTTAAAGGCTTATCAAATTAACTTGCTCTTTACTAGAGTAAGAAAGTAAAGCCTATATTATGAAGGAACTGCACAGAAGAATTTTATTTATTTTTAATTAGCAAGGCAAATTAACCAGCCTTTATGAAGCAGAAATAACACTTAACTGAATGCCAACTACATCTGGACATTGTATTAAGTATTTTAAATAAATATTAATTTCAAGATATTAATTTACATTTTTGTTAAAAAGAACTGATGTTACCCATCTTATAAATTACATCTTAAATTTTATACATAACACATCATAAATTTTAATACATAATACAAACCACAAATTACTCACATGTTTAATCACATGCTATACTTACCTCTTTAGACTTTAAATGATTTGTTAGAAGATGTTCCCTAACTAATCTATGCTCTTCTATTAGATGAATGACTTCCAGTTCATCTTTTGTGCGTTTCACTTTCTCTACAGCCTCCAGATACTTTAATAATTTTTCAGTCTCCACAGAAAGTGCTTTTTCTTTATACAATTCATGGACTTCTTTCCAGCCCTTTGTAATATATTTGGTCACAATAGCAAGTCCTTTAAGAAAATAAAGAATTGAAATGGCATGAGAATTTCTGGGTGAAAAACAGAACATGTTTACTAAGAATGAAATAACTAGATACAGAGGAGCTAAACTCTTTACACTGTGAGGCTGCTTTCTATGATATAACAAAGACATTTAAGCCAATGGAGTCAAATGATTTTGTTTATTCCATCATAATCGTTTTAATATGAGGCTCTGGAAAAAAATCTCCTATATTCTAAGTCATTTTATTATAGAGTTTTTTTCTTTTTTGAGACACCAGCATTAGAAACTTTGGTAGACAATACCTATCTCAGGTCTACAATCTCAGAACGATTCACAAAGTACGGATCTGTCTCAATTATTCTCCTATTCACTTGTCCCTTTCCGCTACTAAATAAATAAGCATTTACAAGTAGCAGAGATAAGTGGAAATGGACAGATAGGTAAGTAATTTGTAATTTTTTTTTAAATAAATGAGGCCAAATTAAAGGAAAACAAGGTGTTCATTTCTTTTGTAATTTCTTTTAATAGTGGAAAGAACTTTGGATTGGGATGCTGAGGAAGCTTGGGTTCTAAGCCTACATTTTGTCAATAAATGGCTGTGTGACCAATTTGGGCCTTAGCTCTCACTTCTGTAAAATGGGGAAGGGGATGTTTGAGTTATCAGACTCAAAAAGGCCTATGGGGTAAATGTTGGTAAAATAAATAAATGGCACAGGTCATGTAATAGACAGTGATTAAGATGATGGAACAAACTAAAGAGAGTACAACCTACTAATGTTTTAGTGAAGTTTTGGCTTAGTGCTACCAAATAAAGTATTTTCAAGCTAGAATAGGTATTTTTATGTGATGTCTTCTGATTTTTTTAAAGTGATGTTAGCAAAGAATTCATTTTTTCCCTAAAATACTGTGCAGGCCAAATAAAATCCATCCTTAAGGCAGACTGAGACTATGTGTTATCTCTGGACTCTAAATAATTTGATCAAAAGTCAATACTAATATGTAGGGACTTCTAAAGTATTGTGACTCTTGTTATCCAGTTTTTAGTAACAAAATTTTATATTGTCTTAAATTACTAAATGTTTCGTATGTGAGCATGTCTTCTCTATTTTGTCTTTCCAACTAAAATATAACTTCCTTAAAGGCAGGCTTATTATTATTTTTATCTTACTCAAGTTTATGTTGGCCACACAGTAAGTATACAATAAATACCTGATTAATTAAATTATATTTTGACGTGTTTCATCTGTTTCAAATACACATTTCAGTTAAAGTATTACAATATTACTTATTCTGGAAGCTTAGAGTTTCTTTCCAAATTCTTTTCACTCTAAGAAGCATAGGGATCTCTTACGCCTGAACATATTGCTATTACTAAAAGATTTTAAGTATGAGTTCTGCCCTCAAAAAATTTAGAATTAAAGAATACTCTCTGTGGGAGCAAGTTTAGGGAACATCCACTAATTCCTCATTTTATAGAACAAGAATTCAAAACCCAGAATAACTATCTGCACTAATTCAGAAACTAGTTTTTCCAATTAGAACTAGCACTTAGGTACACACTACCATGTAGTGTCTCAACAGACAAAGCTGGATCCCTACATTCTTCTTATACTGAATTAAAGATTTAAAAGTAAAAAATTAAAGCATGAATACATTAGAGAAAAAAAAACCAGGTAAATATTTTTATGACTTTAGGTTGGAAAAGGCCATTCTAAACCCAACACAAAACAAAAATCTATGAAGAAAAACAGTCAAGTTTCATTACATTAAAATTCCAAACCTCAATATGCCAGAAACTCCCATCAAAAAAAATTGAAAGACAAAGAAAAAAAGGAGGGGAATGTGCATCATATGTATATAATATGAAGTTATAAATTCCTATGTGTCCCAAGTTCTTAGAACAGTGCCCATCCATTTGGTGCTCAATAAATATTTGTTGAATGAATGAATGGTGACAATCAATATTAAGAATAGCAACTCAATGGAAAAAAGGACAAAGATATACTCAAAAAATTATATATAATCAGCAGCATATGAGAAGATGAACATTTGCCCACAAATTCAATAAGATATAATTTTTCACCTATCCTATTGGCAGAGATTAAAAAACACTGGTATCAGTCAGTGTTCAAATGTGGGGAAACTGGCCACTTCTATATACTCTGTGGGTTTACCCATTATATAAATATTTACATTATGCAAGTTTTTTCACTGTAGCAGTTTTGTAATAGTATAAGAAACCAGAAACTATTTCAGTGTCATCAGTAAGAGACTAGCTAAATTATAGTATATTCATACAATGCTATATAAGCAACTATTTCTACTGACTTGAAGAAATATCAATATGCTTTTAACTGAAACAAAGAAGGTATATAAAAATTTAAAAAATAAAACAGTGTATGTTTAGGAGTCATATACAACACATAACAGTGATTTCTTTTGAAGGGCAGGACTCCTACTTTCTGCATTATATTTTTATGTATTATCCAGCTATTTTAAAACAAACATATAATTTCTAATAAAAAAACAAAATACAAATGGGTGTGTTTATATAACTATTTGCAATAATTTACTGTTTAAATTTCATTTTAAAAGGTCCATTCATAATAAAATGGGTAAATTAGGAATTAATGAGGAACTGTCTTTTCAAGTTTCACTTGTGGTATTAAAAAAGAGCATATTTTGGAAATGTTGTGGAAGTTCATATTTTACATTATTCTTGCCCAAATGTTTTTCTTATTTCCCTTCTAAGAAAGACTAAGTAATTATCATACATCCAACTAACTTCTCAAAAGTCTCTTCCCATAGACACAGAAAAACTGCCCCAGGTTACCAGGTCCCCTGGCTGACTGCTTGGAGACAATTAACATCCTGAATTGTTAAGTTCAGCACTATTTCAGGTAGCCTTTAGGTTCCATGGAACATATATCCTAGGAAGACAGGGAGGGAAAAAAATCATAAGGGACTAGAGCAGTATAGCCTGGCTATCTGCCATCTACTGGCTAGGAGCTGTTTTGCTTATTACTACAACTTTAATCATGTTCATGCTGCTTTCATAGTGCATAATCACTTGGGTAAGCATTCTAGTTAGCATGGTGACATTTTGAGATTTAGATTCATCTGTATCTGTCGTTTGATCCTTGATTAGTAATGTCTGGATTGCCTGTGGTAGGGGTTTAATTCCAGGTTGGCATTAAACATTTGAATTAGTCAACCAATGTGTTTTGAAGCTGAAAGGCTATTTCTAGAAGATATTATATAATTATCTTATGTCAGATAAAAACTTGGTGTTTACCAGATATCTGCAACCTCCCCCAACCCAAAGATCTCATGCTTACCTTCACTGGAAGGTTTAAGATGTGACAATCTTAACAGATCTTTGTGAGACCAGCCATTTCTTTGTTTATACTTTGTAACTGCCAAAGCAAGGGCCATGCCCCCCTTTTCATTGTACCAGTCTGCTATAGCCTTCCGGAGGGCACGACCCCACATGCCACATTTCATGCTTTCCTTCAGATCTTTCTTAAACTGGATAAAAGTAAAGAGATGTGTAGGAATGCGACAAACTTCAGAAACAGCTTTAAATGCTGCTTGTTTTGTGCTTATGTCGGAACACTGAGAACAAATGGCAAGTGCAAAGAGCATAGGCTCTTGCTTTGCGGTTCTGCCTTCTTGACTAAATGACTTTATTTCCTGGATCACTTCACATCCTCTTCCATCTTCAATCAGTCTAATTAAAGCTTCAGCATTTTCAAGGCCCAACTTCTGTTCTTTGATATAATAAGTCCCACCTTCAGAACCAAAACATAAGAACCGGTGTAGTCGATTCATATCAGTGACTTGCCATACATATCCATCTTCAGAATTGGTTATCTGTTTCTCATTCAGTGGTTGCATTTGGTTTACTGATTCCTCCATTTTTCTGTCTTTTAGGAAACCTATCAAAAAGCAAAATGTTATTATAGCTACAAAGAAAACAGTAAAATTACAAAACGGAAAACGTCTTTATTTTTGAAAACATTTATTAATCTATGCTTTTTGAAATCTGTTACAAAATCTTTGATTTTTTTTAAAAAAAGATTTTGAGAGCGTGTGTGCGCGTGCGCGCGCCAGCATACACATGCGCATGCGCACTCACAGGGGAGAGGGGCAGAGGGAGAAGCAGACTTCCCAGAGTGTAGAGCCTGCAGCTCAGGGCTCCATCCCAGGACTCTGAGATCACGACTTGAGCCGAAGTCCGAAGTCAGAGGCTTAACCGCTTGAGCCACCCAAGGTGCCCCTGTTACACAATCTTTTAACTTAACAAGTATTTTTTAAGCTCATTAAGTGGTAGCATGATAGCCAGAAGCAACTAGGTTACATTTCTGAGGCATAGTTTGTTGCTTCAGAGACTAAGCAGGCAGCTCAGCATGGGCTCTGGGGGCCTAGAAAGAGAATAAAAGGGTTAGTGAGGGCAGCTATGGTAGCTGAGGCTAAAAAAGATCTCTCTGAATAACTGGGCACGCAGTTTTGGTTGCATATCCAACATCCATTCCTTCCCTCCCCTTTTTTTCCAAGCAGGAAAGTTCTTCAGGGGAGGCTAGCCTTTTCTCCAGCCCTAAGGGATGAATCTTGATTGCTCTAAGCCAGTGGTTTTCAAACTGTGTGCATCAGATGTACTTGAATTGCTAGTTAAAACACAGAGTGGTGGGTCCCACCCACCATCCCCAAAGTTTTTCTTTCTTTTTTTTTTTTTAAGATTTTTTTATTGTTGTTATTTTTTTATTTGACAGAGAGAGAGTACAAGCAGGGGGAGCAGCAGGCAGAGGGAGAGGGAGAAGCAGGCTCCCTGCTCAGCAGGGAGCCCGATGTGGGGCTCGATCCCAGGACCCCAGGATCATGACCTGAGCCGAAGGCAGATGCTTAACTGTCTGAGCCACCCAGGCTCCCCTCCAAAGTTTCTTTTTTAATTCAGTATGTCTGGGGTAAGGCCTATGCATTTGTACTTATCACAAGTTCCCAGGTGATGCTCTCATTTCTTTGGCCATGTGACAAGTATAGGAAAGGGCATGTAACTGGCCACTGTGACACGATTAAGTCTGTAGAGAATACTTCTGAGATTTTCTTCACTCTTAAAAGTGGGCTTGGGCTCTTAAAAAGGATGTTCCCCTTTCTACCTTCAGACATTCATTTACAAGTGATGCTTGGAGCAGTGGGCTAGAGCCACAGGGGAGTCAGTATATGAAGACACACTAATTTATAAGCACAGTAGAACTGAAAAAAGAAAAAATTAGAATCTGGGTCCCTGGTATCTTTGAGCTACCTGGAAATGCCTTACTCACACATTTCATAATATATCATAAATGTATCCTTATTGTTTAAGCCATTTGTAAGTTTTCTGTTACCTATGGTTGAGAGCATCCTAATTGATTAAATTCCTATCACTATGCTCATTTATCGCTTATGTGATCTGTAACTACCTGTGCTTTCCTCCTTCCATTATCCCTAAAGCTACTAGAACTAGCTGTAAGACAGCAGTATCCCTTTTTATCCTCCTAATGGAGCAACCACAACTGTCCACTACTTTTATCAGTCCACTGCTACTCTTACTACAGTAGAGCTGCTTATCCAGGTGCTCCAAGTCTCCTGCCTATACCATTATAGTGCACTGCACTAGGCTTCTCCCCATGGCAAACAAAACAAAACAATACAACCAACAACAACAAAAAAAACTTAAGCAGCATTTACTGCATATTATGTGTAAGACATTAAAGAAATTCCTGTTCAATTAAAAAGATTTTTTTTTTAATTTCCCCCATCCCCCCAAAAAGGTTTTTTTCTTGCCCTTAGAAAAACCAGATTCTGTTTGGTGAGGCAGAAATATATACATATACAAAGCCAACTGTAATTAAGTGCTTTAATAAAAAAGTACTGTGTGAGTCAGCAGAGGAGAATAAAATAATGCTGTTTCAGTAATACAAAAAGACTTGTGCAGAGAAGGCAAACTGAAAAACTGGTATATTAAGTTTGGGGGAATGTGTTCCAGAAAGGGATTTCTGAAATCTTGCTATCTTTAGATTTTAGAAAAAGAACTAAGTATACTGGCACAGCTATAAAGAAATGACAGGTAAGGTAGTAACTTAAAAAGCAACACAAGGTAAAAGAAATTTTGTTTTGAGGATGATACAAGTTTGAACATGTTTATATATTGTGGGTAAGCCTTAAGATGGAATCCTGGTGAATATTAATAATTAAGAGCTAGGGAAAGGGGCGCCTGGGTGGCTCGGTTGGGTGTCTGCCTTCAGCTCAGGTCATGATCTTGGGGTCCTGGGATGGAGGCCCACATCAGGCTCCCTGCTCAGTGGGGAGTCTGCTTCTCCCTTCCCCCTGCTCCTGCTCTCTTTCTCAAAAATAAATAAATAAAATCTTAAAAAAAAAGAGCTAGGGAGAAAAGGGCCCTTTTTCAAGGAGAAAGAGAAGGAGGGGTACATAGCAAACCAGAACAGTAGTATCATGGACCATAGGGAAGAGAATTTCAAGGAGTCAGTGGCTGGTAATTGCCAAATGCTCAGAGATGAAGTAAAATAACTCGGGAAAATGACTACTGGATTAGCAAACAGTAGTGATGAGGAAGGGCAACTGTAGTAGAGTTCTGCAAGAGAGAGCCTGATTACAGTGGTAAGATTAGTAGGAGTATGCAATGAGTGAGAGACTTCAAAGGTGGACTACTCTTTTGGGACGGTAACAGAGAAGATGAGAACACGAAGAAAAATCTTTTTACCTTTCTAGATGAGAAGACACTGAGGCTGAAGTTGAATGATTCAATTTGGAGAGTGGAAGACAGTAAAGAAAGAATATAACTGAGGGAATGAGATCACTAAAAGTGGAACAGAATGAGCTTTAGAGCATCCAGGTTGAGACTGGCCTATTGACAGCAAAAGAGGTATCTCCTTCACTAAGGGTGAAGATGGGTTTGAGAAAAGAGAGAAGAATAAGGAAATTGAGGAAGTTTCCAATGTGAGAAGTCTGGTATGCAAGGGAGCAATGAAGTTGGGTCTCAGAATGGTGTGGGGATAAATGCACTGGAGAATGGAAACCCTCACATTTTGAATGTGACTGTAGGTGGGGAGGGGGGTGTTGGAAATAAACAGCATCATATTTCAAATACAGTTCTGGTATAAAGTAGCTTATGTTAGGGCAGACCTAGGCCTCAGGTGTCAAGTGTAATGATCATATTATATTAGTCATTAAGGACTGATTTATAGTTACCCAGTGCAGTATAGGCTGAAACTCCTGGTGCAACAGATGATGCTTCTGCTATTTATTCTTACCCTTTTCAATATGGCTTCTTATCTGCCTTTCAATCAAAAAAAACTTTGAGAATAAAGTCAGGCTTCTCAAAGACTGACACCTTAACTGCTAATTCCAGTAGAAAATTTTCTATTATTTTGACTTTTACACTGCATTTGACATTGCTAGCTTCATCTCTAAGCTTTTACAAAAATACCCTTGGGTGGTACTTTAACCTGGCTATTCCTGCTTATTAGTTGTATTTGTTAGATGAATAATATTGAAATGATACTCAATATCAAATTATACTAATAAAACAGCTTTCCTGAACCAAAACCCAAGAGGTGTGATTTAAAGGTCCCAATCCAAATCTCAAAATTCCCTCCCCTCCAAATTCTTTCCCTTGTTATTATTCTTTGTATGTCTAGCTAATATTAGTTCCCTTAAGAGCAGGGATCTGGTTTAATTGTGTATCCCTTCTCTGAACCTAGAACACCACTTAAGTAATGCATATTTGAGGATAACTAAGCAGTATTAAAGTGATTTTCTGAACCATCTAAGAATCATGTATGACTGGTTTTTCTTTCCTGTAACACATTTATTTTGAAAATAAGACTCAACATGTGCAATTAAAAATGTAATTCAAGCCTTTAAGATAAATTCTGTAATCAAGAAAAAATATACTACATACAGGTAGTGGATATACAATCAAGAAAAATTAAACGTGAAAAAGTTACAAAGAGGAAGTAATGAGTACGGAGTAAAAATGTCTTTTGAGCAGAACAGTATCTCTTTGTAAGTTTTTCTAATATATTTAATATTAGGTATTCAAGTTATCTTTTGTTGAGCAAGCAGAAAAATGAACTTTTAAATCTAGGGTAGATGCTTAAAAGCAATCCCTAAATGTAATCCTTGTAATCCCTATTATAAGAAATGTAGTTACTTACTCATTGCCTTATCAAAGGAATCTTACTCTTGCATATGTTAAAAACAACCCGAAGACCTACCCTTTAAACATTTCTGCAGGAAAAAAGGCTCAGCTTTTCACATGCTTCGCTGACTATTCTTTCCAGGATGCAACATAAAACAGTGGAACAGATCACATGAATGGCCCCTCTCTACTCATTTGTGTAAATTTGCCACAATCAGATTTTTAAAAGTGAAATATGAAAAGCGGAATGGCAGCAGTTCTAAGCTACTCTCCTTGTCCCTAAGTGCTGATATATAAATTAACTTTAAAATTGGCTGGGTGATAAGACAGTGGTATGATAAAGAGTATCTAGTTTTTGTCCATGTTTCTTGGCAGGGCTTCAAAAATCCTTGGAATTTCCAGATTGATAGGAGTCTTTGTCATGCTAATGTGGCGATTCATTCTGGGCTTCAGGATGGGGGCTGGTCACCGGAAAGACCAATCATTTGATTAAAGAGTTGGAATTCTGGGCCAGATCAAACACCCCAGGAGGGGTGTAGGGCCCAAGGTTGGGCTCAACCACATAGTCAACCAGTCACAATCAATCATGCCCCATAATAAAATCCCATGTACAAACTCTGAACATCGAAGTTCAGTGGAGCTTCCTAACTGGTTAAGAAACTGATGTGTTGGGAGTTATGAACTGCCAGGATTCAACACTGAGGGTATTCCCTCTCTTGCCTCTAGACTTTGGCCTATATGTGACTTCCACTTGGCTGTTCCTGAGTCATATCCTTTGTATTAAAACTATAATCATAAGGATAGTGCTTTTACTGAGTTATGTGAGTCATTCTAGTGAATTATCGACCCTGGGGGGTTGTGGGAAGACTTATTGTAGTTGGTTGCATAGACTAGGGACCCTACTCTAGCTGGTGTCTGAAATAAGGGCAGTCTTGTTGGGGATCTTGCCCTCTAACTTGTGGGATCTGAAGCTAACTCTGGAACTGAACTGAACTGCAGGACAGAGTCTGTGACAGAGAACTGATCTCAAAACAGACAACAAAGGCAAAAGTAACAAAAGAAAAAAGATAAACTGGATTTCGTCAAAATTTAAAACTTGTGTTTCAAAGGATACCACCAAGAATGTGAAAAGAGATCCCATGGAATGGGAGAAAATACTTGCAAATCATACCATAAGGAACTTATATCTAGAATATATATAAAAAAAACTCCTAACTCAATAATAATAAAATAACCCAATTAAAAAATAGGCAAAGCATCTGAGTAGGCACTTCTTCAAAGATATACAAATGGCCAATAAATACATAAAAAGATGCTCAATATCAGTACTCATTGATGTGGAGAACAAAGGAGAAAGAAATACAGAAAAAATTAAATTTCCTTTGCAGCCCATTGACAAGTACTTGGGACAGGCAGAGAGAACTTGGTATCAAGGAGCTTAGGTAGCTGCTTCAACGTTAATAAGGCAAAAGGCAACCTTAGCTTGACATTAGCCCAACCTCTAGGATCCCATCATAATCCTTTTGAAAATTTCCTTTATCTCTATCCCCCTCCTCCAGATATATGTTAGCAATCATCCTCCAAGCATATGGCCTCCTGATATACATCTGAGTCTCATAACTAAGGTTTTATTAGACAGTAATAAATGACATTTTCCTAACAGCTAGCCCCTCAAGGTCCTGGAAACCTTGCTTTCAAATTCCTTGGAGACTTATGCTATCCCTAACACCTTCCCAATTTGAAAGTATATAATCAGCCACTCCTCACAACCCCAATTCAGCTCTTTCTGCCCACGGGTCCTGTTCCTATAGTTAAATAAAACCACCCTTTCTGCACTAAAGCCATCTCAAGAATTCTTTCTTGACTGTTTGCTCCTGAACCCCAACAGTTCATATCACTCATCAGGGAAATGCAAGTCAAAACTGAAATGAGATACTACTTCACACTCACTAGGATGGCTACAATGAAAATGACAGTAAGTGTGGGTAAGGATCTGGAGAAATTAGAACCCTCATACATTGCTAGTGGTAATGTAAAATGATGGATCATATGGTAACTCTATATTTAACCTTTTGAAGAACTGCCAGTCTGTTCTCCGAAGTGGTAAGGGGTTTCTTTTTGGTGTGGTGAAGATGTTCTGAAACTAGATAGTGGTGATGGTTACACTGAGATAGGGAAACTGAAGGGACTCCATGAAGAACTGCTTTTTTGCTCCTTTTCCTGCTTCTACTCTTGCTAGGACCTGCACCCCCACCTTATACATGTATGCCTTATACTTATAGTACAAAAATGTATGCCCTTCTTGTAAGGGTCCAGGAGTTAATGATTTCTTTGAAGTCTTCCATTACAATAAACAGGAGTGACAGGGCAAGGTTGTCATGTACATTTTGCAGACCACTGACTCTAGACACCCTGACGCCAAGCTTCCTGGTGTAAGTGACTTAAGGAGGGCACCTGAGCACTCGTCCTTGTTTTGCCCAGTTTCTGGATGTCTGAGAAGACATGCACACCAGATCACAATCCTCAATAAAAACCCCATCCCCCAAGCAAAACAGACTCACTCTCCTTTCCTTTTGGAGTCTCTCAGATACTGTGTCTCTATCTGTCCTCTCTCTGTATCTTCAATAAACTCTGCTCCCACTTCCTCTCAAACGGTGTTTGATTTCTATCCTTTGTAAAACCAAGGACCCTCTTGGCTGGTCCTGCAGGACTCCTTCTGGTTCCATGGACTCAGTCTGCCTATATCAACACAAGTCTGTGAATATATTAAAATTCACTGTATGACATATTTTAAAAATAGTGAATTTCATGACACAGGAATTCTGTCTCAAAAATCTGTCATTAAAAAAATGAAAACTAAAAATTGACTCTATTAAAATATATCCAGGAAGTTATTTAAATAAATAGACATTCAAATGATATTTAACCCTGTATTTTTTATATTTGTCTTCAGAAAGCAATTTGAGATACACAGACATATACAGGACCTTAATCTCCCCTTTCCCCAACTCCCATCATCTCCCTCCTCAAAGCTTAAGCTCCATTGTCAGTGATTTAGAAGGCATTTTGGGCAGTGAGTGAGGTCAGAGCCTGGTCATCAATTAATCCCCTCCTGAATAATCAAGTGTTGTAAATCCAGATTAACAACAACAACAAAAAAAGATAGTTAATTCTTTGGGTTGGCCTGTCCTATCCAGTGCTCTTAAAGCACACTACTCCAAAGACTTTAATAGAGCTAAAGTTGTTTTAAACTTCAGTAAATTAAAAGTTAGGGAAGAATTAAACAGATCATAGTATTTTTAAAGGTATGGCCACGATTTGAAATTGGTTGTGGCCATTTTATACATTGCCCACTTCTCTCTTTTTTTTTTTTTTTAAGATTTTATTTATTTGACAGAGAAAGACACAGCGAGAGAGGGAACACAAACAGGGGGAGTGGGAGTGGGGCCCATTTCTCTCTTAATATTGAATGCAAAAATCAGTGAACACTAGTAATTAATACACAATATGTAATAGCACTTCTTTCTGCTGTGTTCATTAGAACATTTATAGTTATCTTTTTTTAAATTTTTTTAAGACTATTTATTTACTTGTCAGAGAGAGGAGAGAGAGAGCAAGCACAATTAGGGGGAGCTGCAGGCAGAAGGAGAGGGAGAAGCAGGCTTCCCGCCCGATGCAGGACTTGATCCCAAGACTTTGGGATCATGACCTGAGCCGAAGGCAGAAGCTTAACTGAATGAGCCACCCAGCCGTCCCAATAGTTATCTTTTAACAGTACTAATATTATTTCTTGGGTTACTGTTTTTCTTAAATGTACACATCTGAGTATCTTTCCAAAGTCTCTTGATCATTTTCCAAAGTCTCTTGATCTCTTGATAACCATCGTTATTTGAAAATGCTTTCATCCCAAGAGGTCAAACAAGTTTTGCAGCTTAATCCTTTCTAAATGAAGTCAAAGCTGACATACATCTATGAGCGTGCAAGACAATTTAAAAGAAACATTACTGCAAAAACTGAGGCCACAAATTCAAACAACTGTATCATTCCTGGTAGTGTACCTGAGTTGATCAAGTCAAATGGGATGCAATAAAAAGTGGTGAGGAACTGTGGCAAACATGACAGCATGCCATCCTGAAAGGCACACACTTTCAGCCAACTGGCTGCCATGTAGTAGGGACCTTGTATTACCAAATCTTCTTATTTTTCTCAAAGACCCAGAAATCTGGATTTTCATGTGAAGTTAGGATTAAATGTTAACATAACTGAAGAAATTTTAACCCTCCTTTCTGGTTACTTCTAGGTTGTGTAAAGGGCTAAATTTTCAGTTCGGTCTTTCTGCAACAGGCACCATGTTAAGTTGGATATCAAATAAATGTTAGTTATGAGTACATATTCAGCACAGAAAACACTTTCAAGTTCACAGTAATATTATACGTTAAAATATGCCACAAACCGTCACAAACAGCTTTGGGAGGAAATACAGCTAGACTCTTGTGCCTCACAAACTTTTCCACTTAGTGTACTTAACGGAACAAATAAGGAACAGAAATCCTCCCCCCTCCAAAGTTTCAAATTAAAAAAAAAAAAATCAAACACTTGATACGAACTTCCATTTCTACTCCATAATATAGCCATGCCCCACCCCTTTTTTAAAAGTAATCTCTACGCCCAATGTGGGGCTCGAACTCACAATTCGTAGATCCAGCGTTGCACGCTCTACCGACTGAGCCAGCCGGGCGCCCCATAGCCACGCTTGTTTTAATATAAAAACTGTTCTGTTGTTTCCCTCAGTAATATTTGTCATGTTTATTTTGTGGCTTCACATAGTCCGTAACACAATGCTCGCTAACTCTGAGGTGTAAGTCAGTTTTGTCTACTGAAGTATTTTTGTCTGGAATCCAAAGGCCCTTCTTGGAATTCAGAGCTTCAAGGAGTTGATGCATAAATACACATACTCCTTAAGATTTTACTCTTTATTCTGCAAAAGCCTGCTGAATGAGGGCAATTTCACGGTTTAGCGAAAATAGGCATTTTGGGGTTAACTCCTCATTTAATCTTAGAAACACTACAAATTATTTTAAATTAATACACTACGTCTTTTTCAACCTCCTTTTCTTTGAGGCATCTATCATCCCCACGAACTACAGAACAGATCTTCCTCTCGTCATTCCCTCGAGGACAAATTCACCTTCTGTCTCCCCACAAAGATTCCTCTTCCCAAACCCCAAATCCGGGGCAACGCCTCTCGGCGCAGAAGCCGCGGGAGGAGGAGGAGGAAGAGGAGGAGTAAAGCTAAAGCAGGCCCTCCGGACGCTGGCCTGTGGAAAGCTATGCGAGCACAAGACGGAGCGGTGCGGGATTTGGGAAGGGCCCACCCTCGGGAGCGAACGAGCCGGGCCAAGCGAGGCTGTGCCCGCAGAGATGCTGCTTCCGCTATCCAGCAACGGCAGGACGCAGAGGCAGGGCGGGGGAGAACGATGGTTTGGCGAAGTGTTTGCTCTGGCCTCAGCCGCCGGGATGCTGGATGAGGGACATGGAGGATCAGCCAAACCCTGCGCGTCCCCGGGGCAGCTCAGACCGCACAAAGGGCCCCAGCCGGCCTCCCGCAGTTTCCTCACCTATGCTTGGCGGCCGACCCTCCGAACCCGCAGCGCCACCGGGAGAAGCCCTGCGCGGTGCGTGGAGACGATAAGAAGCTGCTGCAACCCCACGGCCGGTAACTGCTCCAACTCCACCGCCGCCGGGGACTCCAGGCTCGGCTCCCCGGAACGAGCCCCGCCCCTCTCCTTTTGCCCCACCCCTGGCTGGAGAGGATCCCGGATGTTACCTCCTACGGCGCTCTGAATCCCCGCCCTTTCTTCTTAGGCCCCAGCCCCTTCCGAATCCGCTACGGGTCCTGCACGGCCTAGGAAGAGTTTCTCTGTCTCCTGGGTGGCTAGAGCG
Source organism: Phoca vitulina (assembly GCF_004348235.1). NCBI lineage: Eukaryota > Metazoa > Chordata > Mammalia > Carnivora > Phocidae > Phoca > Phoca vitulina. The sequence goes on along the minus strand of NW_022589729.1, from coordinate 14,927,106 downwards.
TCCTCCCGCGCTCTGTCGCGCTGCAGGTGACGGCGCCCGGAGGCTGTCGGGAAGTAGGCGGGGTGACGTGGGATTGACGAGCTCCGCGGCGGGTTTGCCGAGATCAGTGGCTGGCTGCAGCTGGTGTTGGGGGGCGGCCAGAGCTTGAGGTGGAGCGGGGCGGTGTGTGGCCGGGGCCATGACGGGCAATGCCGGGGAGTGGTGCCTCATGGAAAGCGACCCCGGGGTCTTCACCGAGCTCATTAAAGGATTCGGTGAGAGCCAAGGGACAGTCCTGGGCCGGGGGTCACGGGAGGAGGCCCAAGCTGGGCATGGAGTGGTTCTCTGCGGCCACCGCCGCCTCGCGTCTGAAGGGAGGCGACACCAGAAACCTGGATCGCGGAGGTCTCTCGCCCCTTCCTCAGTCCTGGGCAGTCGCGTTTCCGCAGTAAATTTGAGAGCCACATCACGAGGGCAGGGATCGTATCTGTCTTGTGCACTGTCGTATCCTCAGGACTCGGCACTCAATTACTTGTTAATTGACTTGAGCGCTCCCCGCCCCGCCCTTAACGCACATCTTTCCCTTTGCACCGTCGCTTCTCTGGGGCGCGTTCCCCTTACCCGGCAGGTGTGTCTAGATGCACGTTCTCAGGCCCTCAGTCCTGCAGGAAAAGCTAGGGTGTGCCTCCTCGACGGTGGGGTGTGTATGGCCCAAGCCGCGCAGGAACCCGAGATTCTGGTTACTCAAAGCAGAACACCTTGAGTGTGTGAATAGCTCTGCGGACGTTCACACACGCTGACTGCATGGGACTGACAAGCCACTTCGCTAGTTCTTCTCCCTGCTCGTTTTTTTGGCTTCCGGTAAAGCGTGGTTTCTTGAGCTAGTGCTCTAAACTAGAGGCCACATGCTTTCCTCAGGTTTTTTTCTGGCCGTGTTCCTTGTCTTACATCCTAAATAGCATATTTGACTTTTTATCCTTCCTTGTCCTTGTACCCATCCTTTTCTTTGGGCAGTAACTTTATTGCTACATTTCTTCAAGTATTAATTCTAGCTATTATGTTAAAATTTGTACTCGGGATAAAAACTAAACGTTGATATAGATACTGTCTATTGTGCATAGCTGAATATTTGGAATATAATTTATCAAGCATATATTGTTTACCTACTATATCTCAGGCACGCTGGTTGGGCTTGGGAATTTTCAGTGTGAATAAACCATGACTGCTCTTCTAAAGATATGACGCTCAAATTAATATGGTGTATTAATTGCCATGTTAGAGCATATACAAAATGTTATGGGAACACACGTTATGGAAGAACACAGGCAAAGAAAAACAAAGTGTAGTAATGTTAAAGTATACGCCATAGGAAATAGCAAAGTGACAGAAAACACATAATGTAACAGACAAGAGGACTATTTGAATCTGAAGCTGAAAAGTAAACTGAGGCCAGATTGTATGCTGAGTTGTATAGTTTGTCACTGGGGACTTAACTGCCAAAGATATTGAATGCTGAAATGACGTATATATAATTAAAAGGGTTTACTATGTGTAGTGTGCAGGGTGGAGTGGTATGAAGGGAAAGAAGCTAGAAGTCTCTTAAAATGGTTGGAGTTAGGTGATTAGCTTGACATAAAGTAATGGGTAAAGAGGAGGAGGTTGTTGCAGTAATTTTGCTCTATTTAAATCAACAGGACTGCTGACTGACTGGATGTAGGGGAAAGTGTGAAAATGACTCCATGGTTTCTAGCTTGAGTGGCTGGTGAAGCTTGATGAACAAGCTTGATGGACAAGAAAATGAATTCATTTTTGGGTATTGAGTTTGAGATGTCTGCAGGTTTAGCCATAATATTTACTTTCAAAACCTTAACTATTATGACATAACTAAAGTTAACTTTAAGAAATATTATACTAGGCAAGTTTGTTTTTAAATTAATCCACTCCATTAACAGCTATTGCTTCAGTTCCATATGTATAGAAAACTTATAATTGAAAATGATTAAAAGTCATGCATAAGACAGTGATATGTAAATGTATCTTCTGCACTGGCACATATAAAAAGTGAAGCAATTGCTATTAATAGATTGGTTACATTAGCAGAAAAACTTTGCAAAAAGTTAAATGATGGAAGTTGTATATCATCATCAGATACTACAAAGAGAAAATAAGTTTATTCCAAGCATTTCCATTTTTTTTCTTATCCAATTCATGGATTTAAAAAGCTTTTTGAAGTTCATTCTTTAAAAAGTGGACAATCTTACTGTGTTATGAATGCTATTGTCAATTTATTTTGAAAGTTTCTTCACTGGAGGGGAAATATTTGTGGTGTCAGTGAATATATAAATACAAATTTTAGTGGAATATAACGTCATGGTAAAACAAGACTCTTTTTTTGTTTTTTAAAGATTTATTTATTTGAGAGAAAGAGTGAATGCGTGTGTGCGAGTGTGGGGAGGGGCAGAGGGAGAGAGAGACTCCTCAAGCCGACTCCTGCCTCAAGCCAACTCCCGGGTGAGCACAGAACCCAATGCAGATGCGGAGCTCAATCTCATGACCATTAGTTCATGACCTGAGCTGAAACCAAGAGTGGGCCACTTAACCGGCTGAGCCACCCAGTCGCCCCAAAAAGCAAAGTTCTTATTAAGAAACTGATGGAGCAGAACTTAAACTTTTAATTGGTGTGGTACATACATAATTCGTAAATGCACCAAAACAAGCTATGATGATCTACTGATTAAAAACAGAAGCTGTAAACTTCTGTTTCCAGCCAAAATGGAATAACAGGGACTGCATTTACTTTTCCTACAACAAATCAATGACCCCAACTTTTCATTTCAAGAAACTAGAAAAAGAAGAGCAAATGAAACCTGAAGTAAGCAGATGAAAGGAATAATACAGATCAGAGTTGAAATTAGTGAAACAAAAAAGAAAAATAGTGGAGAAAATCAATGAAACTAAAAGCTGGTTTCTCAAAGATCAATAAAATGGATAAACCTTTAGTCAGCCTGATCAGAAAAAGGAGGAGAGGGGCGCCTGGCTGGCTCAGTTGGTAGAGCATGTGACTCTTGATCTCGGTGTTGTAAGTTTGAGCCCCATGTTGGGTGTAGAGATTGCTTAAAAATAAAATCTTAAAAGTAGAGGAGACACAAATGACCAATATTAGGAGTAAGAGGATATCACTATAGATTTTATAGATTAAAAAAGATAAGGGAGTATTCTAAACATCATTATGACAATAATTTGACAACTTGGGTGAAATGTATAAATTTCTTGAAAGACAAAAATTACCAAACCTCAAACAAGAATAGATAACCAGTATAGCCTTATATTTATTAAATAAATTAAAATTATAATTTAAAATCTCACAATGAAAACTCTAGCCAAAATTGCTTCACTGGTAAATTATTTCAAATATTTCAGGATTAAGTAATACCAATTCTACACAAACTTCCCCCAAAAAATGGAGAAGAAGGAATATTTCCCATCTCATTCTCTGAGGGCCATCATTATCCTAACACCCAATCCAGACAAAGGCATTACAAGAAAAGTAAACTGCAGACCTAACTCCATCATCAACATATATATAAAAATTCTAAACAAAATTTTAGCAAATCAAATCTAATAGTATATTAAATGGACAATATATCATGACTGAGTGGGATTTATCCTGGGAATTCGATGTTGGTTTAACATTTGAGATTCAATGTGATTTACCATATTAACAAACTAATAAAAACTATATGATTATCTCAATAGACACAAAAAGCATTTGATAAAATCCAACATCTGTTAAGAAATATGTACTATTATATTTTATCCTGTTTGCCAGCTAATGAGTTAGCCTGCCACTGTTTTATAAAGGATTGTATTATTGATATATTGATAAAGAGGTAAAGAATTGTATTACTGTTGGCACAGTAAGCAGCAGGAGATTCACGATTGTGTTGGTTCCTTTGTCTTACAGGTCCATGGGAGTGAAGGTGGGTCCAGGTGGATGTTGCACACATGGGTCTATGTCATGGCTAAGGAACCCTGAGCTTAGGGAACTCCCAGTTTTATTAAAGAGGTTGCTAACAAACCTGATCTACCTTTAGCTTTAGGAAGATTCTATGGATAGCAAATAAGTCTTGTCTCTGCACCAGGAGGAGACGCTTTGTCTTTTAAGTCTGTTTATTAAAATAACGTCCTTGGAAAGGTAGTCCAGAACTCTCAGAAGACAAGCAGAAACAGGAGAAACTCATTGAAAGTTGTCTCTCAACAAAATCCATTCTTGTTTTCTATACCAAACATGCCTTTCCCTCAGCTACTCTGATTAATCTGACCTGACCCACAGGGCTGGTACCAAATCTATTTAATTTATCTCTTGTAGTGTTTACATTAGAAAGCAGGTGGCTTTCTCCTTAAATTTTTGTATTGACTTTTCATCTTGGCTTAAGGCATGAACTCAGGTATAGCAGGATATTTTAGTGATTGCACGGACTCCTCCTGGGCTTGCAAGGAAGAAGTCTTGCAGAATTCCATCATCCACAACTCTGGCCCAGGAGTTGAGACAAATCTGAATGACTTTTGGGGCCAACATAGTGTTTCCTTGACAAGAAGGTCAGTTATCACTTCTCTTGAGGTGCATGTTCCCTGTTTTGAGGAGAGAGGCAAGTTAATGCCTGGCTTTCACACAAGAAGTAAAAGTATACTTATGAGAGTGCACCTGGTACCCCTAGAAACAAGTATTGCTTATAATCGTTGGGGCCCCCAAAATGGAACCCTCTCATTAGGGATACAAATTAACAGCTTTCCAACTTGAGGTTCCCAAATAGTTGAGTCTAGTCCTTGTTTTTGGAGTGCTTGCCTGGAGTGCCCACAATCCACTTTTTCCTGTTTGGTCACATCACTAACTAACATGGAATGACACGATTAAGGAAGATATCTGGGACTATTTTTTTGTAGGAGGTACAGAAGCTGGGGCCATGCTTTTACTTCTGGTAGACTTGGTGAGGTTAGGGGATTGGAAGATAGCATTAAATTTAAATTTAAGGCACTGGCAACAGTTAGGGAGGGCCCCACCAGGGTATTTTTCTTGGGGAGAAATGCTCCAGGTATATTTTTAAGAGAATTATTTTGAAATTAGTTTTTGAATAGAACTATTTTATGGAGTCATCATAAAATCATACATCATTGTATCATGATGCAAATGTGTCAATACGTAAATATTTCAAACATATTTTAATTTTAGTACTTCCTTTCGCTTTGGAGTAGTGTTCCGGTTTGGATGACAGATTCTATGGTCATCCTATTTAAGACCCAGTTCAATTATCCAGGAAAGTTTCTCTGATCAGCAAAGGTAGCAGTGGTCTCTCCTACCTCTTAACTTCCAGAAGGCTCTCCAGTGTACCTTTCATATGCAAACTATGTATGCTGCATTGTCTTTGAATTGTGTATACTTGTTTCCTACTAGCTGTGAAGCCCTTTCCCTCCCTCGCTCCTTCCCTTCCTTTCTTCCTCTAACCCCAGTGTTGGGCTGGAATTTAGGACCCTGAGATAAAGAGTAACAGGCTCTACTGACTGAACCAGCCAGGCGCCCCCTAGTTGTGATGTTCATCCGTTCCTTCATTCATTCATTTTGGCGCCCCCTAGTCGTGATGTTCTTTTATTTATTTATTCATTTATTCATTTATTCATTTATTTATTTATTTATTCGCTCGCTTGCTTGCTTGCTTGCTTGCTTGCTTGCCAGAGAGAGAGACAGCGAAAGAGGGAACACAAGCAGGGGGGAGTGGGAGAGGGAGAAGCAGGCTTCCCGCTGAGCAGGGAGCCCGATGCGGGGCTCGATCCCAGGACACTGGGATCATGACCCGAGCTAAAGGCAGACGCCCAACGACTGAGCCACCCAGGTGCCCCTAGTTGTGATGTTCTTAAGTACTGTGACAATAGTTTATTATTTTCTGTCCTTGCCAGGGCCTAGTACCATGCTTGGCACATAAAAGGTGTTTGTAAAATACCAATATTTTGTTAACTTTTTAAAGCCTCCCCCCACCCTGCCCCCATCTTTTTACTTAATACATGTTAGGGAGTCTGCGTTAGGGGATTCTTTATATTTAGTGTTTAATAATGTATACCTAACAAGAACTGTGTGGATTGGATGAAGCAGGGAGTAGGAATACCCTTGTTTTAACACAAGGAAAGTGAGGCTCAAAAACATTATGTTCTTGCTCAAGGTTAAGAATTTTAAGGCAGTGCTGGGATTGGAACCCAGGTCTCTTTTTTTTTTTTTTTTTTTTAAAGATTTTATTTTTATTTATTTGAGACAGAGAGAATGAGAGAGAGAGAGCACATGAGACGGGGGAGGGTCAGAGGGAGAAGCAGGCTCCCTGCCGAGCAGGGAGCCCGATGTGGGACTCGATCCAGGGACTCCAGGATCATGACCTGAGCCGGAAGGCAGTCGCTTAACCAACTGAGCCACCCAGGCGCCCCTGAACCCAGGTCTCTTGAATCACTGCTTCTTCCTCTTTCCTATACCATGCATTATTTGAAATTGAGTGTACATAAGGGGATTATTAGATATTGAGTGTATATAAGGAGATAGATACTAAGAGTTGAATATTGTTTTCTTTACGCAAAGAGATGTGTGTGTGTTTAGCATAAGGTTGTTTAAACAAGTGTGACTACTTGAAATTCACCCTATGCAGAAGATTTTGGGACATGTTTATTCAATGGATTTTTGTTGTTGTTTTAGTATGATATGTGCAATGTTTTAATGTTTGGCCTCTTTACAATTGATTTCCAATAGCAGTAACCAGTGTTAACAGTCGCATTAGTGGACACCTGGGTGGCTCAGTCGATTAAGCTTCTGCCTTCGACTCAGGTCATGATCCCAGGGTCCTAGGATCGAGTCTCGCATTGGGCTCCTTGCTCATCAGGGAGCCTGTTTCTCCCTCTGCCTGCCACTCCCCTGCTTGTGCATGCTCTCTCTCTCTCTGACAAATTAAAAAAAAAGAATAGTTTCCGGGACGCCTGGGTGGCTCAGTGAGTTAATCGTCTGCCCTTGGCCCAGGTCATGATCCCAGAGTCCTGGGATCAAGTCCCACATTGGGCTCCTTGCTCAGCGAATAGCCTGCTTCTCCCTCTTCTTGGTGCTCCCCCTGCTTGTGCGTGCACTCTCTCTTTCTACCTAGCAAATAAATAAATAAAATCTTTAAAAAAGACCCCAAAAAACAATTGCATTAGTGTCCTTTCATGCCCTTTTCAACACTCATATAAATATAGGTTCACACTTACAAGGCTTTTTCCTCCAACTTCCTATGTGTGAATGTCTTGCAACATGTTTTCTACTACAGACAACCTAGTAACTCTCCCTTGTACATATATCTTTAATACAAGAGTAGGTACTTAATAGGTATTTGCTGAACAGAGCAAATTGAGTCCTGGGATGGTATGAATGCCCAAAGTCATGTAGTTGGTTGACCCACCTTTTTTTTTCCTCCCCAGGTCAAAGGCTTCTCTAGCTTTTACTTGAAAATAATCTAGAATATTAAAAAGTGTCCAGACTTTGGAACCAGATGTGGGTTTTAATTAGTTTTTTGGCATATACTGGCTGTAGTGAATTTAGGCAAGCCACTTAACATCCCTAAAATACTTTTGTATAATACTTGCCTTGCGGTGATTAGGGAAGTGCATTTAAAGCACTTTACAGATAAAAGGCATGGTAAATATGGCTGGTTTTTGTATTGTGATAATATTAATTAACAGTTAGTAAACCCTTATAGGGTGCTGTATTAAATGTGTCTCATGCATACTAAATTATCTCATTGATTCCTCATAACAACTCCATGAGTATGGGGAACAGAGAGGTTAAATAGTCATACAGCTAGTAAATGGAGGAGCTGGGATTCAAACCCTGGCATTTTTGAAGCCAACATCTTAACCAGTACACTTTTACTATGATACGTCTACTAGGACAGGGTTTCTCAACCTTGGCAATGTTGACAATTTGGGCCAGATAATTCTTTGCTGTTGGTGGCTGTCCTGTGCAGTGTAGGATGTTTAGCATCTCTGGCCTCTATCCATTAGATGCCAAGGCCTTCCCACTGGTGACAGTAGTGACAATAAAAATGTCTCCAGACATTGTAAAATATTTCCCGGGCAGCGGGGTGGGGGCAAAAAACATCACCTGATTGAGAAACACTGTCCTAAGGAAGGGTGTGTTTGGGGGACTCTGAGGTAGTTGAAAATAAAATTATATTAAAGACAATATAGAATTGGAATTTAGGAAAAGGGTCAGAACTAAACATGTGATATGAAAGTTACTGTTAAATGGTAGTTATTTATTACCACTTAAAAAAAAAGTATAGTTAAAGAAGAAAATGGTCAAGGGCAGAGCTAGGCAAACGGCAGTTGAGTGAAAAGAGCAAATGCAGAAGAGACAGAGATTGAGAGAGACTGAGAAGTCTGGGGTGGTGTTTCAGTGAAAATAAACTCTTGAAAATTCTTTAAATTATGAAAGTAATATGCTCCCATTATAAATAATTAGGAATTAGTAAAGGAAGTAAAAGGATTTGACTGTGAGCTTTATCAGTTTTACCATTTTAATTTGTCTTGTCTCATTGTCCCTAAATGTGCATTTCTTTCAGTTAGTATTTTATTTAATGGTGAAGGAAAAAAATGAGTTATTTCGTTTTCTAAAGAAATAATTTCCTATTTCAGGTTGCCGAGGAGCCCAAGTAGAAGAAATATGGAGTTTAGAGCCTGAGAATTTTGAAAAATTAAAGTAAGTATGATCTTAGTTGTGTTAAAAATAATATGTCTGTACTTTAAGCAGACTGTTGTCTGTTTATTTTACTTGGATTGCTATGGGCTGATTACATCATCTCCTTTAAGTCTTTCTTTGATCTTGTGAGATAGGTATTATTACTCTGTTTTATAACCCAGACCTGAGACTCAGATATAAGTAACTTTTAAAGGATTAAAAACTAAGTCTCTGTAATTCCATGTCAGAATTGGTTGATTGATTTTTTTACAATATTCACTTATAGATCAATAGGGTTAGATCGTAGAACACATTTTAACATTAAAAACGTGAGTAATAGGTTAGTCTACAAAAACATATTTAGTAGATAACATATATGAATAGTAATTCAGAACTTGTCTATATATTATCACATTGCTTCTTGGGGAGGTTACAGTTCAAATTCCAAATTTAGATGCCAGGAAGTATCTTCCTTTTCCCCCATCCTTCTGACTAGAATCACCTTTCTGAGACTCCCCTTACCCTCAATCTCCATGCCCCCAAGCATTGACCCTGTACTGTAAATAGAGGGCTAGAGGAATTTTCATTGGAGGGAGAATTCTTGGTTTCTTGGAATGTGACAAGGAGTAGGCTTCTAAAGGGGAAATGGGGACTGTAGGGATATAGCTACTGTTTTTAATAGTAAAGAGATCATTTGCTTCCCCCTACTTTCCCCTTCCCCACAGAAAGAGCAATGACTTGAGATGAAATAAGGGATTAACTCTGGCTGAGTAATCAGGAAAGGTTAGTTAAAAATGCATCATTTGAACTGTCTTCAAAGGATAGGAAAGGGTTTTGTTGCATGGAAGACAGTTATAAAAGACTGGAGAGAATCCTAAAGTGGTGATTTAATGTTTCGTGGGCAACAAGAGTTCTTTTAGGAAAGTGGATGACTTAATTATGTATAAGATGATAGCATCCATTCATACTGCAGTTTGACAATTTTTCATGAATCCAACAATTATATAAAGGTGACTTAATATATTTTGTAATATATATGCTATAAGCCATTTATCTATAAACATCCTACATGGACTTTATTCATATAGATTAGAATTCAGTCTAGGGTTAACAGCTTCTTTTAGTTCTGCTATGTTCTTATTTTTAGTTTTTAAGTGAAGTGATACAAGGCGGAAGTGAACAATCCAGATTTGACAATAAACCTTTCATTATAATTATTTTATCTAATGTAATTTTAAGGTTTATTAGCCATGTCATAGGCAACATTCTAGTGACTGTGAATAGCAATAGAAATCTTAAAAAGTTTTCTCAAACTTACTTTGTTTGCAATGTATTTGTTAAGTAGCTGCTAAAATGTAATGTATTGACAGCGTGTTCACAAAGAAGCAGGATTTGGTGTCACTAATTTGTATTTTATTTTGTAGGCCAGTTCATGGGTTAATTTTTCTTTTCAAGTGGCAGCCGGGAGAAGAACCCGCAGGCTCTGTAGTTCAGGACTCCAGACTTGACACGATATTTTTTGCCAAGCAGGTATGGTCCTTGGATACTCTGAAGTCTTGAGAGCAATCCTTTCTATAAACAGAACTCTATTTCACTTTTGTGTTTTTGGTGTAGCAGTCCACAAGCTTTTTTGTCTTAGGACCCCTTTACATTCTCAAAAATTATTGAGATCTCCAAAGAGCTTCTCTGTTTATATGGATTATATTTATCAATATTTATTATATTAGACATTAAGATTGAGACATTTTGAGAATATTAATTGATTTTAAAAAACAGTAAATGCATTACATGTTAACATAAATAACACATTTTTTAGCGAAATACAATCACACTTACCAAAACAAAAAAATAGCAAGAAACTTTACATTTATGTTTTACATTGTTTTACAATTTTGCAGATCTAATATCTGGCTTCATAGCACACAGCTGGATTCTCCTATCTGCTTCTTTATTCAGTCTGTTGCAGTATTTTTGTTTTGTTTTGTTTTTGGTTGAAGTATATGAAGAAAATTCAGTTTCACACCTATGTGTAGTTGGAAAGGGAGGAGTATTTTAATATCTTTTTATATCAGAGAATTATGGATATTCTTTGATATCAAAATTCCAAAAATGTTGCTTTCATAAAGATTAGTTGCAGTGTGAAATCTGAAACCATATCAAAGAACTTTATTCTTTATTATATTAAAATTCTTTGGTTTGTCTTGTTCTGCAAATGGATCTTTTACTCATGCAGCGTTTGATAATATGGTGCATTGGTCATTTTGAAAGTTCACTGACTTATACAGATCTTCTAAGTGTTGACACATTTGATTACATTATCAACAAGTCACATGTGTATCATCAGAAAAGTCATTAAGTATCATGAAACTTTTAAACTCACAGTGGGTTAAGTATCATGACACTTTTAAACTAACAGTGGAGGATCTTAGTCTTACCAAATTCTGATTTTCACTTGAAAGTTCAAATTTTATCAAAAAAACAAATACTGTCAGGTATTTTCTTTGAAGTAACAGTTTCATTTCACTCGATTCAAAGAAAAATATCTGCCACATACCCTGTTTGGACAACTGTATTTGTCTGCCATTTGTGTTTTCATGTGAAAAAGATGTTCCAAGATTAAAGCAGCCAACCTAGCTCACAGCTCAATCGTCCTACTGCCTTTCCTTGAAATGACTAGCATATTTTGTTCTGCAGCAGCAGTTCTTTATTTGTGCTACCTATTTCATTTGATAGAATATTAAAGACTTGTACTTCAAGTCAGATTTTAATAAAAATAACTTTTACTGCTTCATTAAAGACAGTCTTCAGTAAACCTGGCTTTTTTTTTTTTTTTAAACTATCTGTGTCAATCAGTTTAATGCCACTGCCCAGACTGGTGCTAAAATACCAGCAGTATTATCTACCATTGCTATTATACTATCAGTGCAAATGTGAAAGCAGGGAAGAAGGCAAAACTGTCTTTGAATTATTAAGGAAACAATTTTTGAGCTCATGAACCCCTTGAGAAGTGTCTTAGGAATTCCCAGGGTCCATGGACCACACTTGAGAACTGCTGTTCTAGTATATACAGTGAAGTGTTGAATATTATTAGATGCCTCCATACATTTGGTCCGTTGTTTGGAAAAGCTGAAAAAGAGAATGATAAAAGAGGTTTGATTAATGTTTAAAATCTAAGCTAAATATGATGGCATTTGTTTGAAAATTGCACTTATTTCTGAGACTCAAAAAATTGCTTAGGATAATCTATTTAACCTTTAGAAAGGTTGAAAATAGGGGCGCCTGGGTGGTTTAGTTGTTAAGCATCTGCCTTCGGCTCAGGTCATGATCCCAGGGTCCTGGGATCGAGTCCCGCATCGGGCTCCCTGCTCCACGGGAAGCCTGCTTCTCCCTCTCCCTCTCCCCCTGCTTGTGTTCCCTCTCGCTGTGTCTCTCTGTCAAATAAATAAATAATATCTTTAAAAAAAAAAAAAAAGAAAGGTTGAAAATAAAACTGCTAATTCTCATTATTGCCCTTTGGATCAAGCCTTTGCTATTCAACTTAGTAATTTGTTTTCCCTTTTTCTCTTACTACTTCTTTCCATTTTCCCCCAACTTTTTAAAATTCAGTGTTTTTTTAGAGAAATTAGCACTTTCTTCTTTTTACTTTAAGGGTTTAGAGAACATTTATTGTGTATTTTTTTCTGATAGCAGAACTTAAAGTACAGAAATAGATAGTGATAAAAGTATCTTTGTAATCCCACACCCATCTCTACTAACCACTTTGAATGGTTTGATTCATTCATTTAATTAGCAAGTAATTATTGAGCATCCACTTTGTGCTAGGCATTGTTTTAGGTACTAGGGGTATAATGGTGAATAAGACAGGCATGTCTCTTCTTAATTTCAACAATAATGAAAACAATACCAACAGTAGCCAACATTTACCATTCTTATTGTGTATCAGATATTGTGCTTTAGAAATATTTATTTAATCCTGCAACAACTCTGTAAGGTTATGATCCTAATGTCACAGATGAAGAAATTGAGACCTGGAAAAATTAACTTATTTTTCAGAGGTCACACAGAATTTAAACCCAGGTCTAAAACCCAGGTTTGTGATTCCACATGTCATACTACCTCCCACATTGTCTTTTTATATGCTAACACATTCTCATTATAATTTTCTTACTAAAACTGGGTTGTTATGCAAAATATTTTGCATCTTTTTTCTCACTTAATGATAAAAGTTTGACTCTGTTCCATTTCCATGCACATAATAGTATTAGCTGACATTTTCTGAAGGCTTATTAGGTACTTCCATATGTATTATTTATTTATAGTAGCTGATACAACAATGCTGTGTGGTTTTATAGATTCCTTATTATTTCACAGATGTGGAAGCTGAATCCCAGAGAGCTTGTGAAACTTGCCCAGGCTACGCAGCTCGTTGCTGGCAGTGCTGGGCTACAGGCTCAGGCACCGTAGCTCTGAAGTTCATGCTCTTGACCACATGACCACATTGCCTCTTTTAGAAGTATTCTTGGTGTAAATGTCCTCTAATTTATTTAACTACTCTCTTAATGATCAACATTTTGAGTTTCTAGTTATTTTTCTAACACAAATAATTTATATATTTATATATAATTTATATATTATATTACTTGTACTGATGTATTATTGTACAACAATAATTATAATTTTAAAACCACAGTTTGTGATTTTCAAGATCTTGATAGTAGAGAAAAAGTAGGAGACAGGTAATTTTAAAAGCCCTTCAGGTGTTTTTTCTCCTTTTAAAGAAAGGTTTTATATTTTAAGTTATATGAATATATATATTCAATTTACAAAATTTAAGCATTGTAACTATATGATGTAGGAAATAAAAGTCCCTTATAATCCCTGCTTCAGAGATAACGCCTGAAAATGATTTATATTCTTCCGGATTTTTTCTGTGTGTATGTGTGCATTTAATTTCTTCCACACTAAGTTGTGAACCTGGGAGTCTGGGCTTTTGTTTCTATGTACAGTCCTTGGCACATAGTAGATATCCAATAAATGTAGACTGAGCTCTTCATCTCTAAGAATATTACAGTTAACACTAGTATTCACTAACACTACGGCATTAATGATTTATGAGGTCTAAGTATTTTTAAGGTAAAAGAAAGTACTCTAAAGAAAAGTGATACTAGGGTTTGAATTTGTGATATTTTTCTAGGGTGTGAATTTGTGGTATTTTTTTAGGTCTGTATTTCTGTCTTAACTATAATTTAATGTTTTATTTGTATTATATTATTCCTGCCATGTTTATTAATGTCTAGGATTAATGATTTTCCAATAATACTGGGTGTTTTTTGTACTATATTATCTCAACAGTGCTTATTGAACTGACAGATCAGTAATTCCCCAATAATATCTTTTAGTCTTTTTAGTGTATGCCTCCTGTGAGCTTATGCCAGAAACTTTGTATTACGTAAATATATAATCCTTAATTTTAGGCTTCAAGAACTAATAATTTTATCCAGGAGTCTCCTATTTTCAGAAATTGTAATTAAAATTTATTTATGATAAGTTCATAAATATTAACTAAGTATATATTTTTGGTCTTTATGGATGGGATTGCATCAATTTAGAGAGGTAATAGTAAAACTGACTATCTTAAGCTGGTCATACACTCTAACTGTAGGAGTGCATGTACATGGATCACTGATTAATAGAGTATTGAGAAAAGAATCTAGTAATTATAATTTGTGTGTAAGAAATGACATTTTGGTAATACTTCTCTGCAAAACATCATTGTCTTGTTACCATTTTTCACTGGTTTACTTGCTAAGACTGTACTGGGTTTGTCTATCTATTCAACCTTCCAGGAAAGGACAATCGCCTACAATGTGCCAGATACTTTGCTAGGTGCTTGAAGAATGATGAACAGTCGTAATCCCTTCCCACAAGGTGCTTAGAGTTTAGTTGAAGAGATTGGTTTTAATCAGTGAAATGCAAAATTATGGTGGTGATAAGGACTGTGTAGAGTGAAATGACAACCATATTATACTGCGAAGTTTGAAAACAATCTGAGACCACCCTCACTCGAACACCAACTACAGAATTCAGGGTCCCCAAGCCACCCTCACTTCTGACAATTACAAATTTGGGGGGTCCCCAAGACCACCCTCAGTTTCTGTAATTTGCTAGAAAAACCTCATAGACCTTATTGAAAGCTGTTATAGTTACAGTTATGGTTTAAGACAGTGAAAGATCCAGATTAAATTCAGCCAAGGGAAGAGATGGATGGGGCAGAGTCTGGGAAATTTCCTTGCTGAGAGCGTCCAGTTGTCTTCTCCCAGTAGAGTCACAGATGGCACTAACTTTCCTGGTAACCATATGTGACAGTATATACAGAGTATTGTCATCCAGGGAATCTCAACCAGTTCTTGGTATCCAGAGTTTTTATTTGGCCTCAGTCACATAGACCTGGCTGACCACCCACCGTGGCTGACTTTAGTCTCCAGTCACCTTGGAGGTTGAGCTGATACTGTTGCCCCAAAATTCCACCTGAAATCAGTGTTAGACTACCTTTGTGGACCATATGCCCAAGTAAACAAAGATGCTCTTATGAGGCCTGGCTTTTCAAGAGCTTAGAGTTTACCTCCCAGAAGCCAAGGGTAAAGGTAAGGCCTCTTTTTGGGCAAGATTAAGTTGTTTATTATATATATAAAAATGGGACTTGACCCCTTTAGGGAGATCTGAGAAAGCTCTGAGTAAGTGACAGTTCAGCTGAAGTCTAAAGGTTAAGTAGGTATTAAATGGGGAAAAGAGGTTGAAGATCATCCCAGATTAGTAACAGCTTTATATAGCAAAAGGGAGTAAGACTAGTAAAATGTACTAAAAGAAGGCCAGTGTAACTGACATATAGAGAGCAAGGGGCAGATGGCATGAGATGTGAGGCTGAACAGGCAGCATGTTAATCAGAATTAGGTATAATTAGGTGTAGAGACACAATGGTTTATAAGAAATAGTTTTTCTCTTTCACTTCCAAAAATTGTCAGGATTACAGGCTCTTTTGTTTTGTTCCTTTGTGTGTGGATTCTATTCTAAAGATTACTTCGTGGCCCAAGATGATTGTTGGAGTTTTAGCCATTCTATCTTAATTCCACATTCCAGAAAGCAGAAGGGGGACGACAGCACACTTCTCTCCTTTTATGGACATTTTCTAGAATTTGCCGATGTCACATACTTAATTCTCTCTGGCCAGAACTCAGTCACATTGCTGTACTTAGCAGCAAAGGAGAGTGGGAAAGTTGTCTTCATTCCAGGTGGTCATGGACCCAGATAAAATTTGGGTACTTAATTCATATGGAAGAAGGAGAAGACGGTTATTAGAGAATATCAGCCTTCTGCCAAATATGCTGACAGAGGTCATATCATGCATGGTATTTTAGGCCATGATTGAGACTTTTTGTCTGTATCCTAAGAGTAATAGAAGGTTATTGAAGTGCTTAAAGAAGTATGACATGATCAGATTTTTATTTAGAAGAGATTCCCTTTGGCTATAGTGTGAAGAATGCATTTGAGGAGACGGTGGTATAGAATATGACTAGTTATCAGGAGGCTTTTGCAGAAGTACATGCAAAAGTAGATGAAAGACTGGTGGTAGAGATGAGTATGAACAGATTTGAATAATACTTAGTAGATTAAGTAGTTAGCACCCTTAATGTGTAATGGATTGGATGTGGGGATGAAGGAGGAAGATATAGCAATGAGTGATGATGCCTGTGTTTTTTTTTTTTCCTTTTTTAAAAAAATCCATCTTCAGGTACATGGAATAGGATTATGATAATCCTTGATTGATGACACACACTCATGACTCCTATTTATTTGTTTATTTCATAATTTTAAGTAATACGTTAAGCACCTAAGAACTCACCACCCAAGTAAACTTCATCTATTATGTCCTTCTCTCTCACCTACTGTTCAACATAACTCTCATTCTCCCTCCCTCCATTGCTTGTAATCTTCCTGTTGAATTTGGTATATCATTTCCTTGCCTTTTTTTTTTAACGAATTTATTTATTTGAGAGAGAGAGAGTTTGAGCAGGAGAGAAAGGGAGAGAGAATCTGAAGTAGACTCAGCACTGAGCACAGAGCCAGACTTGGGGCTTGTTGCGAGATCATGACCTGAGCCAAAACCAAGAGTCAGCCAGCAACCCCCTTGCTTTCTCTTTTACGTATTTTTTGTAATCCTAAAAAGGGTGGATGTATATAAAATTTTGGCTAGATAAAAATATTATGCTTATCAATTGAGAAAAGAGACAGTGCTGAAATAAAACAAAAGCATTTATTTGGGGTCTCAAAATTGTAGTCGGGGAGCAGAGATTTGGGTAGCAATCCAAATTGTGTTCCCTAGGGAATGAAAATCAAGGGGTTTATTTTTATTTATAAAGATTTTATTTATTTATTTGACACAGAGAGACAGAGTGAGAGAGGGAATACAAGTAGGGGGAGTGGGAGAGGGAGAAGCAGGCTTCCCTCGGAGCAGGGAGCCCAAGACGGGGCTCGATCCCAGGACCCTGGGATCATGACCTGAGCCGAAGGCAGACGCTTAACGACTGAGCCACCCAGGCGCCCTGAAAATCAAGGGTTTTAAAAGACAAAAAGAATGTTTGTATGTGTTGTTTACAAAGAATTTTTATTGGTGTTGGCTCACAGAAAACTAATCTTGACTGAATATAATTGGTTGCTAAGGCTTTCACTAAGCAAAGTCTTACTGTAGCAAGTTGCAGGTGTATGGGCAGAGGCCTTGGAATTTATTCCCTTTTGCCCAATTCAAAGTTTGTGGTTTTATCCTGTGAGGATGTGCATAAAGCCCATTTCCTTATTGGCCTCCTGGCTCCATTTTATTTTATTTTATTTATTTAATAAAACAAGGAGCCTGATGCAGGACTCAATCTCAGGACCCTGGGATCATGACCTGAGCTGAAGGCAGATGCTTAACCAACTGAGCCACCCAGGCATCCCTCATGGCTCCATTTTAAAACCCCTTGACATAAGTGATTCATTTCATTTCATCTCTCACATCCTCTGTGTGATTTTGGGGGACTGACTTTTTTTTTTTTTTTAAAGATTTTGTTTATTTATTTGACAGACAGAGCGAGAGAGGGAATACAAGTAAAGGGAGTGGGAGAGGGAGAAGCAGGCTTCCAGCCAGGCAGGGAGCCTGATGCAGGGCTCGATTCCAGGACTCCTGGGGGGACTTACTTTTTGATTTAATATTATATCATTAAGATTCTTCTGTAAGTTGTTCATCATAGTAGTTACTTTATTTTGCATGCTGTGTAATATCAACTGCATGAACATGCTGGGTTTATTTACTTACTCTTCCTAGGTTGGCATTTGAGTTTTACATCTGAGTTACTATGAATTGTGTGGCCATAAACATTTTTCTACATGTCTGCTGTTGTATATGTGCAGATTTCTCCTGGTGTATACCTAGAAGTAGAACTGACTACTTCATGTGATACATAAACGTATCGAAATGTTTTCTGAAGTAGATGCTCCAAGTACACTCCCATCAGCAATATCTGAGTAACTATGTAGCCACATGCTCTGACGTGGTATTGTCAGGCCTTTTTAATTTTTGCCAGCCTGCTTGTCCTAAAATGGTACTTCATTATGGTCTTGGTTTACATCTGCCTGGACACTAATCATTTTGAAAGTAGCCATATGTGTTTCTTCTCTGAGATTTCTGTTTATTTTTATTTTTCTGTGGGGTGAATCGTGCTTTTCTTTTTGATTTGTATGAGTTGTTTATGTATTCTTGATATTGCTTCTCCAAGTTGGCACCTTAATGTTTTACCTGGGTGTCTTGATGAATAGAATTTTATATTTTAGAGCCAGTGCTTTTTGTATCTTGTTTAAGAAATTGTTATCTATCTGAAGTTGTAAAAGATATTTACCTATGTATTTAAATTTTAATTTTTGACATCTATGTCCTTAATTCATCGGGAGTTGGGTTTTGGTGAGTGAAGTAGGAGTTCAGTTTTATCTTTTTCCATATGGATCATCATTTTTTTCTAGCCTCATTTATTAAACATCTGTTGTTTTCCCTACTTATCCAACATTACGCCTCTGTTGTAGATCAGAGTTCTGTGTGTGTGTGTGTGTTTCTGGGCTGTACTCTGTTACATTCATTAGTCTGTCTCTGTGCCAATATCACTGTCCTAATTCCTTTCACTTCTTCATAAGGTCCGATATCTAATAGGTCATGTCTCCCCTCCCTGCTCTGTTTCAGAAATATCCTTCTGTTCTTGGCCCCATGCTCTTCATGTAAATTTCAGAGTCATCAAGTTGTATGAAAAATTCTGTTGGAATTTTGACTGGAATAGCATTGACTATATATATCAATTTGGGGAGAATTTATATCTTCATATTAAGTCATGAACATAGTATGTATCTATTTAGATCTTTATTATCTTTAACATGTATAATTTTCTCTGTAGAGGTCAATTCCTCTTTTGTTAGATTTATCCTAACTCCTTGATATTTCTGTTATAATTATAAATCCTATCTTCTCTTCAATTAATTTTCTAGGTGTTCGATGCTGGTAAAAAAATGCAATTCACTTTTATGTTTTAATATTTAGCTATCTTGCTCAACTCTTCTATTATCTCTAATATTTATTTGTTGTTTTTTTTGAGAGGGTTCTATCTAAATTACTATATCAAATGATAACAGTCTTATTTCCTCCTTTCAAATCCTTATGCTTCTAATTTATTTTTCTTATTGGCTAAGACCTTCAATAAAATCATCATGATTTTAAAGGGAATGCTTTTACCATTTTCTTGTTTTGGATAATGTTTACTCAGGTTTTTATTTTTATTTTTTAAAATGTTCTTTTTCAGGTAAGGGCATTCTGTTTTTAATTTAGTTGAGTGTCTTTATTATGAAAATTTTTCAAATGCTTTTTCTGTACTTATTGTAATGATCATGTTTATTTTCTCTCTTTTAATAGATTAGTGCAGTCATATTAATGATTTTTCTAAATATTATATCATCCTTCATATCTGGTATAAGCCCAGTTGATCATGATATATTCTCTGTTTATGTACTGTCAGATTTATTATTTGTTCAGTGTTTTGCATTTGTATTTATGAATGAAATGGGCCTTAATTTTCTTTTCTCATAATGGCTTTGATTAGGTTTAGTATTAGGGGTTTGCTGGCTTCATGGGATGAATTGGAATTTCCTCTTTTTTTAATTGTTCCAAAGAATTTGTATAAAATTTAGATGATCTTTTTCTTCAGATTTTGATAGAATTGGCCTGTACAGCCAATTCTGGGCCTTTACAGCCAATTCTGGGCCTTTACAGCCAATTCTGGGCCTGGTATTTTCTTTGTAAGTATATATGTAACTACTGGTTCAACTTAATAGTTAAAAGACCACTTATTTCTTGACTTGGTTTTGATAAGATTTTTTAAAAATTTCTCCATTTTAGCTTAAATTTACAAAATTGTTTCATATGGTTATTAGTATTCCCTTATCCTTTTTAACCTTTTTTTTTTTTTAAAGATTTTATTTATTTATTTGAGAGAGAGAGAGAGAGCATGAGCAAGGGGAGGGGCAGAGGGAGAAGCAGACTCTCTGCTGAGCAGGGAGCCCAATGCGGGGCTCCATCCTGGGACTCTAGGATCATGACCTGAGCCGACGGCCTTTGCTTAAACAACTGAGCTGCCCAGGCGCCCAACTTTTTTTTTTTTTTTATAGTTGTATTCCTGACTCCTAGAATTCTGACTTGTATATTTGTGTGATAGAGGTTTCATATATCCATTAATCTATCACCTTTTATTGTTTCATATGTGCGTTAGGGTAGAATCCAGCTGATCTTGTTTCTGTTTTCAGCCATCTTCAATCCTTGCTGTAAATTGTCAGACTGAATCTTTCATAATAAAAAAACCTATTTTTATTATGTTATTTCCCTATTAAAAATCTTTTGCTCCTAGGGCAAACTACTAATTGCTCAGTGATTTTCAAGGTAGCAAATGATGCCATACCCTGACCACAACCATACTAATACAAACTAGTATGCACATTGTCTCTTGAACATACCATGTAAATTTGTTCCTTTGTTCATACCCTCTCGCTTCCCTAAATGAATTTCCTTCTCTATTCTCTAGGTCCTGTCAAACTTTCAAAGTTCTGTTAAAAATTTTACATTCATAGGGGCGCCTGGGTGGCTCAGTCGTTAAGCATCTGCCTTCGGCTCAGGTCATGATCTCAGGGTCCTGGGCTCGAGCCCCGCATTGGGCTCCCTGCTCGGCGGGAAGTCTGCTTCTCCCTGTCCCGCGCCCCTGCTTGTATTCCTTCTCTCGCTGTCTCTTTCTCTGTCAAATAAATAAATAAATAAATCTTAATTTTTTTTTTTTTTTTTTTTACATTCATAGAGAAACCTCTGATACTTCAGTTAAAGATGATTTCTTCCTTCATCATTTTGGTTTTTTATTCATCTCTTTCATGTATGGATTTTTTTCTAAATTTTTCACAGGCAGGGCATTTATTGTATACTTTTTTTTGTTTTGTGTTTATTTTATTTTATTTTTTTAATATTTTATTTATTTATTCATGAGAGTCAGAGAGAGAGGCAGAGGCAGAGGGAGAGGGAGAAGCAGGCTCCCCGCCTAGCAGGAAGCCCGATGCAGGAATCGATCCCGGGACCCTGGGATCATGACCTGAGCCGAAGGCAGACACTTAACCATCTGAGCCACCCAGGCGCCCCATTTTAGAGTCACCTTCCCTTTAGGAACCCACAGTTTCATTCTCAACCTTTTTTTCCTTTGAGTGTAAATAAATAGTGAAAACTTTATTTTATAGCTACAGCTCAGTGAAGATTGACTGTAATTTATAATGCAGTACTTTAAACTGCTTTAGGAGCATTCCTCTGAACACCCACCATATTCTTTAATATAAACTATGAAAAGAAGTTATTCTCTAGTCCAGAGGTTATAAGTCAAATGGCTGCAGTATCAGGTTGGCAACATGCATGCATGCATGAATCTGGTTGTGTGTAAGAAATAGGGAGTGAAGAGCCTGGATGAACTAAAGAATATATTCTCTCAAAGGAATTCAAACCAAATTCTTAAGGGCCTGGGCCAGCCCTATCTAGATGTGATCTCTTACTCTAGCCTCCTTTTCCTGTTAAACTCTACTACTCTTTTTGAAAATGTGTTGCAAGCCAGAGCATATAATAGAATACTCAGGATAAATTAAAGATTTAAAAAGTTGGGAACTACAAAATAATGTATGCTACAGTGAATTTTTGTGACATGAACTAAAGTTAAAGTTCTGCCAAATAGATGTCTATAAGGTGATTTTTATGTGAGTTTCGTGAGATAAAAGACTTCTCTAACTCTCTCGTTCACTGTGCATCCCACACACCACAATGTCTGGCACACTGCAGGTGCTTAGTAAATACTTGAATGACTATATGGAGGTACCCTTTTTAAGGTCTTTTTTCTTTTCTTTTTTTTTAAGATTTTATTTATTTATTTGACAGAGAGAGACAGAGTGAGAGGGAACACAAGCAGGGGGAGTGGGAGAGGGAGAAGCAGGCTTCCCGTGGAGCAGGGAGCCCGATGCGGGGCTCGATCCCAGGACCCTGGGATCATGACCTGAGCCAAAGGCAGATGCTTAACGACTGAGCCACCCAGGCGCCCCTAAGGTCTTTTTTCTTTTGGCAATTCTATGCTATATGTAGCATAACCACTTGGTGGTGCTAAACTCATTTCTAAACCTGGAAAGGTATTTTTATATTCATGCACACCATGATTACTATTCTTCATACACACACAAAATAAGTTGTAATAAATCATGGACAGTATGAATCATTATTAACATTGAAGGAGAAATAGTAATGACAGGATATTTGTCTTTTTAAAAAAATATATTGAAGTTGATTATACAAAAACTGCATGTTTAATGTATATAACTTGATGACTTTGGAAGGAGTTTTTTTTTTTTTCTAATTCTTTAAAAAAGTTTTCTAAAGTGATGGATTACAGATTTGAAGTCCTTAGGTCATAGGAATGTTTGAGAGTATTCTCTGCCATAGCCTCAGCATCTAGCCTGGCACTGCATACATAGTGTGTCCTTAATGTGTGAATTTGAAAGAACGTGTGAATGAGTATAAATTTTAACTTCATCTAACTTAACTCCTACCAACCCATTCCCAGATAATTTTATCCCAGATAATTTTGGTCCAAGATAAGGGGGCACTGAGTCTTACAAAGTTTTAGTTAACCACTTTTATGAAGTCTCCTTTAGTCATTGAAATTTTTTCTCCAAATTTACTAAAGAACTGTGATTCAGAGAAAAATACATATTAAAAGAAATCAGCAATATTAATTGGATTCTAGACTTCCTGTTACTTTTCTCTAATGTGTCAATTATAAGATAGTTTTGAGTACAAGATATTATCAGAGAAGAATATCAGAAGTGTGGTGGTATCATTATATTTGTTTGAGAACTGGGTGTAAGAGAATGTTTCCTAGTAGAGAAAGCAGTGTTATCAAGGAATTTTTCAAATATACTGCAGCAAACGATGTAAGATCTAGTGGATTTCACAAGACCTCCGAAGCCTCTGGCAACACAATAAGTAGAGGAATATAAGAATTAAAGACAGAAGATAATTGAAAATTTTTCTTCTGAAATCCAGCAGGATATAAATAGTTTGCTAAATTGTAAAATCATAAGTGAATTAGCATTTTAGAAAGACTTTAATTAGAAAATAGTATTTAATTATAATGTAGTAACAAAATATAGCAATAGGACTAAACTGTATTTTTAAAAATCGTTCACCAAATTTAGTTCAACTTTATAATTAACGTTGCTGGTATTCACACTGATCATCTGAGGTGTGACTATATAGGGGCTATAGGAAATATGGAAGAAGCCCTTGTCCACAGTAGGTTATAATCTGGTTAGACCACATATATGTACAGAGCCAGCCTAACATGATGGCTAAATGCACAAACTCTAGAACGAGACTGTCTGCCTGTTGCTTAGCTCTGTGCCATTGGGGCAAGTTACTTAACCTCTTTGTGCCTTAGCTTCCACGAATGTAAAATGGGGATAATAATACTACTCCTTCATAGGTTGTTGAGAGAATTAAAAGAATTAATACATGTGAGGTGCCTAGAAAAGTAACTGGCACATAGTAAGTGCTGTCTAAATGGTTTTTCACTCTAAAATGTAAGGTCCACATAATTTGTTAAATAAATAGTTAACAACTAGATGACAGCAGTGTAAAGACTGTATCTGACTGAGGTGAAAATATGTGTGGACAGTATATATCCTTTTTAGGAACCTGAAGGTAGAAACTAATAGCAATTGTTGGATAATTTCTCTAAAAGCCACCTAGGTGAGTTGGAGCTTGTGCTGAATACCGAAATATGGGTTAAATTTGGATAGGCAGAAGTGAATTTAGGAAGAAGTGTGAATAGGAGGGGGGACAGGTTCTGTTGATTTAATCTGCTGTGTTTAGATCAGGAAAGATTGGTCTTATTACCCTAACTGGATTGGTTTCACTGATGTTATGAGTTTATTTAATTTATTTGGTTTCCTAGAATCCTCAACTCCAGAATTGCAGCAAATTCCTGAAAATACATTAGAATGGAATTAAGCACGTTTATTATGTTTATGTTAAGACTATATGAAATACATTTTGAAAACTGTTAACGTTATTCATATTTTGGAGGGCATTGTCATCAGTTAAAAGCTGCTTTTTAAAAAAATAAATTGATCGTATTTTTGCTTTTATGTTTTATAGGTAATTAACAATGCTTGTGCTACCCAAGCTATAGTAAGTGTGTTATTGAACTGTACCCATCAAGATGTCCATTTGGGAGAGACATTATCAGAGTTTAAGGAATTTTCACAAAGTTTTGATGCAGCTGTGAGTATAATCTTATTATTCCTAAAATGCCCTATTGGTGATAGTTCTCTTTTTAATAGGCTACTTTAACAATTATTTTAGATGAAAGGTTTGGCACTGAGCAATTCAGATGTGATTCGACAAGTACACAACAGTTTTGCCAGGTAAAGAGACTTTTTGTTAAATAAACACTTTCTTTTTTGCTTGTTTGTCTCTCACTATTTTTTTTTCTTCACTGTAGACAGCAAATGTTTGAATTTGATGCAAAGACATCAGCAAAAGAAGAAGATGCTTTTCACTTTGTCAGTTATGTTCCTGTAAATGGAAGATTGTATGAATTAGATGGATTAAGAGAAGGACCGATTGATTTAGGTAATCTGGTTCCTGTTCCTGCTATTTCACTTTTGACAAGGAAAAAAGATTGGGTATTCTCCTTTGTTTTTGCCACAATGCTGCTTAGGTTTTTGAAGGGGAAGGTGACTATGAGGTATAATGTCATGAAAAGTCTTAAGCTTTTCATTACTTTATGAGGTTAAATAACATAGGAAGGACATGTTAACTACTATGATAGTTCAACTGGGATCTTTAATTTTCTTCTAAGAAAATTTCTTTAACCCATAGATTACATAATTTATTTTTTTTTATTTTCCAGTTAACTTTAAAAAGCTAATTTTTATAGTGAATGTAAATTATTCTTGTCATTTTTAACCTACTGATAAGGGGTAGTAAGCATTTCTAGCCATCTTGCATTAAAATATTTTCACTTAGAATTGGATCATTCAGAATCACTTTAATTCAGTGTTTAACAATCTCTAAGAAGTGTTTTTCTTTGAGGTTTCTGTTTAAATAGTGTATTAATATGCTGTCCTTTGGGCCAAAGGGTAGATTTGTCCCAATCCCACCCATCTCTAACCTTAGGCAAAAATGATAAATGGTTAGCAAGGTTGAGGATATAATTGGTGGTTCTGATATAGTACTAAAATCATAGACCCACAAAGAATTTTAACTCCTTATTTTTACCTCATTAAGTTTCCTTTTTTCAAAAATTAGGTTCATTTTTAAGTCCAACGAAACCTGTTTTTATTGAACCTAATGTTATCTGCTGTTCATAAAACTTTATAGTTTATTTTAGATTAAAAAATGAACATTGGTTCATTTTGTTTGTACTTTTTGACCATGTCCCCTGCATAGAACCAATAATTTGTCTAATGCAGATTTACGTGTTACCTCTATGTTTAAAAATATTTATTTTTCTATGTCACAGAAAATTAATAGAATGTTCTTTAAATTCTCTTGAAGTTTTTTGTAGTTTGATGGTTGAGCTGATCTTTGCATTTTCTCTGTTGGCTTCTATCTGGTCACTTATTCTATATTCGTTAGAACCATCAAACACAAAGAACGTAAAAGATAAAGTAGAACAGCCAGTTTTGCTATACAACTGGTGGCTATGCTAAAAATTATGGTGAAAAAGAGGATTAAAACAACTGGGTAAAATTGGTTTTGCATAATATGTAGTTTTAGTTTTTTATTTTACAGTTATGATGGTAGGGAGTCAGACTGGTAAGGATTGAATCCTTATTTGCTACTGACTTGTGCTGATTTTTCTTACCCCTCAGTTTTATTACTGCAAAATGGTAGTTATTCTTATTTCACAAAGTTGTGGATTGTAATGGGATCACTCCCTAATTAGTTACTTTTCCAGACATTTGTTCAGTACCTACTAAGTGACACAATAATGTGGTAATGCAAATTACACTAACGCTTTTTGCCCTTACCTTTACTCCGAAACTAAAAATTGAAGCTTAACATTGTTATGCTAAAAGGATTTTTACCATCCTGAATTTCCCAAAATATTTATAAAACGATATTTTAGACTAACTTTTGAAATAATTTTAATGTTGATTTTATTTGATTTAATTGCTTTGATATTTCTTTCTAGGTGCATGCAATCAAGATGACTGGATCAGCGCAGTGAGGCCAGTCATAGAAAAAAGGATACAAAAGTAAATGCTCAGCTATTCTCACTGGCATAGTATTCTGGTTTTTAAATAATTTTTCAACTTTTATTTTATTATTATTTTAGCAGTGCTTGTTGAACATCTACTTTTGATTGGATTAATATGTTCAGGAAATCTATTTCAGAAATATTTAAATTCTACATAGTAATATGTCCTCTAAAGTTAAACATGCAGATCTCCATTAGATATTTTATATAGTTGTTTTGTAGAGTTGTTTTTAAGCATCTTTTTTTATTAAATTAAAACTCTTATTTTGAGATAATTATATATTCACATTCAGTTATAAAGATAATACAGAGAGATCCCGTGTACCCTTTACCCAGCACTGGTAACATCTTATCAAACTAGCGTACAGGATCAACAGCCAGGATGTTGCCAGGGATACAGTCAAGGTACAGAATGATTTCATCAGCACAAGGATTCCCTCATGTTGCCCTTTTAGAGCCACAGCCACTTCCTTCCTCTGTTGCCATTCTCCCCTCCCATCTGTAATCCCTAGTTTTATAATTTTTGTCAGTTAAAGAATGTTGTGTAAATGGAAACATACAATATGTAACCTTTTTGGATTGGCTTCTTTCACTCAGAATAATTTTCTGGAGATTTATCCAGGTCATTAAGTACATAAGTGCTTCATTCTTTTCTAATGATGGGTGCTAGTGTACGGTATGGGTAGGATTTTTTTTTTTTTTTTTTTTTTTTTTGCCCATTTAGCCATTGAAGGACATATGGATTGCTTCTAGTTTTTGGCTGTGATGAATAAAGCAGCAAGAAACATTTGTGTACACATTTTTGTGTGAACATAAGTTTTCATTTCTCTGGGATAAATGCCCAGGAGTGCCACTGCTGAGTTGTAAATGGATGTTTAATTTTCTAAGAAACTGCCAGACTCTTCCAAAGTGGCTGTACCATTTTACATTCCTACTAGCATGTATGAGCGATCCAGTTTTTCCACATCCTTGCTAGCATTTGGTTTTGTCAAAATTTTTTATTTTAGCCATTCTAGTAGGTGGGTAGTGATATTTCATTATTGTTTTAATCTGCATTTCCCTGATGACTAATTATGTTGAAAATCTTTTCATGCCTTTTGCCTGTTTTGTAAGTGGATTGTTTTTTGACCGTTGAGCCTTGAGTTTCCTTACATACTCTAGATAGTACTAGTTCTTCATCAGACACGTTGCCTGCAAATACTATCTCCCAGTCTGAAGCCTATCTCCTAATTCTCCCAATACAGTCTCTCACAGAGCAAAAGCTCTTAATCCCAATGAAATCTAATTTATCAATCTTTTCCACTATGAATTGTTTTTTGTTGTCAAATCTAAGAACTCTTTGTCTAGTCCTAGATCCTAAAGATTTTGTCTTTTTTCCTAAAAAGTTTATATTTTAACATTTCGCATTTAAGTCTGTGATCCATTTTGAGTTAATTTTTGTACATATTGTGAAGTTAAGTCAAAGGTCATTTTGTTGCCTATGCATGTCCGTTTGCTCTAGCACCATTTGTTGAAAAGGCTATCCTTCCTCTAGCAATTTGGTAGAATTATAAAAAACCAGTTGGGTGTATTTGTGTGAGTCTATTTCTGGGTTCACTACTCTGTTCTGTTGACCTGGTTGTCTGCTCTCTGCCAATCCTGCACAGTCTTGATTACTGTAGCTGTATTGTAAGTCTTGAAATCAGATAAACTGATACCCACAACTTTATTCTTTTTCATCAAAATTGTTTTAGCTGTTATAGTTCCTCTGTCTTCCCATATAAATTTTAGTATAATAATCCCATATAAATTTTAGTATAATCTTTTATATCCACAAAAATTCTTGCTGAGATTTTGATAGGAATTGTGTCAAACATTTATATCCATTTGGGGAGAATTGCCATCTTTACTATGATGAGTCTTCCTGTCCATGAACATGGTATGTCTCTCTATTTACTTTGATCTTCTCTAATTTCTTTCATCAGCATTTTGTACGTTTTAGCATACAGGTCCTGTACATGTTTTGTCAGATTTATACCCACATATTCTTTAGTCTTTTGAGTGATTACAAATGACACTGTATTTTCATATTTGATTTATTTGATCATTGTTAGTCTGTAGAAACACAGTTGATTGTTTTCTTTCTTTTTCTTGCATCCTTTAACCTTGCTGAACTCATGCACCAGCTTTAGAAGTTATTTGTGAGTTCCTTGGCATTTTCTCCGTAATCATGTCATTTGCAAATAGGGACAGTTTTGGATTTGTCTACTTCTAATTTCAGTTTTAATCAGTTTTTACTTTACATATTTTGCAGGTCTATTGTTTGGTGCATAAACTAAACATTTATCACTATTTCTTCTTAGTGGATTGATCTTTTTATCATTATGTCATGTCCTTCTCTAGTAATTTTCTTTGTTTTGAAATTTAGTTTATCTCATAGAAATATAGCTAGTCCTGCTTTCTTTCTTTCTTTCTTTTTTTTAAGGTTTTATTTATTTATTTGACAGAGAGAGACACAGCGAGAGAGGGAACACAAGCAGGGGGAGTGGGAGAGGGAGAAGCAGGCTTCCCGCGGAGCAGGGAGCCCAATGTGGGGCTCGATCCCAGGACCCTGGGATCATGACATGAGCCGAAGGCAGACGCTTAACGACTGAGCCACCCAGGCACCCCAGTCCTGCTTTCTTTTGATTTAGTGTTTTCATTCAAGTTGAGATTTTCATCATTTTTAATATGATAAATGATTATAGATTGAAACCTGGACATTTGTGATTTTATATAATAAGACACTGGATTTTTTTAAATAAAATTTCTGTTAAGCTGGTTTATATGAGCACTGCTCTGGCTGGGTAAATCAAGATGCTACCTCATTACTGCCAGGTGAGAGTAGAAGTTCAGATTCCCCACTCTGCTTCCATTGACATCTGAGATGGGAAGAGGTTCCCTGTTATTGCTGGGCAGGGGTGGGAGTTCTGGCCCCCAAAAGGGTGTCCACTTGATACTACCCTGGCTGGAAGAAGTAGGAATGCCTTGTTACTCCTTACTACATGGCTTCACTGTCGCTGAAGTGGGGGAGGTTTCTTTACCACTGTATGGTAGTGACTTCCCACTTGGCTTCCCATTTAGTCTCTTCTAGACACTGCAAATAGGTGTCATTACTGCCCACAGGGATGAAAGTCCTATCTCCCTACTCAGTCTTTGCTGGTGGGTAGGGTTAGGGCACAGTGTTTTTTCAGTTGTGTTTACCTATGGTAGAGTGGTAATTGTCTAAAGGTTTTCTGTTTCATGAGTCGCCCCTTTCCTATTTGGAAAGAAGGAGCAGACTTTTGTTGGTGCTTTTTTTGTCTGTGCCTGTTGGCATTTCTTAGTTGCTGGCTTCTTTAATTCCAAGTCTAGGCTATATGAAGGCAAATGAGATAACTCAAGGAGTTCACCACTGTGTCATTTTTGGGTCCTGGTTCCCTAGCTTGTCTGCCTTCTCTCCACCTTTCAGAATTTTCGTTCATCCTTTCATTTTCTTTTTTAAAATATATATTATGTCTAGTGTTTTTATTTGGTGTTTCTTAGTGAGAGAAATAAGGAAATGGAAGTTCCATTTTATTTATTTTTTATTTTTTTATTTTATTTTATTTTTTTAAATTTAAATTCATTTAACATATAATGTGTTAATTGTTTCAGGAGTACAGGTCTGTGATTCATCAGTCTTATATAATACCCAGTGCTCATTATAACACATACCCTCCCCATTGTCCATCACCCAGTTACCTCATCCCTCCACCCCCTTCCCCTCCAGCAACGCTGTTTGTTTCCTGTGCTTAAGAGTCTCTTATGGTTTGTCTCCCTCTCTGGTTTCATCTTGTTTCATTTTGTCCTCTCTTCCCCTATGATCCTCTGCCTTGTTTCTTAAATTCCACATACCAGCGAGATCATATGATAATTGTCCACAGCAGAGTTTTATTTTTTTTATTTTTAAATTTTTTTTAAAAGATTTTATTTATTTGTTTGACAGAGAGAGACACAGCGAGAGAGGGAACACAAGCAGGGGGAGTGGGAGAGGGAGAAGCAGGCTTCCCGCTGAGCAAGGAGCCCGATGAGGGGCTCAATCCCAGGACCCTGAGATCATGACCTGAGCCAAAGGCAGATGCTTAATGACTGAGCCACCCAGGCACCCCCACAGCAGAGTTTTAAAAACAACATTTTTACATAGTTCAAAGCACTGTAGTTAATATTGCTCCATATTCTTTCAGTGAATAGAAATATGTATGAGAAACTGTTATAAGTGAATAATGCAAAAACAGGCTTACATTTTCTATATATTCTCATTTTGATTAAGCACCATTTCCATAATCTTACCAGTAATTCTTCTAATGTCAACCTTTACCATAAATAAACATACTATGAGATATCTCATTGTGATACTCTGGTATCAGAGTAGTGAAAATAAAACAGCGTTCAGAAATTTTGCAACAGGATATAACCATATTATATTAATAAAATATTATACAAATATTTTATAATTTAAAATAAAATGTAAAGTAAAAGTGAAATATAAAAATATATGAACTAAAAATAACTACATCATGACTTGGAAAAAAGTATATAGTTAATTACCATCATAATGCCAGTATAATTAATCCAACAACTGTGAGGTCTTAGTTATTTTTTTCTGAGATCTGAAGTAAATGATGGTTGCCATGTTTCTTATAAAAGTAGGAAAACAAAATATTTTTTTATTTCACATGTTTAGTGGTATAATTTTATTTTAGAAGATTTAAAAATGTTTGTGATTAAATTTAGCTAGTTTTTTTTCTGCAGTTGTAGCCTTTCATATGTGAAAGCTTTTTTTAAATGTCAATTTTCACTGCTAGCCAATTGATAGATTTGTGTTTATCCTAAAGAACCATGGGGTAGTCACAATAGATTATCTTAATTATAATAGTGTTACAATTGTTTATTACATTATAAACTTTAACTTTTTTTAGGTACAGTGAAGGTGAAATTCGATTTAACTTAATGGCCATTGTGTCTGACAGAAAAATGATATATGAACAGAAGATAGCGGAGTTACAAAGACAACTTGCTGAGGTTTGTGACCATGTTTTTAGGTGCAGAGTTCTAGTTTAGTTGTCTCAGGGAAAGTATTCTCTCTCTCTCTCTCTCTGTCTTTGTTCTTTCTCTTTCTTTATTCTTTCTTTCTTTGTTTCTTTCTCTTTGTTCTTTTTCATTTCCTTCCTTCCTCCCTCCCTCCCTCTCTCTCTCTCTTTCTCTCTCTCTCTCTCTCTCTCTCCCTCCCTTCCTCCCTTCTTGATTTAATTAAGTGTCCTGAGTGATGATTAAGAGAATACACTCTGGAGTCAGGCTCCCTAGATTTAGCTCCTGGCTTTGCCACTTAGTGGATGTATGAATTGGAATATACTTCTTTGTGCTTCAGTTTCTTTCATTCTTTCTTTCTTTCTTTCTTTCTTTCTTTCTTTCTTTCTTTCTTTCTTTCTTTCTTTCTCTCTCTCTCTCTCTCTCTTTCTCTCTCTCTCTTTCTCTCTCTTTCCTTCCTTCCTTTCCTTTCCTTTCCCTCTCTCTTTCTCTCCCTCTTTCTTTTTTGAGAGAGAGAGCAAGCACGTTTGCGTGCAAGTGGTAGCAGGGCAGGGAGAAGGAGAGAGAATCTTAAGCAAGCTCCATGCAGAGCATGGAGCCCACGAGGGGCTTCATCTCATGACCCTGAGATCATGACCTGAACCTAAGTCAAGAGTCAGTCGCTTAACTGACTGAGCCACCCAGGAGCTCCTGCCCCTGTGCTTCAGTTTCTTAATGAAAAATGAAGTTAATAGTATTTACCTTAGAAAGCTGTTGTGAGGGTTAACTGAGATAATATATGTAAGCCACTTAAAACAGACTGACAAATATTACATGCTAAGTAAGTGTTAGCAATTAACTATTTAATTTCATTATTATAATTAAGCAAGTTAGAATATATTTCTCACAGAATTAATTGGGTACATTTAGATTTACATGTAATATTTACTAGTCTATGTAATTGATTGTTTTTTTGTAGTAAATATGATTGGAGAAGATAATTAGTAATAGTACCTTTTTTACATTCCTTTGATGACATTTTCTTAATAGCATATTTAAGCATATTTATTTTATAGCTAAGCAAAAGATTGTAGCAATATAGTGTTTTGCAGTATAGGTTTTTTTTAGATAAAAATTCATATGTGTTATTGTAGAACATGGAAATATGGGAGGTACTACTTAGGGCTTTTGTCCTTTAATATTGCAGTTAGACTGGTATTCTGTCACCAATATTAAGAGTAAAATTTGAAAATAATTGTACTGTGTTTATCATTTTAAAATATTTTGGACTCAAGCCTCAATCATTAGGGTATGCTGTTCCTTTTTCTTTACCCTAAGGAGGAACCCATGGATACAGACCAGGGTAATAATATGTTAAGTGCTATTCAGTCAGAGGTTGCCAAAAACCAGATGCTTATTGAAGAAGAAGTACAGAAACTAAAAAGATATAAGGTATGTTTTCTTTTTTTTTGTCCCTTTGTTTTAATATAGAGTAGTATATTTTGACATGAAGGTATGTTGAATATTTGATTTTTTCCCCCATCATTTACTAGTTTTCAGAATAATGAGTTGGTTTCTTGGCACCCCACAAAGGTAACTAGGAGGTCTCTTTCTTTTTAATTTTTTTTGAAGTATCATTATGAACAAATTTTTAACCTATTTGATGTTTCAGTTCATTGCAATTAATGATGATCAAATTGTCTTATCTTTGGCCATTAGGATCCACTTCAAGTCCTAAGTCCTTCTGATATGATTCTCTTCATCTTTGATAGCTTCCTTGATTTCCAGTATGACAAGATGGTTCAGACTCATCTTGTCCATTTTCTACTTCAGACTTGGATTAGCCATTTTTTTCAAGAAGCCCTGGGTTCTTTTGTTGGGAAATCTTATTTAGAAACCACTATTTGGATGCTCAGTGATACTGATTAGTCATTATGTCTAGGCCTTTTCAGAGCTAAGAAATACATTTTTGTTTGCTTCTTATTTTAGTTTTGAAGAGAAAATAGAATGTGAATTTGTACAATGTGAATTCAGTCTTCAAATTTAGAATTAAAGGGCTTGGGGCACCTTACTGGCTCAGTCAGTAGAGCATGCGACTCTTGATCTCAGGGTCACGAATTCAAGCCCCATGTTGGGCGTGGAACCTACTGAAAAAAAAAAAAAGAAAGAATTAAAGGGCTTTATACTTGAAGTTAACCATTTGCATCTCTTCTCTTAAGCTGTGTGAGTTTGGAAATGGTAGTTATGTCATTTCTCATGTGTATCATAGTAGAAAAAGCATTGTTATTCATTTGAAGCTCAGTTGAAGGCAAGGATCGTCCTTTTTTCTTTTTTATTGCTCACCAAAGCATTAGCATAGTGCTTTGTATCATACTTAACAGCCAATAAATGACTGTTAAATAAAATAAATGAACCTTGAACTGGTACGGTTTCTTCAGTTGGAAATGGTAGGGGCTGGCTCCAGAGTATTCCAAGTTAATGGAGATAGGAAAGTAAGGGATGAAAGCTTGAATATTAATCTTCCATTTTATGTGGTATACAAAAATAACTACCCATCACTTATATATTCTTAATGCAGGGTTATTTCATCACGAAGTTTTAATATTAGCCTAAAATAAAACACAAATTAAGTTTTCAGAATCTTTACCTGCTACATTGCTTGAAAATGCTTGTTCAAAAAGGTGAAATGATTCTCTTACTGCTATAAAATGAACATGTGTTAAGATTTTATTTAATTCATTAATTAATTGAAGGAACCTGTAGTCACAACTAGTTCAAACGAGAAGTTAAAGCAGCTCAAGTTTATATGAAGTAAAGGAATGTTGAAATGAATTTACTGAAGATGGAAACTGTTTTTTTTCTATGGGAGAAGGGAAGTAAATTGAACCTCTACCAGACAGAATATTTAATAGCTCAATGGCAGTGAAAAACTAGAATCACGTAACTTGGGAGGGGTGCTCTAGACAATGCATAGTTTTCACTTGAAGCACAGATCTTTCCCTATAGTCTATCTTCTTCATTAAAAGTTATTCAAAGAAAGATTATTCTTGATCACAAAATAAAGCTGGTTTCATTAGGCGTGGCCTGATTATTTGCATAGTTGTAGTAAGAGTATTAATTTATCATGTGGGCTTCTTAAATTTACTTTCATCTTAAGTTTTCGTAAATAATTTTAGACTTTTAAAAGTGTTATTTGCTAAGCCAAGAATAGGAAGCCACACCCAAGAAACTCTCACATGTTTTATTGTATTAGTCTTTATTCTCAGTGGGGATGGAATCTCATTATTTCTAATATTTTTTCTTATGAGAATGGAAGGTTTTCTCCCATTTCTATTTTGAGTTGGATGCAAAGATCAAAATATCAGAAACTTAGTGGAAATGTAAAGTTAGTGTGGTTTGATATTTGTTTTATTTTCAGATCGAAAATATCAGAAGGAAGCATAATTACCTGCCTTTCATTATGGAATTATTAAAGACTTTAGCAGAACACCAACAGTTAATACCACTAGTAGAAAAGGTAAGTATTTTACTGATGAATACTTAGATTTAGATTCCCCCAAAACAAGATGTTTTTTTGGTTTGAGTAGAGATAAAATTTGTTGAAGCAGTCCTATTTTAATTTTTTTTGCATTTATCTATTGTTGTATATTCTAGATGAGCATTAGTTCAACCTGATATTTTTTTTAGTTCAGCCTGATATAAAATCAAAATAAGGAATTGTCCCATTGCTTTAGCCTTCCCAAATCCTTAGTGTTAAGAACTTAGGTTGTACCTAATATTAGAATAAAATTTAAAATTTTTCCTGTCTTTAAGCTGAAAGCAAAATTTTTTTTAAGATTTTATTTATTTATTTGAGAGAGAGAAGTGGGGAGGGGCAGAGGAAAAGGGAGAGAGAATCTCAAGCAGACTCCATGCTGAGTGTAGAGCCTGATGCGTGGGGCTTGATCTCATGACCCTGAGCTTATGACCTGAGCCGAAAGCAAGAGTCGGACACTTAACCGACTGAGCCACCCAGGCGCCCCTAAGTTGAAAGCAACTTTTTAATTTTAACAGTTGAAATAATAGATTCCTTATTATTTAATTTAGGAAAAATTTGAATTATCATAGAATTTAAAACTAGAATGGACATTGAAGGGGGAAAAAATAACTATAGCCTAGACTAATAAATGGGTTTTTTAATTCATTCCTAAGCTAGTATTCTTTCTGCCAAAGAAAAGCTCACATAGGTTTGTGAAAAATTCTGATTTCTAAGATTTTTTTTCTTCAGTATAAGACACTTAAATATTAATTGCACAATTGCAATACAGTTAAATTGTTTTTAAGTTTATATTGTAAATCAGTGTTTCTGAAAGTGACCATCACTGGATACTCTTTAAAATACATGTTACCTGGCCCCTCCCCAGATATTCTGATATAGGGGAAGGAATCTTTAATAAGTTACCCCAAGTGACTCTAATGCAGCTGGTTTGTGTACCACATTTTGAGGAACACTTTGAGAAGATACTACTAGGCAAATAAAAGTTTGGACCATTAACTTAAGAGCAGAGTACATGGTAGGTATGTGTTTCTTATTAATTTTAAAGTTTCTGAAGCAAAGATACATTTCAACCCAGCCTTTTTATATCATCATAAATAATAGGAAATGAGAATTAAGGTTTTTGTGTATACCTTATTATCCAGATCCTGAAACGTGTGCTTCTGCTTTTAGCACTAAGTGCACAAATTATTGCAGAAAACTGCTAAGTCTTCTCTTTTCCATACAGATTTTCTGTTCATGTATCCCATGGTGTTATTCTAAGATGGGAAACTGATTTTAAAAGTTTTAGATGAACAATTAGGGTTCTGTGATTCTCAGAAGTTCCTAGATACTGTGTTCTTTGTATGAAACACTATGAAATATTTCTCTATTAAAAATATTAAAATAATAATATACTGTTGTGTTAAATCATATGATCTGTTGCATCAGATTTTAACTATAGCTAAATATTACTAAAGGCCAAATGTTATTAGAGAAATTTAAAATATATGTATTTTCCTTTAAAATTGGTCTGTGAATAAACTTTTTGGTGCAAATTAGGAAAACGACCGTTCTTGTTTGATTTTGATGACAATATATCCCCAGATATTTTTGAAAGCATAGTTGGAGAACAGGCATTGAACTGTAATTTCTTACTTCACATTTTGGACACAGGGTGGCAGTATATGAATGCCTGGTGTTAGTGGGACATCAGCTCAGTGTGTTCTTGTGTTTACACCTTTTTTTTGAAGGGATAGTTATTGATCTACTTTTGCCTATTTCTTCAGACTACTCTTTGATTCATAATATTGCATAAGCAATATTGAGGTTACATTTATTCCTTGTGTATATACAATATCTGTTATCCCCTAAGGAATTCCCTTAAAGGAATCATTCTGTTATCCCCTAAGGAATATTCCCTAAGGAATATAAGGAATTCAGATGCATTATTTGATTAAAATTTTTGAAATTTTAAAATTATTCATCAAACATTTATCTAGCTGTAAGTATATTGCAGGACTTCTTAAAGTCTATAGATACATGTATAACTAAGATATACTCTTCTCTCTTAAGCAGTTCATGATATAGTTGGGGAAAGGAATAAATAATTATAGTATTGTGCTGAATAGGATTGTTCTGATAAGTGCCAGAATCAATACATGCTGAAAGTCCTGGGGAGCACAGGGTGGCTCCTTAATAGCCTTATGCCACTTGAAGTTTCACATCCATAAAATTTTAAATCTGTGGTTAGAATCAAATGCTTATTCTCTACCAATAAATCAGCTTCCTTAAGCATAAATGTATTTTGTTCATCTCATTTTGAAAAAAAGAAATCATTATATCATATTGAATATTACTTTCTGCAGATAAACATGTTACAAATGAAAAAACAATAATGATGAGATTTTATAATTATATACAATACAAAGGCTTTAGTAGTGATAATTGCTTAATAGTAATACTTCTAAGAAAAATAACATGTAGAATTCAGAAATGCATAAGTTGAAATTACTGAGAAATTAATAAGTTTAACTGTTCCTCCCCCGACCCCTCAGTCCCCTATGCCAAGGGAAAGTAGAATAAAGGAACAAAGTATAAAAGAGGTAGAAAGAACCAAAGAGGAAAGATGTGGCTACTCTTGGCAGTGGTGTAAATGCCAACCCTGTCCAGGATCAGATCTCTGAGTAACTGAGGTAGTTGGTTAGAGCCTGTGATGGCATGAAAGTATTTGAATTTGAACATCTTTTTATTTTACAGAATAATAAAGAAAAGATCAAGACTTTGAATCTCCTGAGGGCGTATGGCTATAATGAATTAGGTTAAGATCTTACCTTTTATAAGTATTTTTGTTATATGAGGCTTCTACTACTTTCTGAGGAGTTGAATATACATTATGTAATACCTGCTTGGGAAATAACTTAAAAATACATAGCTATAAAACTTCTTGTGCCCTATACCAAATCTATTTCTTAACATATAAAATCAGCTAGATGAAGATTTCATTTGTGAAACTTTTACTGAGTTCAGGTATACTTAGTAAAATTCTTTTAATATTTTTATCTTAACCTAGTAATTCTGGATCATTGTCTATCCCAGGTTTCTAATAATCACCAATAACCTACCATAATATAAAATCATAGAATCAGTTGCTATGGGATTCAAAGCACCTTCAAAATACTGAATTTTGTCCACATTTTACTAAGACATTATAATTCAGTTGGTAATAATCTTTAGGACTGGGGCGCCTGGGTGGCTCAGTCAGTTAAGCGTCTGCCTTCAGCTCAGGTCATGGTCCCAGGGTAGTGGGATCGAGCCCCGCATCAGGCTCCCTGCTCGGCGGGAAGCCTGCTTCTCCCTCTCCCACTCCCCTTGCTTGTGTTCCCTCTCTCGGGGTGTCTTTCTCTGTCAAATAAATAAATAAAATCTTTAAAAAATAATAATAATCTTTAGAACTTACTTTTTCTATTCCTTAATAGAAATAAGGTAGAAGAATAGTTGGTATTCACAATAATATCTACATTGATATCTGTGATTACAGAATTACCTGATTTGAGTCAATGATTTTTGATGTTTCATTGACATACTGTATAGAAGGTAACAATGTACCTTTTTTCCATGCTATGTAGAAACGTAATATTGTTTTTTATTTATAGCAAAGGCTGAACAGAATACAGGCTTTTGGTTTTAGATTGCTGGTGTGAATTTAGCTGGTGCTTTTAGGCAAGTTATTTGTTTATAGTTTCCATTTCTTCATCTATAAATTAGGAATCATACCTACTTCACATTCTTGAGGACTAAATATCTATAAAGTACATAAATAAGTGCTCAATAAATGGTGGTAATTATTTTTAACTTATTTCACTTATTCTTAACTTTATCTGAATTATATAGTTTAATAAATGTATGTACACTCTCTGTATTAGATGTCTGCTCATTTAATTATATTGTAAAATTTATGTCATAAACCAGTAAGTTTATTTTTGTTAATTCTACTAAACATTCTGTATATTCAGAGTATATTCAGAGATCAATATGGGAAAAGTACATATTTTTATTTCAAATTATATCTGAAATTAAATTGTATTTTTATTATTTGGAAACAACTTCTTTGTTAAAAATCATATACATATCAAATTATAAATTATGCTAACTAAAAATGTTCATGTAAGCAATTTTATTTTATATGGTACATATAATATTTTGCCTTAATATATTCTAAGGCATAGCACTTTATCATATAGTTGTATAATTATACTACCTAATACATTATAAAAATATTGTAGTTCTAATTACCCTATTTTTTAATCTAAGGAAGTTTTTATTCTTAGTTGTATGATAACAAAACTCTATTTGTTCCTTTCTGATTCAAGTGCCATAGTGGAAAGAACATTATATTCTAGTACTCTAAAATCTTATTTCTCAAAATGTCATCTGAGGACCAGTGGAATTGGTATCCCCTAAAAATTTGTTAGAAATTTAGAATCTCAGGCTTTTTATTGAATCAGCATTATAGCAGGGTCCCCAGGTCATTGGTCTGTACATTGAAAAGCACCACTATAGAACAGGTGTCTTTTGACCTCTTGAGGTTCTATTTTATACTAGCTGTGTAACTTTTGTCAAGTTTGATATCTATAAGCTGTCTTTCTCATCTGCTGAAAAATAGAATTACTGGGTTCAAGCTATATAATTGTTATGAGGATCAAATGAAATAAGGTAAGAGAGCATTTTTTAAAAAAGTTCTATAAGTAATGTTTCTTAATACTACAGATATGTGATCCTTTACTGATATTCTGTTAAACTCATTCAAACATGCAGAAACTAATATAAGATTTTTCTTATACTCAATTTGAATGAGAAATGGGCACATATGTAAATATATCGTTTTGAAGTATTTATGAATGAGTATGACTTTGTGGCATGAGTAATTATGTATATTTAAATTATTACAATTATAATAATATATTTCAACTGCAGATAAGAAAGAACTGTAAATCAAACATGATCCTTTTTTACTGAGGGCAAAACATAACTATAATTTGTCCAGCAGTAGTTTGTTGCAAGTCTTGAGTTATGAAAGATAATACTCTAGAAATCTTGAAAACAATGCATTTCAAGCCTTTTAGCTTAAGAATGCCCACTTACACACATTTTAACGTGATCTAAAATGGACTTTTAAGATTTTATAGAATACTATCTTTAACTTCTAGGCAAAAGAAAAACAGAATGCAAAGAAAGCACAGGAAACCAAATGAAGAAGATGCTTTGGGATGTATACACATTTCTGCTTCTGCACTTATTTTCATGGAAACCATTAAGTATAAAGAACTTTGAGCATCATCCTAATTGACTCAATGCACGTTTGGCAATAGTACCAGTCTGTCTTGTCTTTAATGCATGGATTCTTTCCCTACCTGCATCATGTGCATGTAGTGCATATTAAATAAAAGTGATATTCAGAGTGCTTGCCCAAATTCCATTATTTGACATTGGATCTGAGAACTTCTGCTGTTGGTTCTGTGGATATATACTATCGTAATGAACCTAGGAATTACACAAATGTTATTCTCTACTTGTAATTGTTATAATTAATCTCTCAATCTTTTAGCTCAGTTACATGCTTAAAATTTATGAATGTCAGATCTTGATTAAATTAGATCTCTTGTTTCTCCTCATCATTAATGAAAAGAATCAGTATTTGTGTATGATATCTAAACATTTTGAGGATTTTAAAACTGAATTTTATCTTGAGAAAGTATGGTTTTAATGCAGATCATTTGAAAAAGACAAAAGTATAGTTTCTAGTGATTTTTATTGCTGCCAGTAGAAAAAGTAATAAACATTCAGTTTATTTTAGCAGACTTTCTTTAAGTGTTTGGGGTTATTTGTTATTAGAATTATTTCAGGAAGGTGTGAGTATTATGCTTCAAAGCAGAATTTCAGGTTAAGAACAAATGATAAATCTTAAAAGATTTTTGGTGTTACTGTCAGTCTGGCAACATTTTTTAGGCTGCTAAGCTGTATCTTTATAAAAAATCAGATGTTTGACAATTTAGGCTATCTGCTTTTTTAAAAAAATAGGATGTGGTGGTGGAGGATTCTTCTATGCCAATTTGAATGAAATTGGTAGAGCCCAATAGTTTCAAGAACCATGTACAGTTCACTCACAATGGAATTTTTAAAATTACTTTTGGGAGTTGCTTTGTTTTTTTTTTAATTTTATGAAATAATTGTATTCTTGCTCCTAATCTTCTCCAAGTTAAACTTTAAAGGAGATTTTATGGAACTTCTTTTTATAAAGGAAATTATCTAGTTTTTTTTTCTTACTAGATTCGTTTCTGAAATTGATACATGACTTTTTTTTTTAACAGTTTATTATGGAAAAGTTTAAACATACATAGAGCGACTGCTTATTCATCTTCTAGCTTCAAACACATGAATTTTTTAAGGATTATTTTAAAACTTACTACATTGTGGTATTATTAAATAACTAATGTGAAAAAATCTGGTGGGAAATTGAGTAGAAAAATTAATGAAATATTTTTCATACATAATTTTAGATGAAGGTAATAAAGAATTTGTAGTTTTTCATTTGTGGGTAAATGTATTTTGCTCTGGATACAATAGTAATTATGGAGTGCTTTCAAAGCCATGATACAATTTTAAAAAGTGATTTCTTAAGGATTATTTTAGGCTCATCTTGATCCCATGCAATTATTTCAACTTAATTTATATACTCTGTTTTGTTTTGTTTTTTTAAGATTTTTTTAGTTTGGAGTGATCTCTACACCCAACGTGGGGCTTGAACTCACAATGCCGAGATCAAAAGTTGCACACTCTACTGAGTGAGCCAGCCAGGTGCCCTTATTTACCCATTTCATAGAGGCTTAAATTTTGTAAAGCAATACAAGGAATATTATAGTCAGTAGTATCCAGTCATCAAGACAGTGTGACACTAGCATAAGGATCAACAACAAATCGATCAGTGGAACAGAAGAGAAATCCTATAAATAAATCCACATTTATGTGGTTACTTGATTTTTGACAAAGGTCGCAAAGCAATCCAACAGAAAAAGAAAGTCTTTTCAATAAATGAGGCCAGAACAGCTAAACCTCCATGTGGAAAAAAAATGAACCAAGACCTTCCTCACAAAAATGAATTTGAGATGGATCATTGACCTTCATTTAATAGCTAAAGTACAAAGGTTTTTAGAGGAAAACATAGGTGAATATCTTTGTGACTTGAGTGTAGCCAAAGGTTTCTTAGGTCACAGAAAGCAATAACCATAAAAGATCCAAAATCTGTTTATAAAAATTAAAAACTTGTCATTGAAAGATGCTTTTAATAAGAATAACCAGTATCAAATGACATTAAAAATAGCTTTATAAAACTGTGTTAATAGGTATAAGGATATTTTCTTATAATCTAATT
Source organism: Phoca vitulina (assembly GCF_004348235.1). Lineage (NCBI taxonomy): Eukaryota > Metazoa > Chordata > Mammalia > Carnivora > Phocidae > Phoca > Phoca vitulina. The sequence continues at coordinate 14,884,492 of NW_022589729.1, read as the reverse complement.
CTAATAAAATTCTTTGATAGGAATTTCCATAGCTTAAGAACGGCTTATTTTATCTGCTTCTTCTTTGGATAATTGTAAATGCATTGTGATCCTTCATGATAATGTTTGCCAGTGAATAAAGAAATATGACTTGTCTTTGTCTGGGTCTTGGTCATGAAGCTGGTGGGTAGAGAAAATGGATGAATGAAGAACAATCCAGAAATATATGTTAGTTATGTGGGAAGTTTTTTCTTTTTTAAAAAGGTGTATTGAAAGGAGTATTTAAAAGAAAGTCTCCTTTGTTCATTTCACTTTTGCCCTTTCTTTTCTGAAATCTCATTTAATGCTTGGATAGGTGAAGGCACTTCCATTCTGTTTTGTGCCTTTTAAAATAACTAGCCGATTCTAAGCAATATACTTTTGCTATCATAAACAAAGAAAGCTTGCCAGCAGCTGCTGCCCTGGCTAGTCTCACCTCATGTGTTCAGTTCCCAAGACAGCTGCCCTTTTTCTAGCAGGAGCAGTCTGCTTGACTGTGCCACTGGAATAGACAAATACTTGTTCTGAGATCGTGAACCATGGGGACTTGCTCCCCTATTTAGACCACGATACATACTTCAGTGTGTATTATGGTGTTACATGCAGATTAATAACTTCAGTTAATCTAGTTGCCTAAAACATTTCAAGATACATGCAGAAATCACTTTTTTTTTTTTTTTTTCCCCTGTGGGAGTATTTTGTGTCTTGCGGGGGAGAAAAGCTTTTAAGGTTTTTCCTTTAAAAAATTTGAAGAAAGATAAGCAAAAATAAAATTTAAATTACCCATCGTTCTACCATCAGGGATGACTACATTGACATTTTAGTGTGTTTAGTGATTCTTTTTCCCCATATGTGTGCGTTTCTGTGTGTTAGTCTTGCATGCCCTCCCCATATGCCAAAATAGGTTTATGTACTATAAGTTATTTTTAAAGCAGATGATATGCAATTTATCATCTTTGTAACACTGACAACTTATTCACAGGAAACAAACCACTCCAGCTATTTGAAGAGGAATGGGGATTAATATTGAGCATTTTGAAAGCTACCTAGTTTCTTACAAGGTCATTGGAAGATATGGAGGAGTAGGCTCAAGTTTGGGTTTCCAGGAATGACTCCTGGCAAAACCTATGTTACTGGCCCACCAGCAGAACTGCTATATCTGCAGCAGTCAGGGGTTCACCATTGGAGTCCCTGATGTTAGGACCTGCTGCAACAGCTGTGGTCTGGGAATGAGTAATGTGCTGCAGCTGTGTGTTGTATATATATACGTGTATATGTGTATATATATATATATATACGTGTATATGTGTATATACATATACACGTATATATATATATACTAGAACTGTAGGAAAATTCAACCTCTCCATGGCTAAGCACTCAGAATAGTGAAAGCCACTTAGAATAAATTCTGCCACTCAGAATAGCTAAAGCAACAGTCAGATGGCCTCTGCCTTTTGACTTTCAAAACTTATATTAGGTTTTCTGCAAGGGAATCTAGGAAGTGAGTTTTTAGCTTTGCAGTCTCTGCAGATAAGGAAGGCATTCTAGGAGGGGGCTGGCAAGTCCACTCAATCACACATTATTACATTCTTCTACAGTAACAATTTTTTCTTTTTACAGAAGTAATACATGTTTATTTTAGAGAAAGAAAATACAGAGAAAACATATGAAAATAAAATCTAATCCTATTACCCAGAGATAATCACTGTTAGCGTTCTGATGTATATCTCACCAGAGAATGTGTTTACACTCACACATGTAATAGATATTTTTGTTTTTATGAGAGAGGGATTACAATTAAATATTTTGTTGCATGCTTCCCCCCCCACAAACTTCTCATATTAATAAATATGCTTGTATCACATCTTTTTTAAAATGGTTGCTTAGTATTCCATTATATAAGTATGCTCTATTGTATTTAACAAGGCCCTAGTAGTGTGGAATAAAGCATAGAAATGAAATGGGCAAACTGGATAGTTTGATTTTGGGGGGAGGAATTTATTTTTTAAACTGACATGAATTCCTAGATCTGTCAAATATGAATGTTCTTCAATTTGTTCTCTTCCTTAACATGTGATTAATTGGCTAAAATCCAATGACTGAGAGGTCACAGAGTCACCACTTCTAGCATACCTAGTACTTTTTATTTTTGACTTTATATTAATGTCTTGAGAACTTTCTTTGATAATTTATCCAACATATATCTGAGTTGTTCTAGATGCTGGAGATCAAGACCCTGCCCTCAAGGTGAGAGGCAATGGGCACGCCTGTATAATACAGTTTTTCAAGTACCGGTAAGAACTATAAAAAAAACAGCAGGCCAAAAGAATGGAGGGAGGTGAGGTTTGATGGGATGGCCATGGAAAATACCTTTAAAGAGATGATATTGAAGCTGAGATCTAAATGAAGAGAATTTTCTCTGTAGTACTGACTCAGCACTACAAAAGAGGATTGCATACAGGCAGAATCAACATGCAGTAATTCTGAATATTAATTTTTAATAATGTGTGATAGTTAAATCATTTATGAAAGTTGATTTGGGGTGATTTTGATTTGATTTTTAATATGAAAATAGGTTGAATAAAAATTACGTGTAGGAAACGCTAGGACCACTGGCCTATGTGCTTTTTTAGGCTATCCAGATATTCTACATAAACTTATATAACACTTTCTTGTAGCAATGTAGTATAGTATTGACTAAACCATAAAATTAGTGGGAAAAGTATCATGCAAGTATATTTTAAAAACAATTTGACATATACCATGATTAAAGAAGTAAACACGAAAACTAAAACAATGAAGTTATTAGAAAAATATGGGAGGATATTTTATTATTTCAGGATAGAGAAAAGCTTCCTAAGCAAGCAATAAAACATAAAAAAAAAAAAAGAATCCAGAAGAGAAACACTTGACTGTATAGAAATTTCTGTACAACAAACACCACAAAAACTTAAAAGCGAGACAACAAAATTTCATCATACATAACAAAATGTAATATGTATATTAGAAATATAATTAATATCTAATATACAGAGAGTTCTCCCCCAGGAGAAAAATTGGCAGGTGATATGAACGGGCAATTCACAGAAGGTGTTAAACAATGGCTAGTGACATTGTAAAAGATGGTAAATCCACTAGTGATCAAGAAAATACAAATCAAAATTTAAAGAGATGCCTTTTTCCTGTCAGATTATCAAGAAATTGAAATGCTTGTAAACATCCACTTTACAGTGTGGGCATAAATGGGCAGGCTGATGGACCAGTGGTAGAAGTCTTTTTGAAAAGCAATTTAGCAATTCTCAAAATCTAGATGGTACATATCCTTACAATAATTTCACTTCCAAGAACCATATTACATACGTATTCACACAACTATATAAAGACGTATAAGAAGATTCATCATAGCGTTATTTGTAATAGCAAATAATTGGAGACAACCTAAAAGCATAGCAAGAGGGAATGGGAAAATAAGTTATAGTATGTTGGAATACTATGCAAATCACTGAAGATAATGAGATAAATTTCTATGTTTTAAATGGAAGGACGTCTGTGATCCTTTTTTGAGGAAAAGGAAAGCTACACTATAGTGGTATAGTATAAATACATTTTCTGAAGAAAACTCTTACATGTGTATACATGAAAACAGAAAAATATTTGAAAGTATCACATGAGATTCTTAACAGTTAGTAGCCCAGGGGCTTAGAAGTGGAAGGGTGAAGTGGGGAATTTTCCATTTTAAAGTTACAGGTTTCTGACATGATAGAATTTTTTCCTACCAGAATATATTACTTTTGTGTTCTAAACCATATCAATAAGTTAGCCAATTATTCTTGTGACAAAAGTATTGTCAGGATTTCTTTCAATAAGATGCTCCCTAAATGCATTTAAATATGAACAAAACATAAATGCAGCATATATATATATATGTATATATATATACATGTATAACACATACATTTGAGTAATATAATTATTGTGTAACCTAAGGCATACCTATGTCTTCCTAGCAATAATACTGGTGTTTATGGGGTACTCCCCACTGGTGGCTATTCTCATAGCAGTTTATTTTTTAATTAATTTTTTGTACTTTCAAGTTTTTATTTAAATTCCAGTTAGTTAACATATAGTGTAATATTAGTTTCAGGAGTAGAATTTAGTGATTCATCACTTACAGATAACACCCAGTGCCCATCACAAGTGCCCTCCTTAATACCCATCACCCATTTAACCAATTGCCCACCTACTTCCCTCTAGCAACCCTCCGTTTGTTCTCTATAGTTAAGAATCTGTTTTATGGTTTGCCTCTCTCTCTTTTTCCCCCATGTTCATTTGTTTGTTTCTTAAATTCCACATATGAGTGCAATCCTATGGTATTTATCTTTCTCTGACTTATATCACTTAGCATGATAGTCTCTAGCTCCATCCCTAGCATTAAAAATATTTTATTTTACTTTGTTCGTCTTATGTATGTATATATGTATGTATGTATTTAAATCAAGTCATCTATAACCAGGTTACTCAAAACTGTGGTCTTCAGACCAGCAGTGTCAGCATCACCTTGGAACTTGTTAGAAATGCAGAATCCCAGGCCAATGAAATTAGAATCTGCATTTTAACAAGATGGCTAGTTAATTCCTGTGCACATTCAAATTTAACAAGCACAGGCTCATTTGTTATATTTATGGAAATACTGTTTTCATAATCAGTGGATATTGTACTATATTTTCTGCACTTAAGAAATTCATCTTAGGATTTTTGCAGTTTCAGTAGCATTAGAATTAGTAGGTTTAGAAAATTGATTAGAATAAATGGTGCTGGGAAAATTGGACAGCCACATGCAGAAGAATGAAACTGGACCATTCTCTTATACCATACACAAAGATAAACTCAAAATGGAAGAAAGACCTAAATGTGAGACAGGAATCCATCAAAATCCTAGAGGAGAACACAGACAGTAACCTCTTCGGCCTTTGCCACAGCAACTTCTTGCAAGACACATCTCTAGAGGCAAGGGAAACAAAAACAAAAATGAACTACTGGGGCTTCATCAAGATAAAAAGTTTCTGCACGGCAAAGGAAACAGTCAACAAAACTAAAAGGCAACCTATGGAATGGGAGAAGATATTTGCAAATGACATCAGATAAAGGGCTGGTATCCAAGATGTATAAAGAACTTATCAAACTCAACACCCAAAAAACAAATAATCCAGTGAAGATATGGGCAGAAGACATGAACAGACACTTCTCCAAGGAAGACATACAAATGGCCAACAGACACATGAAATAATGCTCCACATCACTTGTCATCAGGGAAATACAAATCAAAACCACAATGAGATACCATCTTACACCAGTTAGAGTGGCTAAAGTTAACAGGACATGGAACAACAAATGTTGGTGAGGATGTGGAGAAAGAGGAACCTCTTACACTGTTGGTGGGAATGCAAGCTGGTAGAGCCACTCTGGAAAACAGTATGGCAGTTCCTCAAGAAGTTAAAAATAGAGCTACCCTATGACCCAGCAATTGCACTACTGGGTATTTACCCCAAACATACAGATGTAGTGAAAAGAAGGGGCACCTGCACCCCAATGTTCATAATAGCAATGTCCACGATAGCCAAACTGTGGAAGGACTGAGATGTCCTTCAACAGATGAATGGATAAAGAAGTTGTGGTTCATATATACAATGGAATATTACTCAGCCATTAAAAAGGATGAATACATACCATTTGCATCGACATGGATGGAATTGGAGGGTATTATGCTAAGTGAAATAAGTCAATCAGAGAAAGACAATTATCATATGGTTTCACTCATATGTGGAATATAAGAAATAGTGCAGAGGATCATAGGGGAAGGTAAGGAAAACTGAATGGAAAGAAATCATAGAGGAAGACAAACCATAAGAAACTCTTGGCTCCGGGAAACAAACTGAGGGTTGTAGAAAGGGAGGTGGATGGGGGGATGGGGTAACTGGGTGATGGGCATTAAGGAGGGCATGTGATGTGATGAGCACTGGGTGTTGTATGCAACTAATGAAACATTGAACACTACATCAAAAACTAATGATGTACTATATGTTGGCTAATTGAATTTAAATATAAAAAAAATAAAATAAAATGCAGCAGGTGCCTGGCTGGCTCAGTCGGTGGAGCATGTGACTCAAACTCAGGATCATGAGTTCAAGCCCCATGTTGGGCATGGAGCCTACTTAAAATATAAAAAAAAAAAAAATTAAAGAATTAAAAATAAAAGAAAATTAGAAAGAGATGGAGGGAGGGAGGAAGAAAGAAAATGCAAAACCATTCACAATGTGCCAGGCACTGTTCTAAGTATTTTTGCATATTAACTCTAATCTTCACAAGATATGAAATACATCCTGTTATTCCCATTTTCATATGAGGATACTAAAGCACTAAAACAGTAAGTAATTTACTCAAGTTCACACAGCTCTGTAAGCAGTAGACCTAGGATTCAAACCCAACTAACTGGGTCCTGAATTCTTCTCTCCCTCCCTCTGTCCCTCCCTCCCTCCTTTCCTTCCTCCCTCCCGTCCTCACTATCAACCCCCTCTCTCCTACCTTGCTTCCCTCCCTCCCTTCTTATCTTTCTCCCTTCTTCCCTCCCTCTCTTCCTTCCTCCACCCCCCTTCCCTCATTCTTAGGGGTGAAAGTTGCCTTACGGACAGAAACGAAAAGTGGAGGTTCTTGGTAAAAAAAAAAACTACCCTACTCTGGATTTATTAGAAGCTCTATAGGAGACATTAATTACCTTCACTGAATTATTAAGGAATGCATAGAGTAAGTGGTAATCGTGAGCTCTGGGATCCAGTGGCTCTCTGTGGGCTGGTCATTATAATGATTTTGATAAGAGACTAACAAGCTAACCAGGTTGGGCCTCCCAGGCTGTGTCTCCTAGTGAAGTTACCAAAGTCCAAGGTCTGCCCTTTCAGCTTATGATTTGAGGCATTGAGTGTACACTCACTGAAGGTGATAAGGACATTGGGTAGTTGAGACAACTTAATAAAACTTAGAGACTAATGTACACCTGAAAGACAATTTACTCATTTACTTTACTATTATAACTGCCAAGCAGACCAGACATTTCTATCAACCTATCAATACATTCTCTCCCTGGCAGATAAATTTACCAAGGAAACCAAATTAAGACCAGAAGGTAGGATGACTATAGAACTGGTCCAAAGGAAATTATTTGTTTTTTAGAGATACTGGCTGTGATAACCTATTAGATGTTTTGCCATACTAGACACTAACCAAATCTGCCTGGTACACTACACACCTCTTGGCCAAAATGTTACTGCATCCTTCTACACATTACTAGAGACACAACGACAAAATTTTAAACTCCATAGTGATCACTTTTCTGGTTGATATTTTCCTACTCCCCTTCTCATATCAAAAAATGTTCTCAAATATGTTGTAATTTAAGTTTATATTCATTTTATTTCAATTTTATTTTTATCTGGCTTCCTCATGAATTTTCTATATATATTTTCTATAACCTATGTAATGCCTATGTGTGAGGAATCAGTGTTTCTGGTCTAATATGGCCACTATGACCTTCCTTAATATCGCATGCCTGCCTGAAATAGTTTATATCTAACTTACATATTTGGGATGCCCTGCACACTTTAGGTGATGTGGGAAGTGTTTCTCTTAGAGCACACAGGATTGTTATTGGGGTAGTTGTGTTGCTAATACAGTGACCGCCTTGGGTGATGCAGTTACTCTTTCAGATTTTAGGCCAAAATTTACTTGAATTAACATTTGCAATAAAAAACAATGGTGTGTCAACCTAAGTAGCCTCATTATATCTTCCATGAGTAACTTGGCCACTCTAGCCTCTGCTATCATTCTACGAACTATACATTCTTGCCAACTTTCTTGAAGTTGGCAAACACAATGTCACAGGTAAGACACTAAACTTCCTGCATACCAGTTTATTCTCAAATTGTAACCTCATGGTGCAGTATGTGGGAGAGCAGACTACCATACTTGGACTTTGGAGACCTGGGATTCTGGTCCTGCTGTGCTATTAACTATTGTATGATCTTGGCCTATGTTGTGTTATCTGCAGGAATGTACTTTGTCCTTTCTTATGAATTTCAAATAGCACTTAGCAAACAAATTTCACGTATGTTCCCACCCCTAAAACTAAAATTAAAGCTTTGTTGTATTAGGCACAAACACTTCTGGCCCTCTCTTGCTGTCTCTCATGGTTGAGTCTAAACATAAGAAATCACACGTATAGGACTTTCTTTTCTTTTAAAACACAGATGATATTTAGAAAAAGTTTGGTTACATTTCCTAAGCTTTTATCCCTATGCTTTGGGGATCTCTCAGCCTCCTGCATTGACAACCTTATAAACTTATACATCTAATTTGTATTATTATCTTGAGGCAGTCCTTTTGCTAATTTTAACCTCTAAGATGGTATTAAGAGTGTAAGCTAGTACAGATCTTCCTCAGCTTATGATGATAAACCTATTGTACGTTGAAAATATTCTAAGTCTAAAATGCATTTAATACACCTAAACTACTAAACATCATAGCTTAGCCTACCTTGAATGTGCTCAGAACACTTACATTAGCCCACAGTTGGCCTAACCCTCATAATTGCGTGGCTGACTGGGAGCTGCCCAGCATCACAAGAGAGCATCATACTGCATATTACCAGCCCAGGAAAAGATCAAAATTCTAAATTTGAAGTATAGTTTCTACTGAATGCATATCGCTTTTGCACCATTGAAGAGTTGAAAAATTGTAAGTTGAAGCATTATTAAGTTGGGAACCATCTATATGAACTATTCTGACACAGCATCTCCAATTTGAAATCTAGTCATTTTTATACACAATCTTTATTCACAAAAAGGAAAATCAACTCCTTTCTGGATACATATTTAAATAAATGTAGACAGTTCTGGAGACTTGTGATAGAATTATCATTTAAAGAATTTTGGATGATATATTTTAGCATCAGTATATGTCAGGACAGAAGCCCTACTATAAATACCACATGATAGTATTATAATAGAAGAAGTAAGATTGAAGATGGGCTTGAATGTCTTCTTGTTCATTCATTAATTCATTCAATCAAAAGGTATTATTAAGCATCTACTCAGAGTGAGATTTAATTCTGTTTTGGGGATACTTGAATGCAAAGACATGGTCTTGCTCTGTGAGCTTGGACTGGGTGTTAGCCTTGGGGGGTTATAAATCTCACTGGTGATAACTTCCTCAAAGAGCAGGGACAACATTATGATAAGTAATTGTTACCAGTGAATAGACAAAACAGTCTTAGAATAAGTCTATTTTGCCCCATATGCAGTAATAATGTTTATGTAGTTTGGACAAATGTTTATGAGAATTGACTTACACTTGAGATACCACCTTACTATTCTATTTTGTGGTCACAGAGTGAACATTCCTGTCAACTTTTTTCTTTTTTAAGATTCAGTAACAGCTTATTTTGGGAGGAGGAAACAAGAGTAGAAAAGAGAACTGAGGTGTTAGCTGTATTTATGTTAAGGTTCAAGGTAGATAATAAGTAGCAATTGCAACTTTTAAGTTCTATTAGCATTTGGGGGCTAGTGAGGTGCTTTCCAGGAACTTGGGAATTAGAGAAGTAAGATAGCATTCTGAAAATTAAATTGTAAGGCCAACACATAACAGAGTATGAATTTGGAAAGTTCCTAGAATGAAACAGACTGTTTCCAGGCCATTTGGTTGTTACCAACTCAGAGGTCACTAACATAACACATACCGAGCTAGGTGAGTAATGTGAAGGAGTGAAGGTGACCAGATAATGGTGTAGTAACCATAAAGTGATAGTCTCCTCTTCCACCAATATACGTGCTTTCCTCCATTTTTCTTGACATATAGACCATTCTTTGTCCAGTTTTCTATTTTCCCTCATCTGAGAGCTAGAACAACAAGTGTTATTTTTTTCTCTCAAGTTTACTCTAAGAAGGGGGAAGAAAGAACATACACAGATTAATGGCGAATGACACTTGGCCAGAGTGGCAGAGACTCTAGCAAACAGGAGAGGACACCCTATCTAAAGGGAACAGCTACTCCTCAGCTGTAGCTGATTACTTCCAGGTAGAAATGGGCTAGTATTGCCAGATATTTCTGTTTGGCTTTTTTTTTTTTTTTTTTTTGAGAGACACCAAAAATCTAAATTTATTGAAGTTTCTCAGTTTGTAAATGTGGGCTTCAGTTTCTTTAAAACATCTCAGGCCAAATAAAACAATCTGTGGGCTGAACCTGACCCAAAGTCTCTACTTTGTAATCTCTGCTATAACATAATTAAATATACTTATGTAAAGCAAGGAGTTAATCAAAAAGGAACGGCCAGCTCTAGAAGTGCAGATACAATAGAGTCATAGAATTTATTGAAGAACGTCTGGAGGAAGAGTCTTATCTATGAAATGCCTGAGTATTTCTGATCTCAACACTTAGGTATTTCCATTGTTAAACCCACCTTACATTTCTTGGATAAACCTAATTCAGTCCTGCTATAGTATGTATTTTTATGTATTACTGGACTCTACTGTTATTTGGAATTTGTGCCTCAAGTATCTGTCAGTAATACCGGTCTCCTTTTTGCCTTTCTCATACTACATTGCTTGGATTTTGATAATAAGGTTATTTGATATAAGGTTATGCTACCACATAATGAGTCTGATAATTCCAATATCTGAAGTCTGTTTTTAATTTTTGTGGTTTCTGTTAGTTCTTGCTCAAGCTGTTTGTGTGTGTGCATGCGCATGGATGCATGGATGTGTTTCTTACCTCATCGTTCTTGAAAAGTTATTTGTAAGAATGTTTCGAGGCCTAGGATGAAGTTTTCTTCCAGTTTACATTGCTTATGGCAGCACCTAAAGGCTCAGCAAGTTTGGAAGAGCCTTATTCTTTTTTTTTTTTTAAGATTTTATTTATTTACTTGACAGAGAGAGAGTAGGGGGAGCAGCAAGCAGAGGGAGAGGGAGAAGCAGGCTCCCCACTGAGTAGGGAGCCCGATGCGGGGATGCGGGGCTCGATCCCAGGACCCTGGGATCATGACCTGAGCCGAAGGTAGCCACTTTACCGCTGAGCCACCCAGGTGCCCCTTATTCTATGTTGAAGACCCAGGGTTTCCTGGACTACCCAAGTTATTCAAACCTGGACTACAAAATGACGCAAGGCTGATCTAAGTATGGTCTCTCTTATCATGGTGTATAACCCTTTGGAGTCCCAAGGATCTTTGTGGGAAGGGTCTCCAATTGAATTATTTTATGGGAGACAGGGCTTTGAATTTTATTCCTGCTGACCTGGGAGGCCATAAAAATGAAAGTTAAAATTTTCAGAGTTTGGCAAAAACATCTTCATGTGTTCTTATCTCTCTTAAACTGTTCTTTTCTTTTTTTCTTTTGGTCTGGGAATTCCTTACTATTTTGTTGGTACTTTGTTCATTTCATCCATTTAAAAAAATTAATTAATTAATTAAATTAATTAAAGTTCTTGTAAGTGGGAGCTCTAGGCCACTCCCAGGACAGCATTAGTAGACAATGAATTTCTTTCTCTGTTCATTCCTATATGTAAAAACTGTCAATGTTTACTAATAGTTTTTAATTATTTAAAAAAAATTGACAGTAATTTCAATAAAAATATAAAAATACATGTAGTTCTTATCCCTGCAGCAATGACATACTTTGTGTTTCCATGCTCCTTGACTATCAGTGGAGTTAATCTTTTGTGTGTTTGATGGCCATTTGTATTTCTTTGCTAATGAAGTACCTGTTGTGTATTTAGCCCATTATTCTATTGCTGTGTGAATATTTTCTTTATTCATTTGTAAGAGCTTTTTAGATATTAGGAAATTTTGTTTTCTAAGGAAAGCTGAAATCTTATTCCTAATGCTTCTCTACCATCAGATTATTAATAAGGAGGAACATTGACATGAATGGTTTAAGGCTAATGACATCTGCCTCGTAGTGCTGGAGACCGTGGCCTCTAGATCAAGTCATTTAATAAATATTTATTGGGGCGCCTGGGTGGCTCAGTCGTTAAGTGTCTGCCTTCGGCTCAGGTCGTGATCCCAGGGTCCTGGGATCGAGCCCCGCGTCGGGCTCCCTGCTCCGCGGGAAGCCTGCTTCTCCCTCTCCCACTCCCCCTGCTTGTGTTCCCTCTCTCGCTGTCTCTCTCTGTCAAATAAATAAAATCTTTAAAAAATAAATAAATAAATATTTATTGAACATATACTAAGCATCAGGTTATGAGGTTCTGGGCATGTAATGGTAAAAACAACAGATATTATCTTTGTCTTCATGGGATTTACTCTAGTGAGGTTGACAGACGTGAACCAGATAATCACAAATACGTATTTGCGAACCATTGTAAGTGCTGTGAAAGCAAAGATTTCTATGAGATTATCAAACAGGAGAACCTGACCTATCTGAGTTACAGTTTGAGCTGAAATCTGAGGGACAAGTGGGAGTTAAGTAGGCAAAACCTGGGGTTTGTGTGTGGAGGGAAGTACTGTAGACAGAAGGAAGTACAAAGTCTGTGAGACAGGAAAGAATTTAGTGTTTCAGAACGTTAAAAAGGCAGTATGACTGGGGTGCACAAAGCAAATGCATGTGTTGAGTCTGGAGAGCTGAGAGGGGTGCTTGTGCAGAGTTTTGTGAATTACACTAAGGATTTTAGTCTTCATACTAAAATTAATAGAAGCCATTAAAGAAGTTTAAGAAGGGGAAGGATATGGTCAAATTTGCATTTTTATAAGATCACACTTGCTATAACACAGAGAATTGATAAAGAGGGAGCAAACGTGGATATGGAAAGGAATGGACAAATAAAGCATGATGCCCATCATGCTCTTTATACCTATTTATGTACCATAAAACTCCACAGACTCCCACGTCTTCCCTATCCCCCTGACTCTACTCACCTGTAGACTCTTTGTGTCCTTTTGCCACCCTCTCCAACTCTGGAAACCTTTCCACATTGCCCACAGTGTAATTTATGTAATTTATGTCCTCAATCTAGACTTTAAACATTTCTTTTACCTTCTTGCTCTAACGAAAATGTGACTTTCTCCACTGCCCTATAGCAGTTGCTATTTCTTCCTCCCACTGCGTCTTGAGATTGGGTAGGTCTTGTCTTCCTTGTTCACCATTGCCTCTTTCATTCTTCCTCTTTCCTCCTTAAAACTTGCTGTTTTTGGATCTCATGTCATCAAATTATATGACTCATCATTACTGTCAACACCCATCATTTCTTCGTAATTTTAACTCCCAAGTCATGTTATTTACTCCTACACAAGTCTAGTTTCAATTTTTGACTATTTCAATGCAGAGCGCCCTGGTCACTCAGGGCTTTGAAGTCTTCCTCTTCACCAATATTCTCTAGTCTTGCCCTCAAGCCACTCAATGCTGCGATCATACCCTTGACATTTATTATCACCAATAATTGCATCTCTTTAACCCAAATTTCATGCCCTTCACTCTCTGAACACCACCTCTTATCTCCCCCGTCTGGCTCCTTCCAGAATTCTAATGCCAGCAATCTTTTGACTCCACTGGAGCCCTCATTTCCATCAATCCCACATTTCCAATTTTCCTCTTTTTTTTTTTTTTTTTTTTTGATATCCTTATTTTCTCGTTTCCCAGCCTAAGTTTCATGGTCAGTTATTACAGGCTCTCTCTTGCATACACCCTTAATTCTTTTGCCCTTCTCTTTGTGCTATTCTTTTGGCAAAACTACATTCTGGTTAAGTCCAAATCGCTGTTATTCTGAACCTGCATCTGATTTGGTGGAAAAAAAACACTAAACCAAGTTACCTTGTTTTCCTTGAAATTCTGATCATGAACCTCAAGTGGGCCCTTAATTCTATTAGGTAGGCATTCTATACATCCGTAGGCCATTTCATCTCTCTTTTTGAGGTGATTATATAGGGACTTTCCTCATTTTACTTAAATCTCAACATTCTCCTATGCTCAGCTGATGATTGTAACTTCCTCCTTTACTGAGAAATGGAACCGATCAGAAGAAAACTTGCATAGACTTCCACCACTGCAACTACTTACTTAAAAGCATTAGCACCTCCTCTGCATTCTTACCTGTTCCTGCAGATGAACCACCCATCTTCCTATCTAAAGCTGGCTTCTTCACTTGTCATTAGATGCCATCCCCTCTTGTCTGCTCAAGAACAACATTCCAGAAATTCTCTCCTCTTTCTCCTACATTATCATTTTTTTCATTTTTTACTGGATCATTCCAGTTAGCTTATAAAAAAAAGTATCTTGACTCCACTTCCCTCAACAACTAACACTCAATTTCCTTGTTCCCTTTTGCAGCAAATCTCCTTCTTAAAAGTATTATTATTCCCTGTCATCAATTTCTCTCCTTTCCTTTTGTCTTATAACAATGGCAACAGGTATTTGCCATCACTGCATGGAAACTACTCTCTTCAAGTTACGCTAACCCCAGTGGTTAATATCCAAAATATATAATGAACTCACACAACTCAATAGCAACCAACAAACAAACCACATAATTCAATTACAGAATGGGCAGAGGAGCTGACTAGACATTTTTTTCCAAAGAAGAATACAGATGGCCAATAGTCACATGGAAAGATGCTCAGCATCACTAATCACCAGGGAAATGCAGATCAAAATCACAATGAGATATCACCTCATGCCTGTTAGAATGGCCATTATCAAAAAGATGAGAAACAAGTGTTGGTGAGGAAGTGGAGAAAAGAAGACAATGGCCTACTGTTGGTGGGAATGTAAAGTGGTACAGGCACTAGGGAAAACTGTATGGAGAATTCTCAAAAAGTTAAAAATGGAGCTACGATATGATCCAGCAATTCCACTTCTGGGTATTTATTTGAAGAAAATGAAACACTAATTTGGAAAGATATATGTACCCCTATAGTCACTGCAGCATTATTTATAATAGCCAAGATATGGAAACAACTTAAATGTCCATTGATGGATAATGTATAAAGAAGATGTGGGATATATATATATATAAAATATTATTAATTATTAATATAATATATATATTATGGAATACTACTCAGCCATAGAAAAGAATGAAATCTTGCTATCTGTGACAACATGGATGGACTTTGAGGGTATTATGATAAGCAAAATAAGTCAGACAGAGAAAGATAAGTATTGTATGATTTCACTTATATGTGAAATCTAAAAAACAAAACAAACAAATAAAATCAAAACAGAACAAAACTCATACAGAGTATTGCTAGAGGGGAGGGAGGATGGGGAGTGGATGAAATGGGTGAAGGGGGTCAAGAAGTATAAGCTTCTGTTTATAGAATAAATTAGTCATGGGATATAATGTACAGTATGGTAACTGTAGTCGATAATATTGTAGTGCATACTTGAAAGTTGTCAATAGAGTAAATCCTAAAGGTTAACTTTTTTTTTTTAAAGATTTTATTAATTTGTTAGAGAGAGAGAGCACAAGCAGGGGGGAATGGCAAGCAGAAGGAGAAGCAGGCTCCCCGCCGAGCAATGGGCCAGATGTGGGACTAGATCCCAGGCCCTGGGATCATGACCTGAGCTGAAAGCAGATGCTTAACTAACTGAGCCACCCAGGTGTCCCAAGTTTAACTTTGTATAGGGACAGATAGTAACTAGATTTACTGTGGTGATTACTCGGCAATATATACAAATCATTATTTTGCACACCTGAAGTCAAGATGATGTCGTATGTCAATTTTACATTTTAACAAATAAAATAAAAAAACAATAAAGAGGTAAGAACCCTTTCTTTAATTTGGACTGCTCCTTAAATTCCTTCTTTCTCTAAATTCCCATTTAGCTGATATCATAAGAAGGCCTTAGGATGGGTGAAGCTTCTGACCTGGAAAGGATCCTTAGCTCTTTTTCTGGGTCAAGGTGGAATCTAGTGGGAATGAAGCCATGGGATAGACTATTAGGCTGCCTATGCTCAAGACTTTAAGAAAAAAACTTTTTCTTTGAGTTGGTCATGCTGTGGGGGTAGAAGACCTTGGTGGCTAAAGGTAGGCTGTAGGCTTAAAGAAAGGAGCCAAGAGAGCCAACTTTTAGTCTAGGCCTTAGGAATATGGGTAAAGGGACTCCTTGTGGGATATACGTGGCTTAGCCCCCTATAAGGTGCATTAATTTCCTAGAGCTACTATAACAACGTACCACAAACTGGGTGACATAAAACAATAGGAATTTATTTTCTCATAGTTTGGGAGGCCAGAAGTCTGAAATCAAGGTGTTGACAAGTTTGGTTCCTTCTGGAGGCTCTGAGGGAGAATCTGTTTCATGCCTCTCTTGTAGCTACTGGTGGTTGCTGGTTATCTTCAGTGTTCTTTGGCATGGAGCTCCAATATCTGCCACTCCAGTATCTGCCTCTGTTATCACTTGGACTTCTTCCTCATGTGTCTCCTTTTCTTATAAGGACAAATGTGATTGGATTTAGAGCCCCAATACCCTGCTTCAGTATGACCTCATCTGAGTTAATTACATTTACAAAGACCTTATTTCCAAATAGAATGATCTTCCAAGGTTCTGAGTGGATCTAAAGTTTTGGAGGACACTATTCAACCCACTACATAAGAGTGAGAGTCTCATAGGAGTTTTTAGTCAAAGCCCTATAGAATAAAGTGTATATTTTTATAGAGTATCCATTCTGCAAATGTCTCTCACAAATTTACTATGGCAGGAAGTGGTGGGTCTAGAATTCAAAAAAAGTTTCTTTCCTATCTTCATCATAAGAAATTCTTTTTTTCCTTGCTACCCTCATTATAATGAATACATCTATCTAACTTTGATTGTGACTCCTTAAATTTCTTAAAGATTGCCTTAGGTATTTGACTTATCTAGTAATGTTCCATTTAAATGTTTTCAACTGACCAAAGTGAATAATTACATAGTAAAATACCATCCAAACAAAAGACAGGAGTGGGCACATTGAGATGTCATTAAATATCAGTGATGATAGGGACGCCTGGGTGGCTCAGTTGGTTAAGTGTCTGCCTTCGGCTCAGGTCATGATCCCAGGGTTCTGGGATCGGGCTCCCTACTCAGCGGGAGTCTGTTTCTCCCTCTCCCTCTGCTTCTCCCTCTCCCTCTGCTGCTTCCCCCACCCTGCTTGTGCTCTCTCTCTCAAATAAACAAACAATAAAAAAATATCAGTGATGATTATTGAGTCAGGAGAATCAGCCAGTTAACATAAGAGGAGGCCTAGTGCTTCAATCTTGAAATTCAAAACTTAACATTTTTCTTCCTTAGCACTTAGATATTTCATTAACCTAACCCAAACTCTTTTTCTCTCTACACCATAATCAAATACATATCAAGCACTTAAAGTAGTGATTAAAAAAAAAAAAACCAACCTCAGAAAATCAGAATTGCTGGTTTTGTAACAGTATTTCTTAAAGGGAGCTCGAGAAGGAGGGTATCACAACCAGAGTTTTCCCAGGAGACATCACTGTAAGCTGCATCACGGCTGTCATCTGCAGTGATTTGAAACCATGGAAACGAATCAAGGCTACTGCCAGTGTTTGCATTGAGCTGAGCTTGCATGTGCGTGGCTGTTCACACTGCCAAAAATGGTTAAGAGTTTTCACCAGCCAAAAATAGATTCAGGTACATTTGCCCTGTCTCAATGCGTTTATGAACACTGACTTATTTTGACATTTATGCAGTCATCTTGTTGGTCTCCTGACATGGTTGAGAAAGTGACTTCAGTTGTCTTTTATGGTAATTCAATTTGGGGGCAAGAATAGGATGAGAGGAAATAAGATTGCAAAGCTGAGCTTCAGGGTGACTCTTAGCACTATGCCTGCAAAGCAAAACCCTCTATAAAATGGTGTAGGAAATCATCCACTCTCTTTGTTTGCATGTGGTTGGCACATACAGCTCAGAATGCTTAGAGGAGAGGTGGAAAGCAGCCATCTTTGATACACTGGATAGAACAAAAGCACATTGAATTCCTGCTAGATCCGCTGCCACTCGAATAGAAATAAAACAAGATGATTGAATTGCCCGGGTACTTAAGAATCTTACTGCTGAGGAATAGGAGCTGTTTTACTTAGTTGAGAATCAGTCTTGAAAATGTAAAATGTTTTGGGATAATAATTTAGAGAAACTCTTTACATTTGATATTATATGTGAAATCCATACAAATGAAATAGAACCCAATAGAATTGGTTTTTGGAAAAGAATTGGATATATGGAAAATTTAAACAAAAAATAAAGGACAGAAATGTTTTAGAAAAAATGATCAAACTTTAGGCTTCTGCAAATGTTTCTACATTTGAACATTAGAAATTAGATACCTTCAAATGATTCTTCTCAACTCTTCTACCAAGAGTCACAGATTGGCAGCCCAAGAACCAAATTAGGCTCTCAAGTGGGTTTCTTTTGGCTTGTACATTTTCTTGAACTTGTTTTGAATGTGAATGTCTTTCTCCATTTGGACTGTCCTGCCAACCTTGCTCTTTGATTTCCTGCTTTTTGCTTGACCTTCTTCATGTGTTCAGTCATATTTCCTATGCCATTCTTGGATCCATCTGATGCCATTTTCTCAACCTCAGATAATTATTTTTCTCAGTCTTCCAGACTGATGCTGCTCTTCTTTCTAGATTTCTGAAAATCTGTTTTTTTTTTTTCCCCACTAAACTTGTAATGATTACTTACAACTTGCTCTTCTGTTTTCCAGCATGCTTCTCACCGAAACGCCACACAGCAAGGTAACATACAACAAAGAAACAGAGTGCTGACAAAACTCAAACTGATTTAGTTTCCAGGTACTTCTCACTGTTCCACAATTGAAAACCTAGAGACTGAACTGGTATCAATAAACAGGTTCCCCTCTGCCTCTACCAGGGCCATCACCTTTATTGATAATTGCTGCCTAGGAGGCATTACTAATGATGAAGCCACAGAACAATGAGAAAAGTATGGCATCAGAATTCTTTGCATCTCTCCTTCCTAATTTTGCTTAAGTATCCACCCCTTCACCATACAACCTAAGCTCAAGGAAAAGTTGGCTCCATCTGCCACTCAGGCAAATGTATTCTGACTATCTTAAGCCATTCGGAGGAGTTCTATGGTATCCATTTCAGGCCAAAGAGATACAGGGACAGGTCTGCTGAAGACTTCTGGAAAAATTTCTTTGCTTTTAAGTAGGTGACACTAAAGATACAGACCTTTTCAACAACTTTAATCAAATTTCCAAGTATCACATACTTGGAAATGCTGCAGCCATCTTGCTACCAGCCGAGGAAGATGCCAACATATGAAGAAGGGCAGAGCCAAGAGAATTGCTAAGAAGCTGAACTGGGACCCTGACAAACTATAGCTGAAGTTGTCCTACCTCTATTGTTTAAGACACTATGAGTTGGGGCTTCCTGGTACCCACAGCCCAAGGCATCTTAAATGACAGCCTCCCAGATTCATCATATCTTCGTTTAATAGGCAAAATACTCTGACTTTTGTGACTTAGACAAAGAACAGAAATCCATTTGTTCCTTTGTTGTTCTTTGGAATATAAACTGCTTGTCGATAGGGATTCACCCTCTGGGAAAGTTCTGGTAGAAGAATTACCTCAATACTATGCCAAGAACAGTACTGAACAGTTATTGATGATTACTATGATTGATTTTTTTCTTTTAACCATGGTTACAGTTTGGTTATAAATATTATACCTTGTATTTGCAAAGTGATTTATAGTCTACCAAAGCGCTTTATGTGTTATTTTATTTAATTCTAGTAACAGCCCCATAAGATACCTCTATTCATCTAAAGATGAAGATGCAGAAAATGGAGCTCAGAAAGTTTACCCGATTTGACCCAAGATCATAAATCTAGAGTGTTGAGGCCAGGGCTTAAATCTTGGCACTCTAATCCTAGGTCTAATGGTTTTGCCACCAAATCACAGCTAGAGGTTGGAACAAACCAATGATTTATCGTGAAGAAACAGTTTACAGAAGAGAAGTGGTGAGGTAGCTCCAGACAAATTGTAAAGAAATGGACCTGCCTGCTCCTGGCTATGTCATTCACTAGCTGTGAAATCTTAGGTGAATCATTGCACCTCCCTGAGTCTCAATTTCAAGGAATTATACTAGATGATCTGTTATGTGTTTCCTGATTCTAACATCCTGTGATTCTATAATCGAGAATTGCTTATGCAAATAGGGTACGAATCATGCTTTATATAAGCTACAAAGCTTCCCTTGTTGACTACCAGACAGAGATCAACTGTGTGTGTTCTGCTTGTGCTTCTATTTGAGCCTCCCTATTCACGCTTCTTGAGCACCTGTAAAAATGTCAGCAGTTAACAGATGCGTTGAACATCAACTTAAACTTGCTCTATAGCTGAAGTCATGGGCTTTTCATTTGTAGAATAATTTTACTCTAGAGCTGCAAAAATCACTTGTTTGATGAACTAATCTTGTCACTGTGATTCTTGGAACGGATTGAAAATGGCATGAAAAGACAGCACCACTGAGTCTTGGGGATGCTTATTTATTAGGCACTTGAGTGGCAGGTTTCCATAATTAATTGTCCTATGACTGACTTCCCTTCACTATTCTAATGAAGCATGTGATATTTGCTGCCTCAACAGATTGAAGTTTGCAAATTTAGCACTCCAGAGGCTATTTTTTCCTAAGCAATATGTCAGCAATTTGAGAAAATTGCCATCAGGGAAACCGTGGTGCTTTGGCTGCGGTTTCATAGTCCAAAAGCTCATTTGCACACAGACAAATTATTAAGTCAGAGAAAATGTAGCACACCAGGACTTATGTCTCTGGAATAGAAACTGGTCTGTGTTTGAAAATGGGAAATGATATTTCCTGCAAAATGGTAAAGTGCTGCTTTATGAATAAATGTAAGCAATGGCTGACTACCACTACCAGGTATTATGGCTACATGAGGAAAATAGCTAGAAGAGGGTGGGAAAAATTTTGGGAAAGTCTAGTTGAGTGTGGAACATAGTAGCCCTTGCTTTTGTTCTTAGAAAAAAGATGCTGGAAATTGAGTCCTCAGAGGGATGATTGTGAGTATAAAGGTGCTGATGTAAAACTTTGTGTTAGGTATCTTTTGAAGTGACAGAAACCCAACTCACACTAGTCAAGTAAAATAGAATTGATTGGCTTATATAATTGGGAAGTCCAAAAGATAGGCTGAACCCCTCACCGTAACCAGGGGCTTAAATGCTATCATCTTTCGGCTTTGCTTCTCTCTGGGTATTGGCTTCATTCTTTTGGCAAGATCTTGGCACACAGAGGCAAAGTTGGCTATAGGAAGCTTCAAGGCCATATCCTTTTTCTTTCCATCATGTGTATATCCATCCCAGGGAAGAGTCCCTTTCACCCTATTTAGCTCATAAACTCAAATGCTAGGAGATAGAGTACTCTTATTGCCCAGCTTGGATCACTGCTCATGCCTTGGGGTAGAGTAGTATCATGACTGACACCCCATCAGGACCATAAGTTGTAGGGATGGGAAATTTTTCCATAGAAAGGGATGCTGGGCAGATAAACTTAGAGTTATACTTGAAGCTTCTCTTGAGATTAAAAAACAATCTTCATATTTAACAGTGAAGCTAAAGTTTTGGAATGAAAACAAAGGCAAGTTATGCACAAGCTTTTTCAAATTATCTAGAAATGTTTTACACTAAAACTAGGACAAATGAAGTATTCAAAACTGAATAAAACTTGAGTCAGTGCATTTTTTTTCACTGAATTCATATTTTCCCTATAAACTCATTAATAAAAGAACTATACATGAATAAGTACAAATTACTAAATGCAAAATGACCAATAATTTGAGGAATATTTAAATAATTATGAATTAGGTATTTCTTTTATAATGGCAGAATCTGTCCTCAATTATTACATTTTTTCTTATTTAAAGATTTTATTTATTTGAAAGAGAGCGAGAGTGGGAGAGCACCAGCAGGGGAAGGGGGGGAGAGTCCCCATTGAGCAGGGACCCCGATGCGGGACTCGATCCTAAGACCCTGAGATCATGACCTGAGCTGAAGGCAAACACTTAACCGGCAGAGCCACCCAGGTGCTCTGTCCTCAATTATTAATTTCTGTTTCCACATTTCAATGGATCTAATGAATTTCAGTATATCTTTCTAACCCATAAGATATTGGAAATGAAGTGATCATTAAACCTTATAGTATTAGTCATTAGATTGGATTCCAGGCTCTGAGATGAATGGTTGCATGTAGAAGTTTTATAAGAAAGGAAGGAAGACAGAGAAAGAAGTTGATCTGCCCACCTGATTGCCGTGATCTCAGTCTATCCTGCAGGAGTTCTGGAGCTGGGGTGGTCTTCAACGTTGTCCCAATTAAGGCAAGGGGGCCAAGCCTTTGTATCTACTTTGAAGCAGGCTGATCCTAGGTGGGGAGAGGAACATGTACAGAGTCAAGGCAGCTCCCTCAGCTGAGGCTAGTTCCCTAGGAGGTTCTCAGATATGAACCAGGAGTAGACAACACAGACTGGGGCTGAGTCCTGAGGTAGTGAGTGCCTAGGTGGTCATCATGGCATCCACTACAGAAGGACATTTAATGGCACTCTCCAAGTGTTAGATGTATTTTCATTTTGGACTCCAGCTGAAATAGTCTCTTTTAGCCAGAGAAGCTTTGAAACGTTTCCCATTGTCACAACAAACAAAAGAATAAAGCAGTCAGATCAAAGAATGCTAATTCTGCTTAGAGAAGGCGGTTATCTAAGAAAGCACATAGGATAACGAATCAGATCATTCCAGTGGGAGGAAAACAGAGTATTACACAGTCATCCCAGGATTAATAAGCAAAGACTCATCTGCAAAGGCCTTGAAGAAAAGATGAAAATATCTCAGAAAAATCTTGACACAACAGCTTGAGGGAAACAAAAGAAAATTCTCCAAGCCCAGAGTCAGTTCTTTTAACCCAAGCCACTTAATTGCGATCACCAGTACCTTGGTAAGAACTGGGAGAATGTCACATTCTAGATCATTCAATATAACTGCTATAACTTAGGTGCCAGTTTTGCTTCTCCTTACATGTCCTCTTATGCTGCTATATGAGGGTCAAAAAGGAGGGTGTCTTATATCTATTCTCAAGTTTGTGTCCAGTAAATGTTCTCCAAAGCATGTTCTCCTTCTCGTCATCTCCACCTCTATTAGGAGCCAAATTTTGCCTCCTAACCCAGTTTTCTTGAGTGGTAACAGCTCTGTTCCTATAAGTACCAAACTTATGAGATGTGGGCAAATCATACTTCCCTTTACTGTCCTGCACCTTTGTTCTCCATATTAACCACACAGAAGACTGTGTGGGCATATTAGATTTTACTGATGGGTTTGGGTGACAAATGGAAATTATAGTGTGGGATGAGAAAAAAAAAAACTATTTCTTTTTTTTTTTTAAAGATTTTATTATTTATTTGACAGAGAGAGAGAGACAGCGAGAGCAGGAACACAAGCAGGGGGGAGTGGAAGAGGGAGAAGCAGGCTTCCCGCCGAGCAGGGAGCCTGATGTGGGACTCGATCCCAGGACCCTGGGATCATGACCCAAGCCAAAGGCAGACGATTAACAACTCAGGCACCCAGGTGCCCAAAAAAACCTATTTCTAAAGGTGACTTTTCCTCATGTTCAAAGGAAAAGCATGTAAGAAATTGAATCTGCCATGGACTAGTTACCTTACAGTTGTCATCAACTCTCTTTCCCTCTGTCTTCAAATTTGGACCTCTTTGCAAGAACATTACTTCCTTTCTTTTTTTTTTTTTTTTAATTTATTTATTTATGTGTCAGAGAGAGAGCACAGCAGGGGGGAGAGGCAGAGGTGGAGGCAGAAGCAGGCTCCCCACTGAGCAAGGAACCTGATGTGGGACTCAATCCCAGGACCCAGGGATCATGACCTGAGCTGAAGGCAGACGCTTAACTGACTGAGCCACCCAGGCATCCCCATTACTTCCTTTCTTTTCTTTCTTTCTTCCTTCTTTCCTTTCTTTCTTTAAGATTTTATTTATTTATTTGAGATAGAGCACAAGCTGCAGGACAGAGAGAGGAGGAGAAGCAGGCTCCTCACTGAGCAGGGAGCCCGATGCGGGGCTTGATCTCAGGACCCTGGTATCATGACCTGAGCAAAAGGCAGACACTTAACTGACTGAGCCACCCAGGCACCTCATTTTTTTAAAATTTAAATTCAATTAGCCAACATATCGTATATCATTAGTCTCAGATGTAGTGTTCTACAATTTATCAGTTGTGTATAACATCCAGTAAGAGCATTACTTTCTAAATCTGCCCACAGTGTTTCATATTCTTTTTTTTTAAAGATTTTATTTATTTATTTGACAGAGAGAGACACAGCGAGAGAAGGAACACAAGCAGGGGGAGTGGGAGAGGGAGAAGCAGGCTTCCCGCGGAGCAGGGAGCCCGATGTGGGGCTCGATCCCAGGACCCTGGGATCATGACCCGAGCTGAAGGCAGACGCTTAACGACTGAGCCACCCAGGCGCCCCTCATATTCTTTTTTTGATGTGTGATTAGTGATGTATTTGGATTTATTTCTGTAATATATATACATTTAAAGCTGTACATATTTAATATATACAACTCGATGAGTTTGGGGATAAGTATACACTCATGAAACCATAACTACTCCCCATTTAGTTTTTAGGTAATTCTGTCTTTACTCATGAGGGTTGACATTCCTCTCAAGATACACACTTTCCTTCTCAGCAGTATTATTAGCCAAATCTGAATGGATCTGTTCAGAATGAAATTTGGTAGGACTCATGCAGGAGAGTCTTTGGTGGGTGTTGGTGCTCTAAGTCCTTAGCTCACTTTGGGAGTGAGAATGACTGTACCAGAGACCTTGGTACCCCAGAACCACGAAGAACTGATCAGACACTCAAGATTGGTTCTCTTTAAGGCTTGCACCAGTGTGAGTTGTAGACTTCTCTTTATTCTTTCACTTGTCTGGCAAATAACTGTTGAATCTCCCACCTTCCTCCCAAAAAACAAAATCACCCACACAAACTCCTTCCAAGACAGACTATACATTTAAGAAAGAAGAAACATGTTTTCTTATTGTCAAATTTGTGAAGTCAAGTTATTCCCCAAAGGTATAATTGATATTATACATGGAGTATTTCATTTAATTCCCACCCTGTTCCTCAATTTTGAATTATGCAGATTTGGGTCTATTAGAAATATAGGAAGCTGACCATTTACTGAGTAAATATTTCTTTTTCAGCATACCTCTAGCTATGTAATGACAAAATAGAAGTTTAGAAACTACCTTTTTGCAAGGGTTTGATTAAATTATTTGTTAGGAGTCTGTCTTGGGTTAATTAGAGGTCAATTACTAGGGAAGAAAGGGCATAGAGATCTACCTTCCTAGATATGTGGAACAAATTTTATATAATTCTTATTTTAGAGTTGGTTTAGTTATTTCCTTAAATTTTTTTTTATTTTAAAGATTTTTATTTTTAAGTAATCTCTACACCCACCATGGGGCTTGAACCCACAACCTGGAGATCAAGAGTCTCATGTTCTATCTGAGCCAGCCAGGTGCCCCAGTTTAGTTATTTTCAATAAATTCCTTTATACTCTCAGGAAATCCTCCCGCATGTTGATCTATCTATCTATCTATCTATCTATCTATCTATCTATCTATCTATCATCTATCTATCTATCTGCTTAAACCTAATGGACACCACTTTTTTTTTTTTTTTAAGATTCTGATGTCCAAAGTGAGTAATACTAGGTAAGTAACTCCTGTTAAGGAATTCTGTCTGGGTGTGCTATACTTAATTCTAACTCACCTGGTTATTCTAACCAGAATATTCTAACCATATTCTTTGGTTTTTAATAAAGAAGCATCCCAGGTGATTTAGGTAATTTAGGGTGTTTATTTGAAATAAGGCTGCTGCTTTCTTTAATAATTTTTATTCATTTGTTCTCTTAATGTGAGCATAATAAAGTACTAAAAGGGTGTTCTTTCTCCTTTTTCGTTTTTGAAGTTTTTAATTTATCTGCAGTAAGGTTGAAGAAGAGCAGTGATATTAAGCAATCACTCATTATAAGAAACAAAGCTGGAGAGGTAAGCAAGCCAGGTCATAGAGAATCTTGTATTCCATGCTGAAAAGGTTTAGATGTAAAGTCAATTGCTAAAGGCAGTGGGAGTCCCTCGAAAACTTTTATACAGGGGAGTGACATGACTGTGTTTTAGAGAGATTAGGCTGGTGGCAGTGTGGAAAATGGATTTAAGAAGGATTTATCCGTTCCTTTATCCAACAAATATTATGAGTGTTATGTTCCCTCAGGGAGCTTACATTTTTTGAGGGACACAAATGGCAAACAACATAATGAATCATTTATTTACAATTGTGATGCATGCTATGAATGAGGAGTACAGATTTGAATAAGAATGTGAAAGGAAGAAACTGGCTGGGGGAGGAATTTCAGGGAAGCCTTTCTAGAGAATAAGATTCAAGGCACAGGGACAAATTATGTCTGTTGCCTGAAAAGAATAGCAGGGTTGGGTAGAATTGGATCTGTTGTAGAGATATCAGAGAATAGAATAGAATAGAATAGAATAGAATAGAACAGAATAGAACAGAATAAAAAAAGAGTTGATACTGCATATAAGAGGGGAACTAGGACCTTGGAGAAGATACACAGTATCTGGTTTAGGCAACTGGGTGGATGATGTGGCATCCATAGATGAGGAATATAGGAGAAGTGGATTTGTGAGATTGGGAGATGAGGGAAAAAGATGTTGATTTTGGAATGTTCATGGATCAAATTGGTTCAAATGCCCAGTACGTAATTGGAATAAAAGAGAAAAATTTATACTGGATTTATAATTATAGTTTTTTTGACTTATTAAAATGTAACTGATAACTATAGTTACAGAATTAGAAGAAATTCTTTTTAAAAATATTTTATTTATTTACTTGAGAGAGAGAGAGAGAGCAAGACAGAGAGCACAAGCAGGGTGAGGGGAAGAGGGAGAAGCAGTCTTCCCACTGAACAGGGAGCCCGATGTAGGGCTCGATCCCAGGACCTGGGGATCATGACCTGGAGCCGAAGGCAGACACTTAACTGACTCAGTCACCCAGGTGCCCCAAAAGAAGTAATTTATAAATAATTTTTAGAGTGAGAATAGAAGAAACTCAGCACAGAATCTTGAAAAATATTAACATTTAAAAAATAAACAGAATAAGAGGAACTCATGGGGAATACTAAGGAGGAACTAATAGAGGAGACCTAGATATTGTGGTTTGTGGAAGACAGGGGAGGCATTGGTGTCAAGTGCTAGAGAGGTCAAGTATGATGATGAAAAGTAGCAATTAAATTTAATAACAAAGATGTAACTTGATGAGGACAGTTTCCATGGATGACAGCAAAGGCAGGATTGCAGTAGCTGAAGAATCACTGGGAAATAAGGAGCTAGAGAAGCAAATGTAGACAATAATCTCAATATTCTTGGCTCTTGAGAGAGGAAAGAGGTTGTCATGAAAAGGTGTAATAGGGTTTAGGTACCGTTTTATTAAAAATTTTTTTTTCTTGGGTGCCTGGGTGGCTCAGTTGGTTAAGCATCTGCCTTTGGCTCGGGTCATGATTCCGGGGTCCTGAGATCGAGCCCCGCATCGGGCTCCCTGCTTGGCGGGGAGTCTGCTTCTCCCTCTGGCTCTCCCCTTGGCTTGTGCTCTCTCTCTCTCTCTCAAATAAATAAAATCTTTAAAAAAAGTTTTTTTTTTCCTTTCCTCTCCTCTCTTCTCCTTTCCTTCTTCTTGTTCTCCTTCTTCTTCTAGTTTATAGAGATCTGAACATGTGCCATGGTAAAAGCCAATTAGAGAGGGAATGATCAGAAGAGATGTATGACAGTCGGGGTGTCGTGGCAAGAGCAAAGTCCCACAGGCCGGGAGGAGTCCAAGATGGCGGCGGCGGCGGCGGCGGAGACCTAAATTTCGTCTGGTCCCAGGAATTCCGCTGGATAGGGATCAAACCATTCTGAACACCTACGAACTCAACTGGAGAATGAAGAAAAAAATAGCAACAACTGTCTGAACAGAAAAGCGACCACTTACTGGAAGGTAGGACGTGCGGAGAAGTGAATCTGAGGCGATATTCAGGAGGATAGATGGCGGGGGAGGGGGACTCCATCGGCCGCTTCTGGCAAGTGATAGACCCGCCGAGCACAAAATCGGAACTTTTAGAACTCAGTTCCGCTGAGGGACGTCACTCCGGTGGTTAAGCGGGGGGTGGAACCCTCGTGGGACAGTGTGGTCTCAGGACCCTTGGGGTCACGGAAAGACTGGGGGTGACTGAGTGCGGCAGAGCTCCCAGGTATCGGAGCGGGGAAGCCGGCTGCAGAGACGGAGCCCAGGCGCGGGCTCTCAGCTCGGGGTTGCCATAAACCGGGATCCGCGGCACAGTCGGGCCACTGCTCCTCCAGCAGGGACCCAACAAGCGGCAGATCTGGGGAGACTCCCCTTCCTCCCCCGGGAGGAGTGGTGCGGGAGCGCACCGCGGGGATCTGTTGGGTTTGCAGACTCCACACGGGGTCGGGTACCAGAGATAGAAACGCTCGGTCACAGGCCGGGTGAGAACGGAGTGCGGCTGGAGACCGGGGAGACAGGAGTGACTGACTGCTTTTCTCTGGAGGCGTACTGAGGAGCGGGGCCCCAAGTTCTCGGCTCCTCTGGGGCAGAGACTGGGAGGCCGCCATTTTCACTCTCCGCCTCCAAAGCTGTACGGAAAGCTTGCAGGGAACAAAAGCTCCCGAGAGCAAACCCGAGCAGATTACTTGGCATGGAAGGGCAAGGGCGGGGCAATTCCGCCTCCCAAAGACGTTTGGGAACCAGGGCAACAGGCCCCTCCCCCAGAAGATCAGCAAGAACAGCCAGCCAAGACCAAGTTTACCGATCAATGAGAACAGCAAAACCCCAGCGCTAGGGGAATACTGCGCATAGAATTCATGGCTTTTTTCCCATGATGCTTTAGTCTTTCAAAGTTAATTTTTAAGATTTTCTTTATTTTTTCTTTTTTTGAATTATTCTTCTTTCCTTTTTCAACCAACTTCTTATCAGTTCCTTTTTAAAATCCTTTTTATTTATTTATTTATTTTTTCAAAGATTTTTTAATTTATCTATTTGACAGAGAGAGAGATAGTGAGAGCAGGAACACAAGCAGGGAGAGAGGGAGAAGGAGGCTTCCCACCGAGCAGGGAGCCCGATGCAGGGCTCAATCTCAGGACCCTGGGATCATGACCTGAGCCAAAGGCAGATGTGTAACAACTGAGCCACCCAGGCGCCCCTTAAAATCCTTTTTAATTTTCATTTTACAGTCATATTCTATCCTTTCATTGTATTTAACCTCTTCTAATTTGTTTAGTGTATATTTCTCTGGGGTCATTGTTAACCCTTTTAGCATTTTGTTCTCTCATTCATCTAGTCTTCTTCTCGACAAAATAACAAAATGGAAAAACTCACCACAAAAAATAGAACAAGAGGCAGTACCATCTGCCAGGGACCTAATCAATACAGACATTAGTAAGATGTTGGAACTAGAGATCAGATAACAATTATAAAGAAACTAGCTGGGCTTGAAAAAAGTATAGAAGACACTAGAGAATCCCTTCCTGGAGAAATAAAATCTAACCAAGTCGAAATAAAAAAGGCTATTAATGAGGTGCAATAAAAAAATGGAGGCTCTAGGGGCGCCTGGGTGGCTCAGTTGTTAAGCGTCTGCCTTCCGCTCAGGTCATGATCCCAGGGTTCTGGGATTGAGCCCCACATCGGGCTCCTTGCTCAGCGGGAAGCCTGCTTCTCCCTCTCCCACTCCCTCTGCTTGTGTTCCCTCTCTTGCTGTGTCTCTCTCTGTCAAATAAATAAAATCTTAAAAAAAAAAAATGGAGGCTCTAACTGCTAGGATAAATGAGGCAGAAGAGAGAATTAGTGACATAGAAAATCAAATGATGGAGAATAAAGAATCTGACAAAAAGAGAGATAAACAACTACTGGATCACGAAGGGAGAATTCAAGAGATAAGTGATACCATAAAGCGAAACAACATTAGAATAATTGGGATCCCAGAAGAAGAAGAAAGAAAGAGGGGAGCAGAAGGTATATTGGAGCAAATTATAGTGGAGAACTTACCTAATTTGGGGAAGGAAACAGGCATCAAAATCCAGGACTCTCAGAGAACCCCCCTCAAAATCAATAAAAATAGGTCAACACCCCAACATCTAATAGTAAAACTTACAAATCTCAGAGACAAAGAGAAAATCCTGAAAGCAGCTCAGGACAAGAGGTCTGTAACCTACAACAGTAGAAACATTAGATTGGCAGCAGACCTATCCACAGAGTCCTAGCAGGCCAGAAAGGCCTGGCATGATATACTCAGGTTACTAAATGGGGAAAATATGCAGCCAAGAATACTTTATCCAGCTAGGTTGACACTGAAAATAGAGGGAGTGACAAAAAGCTTCCAGGACAAACAGAAACTAAAAGAATTTGCAATCACCAAACCAGCCCTAAAAAAATATATTGAAAGGGGTCCTCGAAGCAAAGAGAGAGCCCAAAAGTAACAGCGACCAGAAAGGAACAGAGACAATATACAGTAACAGTCACCTTACAGGCAATACAATGGCACTAAATTCCTATCTTTCAATAGTTACCCTGAATGTAAATGGGCTAAATGCCCCAATCAAAAGACACAGGCTATCAGATTGCATAAAAAAAGCAAGACCCATCGATATGCTGTCTGCAAGAGACTCATTTTAGACCCAAAGACACCTCCAGATTGAAAGTGAGGGGGTGGAAAACGATTTACCATGCTAATGGACATCAAAAGAAAGCTGGGGTGGCAATCCTTATATCAGACAAATTAGATTTTAAACCAAAGACTATAATAAGAGATGAGGAAGGACACTATATCCTACTTAAAGGGTCTATCCAATAAGAAGATCTAACAATTGTAAATATTTATGCCTCTAACATAAGAGCAGCCAATTATATAAGCCAATTAATAACAAAATCAAAGAAACATATCGGCAATAATATAATAATAGTGGGGGACCTTAACACCCCCCTCACTGAAATGGACAGATCATCTAAGCAAAATATCAATAAGGAAATAAGGGCTTTAAATGACACACTGGACCAGACAGACTTCACAGATATATTCAGAACATTTCATCCCAAAGCTACAGAATACACATTCTTCTCTAGTGCCCATGGAACATTCTCCAGAATAGATCACACCCTGGGTCACAAATCAGGTCTCAACCGGTACCAAAAGATTGGGATCATTCCCTGCCTATTTTCAGACCACAACGCTTTGAAACCTAGAACTCAACCACAAGAGGAAAGTCAGAAAGAACTCAAATACATGGAGGCTAAAGAGCATCCTACTGAAGAATGAATGGGTCAACCAGGAAATTAAAGAAGAATTTAAAAAATTCATGGAAACCAATGAAAATGAAAACACAACTGTTCAAAATCTTTGAGATGCAGCAAAGGTGGTCCTAAGAGTGAAGTATATAGCAATACAAGCCTTTCTCAAGAAACAAGAAAGGTCTCAAATATACAACCTAACCCTACACCTAAAGGAGCTGGAGAAAGAACAGCAAATAGAGCTTAAACCCAGGAGGAGAAGAGAATTAGTAAATATCAGAGCAAATATCAATGAAATAGAAACCAAAAGAATAGTAGAACAGATCAACGAAACTAGGAGCTGGTTCTTTGAAAGAATTAACAAGACTGATAAACCCCTGGCCAGGCTTATCAAAAAGAAAAGAGAAAGGACCCAAATAAATAAAATAATGAATGGAAGGGGAGAGATCAGAACCAACACTGAAGAAATACAAACAATTATAAGAACATATGAGCAACTATATTTCAACAAATTAGACAATCTGGATGAAATGGAAGCATTCCTAGAGATGTATAAACTACCAAAACTAAAACTTAACCAGGAAGAAACAGAAAACCTGAACAGACCCATAACCAGCAAGGAAATTGAAGCAGTAATCAAAAATCTCCCAACAAACAAGAGCCCAGGACCAGATTTCTTCCCAGGGGAATTCTACCAAACATTTAAAGAAGAATTAATTCCTATTATTCTGAAACTGTTCCAAAAAATAGAAATGGAAGGGAAACTTCCAAACTCATTTTATGAGGCCAGCATTACCTTGATCCCAAAACCAGACAAAGACCCCACCAAAAAGGAGAATTACAGACCAATATCCCTGATGAACATGGATGCAAAAATTCTCACCAAAATGCTAGCCAGTAGGATCCAACAGTATGTTAAAAGGATTATCCACCACGACCAAGTGGGATTTATCCTTGGCTGCAAGGTTGGTTCAACATCCACAAATCAATCAATGTGATACATTAATAAAAGAAAGGACAAGAACCATATGATACTTTTAATAGATGCAGAAAAAGCATTTGACAAAGTACAGCACCCTTTTTAAAAAAGATTTTATTTATTTATTTGACAGAGAGAGAGAGCACAAACAGGGGGAGCAGCAGAGGGAGAGGGAGAAGCAGACTCCCCACTGAGCAGGGAGCCCGATGTGGGACTCAATCCCAGGACCCTGAGATCATGACCTGAGCCAAAGGCAAATGCTTAACAACTGAGCCACCCAGGTGCCCCTACAGCATCCTTTCTTGATTAAAACTTCACTGTGTAGGGATAGACGATACATACCTCAATATGATAAAAGCCATCTATGAAAAACCCACAGTGAATATCATTCCCAATGGGGAAAAACTGAGAGCTCTTCCCCTAAGGTCAGGTACACAGCAGGGATGTCCACTATTACCACTGCTATTCAACATAGTACTAGAAGTCCTAGCCTCAGCAATTAGACAACAAAAAGAAATAAAAGGCATCCGAATCGGCAAAGAAGAAGTCAAACTCTCACTCTTTGCAGATGATATGATACTTTATGTGGAGAACCCAAAAGACTCCACCCCAAAACTGCTAGAACTCATAAAGGAATTCAGTAATGTGGCCGAATATAAAATCAATGCACAGAAATCAGTTGCATTTCTATACACCAACAATGAGACAGAAGAAAGAGAAATAAGGAGTCGATTCCATTTACAATTGCACCAAAACCCATAAGATACCTAGAAATAAATCTAACCAAAGAGGCAAAGGATCTGTACTCAGAAAACTATTACCCCAAAGATACAAATGTAGTGATCCAAAGGGGTACGTGCACTCCAATGTTTATAGCAGCAATGTCCACAATAGCAAAACTATGGAAAGAGCCCAGATGTCCACTGACAGATGAATGTATAAAGAAGATGTGGTGTGTCTGTGTGTGTATATATATATATACACACACACAACGTAATATTATGCAGCCATCAAAAAATGAAATCGTGCCATTTGCAACAATGTGGATGGAACTAGGGGGTATTATGCTAAGCGAAATAAGTCAGTCAGAGAAAGACAATTATCATATGATCTCACTAATATGTGAAATTTGAGAAAAAAAAACAGGGATCATAGGGGAAGATAGGAAAAAATGAAACAAGATGAGACCAGAGAGGGAGACAAACCATAAGAGACTCTTAATCTCAGGAAACAAACTGAGGGTTGCTGGAGTGGAGGGGGTGGGAGGGGTGGGGTGGCTGGGTGATGGACATTGGGGAGGGTATGTGCTATGGTGAGCTCTGTGAATTGTGTAAGACTGATGAATCACAGACCTGTACCCTTGAAACAAATAATACATTATATGTTAATAATAAAAAAAAATCTATTAAAAAAAAGAGTGAAGTCCCACAGAGATAGATCGAGTGGGATCCCAAGCAGTGGTGGGGATAGAGATGAGACTTCTGGTTGGAGTCAGTATTTATCACTTCTCCTCCTGACCCAGTAATAAAATGATCACAAAAGAATAAGTTCGTGTAAATATACAGGAGAGAATGGAAGAGGTGCCACTGGAAGATGAGACAGTTCAACAAAATTCTAGAAGGTAGAAAGTGAATAGAGTTTTCATAGATGTCGCAAGGAAGCTGCACCCCAGAGAGTCTTGGAAAAAAAAGGAATAAGAAGAAAGCTGATTTGCTCTGCAGAATCTGGAGAGGACTCAGAGATACAGGTTTCATAACAAGGGAGTGGAAGTCTACATATGAAATTGTCAATTGCGACAATGTGCATAATGCTGGTATGATTCCCTTTAATCCACAGAAGATCAAAGGTTTCTTCTCTAAATAAACAGCATTCCCTCACAAATGACCTCCAAATAGTATCTTTGAGGAACCCTGGTATAATGGCTTATTCACTAAGTTATGATCTTAAAGCAAACTGTCAGTTGAAAAAACTTCATTCATGTTAATGAAACCTCCAGCTGGCTTATTAGTGCCTTATACTCAAATATGAATGATGACTATGGGGTTACTGTGCATTTGAGGTAACACTCCAACACCACTGGAAAACACACAAACAAAATATCCCTGAGGAAATAAATATAGTGCAAGGAACAAAAGAGAAATGTGAATAAATTCTAATAAGTATCCTCACAAGAGGGATTAAGGATGCCATGAGAAAGAAAATTAGAGAACGAAAGACAGTTCTTGGAAATTAAAGATGTTTATTAAAAGTTCTATAAAAGAAATGGAAGATAAAGTTGAGGAATCTTCCAGAAAGTAGAACAAAATGACAAAGTATAGGGTCAAGATTTCATGCAGAGTAGTAAAGATTTAAAATTGCTGATCTACAAATGGGCAGAAAGAACTGAATTGGAGATACCCAAGACTGGTAGGCAGTTTTGAGATTCTGGAAAAGGTAGAGGTAAGGCAATAGTAGACAGAACTGTGGTCCCAAAGCTGTGTGAATCGAATCTCTTTGAATTTTCTCATCAGCAAAATTAGACAATACAATTATTAAAAAGGTTAAAATATTTCAAACAAGAAGAAGCATCTGCCTTACAGTAAATGCTTTCTAAATGTTAGTGATTAATACGATCTGAGTCCAAGGGTGCCTGGGTGGCTCAGTTGGTTAAATGTCTAACTCTTGATCTCAGCTCAGGTCTTGTACTCGGGTTATGAGTTCAAGCCTTGCCTTGAATTCCACACCCAGTGGAGCCTGCTTAAAATAAATTAAAAAAAAAAAAAAATATATGACCTGAGTCCTTTTCTCTTTGGAAAACCAAGCTCCTGGGATAGAAAAAAATATTAAAAAACAGACTTCTATGTCCAAAAACTCACCCTTGTAGGTGAGCCCACACTTTGCCTTCAGACCATTGCTTATGGTATAAGTTAAAAAAATCTATTTAGAAGATCATTTAAATTTGCTGTTCTTTCTGTATTGTTTTGCCCTCTCATAAGACACTGAGGAACACTGTGAACAACAAGGATAAAAATATTGGTGTGTAATTCCCAAGTTGATCCCATCACACAAATGGATGTGAAATTTCAACTGTTACAAGAGCACCGAAGAGTCAGATGATGGTAGGATTAAGTGTTCTTGAAGTTTATAACCAGATTTAGGTTGAAACAGATAGCAGCCTCTGTAGTCACACTTCTCTTGAGGAAGCCAGGCCTGATCTGATGGAATTCTCACTAGGGCATACAGGAAACACAATTAGTGTTTTCCCAGGATCCTTACCCATAATAGCAACGGCCCTCAGTGGAGAGGGGGACAGAAGCTTGTCTCTGGAAGGGGTACTTTCTTCCTTCTTGCTTCCTTCCCCAGGGACATTGTACTTTCTTTGCCTTTCTATGGCCTGGTGTGATTTTATGATTGGGACAGTATTTTCTGTTTTTATACACTGCATGTAAGCTCACCATAAACCTGAGCCAAAGCAATAACCTTTAAGTTTTCTGAAAATCTTGAGACAGGTCTCTGTAAGGCCTTATGTTTTCAAGTATTAGAAATGTTGTTGGTTGGGAATTTGTGTGAATCAGGGCACATGGCTGCAAAGAATAGAAAGGACTTCTCAAATCAACTTCATAAAAGAAAAATATTTGTTTGCTCACATACCTGGAAGTCTGGGATACAGCTAACTTGAGGTATAGTTGGGCACAAGGGTTTAAATGTTGCTAGCAGTTTCTCTTTCTGTTTCTTATCGCTGTTTATTTCTGTTTATGTTAGCACCTTGGCCTCTTTTTCTTGTAATATAGAACAGTTTCCACCATGTGACTTGGGAAGATGACAATTAAGCAAACTTATATTTAAATCTTCCCATATCTGTGACTCCAAAGACAAAGAGGAAATGCACCTTATTTGAACAACTTAACAGGCACATGCAGGACTCTGATTGGCCCATGGGGGACCTTGTGCTCATCTCTGAGTGAATTACTGTTGTTAGAGGTATGGGAGACCCTGATTGGTTTCACATGGTTCTTTGCTCCCACCTGTGGCAGTGTTGCCATATGCAGGTGATCTTCCTCAAAGAAGAGGGAACGTGCTGTTACCAAACAGGTTTAGCAGATAAAAACTATAGTTACCATATTTCGTATCATGAGTTGGAAAAGAGGAGTTAGATCTGCCTTTGTTTTCATTATATCCTTGACTCGATAACATATTCAATCGTAGCTCCTCAAACACGTCTTGGTTTTTAAGTTAGTGCTTGGCAAGATGTATCTGGCAATTGGCAATCATACACATGCATATACAATATTATGAGATTTCATCATGACTAATGCTCTTGATTGCGCTGTTCGTTCATTCATTCACTCATTAACTCATTCTTACTTCCAACAACCTTTATCAAGTACCTAGTATAGGCCATTAATAGAAAAAAAAAGAATCAGGGGCTCCTGGGTGTCTCAGTTGGTTAAGCGTCTGCCTTCAGCTCAGGTCATGATCTCCGGGTCCTGGGATAGAGCCCCACACCAGACTCCTGGCTCAGCGGGAGTCTGCTTCTCCTTCTGCCTCTACCCCTGCTCGTGATTTCTCTCTCTCTCTCTCAAATGAATAAATAAAATCTTTTTTTTTTAAGATTTTATTTATTTATTTGACAGAGAAAGACACAGCAAGAGAGGGAGCACAGGCAGGGGAAGTGAGAGGGGGAGAAGCAGGCTTCCTGTGGAGCAAGGAGCCCGATGTGGGGCTCCATCCCAGGACCCTGGGATCATGACCTGAGCCGAAGGCAGATGCTTAACGACTGAGCCACCCAGGCGCCCCTAAATAAAATCTTTTTTTAAAAAAAGAAAGAAAAAAGAATCATAGTATCTGCCCTCATCAGACTTACAGGCTGTCAAAAGAGAAAGACAATCGGATCTATACACACACACACACAACTTGAA
The DNA here is from genome assembly GCF_004348235.1 of Phoca vitulina. NCBI lineage: Eukaryota > Metazoa > Chordata > Mammalia > Carnivora > Phocidae > Phoca > Phoca vitulina. Next base: position 14,847,173 of record NW_022589729.1, on the reverse strand, counting down.
ATTGTTTTGAATGCTATTGGATTATATAACAAAAGTGGACATCTGTGTTATGTAGACATATTAGAGAAACCTCTCGCAGGAAGTTACATTTCGGTGGAGTGTTGAATGATGAGTAGGAATTAGCCAGTTAAGAGTATGGGGAAGACCTTTCAGAGAGGAGAAACAGCATGTGTGAAGTGCCTGAATTGGAAAGAAAGTCCTGAATGAAATCTGCTGTATCTGACTGAAGAGAGTGAGGGGCATAAAATGTGAGGCAAAAGATGAAGTAGGAGATCATGCAAGACTACAGGCTGGGCAGAGAAGTTAGTATTTTAATTATACACCTGATGGGGAGTCCCCAAAGGGTTTAAACCAAGGCAATGATACAATTTGATTTATGTTGACAAAAATCATTCTGGTTCATTCATTCATCTATTTATTTAGGCTATAGGTTATGGGACTATGGAATAAGACTGCCTGGGCTTGAAGTCTAATTCTGTCACTTACTACTTGTATGACCCAAAACACTTTTTCCTACCTGTTTGTGCCTCAGTTTCTCCATCTGTAAAATGGGGTTAGCAACAGTAACTGCCTCATAAGTTTGTTGTGAGATTTAAATGAGTTAAGATATATGAAACAATTAGGTGATGGGCATTAAGGAGGGCACGTGATGTAATGAGCACTGGGTATTATATGCAACTGATGAATCACTGAACTCTACCTCTGAAACTAATAATACACTGTATGTTAATTAATTGAATTTAAATAAAATAAAATTGACAACAAAAAATATATGAAGTTTAGAGAAGTGCTTGGAGTATGGTGTTATCTAAGTGTTTACTATTACCACCACTACTATTATTATTAAACATATATTTATTGAGAGAGGCTCCTGTGTGCCAAGCATTGAGGAAGTATGAAATGGTCTTGGCAAAGAGTGAGAGTGTCTTCTCACTAGAGAATTTGTAGTAAGATTGTTAGATAGTGTTGGGTACCATTTGAGTTGAGTGGTCATGAGTTACAGGGCTTCCAATGTGCCTCCATGTTTTATAATTATCCAGGCGATTGCCTATGGGTTTCAGAGTTAGACAGACAGACTGGATTTCATTCCTGGCTTTGCTGCTTACTAACCAAGTATCTCCATTCCGCAAGTCTCATTTCCTTATCTGTAGTATGGGGACATTAAAAGCACCGATAGGTAGTATCATTATGAAGAATAAACGATTATGTCTGTTATGTATGTATGAGTATGTATGTGTGAAATTTTTAGCATAGTGCCTGCTATATGGTAAGTATTCACTAGATGGTAGTTACTGCTAATCTTAAGAAGTAGTGATATTGCTATTTTTTTTCAATGCAAGCCTCTATGCTTTATTTATGTATCGTTCTGACACATGCTCTGAGTTATTAAGAATTTGGGTTCATTGTTAGCTGCTTAAAATATAGCCTGAGGGAAAGAATACACACAACTATTATTGTAGTTATTTTTAGGTAGGGCAATTAAAAAAAGCAGAATAGGAATAAGGAGAGGTTTATGTGTTTTACTAAAAATACTTATGCAATTTTTAAACCATTGATGGTGAAATAGGTTTATAAGTTATTTGTATGTTAAAAATAATTATTGAGGGTCGCCTGGGTGGTGCAGTAGGTTGAGCGCCCGACTCTTGGTTTCGGCTCAGGTCGTGATCTCAGGGTCATTGGATCCAGCCCAGCATGGGGCTCCAAGCTCGGTACAAAGTCTGCTTAAGATTCTCTCTCTCCTGGGGTGGCTGGGTGGCTCAGTCATTAAACGTCTGCCTTCGGCTCAGGTCGTGATCCCAGGGTCCTGGGATCAAGCCCTGCATCGGGCTCCCTGCTCTGCGGGAAGCCTGCTTCTCCCTCTCCCACTCCCCCTGTTTGTGTTCCCTCTCTCACTGTGTCTCTCTCCGTCAAATAAATAAACAAAATCTTAAAAAAAAAAAAAAAAAAGGATTCTCTCTCTGCCTCTGCTTCTCCCTCCTGCCCTCTCTCTCTCTAAAATAAATAAATCAATCTTTAAAAAAATAATTATTGAGAAGAAAATAAAATAATGATATACTCTGAAAATATTTTCTTTTTCTTTTTTTTTTTTTTTAAAGATTTTATTTATTTTTATTTGAGAGAGAGAATGAGAGAGAGCGAGTACATGAGAGGGGGGAGGGTCAGAGGGAGAAGCAGACTCCCTGCCGAGCAGGGAGCCCGATGCGGGACTCGATCCAGGGACTCCAGGATCATGACCTGAGCCGAAGGCAGTCGCTTAACCAACTGAGCCACCCAGGCGCCCCTGAAAATATTTTCTTATCTGATAAAAATTAACATTTCTAAAATGTACATGTGCAGCTTTAAATTTTGTCCTCTTCTTTCATTATTTATAAGGAAACAAACACGTTTCATTACAAAGCACACACGTTTGCTCTTTAAAGGTAAAATCTAATTTGAAAATCTGTTTGTCATTTTCAAACCTGTCCTCAGATCTACCCTTCTAATTTCTATTCCTCTTGTCTCTAACTAAACATGCCATGCAGATGCTAGAGGCAGACGGACTTAATTTGTATTATGATCCAACATAAATGGAAAGTGAAATATGAAAAGGATATTTCCATTTATATAGCAATAAGTTACCATTAAATCTAGCTTTATGATGTTTAACTTTGAGATATCCTGCCCAAACACAATTGATTGATAGGATTGAAATTGAAACCACTGATGGTTTAACCTCAGTCTGTAAATCAGGGATGAGGATTATGGAGCTAAGGTCATTTTCTTTATTGCTCACTGTGGGAAGAAGAAGGTAAACAGACTTGAATGAGTCTGGGCGTAGGTGCCCTGCAGGGATACAAACAGAAAACGAGAGAACTGATCTGAAGGAGTTTATGTGCCTGTGGCTGGCAGAATACAACCACTCAAGGAACAAATGAGGGCCAAGCTCTTGCGAGTAGATGGACTGTAGAATGGAGAACAAGAGCAACGCTGAAAAAAGATCACACAAAGAAAACGTGAATTATAAGGTGAAATTCCCAGCAAATACCCTGCAATTCTGCTGCATTCCACAAGCCAAAACAATTCCTTCCTTGTTAGACTTGTGAACACAATCGACTGGGGGAGGTTTTTCAGCATTAAAAAAATGGGAGAATAAAGATTCACGGGGTAAAAAACTTTTCCTGATAGCCAGTTGTGCAGAAGACACATATCTCATAAAGAAAGGAAATTTATCCCTCTGCCTTATATTTCAGGCCCCAAATGAGTCTCCTAAAAATACAGATGTGTGACCTAGACATTTGGTATGAAAAATCTAAAAGAAAGATATACTGTGTTGTGTCTCTCTTAAAATAAAATTAAAGATTTATTCCAACCTTGTGGGGAATAAATGCTATATTTGCTAGTAAATTTAGTTCTTTTCCCACCTCCACACTTTCTCCTGGACCATTGGAATTTCCTCTAACTCTCTGATTTCTCTCTTGTGTTTCCTGTGTTTTTGCTTAGCTTATTTTCCTTTTTCTGGCTATTTTCAGTGTCTAGTGAAACAGGACAACTATAGTCCAGCAGTTTACTGAACTTAAGTTTTCGTTCATGGGTGAAAAACCAAAAATGAATGAGGAGGCACCAACATAGGGTTGTCAGTTTTTTGTTTTGTTAATGACAGACACACACAAAAAATTGAGTAGATTTAAGTTGTATACCAAATTCACTACATTGTACTTATTTCTCTTATTGCTTCTTATACTGGTGAAAATTTATTACTGGCTGACCCCAACCTGGGGACTCACTTTGGGTTACTGTAATCTGAAAGAATTAGTCTCAAGGATCTACAACTTCAGGCTATGAAAAGAGTTAGTTCTCTTTTTTGGTTTTATGATTATAAAAAATGTACATTAAAAAACTTTAAAAATTGTGTGTACTTTTTTGTTAAAAAATGTAATTTTCAGTGGCTTCTTCATGAAGCCACTTTTTTTTTTAAAAGATTTTTTAAGTTTAGAGAGGAAGTGGGAGTAGTGGGAGGGGTGGTGGGGGGAGAGAGAGAGAGAGAGAGGATCCTCAAACAGACTCCCTGCTGAGCAGGGAGCCCAACACAGGGCTTGATCCCAGGACCCTGAGATCATGACCTGGGATGAAATGAAGAGCCGGCTGCTTAACCAACTGAGCCACCCAGGTGTCCCCATGAAGGCACTTTGAAGACGGCTTGTATTTTCATTCTCTAGTGGAGTTTTTATTCTCTGGCACAGTGTCTGGAATAAATATTTGTAGAATGCAGGACAAAACATCTCAATACTTTTATCTATGTGTGATTTGAGAAACGAATGAGCCGGTTGCTGACCTTACATACAGCCTCCAATGGGAAAACAGGAAGGAAAATGGAAGGGAAGTGGTGGGGAAAGAGTGACTCATTCTGTTTTTGTGTTCTCTCTTATCATAAGGTAGAAAACAGTGGGAAAAAAAAAAATGTGGTTTCACGAAACATCATCATCATTTCCTTACTAAAATGACAATGTAGCAACAGACGATTATGAAAACTGATTTGGTTGCCGGGATTGTGTGCCCTGACGCAGGATGCAACAGTTACCTTAGCCAAAACGTTACCTTTACTGAGGTATTAAGAATTCTGACATCATAGTATGAAATAAAGTAATAGAGAAAATAATAAATTAATTTGAGACATCTTTAAATATATGTATTGAGCATTACATTACGGGCAAGAGGCACGCAGTTGGGAAGGACCTACCCTCCGAGTGTTTAAGACTGGTTAATGAGGTGATGGGGCAATCCTGCCCAACACCAAGAGGGCCGAGAAGATCCTACTTTTTCTCCAAATGTCTTCTTTAAATTCTTCCAGCCTTTTCTTGGCATCTTGAACTGCTTCCTCCCTCTGCTTCTGTCCTCATGCACCTGACCACCTAGTGATTTGACTAGGATGTGAAGGCACCCTGGCTCCAGCTCCAAACCATTGTTTATTATACTCGGCCTGCTGCTGCCTGGAGGAACCCCCCAGCCTTCATCTTCTCTAGGCTTTGTGCATGAGCCATTGTTCTGAATAGGGAGGGAGGGCCTTTACTTTAACAGTTCCCCAAAACAGGGTTTAAGGAATAGCTGTGGTCACTTACGGGTTTGAGTTGCTTGCTCAAAAGCCAACCTCTTTTTTCTCCTTGCTAGCAAAGCCCTGACTTTGTTTAGATGTTCACTCCCCTCCCTTGAAGATCAAGGGTAAAATCTTGGTTGCTTTTGGCAATCCCATTCCCTTTCAGAGATTGGTTTAGGAATGAATATATGATGTAGGTCAAGCCAAATGGGAAGACAGCTGGACAGCTCATGGGATGGATCTTCTCATTCTTAAAGGAGGCCCAGGGATGAAATCATCTCTCTTCTTATACTGGATGCTGTGGTACATGCAGTGATGTCAAGAGCCACATAGGCCACCTTATGACATGAAGGGACATCCAACCCCACATGGCAAGGATGGCACAATAGAGAAAAATGGAAAAAACAAGGTTTCCTGATGAATTTGAGAAACAAATCCTGGAAGAACCTACCTCTGGTCTTCTTTCTCACATGAGATATTAAGTTGACTGATTTGTTGAAATTGAGGTCCTCTGCTTCTTGCAGCTAGAAGCATCCTGATTGCTAAACTCTCAACATTAGGAGGCCCTAATCTTAATGTAGGACCCTTGGCAACTCAGTCAATTTTTGACTCCAGTGCTTTTATAGATATAATCCCTATTCTCTTTCCTTTTTCCAATCAAAAATTCTATTTAATACAAAATGCTGTAAAAAATGGTGAAAAAGCAATTAGACTTCTCCACCTGGCCTAATTCTGTGCTTTTCCAACTTTGGATACTTTCTTCATTGCTTCTATCAAATTGCATTGTAGCATTCCTGGGATACACGTGGTTTTTACTATTAATGAATCTTTACCAACACTTACATCTATGGAAAACAACTTTTTACTGCGCTTATTTCTAGTGAAACTATATCCCTTCTTCAAATTTAGTTCACAACCTATTTACTTCCAACATCTCACCAGCCCAAATAACTTCCTTCTGTCTATGGATTGCACCTCGTTTGAATTAATCTTTTTGCAATTATCCTTCTCTGCATGTATACAGTATCAGTCTCCTCAAATAAATGGAAAACTTCTTTAAGGCATAAGTGAAATTGTTTTTGTTAAATGATTTGAGGAATCATGCATTTTTCATATTAGTGTCTTTCCTGGTACATTGCTTCTTAGGTAGCACCAGGTGCTCCATACAATTTGTCAAGTTGGTCGTGTGTGAAATGAAAGGATGGGATTAAGTGATACTTTGGATCCTTTCTGACTCTAAGGGACAGAGCTGATGATATCTAAGGTGAAGTGAAACCATGATTCTTAAAGATATATAAAAGTTTGAGAGTTGAAAAAGAAAAGAAAACTGTAAATGTGGGTGGTGGTGAAATGCTTTCTTTTTAGATTAGTATTTTTGAAACTATACTTTTATTTTTGGAAGTCTTTACTCATGATACTTACTTTTTGATGACTCTCCGGGATAGCTCTTTGCAAATGTAGAAAGTCCCGTTGTCTGGGAGGAAAGTGATAAAAATAGTCTTTCATAATATGTGACCAGTCCTAAATCTTTTACAGGCCTGCCAGTATTTTGGGCTTTATTGTAGAGTTATCCACCCTTGTTTTAAACTTTGCCCATGTTGGACTTGGAGGGGGATTTGCTTTGCTTAAGGGAAACACTCCAGTGGGCTATTTTTGAACTTGCTTTGACATTTAGATTTGGAAATACTGTGTTTCCAAGATACTTATCCCCGGATAAGCTTGCAGTGCAGATGTAAAAATATATCAAGTCAAAATTTTAATCATCCGCTAACATGATCTTTCGTAGGAGATTTCCCTATTGTGTAGATTAAGTGATGGGTACAAATTAATACAAGATGGAGAAAAGTATGGAAGGTTCAAGGACTAAAACTTTTCCCTTAATTACTTACCTCACTTTCTCATCTCTAGGGTTTATGAACACAGGAAAGACACATACACAAAACTCCCAGAGACTCTCTGTTTTATTTTAGCTTAATGATGGATCAAATCTCTGCTTGTTTTTCCACCACTTCTTCAATTAGTTCTATTGGCTCACATGAGAGCTGGCAGCTAGGTACACATTCGCTGCTTGGAAGGTCCCACTGCGGAAATGGAGAAAGAAATGGAGGCGGGGTGTGGAGGAAGCCCTGGGAGGGTCAAAAAGTAGGAGTGGGGAGCGTCGTGTCTTCCGCGGCAGGAAGCGGAGCCCCCGTCCAGCTGCAGCTCGTCCTGCTGTGCGCTGGTCTAGAAGCCGGCACGGCCTGGGGAACTCGGCAGCGCCGCCTGCAGCCACGTCCAGACAAGTGCAGACAGCAGGCTGGAAGGCACTCATAAGGACCTGCTGTGTTACACTGAGTTATGTTTCTGTCTGATGGCCAGTTTCACAATGAAAAGGAGCCACTAAACCAACCTTTAGTTTTTAGCTTGTATAAAACACAATGGCTCAATATCGCTGCATCTTTGCTCACGTTATTTCTTCTATCCGGAAACATCCTTTCCCCTCACGTAAGTCCTAACTTTTCCTCTAAATGTAGGAGCACCTACACCTCTAAATGTAGGAGCACCTACACTCCTTAAAAGTTTCCTTTGTCTGGGGTGCCTGGGTGGCTCAGTTGGTTAAGCTTCTGACTCTTGATTTTGGCTCAGGTTATGATCTTAGGTCATGATCTCAAGATCGCGAGATTGAGCCCGGGCGGGGCTCTGTGCTGGGCATGGAGCCTGCTTAATATTCTCTCTCTCTCTCTCTCCCTCTGCCCCCCCCCCCCCACTTGCATGGTCTACCCCCCCTCCCTCATTCTCCCTTTTTTAAAAAAAAAAAAAAAAAAAGCTTCCTTTGTCTGAAGTTTTCCTGATCCCACATCTACCTCTCACTAGGGAAAATGTATCAATCTGCATTTTGAGCTTCTCACTATACGTGGTTAATGTATATAGCCCCTGTAATACTTTAGTGCACTTATTTTATATCTCTTTCTCCTATTACTGTTTTTACCCTCTTTAGGTCAGGGACTGATTCTTAATTATCTTTATATCCCTATAATTCAGCACAGAGGCGGTCTCATTGTAGGGATTCCATGTATGCTAGCTCAGTGCGTAAATAAATGAACAAAGAGGGGCGGGGAGAGGTTCAGAGGATAAACTGGTAAGAGTTAAAGGATTTCAAAGCTTTACCTGGTAGATATGTGCACTGGTGGTTACCACCCTCCGACTCATTCTTTGAAAACTGTCATTCCCATCAGGGCGTGGAGCACTGCAATGACGAGCATCCCTTCCCGGTTCTGTTTAGGAATCCTGCTATTAGCATACTACCTGGGGTTATATTATCTCCTCCCAATTAAATTCCATGTGATCTCATAGAAGAAATGAACAATAGCTCGTCCTCTGAAAAAAGTTGCAAATTTGCATCTAAATTTATTCAGTAACCTTCACCAATATTTATTAGGTATTTATAATGCTCTGGGCACTATGCTAACCCACAAGGGGTAGAGGATTCTAAATCAAAATCCTCACAAGCCACTATCTAGTCTTTGAAGTTCCCAAGAAAAAATTCCAGAAAGAAATCTACTAGTGCCCTACATTTCAATTTCCCCCCTTTGGCTATTGATAGCTCAGCAGGAAATCTCTCCTTTGCCCTGGAAGGTATCTGGGTTTTTGGAAGAGTATGAACTTTGGAGGCAGGCAGATGAGTCTTTGAATCCCTCTTTACACTTGGAGCTGTATGGTAATTCACTCCATACCTATAAACATCAATTTCTTTATCAACAAAAATGATAATACCTATCATTAGTGGTTGTAGTAAGAATTAAAGGAGATAATGAACATGTGAAGTTATCTAGGAAATAACAGTGCTCAGAAAATGGTAGGTCTGATCAGTATTATTATTCTTTAGTATAGTTCAGAATCGTACAAGTAATTCTCTTCAGCAAAGCTTGTGACGTATTTATCAGTGTGTAGCACTTGTACATTTAGAACAGACTCGTTACATTAAACTCTTCCAGAGTGATAGGAATGGCTTGTTACATATTGTAAAGATACCTTGATGGAGAAGAGAACCTGGGAGAACACTAATGTTGCCACCATTACTACAATACTGGGATTTCCTTCTTGGAGTCTTGGAACACTTCTGGCTGAGCCCTTCTTCTGGGCTTTGCCGGCACTGCGTGGATGGTGGTATGTCTTGGCTTCAAAGACAGCTCAGACCATAGAAGTCAAAAAAGCTTAAGTTAAAAACTCATTTTTGCCACTTGCTATCTAATTGACCTTGAAAAAGTTACTTAATGTCATGTGGTAGACAGAAAAATGCCCACCTCTTCCCCAGTGCTGTCCATGTTCTAATCCCTGGAATGTGTAAATATGTTACCTTACATAGCAAAAGGGATTTTTCATTACCGATATAATTGAATTAAAAACTTTGAGACGGAGAGAATATTCTGGATCATCCAGGAAGGCACAATGTTATCACAAGTGTCCTTTTAAGAGGATACATAGGAGGACTCAGGGTCAGAAAAAGGACATGTGTCAATAGAACTGGACTTTGGAATGATGAGCTTTGAAGATGGAGAAACGGGCCGTGAGCCAAGGAATACAAACCACTCTAGAGGCTGGAAAGGGTGAGGCCATGGATCCTCCCTCGAAGCCTCCCTCCAGAAGGAACACAACCCTGCCAACAAACGTTGTTGTTTGAAGCTAGTAAGTTTGTGATAGTTATAGCAGAAGTAGAAAACTAATACACACCTCAAGCTTTAGTTTCTTATCTCTAAAATAATAATGCTATATAACAGATTCTTATTACGTCAGGTATTATTTTAGGCCTGGAAGATATAGCACCGAATAATACAAAGTCAGTGCCATAGGGAGCTTACATTATAGTGGGTAGACGATAACAAGTAAGAAAATATTTTGAAGTAGTACAAAGTTCTGTGGAGAAATAAAGCAAGGGAAGAGAGAGTGTGGGTGGGTGTGAGCAGGAGGATCTATTCTAGATGGGGTGTTCAGGGACTCTTTGCAGAAGGATACTTGAGTAGAGACCTGGAAGAAGGCGCCAGCCTGGGGAAGATCAGCAACAAGCACTTCCCAGTGCGAGGAAATGCCATAGCCTGTGGTGCTTCCTCAGGCTGGGACAGGAACTACGCAGGAAGGCCAGTGCAGCTGGGGGCTGGGGGGGGGGGGGAGCAGGTGGGGGGGGGGGGGGGGGGGGTGACGGGGGCACAGTGGAGGCCATTCGAGATGTTTGCATTTCCTTTTAAATGCAAGAGGAAGTCTTGGAAAGAGGTCAACAGAGGCATAAGTTAAATTTAAGTTAAATTAAAAAAAACATGCTGGCAATTTGGTTTGGAGCTCAGAGGAGAGGTCAGAGCTCGAGGCTTTCGAGGCTTTGGTCCAGATAAAGTGAGTATTGAAGCTGCAGGACCAGACAAGCTCAACCCCGCACAGAGTGTAGGCAGAAAGTCTGGGCCTTTTGGGTCTCGGAGGGAAAGACAAGCTGGCAAAGGAGACCTAGAAGTAGGAGAAAACTTCAGAGAGGGCTGTCTTGGAAGCCAAGGGAAGAACAGGCTTTGAGAATGAGGCTGGGATTGCCCTTGTCAGAAAGCCTCCCTCTAAGTCTTGTGTTAATGTTTAAAGATAACAACAGACACAAAGGTTAGGTCTCATAGAAAATCCTCCAAAATGATCATAGTACTTAATGTTAGTATTGATAAGTTACTTGAGTTCTCTTGATTGCTTAGAAACAATACCTTAGAGCAGACCCATCTTGCAGCTACCCAATTACTTTTTTTCTTACTTGAATGTCTTTCCTATTTTGTTCTTGCTGGTTCCCTTGTAATCATGTGTTCTACAGACAGTGAAGACCAGCTAATGGTAGGAAACAAGCACTAAATGGACTCTTTTTTATACTTGTGCAAGGGATAGCTCTTGAAAGACAACAGCAAGAGTTTAACAAAAGATGATACTTTGGTACAGCTAAGGAAAATACGATTTCCTAAAGTACCCTGCCTGTTCTGCATCATTTCCGTTATAAAATGACATTATGAAATGACAGTAAAATCCCACATTACAGGACACAAACAATCGCAGTGGTAAGATCGGAAACTTCATTATGCATTTATTAACTAAAGATTTGAGCAAATGATTTCTAACCTCTTGGTATTGTGACAGCCTCTGATTTTTTTTTTTTTTTTTTTCCATCTGTCACTCTCTACTCTTTCTCCTAAGAGCTGTAGTGGGCTAGCTTTACTGTTTGAATTAAATATAACTTTGTTTTGAACATTCTGACGCCACTTAAGATTATTGAAGATAGTTGCAGTGGGAATATCTAGGCTCAGAGGAAAAACAAGTGCACAATGGAGCCGGTGATTCATTTCAACTTGAGAGCACTTCTTAGGATTTGGTGTCATTTAAATCACTTTGAAGCCTCATCTCTTAATTAAGGGTTTCAGAACACTATTCTTGCCCTGTCCTAGCCTATGATGTAGGGGAGTCTGCTTTGCCCCAAATATGTAGATTCTCTTTCCAGCTCTGACACCCTCTTTCCCTGGGTCTCTGCATTCCAGCAGTTTTTTCGAAGTGCCCTCCAACCTCCTTCCTCAGGGCCTTTGCAAGGGATGCTTCCTGTCTGGGAGCTGATACAAACTGGTCCTCAGCGTAGGAGCGTCGAGTCAAATAGGCTTTCCTGTGGCTCTAGGATCTGAGTTGAGGGCCCTTCGACGAGGCCCAGCAAACCTGTTAACATTCTGGCCAGTGTCATGGGATGGGACATGAGTCTCTGGGGAAACCACCCCCCCACCCCCATCTTATGTGGCTCCAAACCACACTGGGTTGCCAGACATCACAGCCACGTGGAGCCTGCTGTTTGGGCCATTTAAGAGTTGCCACAATATCATGTTTAGCAGGCTTTCCCTTAGCATGGCACATAGCACATTTTAGACACTCAGCTAATATTCAAACACTAAATGTACCGATGCTCATGCTCTTTCACCGTACCTTACCTTCCTCATGTTCTCACTTCCCTCCTCACTCAGCTTAGTTTCTGTAATCCTTCATTATAACCAGTCTTCATCCAAACCTTCACTTCCTTGCCTCTTTCCCCCTCTGTTTCAGATTTGTATACTGTAATAACAAATTATCACAGACTTAGTGGCTCAAAACAACACCTCTTTGGTGTTGTTTTGAGCCACTGAGGGTCAGGAGTCCAATCACACGTTAGGCAAGTCCTTTCCTTGGGTCTTACAATGCCGCAACCAGCCAAGATGTCGGCAGGGCTGCGTTCTCATCTGAGGCATGGAGTCCTCTTCCAAACGCACACAGAATTCATTTCTTGTAGCTGTAGCATGCATACTGGTTTGCTTCATAAAATGGTTTGCTTCTTCAAAGCCTCAGGAGAGCATCTCTTGCTCAGGGAAGACCTGACCTTTCTCTGAAGGCTTAATTGATGAGTCAGGCCCATCCAAGATAATCCCTTTGGAAGAACTCTCAGTCAACTGATAAGGGACCTGCAAAATCTCTTCCCTCTACACATAATGTATGTAATCATGGGAGTGATATCCTATCATACCCACAAGCCCTGCCATACTACAGGGAAAGGGTATAGAACAGGAGGCAGGGAATCTTGGGGGTCATCTTATTCTGTCTACCACACTGTTGCATGCATCCCCCGGAACACCAACCCCTACTTATATTTTACTCTTCACCTGAATATATATATTCACATGGTTGAGAAAAACACACAAACATATTGACTGATCTCACTTAAAATTCTTCACCAAAACTTAACCACTAACTTCAGTTGGGCCTTCAGGATTTCCAGTTATCCAGTTTAGTTGTTCTCTTCCTCCTCTAGAAGAACACTCTCCCCTAACACTCTACTACCCCTTCTCCCTGCTTTTTGTTTGTTTGTTTGTTTCTTTGTTTTTAGATTTTATTTATTTATTTGAGAGAGAAAGAGAGCGTGAGAGAGAGAGCACAAGCTGGGGGTAGGGGTAGAGGGAGAAGCAGACTCCCCGCCGAGCAGGGAGCCTGATGTGGGACTCGATCCCAGGACCTGGAGATCATGACCTGAGCTGAAGGCAGCCGCTTAACCGACTAAGCCACCGAGGGGCCCTCTCCCTGCTTTTTAAAGTGAGACCTTAGCAGTAAGTGCCAGATGACCTTCTCATGCTCCCATGGCCATACTTGTCATCTTCCCTGCACCTGTGCCCACACACTCTGCTTGCCCTCCCATCCCACTGGATGAGCAAGGTGCATGCCCACCACAGGCCAGCCCTCCTTTAGGTTGCCCTGAATCCCTTCTCCTCACCCCTCACCCATTTAAGGACAGTGCTCCTATAACTGTCTCTTTTTTAGCCTCCATCATTCAATTTTCCTGCCTTAAAGGATCATTCCTCGTTTTGTACAAACAAGCTATAATTTCTCCCATCTTCAAAGCATCCCTCTCATGACCCCAGCTACAGCTCCACCATTTTCTATTCCCTTTTAGCAAAATTCCTTAAGAACTGTCAATAGTAAATCTGTCTCACAGAGCTGTCTATACTTCCTTTCCTCCATTCTCTCTCGAATCCACTTCATTAGGTACCATCCCCACTATTCCCTAGTCACAGTGACATCCTCCACGCTCCCCTGTCCCTGAGCTATGACAATGAGATTCTGGTGTGGAATATACTTTTGGGAACAGGGCCAACTAAACAATTTAATTTATTAGTAAAATGATGTCAAAGGCAAACGATGCTCACAAATCCATTTTTGCTTGTGGGAAAAAGCACAGAACACAGAATTACATGGAGCAAGAGGAGGTCACAAATTTGACATAGTCCTTAAATTGTTGTAATGCCAGAGAAATGGAAGACGGGGGTGGGGGGAAGTCCACCTAAGAAGGACAAAGAAGGTAGAACAGTTTGATTAAGATGCACTTGAAAGAAACCTTGAGACTATACTAATTTTTAATTTTTTTCTAGGAGACAGTGTTATTTATGGCCAAAAGTTTTATTTAAGAGTTTTTTTTATTTTTTATTTTATTTTATTTTTTAAAAAATATTTTATTTATTTATTTATTTATTTATTTATTTATTTATTTATTTGACACAGCAAGAGAGGGAACACAAGGAGGGGGAGTGGGAGAGGGAAAGGGAGAAGCAGGCTTCCCGCTGAGCAGGGAGCCTGATGCGGGGCTCGATCCCAGGACCCTGGGATCATGACCTGAGCCGAAGGCAGACGCTTAACGACTGAGCCACCCAGGCGCCCCTATTTAAGAGTTTTATAAAGGCATATTTTTATTATTTGTTGTCCACAAACTGTCAATGTTTTGTTCCTTATTTCCTAGCTAAAACATTGTTTTAACTCACAAAAACAGATACATTTAAATTCTTCAGTATTGTTTTCTATTACGGAAATGATGCTGGTGGTGTTAAGGTGAATGTGTATGTGTGGAATATGTGTGTGTGTGTGGGGGGGTAAAGGTGGAAATTCCTTTTTAAAAATTAGTAAATGTCTAAATGAGTCCTGGGGAGTTTTTTTCTTATTTGGTTCCTATACAAATATTCACTTCTCTTCTTCCAGCCTTCCAAATTATCCTTCTATCTATTCCTTTTTTTTTTTTTTATACTTGGGGGATGTGAGAATAAAATGGCCATTTCCTTATTTACCTTACAGCCCTCTTTGTTGACCCTAAATCCTCAAGCTCTTTTAAGTTTTGTTCATTTTCTTATTTATTTATTTAGTATCTAGATAGTGAGGAGTTTGGGGAGATGTCATATTTTAATACCCAGAATGCTAGAATGCCATGTTCATATCCATAGATTTGTTAGAGCAATTTAAATTTGAGGTTGTATTAATACATGCATGGGGCCAATGGGGAGGACTAGGATAGTCTTCTCCTTTTTGACTTGGTAATACTCAGAATATGTTGTCCTCCTGTGAGACCCCTCTTGAGAAAGTTAGAGTCATTAAGAAGAGGAGAGAACATGATACTTGCCTTCAAATATTTTAAGGGTGAGCATGAGGACAAGAATTTGGCTTTGTGGTAAATACCAAGTGGTAAAATATGGACCAAGTGTTGTTGCAGGAAGGTGCAGGGATTTCGGTCCAAGGGTGCATGAAGATACAGGAAAACAATTTCTTCCTGAATGTCTGAATCCCCTAGGGACGGAATTGGCCGTCTGGGGAAAGGGCACACGCTATTTCTGAAGGTGGTCCACCATTTTCAGATGGATGATTGGAAAAGATGACATTTCACATCTCTTCCATTTCTTTTTATGTTCTAGGACCTTTGATGAGTCTTGAATTCTTGAGACTCTGATAAAAGCTATCGGCTGTCTCCCCAGAAACAAATATATGTATGATACCATTTCCTCCTGCAGTCGATATACAATGTGGAGAGAGAGAGAACAGCTCCAGGGGAAGAACTCCTAGGTCTCCAAAGATGAAATTTTGGAAATTACTGTTCTGAGTTATTTCTTGCTTATAGCGGGTTTGAATAATTAAAGGCTTCATCAGAAACTAAGGATGCTTTTTCAAAATGCTTCAAGAAATAGCATTTTCCTCCAAATTCATTTAAACACAGCACACAGATCTTTGAAACTAATTTGTTTTTATAGGTTTTGTAAGAAATAGGTCAGAAATAATAACAGATTACATATTTATTAATTCAAAAGCCTTTTTTTTACAAGCATGATTATAAATTTAGCTGAATTTCAGTGCTAACTATAGATTAGTTTACAATGCATAACTTTGCCTATTTTCGTCTTTGGTCTTTTCGAGAATCCCATGACTCAGGCAGATTATTCATAACCACTTTACTTTACAAATGACTGAGCTTCAGAGGACTTAACTGGGTGGCTTGAGATCAAAATTAGAGAAGTATGTATGTAATAAAGGGTCAGTTATAACTGGATTCAATTCCTGATCTGATGTGTGACCTTAGAGAACTCACTGTTTCTATAGCTCAGTTTCCTCATTTCCAAAGTGGGGTAATGGTACCATTAACCTTCTAGAGGTGTTCTCAACCTTTAGATGAGATTTATGGTCTTAGGTATTGGTGAGGCATGTGTCTTGAGAGTGAGAGCCAAGCAGAAGCCATATCCCCTTTCCCAACCCAGCCTCAGAAGGCACATTTCTGCTGCATTATTGTTATGGTCATAGAACATTAGAAGTGAGTCACTATGGCTGCCTATGTTCAAGGAGAGAATTAGCCTCCATATTTTTATGGAAGTTTTTAAAACCATCATGTCCTCCAAGCCTCCTACCCTCTTTCTTAATTAATAACATCGGCAAATTATTGTAGATGTGTTGTTGGGGGAAGCAGGTGTACAAAAGGATAAAAGACTATCTCTGCTCTCAGGGAGATTACAACCTAGTTGGGAAAGATAATGTTTTCCTAAGAAAAGATAATCAAGGATATCTTTGGAGTAAAAAGTTCCAAATGGTAAATTGTGCTTGAAGTGAGGAAACCAGTAGCTCTAGCTCTCGTCCTACCACTCACAAGCCGCATGACAGTGACAGACCCCATTCAGGGGCCCTGGATTTCCATTTTTTTATTGGGCATATGGAGGGGGGGTGGGGCTCGTGTGGACACTGGAGAGACCTCTGCTACTTCTTTGGTGTTCCTCTAAGCAGTAAATCTGTGAAAGAGGGTTAACTTTAATTTATGAACTTCTTAAATTTACCAAGTATATCGTACGTGCAAGGTGCCCTGTGAAGTGCTGTAAGTAAATGAAGTCATAGGAATTTCATGAACAGGTACATCTCTATTATTCTATATATTGTATATATATATATTGTATATGTAGTATTGTATATTGTATATGTAGATCCCAGGATCCTGGGATCGTGACCTGAGCCAAAAGCAGATGCTTAACCGACTGAGCCACCCAGGCACCCTATACATGGATTTTAGACTGCACGTGGGGTCGGCACCCTTAACCCCTGTGTTGTTTAAGGGTCAACTATATATAAAATGAATGTATAAATTCAACAATCATGTTAAATAGTGTCCGTATCAGCTGACACACTTCGGGGGTAATGAACACGTACCGTGTCCAGCAAAAGGTATGCACAGTAGGCAGCAGATTTGGTTATAACTGCTTCTCTCGTTACGTTGTTTCGGCACATTACTTACGCTCACTGACCCTTAATAACCACTTCCACAGAATGACAGCCCTGAACTACTTTACAAGTTTCCTTCACACTCTTAAAAAAGCACCGATTTAATGACTTCTGGTTTTTGTTGTTGTTGTTGTTGTTGTTTTTTTTTAAGATTTTATTTATTTATTTGACAGAGAGAGAGAGAGGGAACACAAGCAGGGGGAACAGCAGAGGGAGAGGGAGAAGCAGGCTTCCCGCAGAGCAGGGAGCCCGATGTGGGGCTCGATCCCAGGACTCCGGGATCATGACCTGAGCCGAAGGCAGACGCTTAACCGACTGAGCCACCCAGGCGCCCCTGTTGTTGTTGTCTTTTAATAACTGTCTGTGATTCCAAATACATGTGTTAAAATATTCTGCATTCTAACATTTATTGAGTGTCCATGGTGTACATGCTTGAATGTGTGAAGAATGTCCTTTAAATAAAATTTTCTATTGGACACTTTAGGAAACAAAAAGAGGAAACCTATCTTATAAGAGTAGCTCTGTATTGCACTCAGATTTTTTTTTATATTACAAAGTACATCATATATATCTACAAAATAGTTGTGCCTTGCCTTATGTGTCCTTGCCCATTATGAAAGTCTTTCATTGGGTACAGTTCTGATTTTTTCTATCTCTTGGGCTTCTCTGTTCTTGTCCTTTTAAGGTCCTTCTCTGGCCTGTTACAGCACTTCTGGGCCCCAGCCCAAAGCCTTCTTGATGGGTAAACATTATATTCCCATATAAGAGGGATGAGATTGAATCTTAGCAGGCAGCGCTGTTGGGGAAACTATCTATTAGGCCCAGGCAATCTGCACTTTAGGAAAATTGCTGAATTATACTAAATTAGAGAATGACCCATTCCTTATAGCCTGGCGGAGAGAAGCCTGGCCTGCCTAGATTTGCAAAGAGGAGGATAAATTACAGTCTATACCCATTACCTTATTTAATCCTTAAACAAGCTTATAAGATGAGTAACATAAGGAACAAAAAGGCTAAGTAACTTCATTAGAGTAAAAAATCTAGTTAGGGGCAGGGGCAGGAGCTGAAGTTAACTGCTGGGGCACAGATCTGTCTGGCAAAGGAACGTAGGCAGGTTGGGGAAGGTTCTGGTAACTGGTGGCCTGTTCCAGGGCTAGTCTAATCTAGCATGCAGCAATGGGGCAGAAAGAACTACAGAGACAGTTCAGAAAAGAAAATATCAGAGCTTGGTGACAAGGTGGGAAAGGAGATGAAGGAAGGGGAAGCATCGAATGACTGCACATTAAAATCTGCTGGGCGGAAATGTGAGTATCACTGATGTGCCTGAGGAGTCTTAGCTCCTTGACATGTAAATAGGAATTTTTTTTCCCCCAGAGCTACCAACATTAAACCAACATTTCCTGCTGGCTAACAGATTCCTTTAACGACATTTCAGGCCTAGTCAGTACGTTTTCCGTCAGTTTTAGAATTAACAAAATCTTATTTCAGTTACTGTCTGGGCCAGCTTCACAGGCTGTGTGCAGGGCCCAGAGCAGCCATCCAGGGCCACATTTTCACAAGGGCCCAGGGCTTGGAGCCTAATACTCTCCAGCTGCCATCTTGAAATCCTTAACAATGTTCTCTTTGGACTTGTGTTTTGTAAATGAAGTCTGATGGAGCAGTGGAGCGGGCACTGGGGGCTTGGAGCCTCAGTCCCACATGGATCTCCTTCTGCTACTTCCTTGGGACAGGTTCATAGCTGACCACTCCTCCACCCCTTAGAGTCCCAGGCCCATGCATACACTCCCCTCCCTACCTCCACCCAGTGACTCCTGCTGCCCCCTGTCCCCAGTGGGGGCCTTGTGGGGTCGGTACCCCCACAGTCTCTGCATGGGCACAGCTGGGGTGGTCCCTGCCTGGGCTAGTAGCACCATGCTGTGTTGGGTCGGCGAGCAGCTGGAGGGAGCCGCTCACCACTCCTCATTCAGGGGCCTAGTGCATCCTAGCACTGAGGTTGCAACATCTCTGGGGATCTAGCAGCTTGTTGGAAGGGGAAGTGGAGCTGTCCGCTGCAAGTCCAGCATGCCCCCCCTCGGGGCCCCTGAAGCCTGCAAGGGTCCACACGTGGCCTGTGTGTATCCTTGTGCCTGAGGGAGAGTGACATTGGACAAGAATAAAAAAAACCCACTGACATGTTGAGAGACCATGAATGAAAGGAAAAAGCTTTAAATTTGAGTATCTTCAAGGATGAATTTTCTTGTTTCTAGGATGAGGAGCCTCATGTTTTCATTTTGCACCGGGCCCTGAAAACTGTGTAACCAGTCCTGATTATTACGTTTTAATCATCTTAACCTCAAACTCCAATCTCATGTTCAACTCAGAGTGTTCCTGCCACCTCCCCCTGCCCCCTCCCAAGCTTGCTTCTCCAGTGTTGGGATGGAGAAGGGCAAGAGTATCTGGTGGACATGCTGGGACAGCCCCATGTCAGTGACTTGGTGAGGTTTTTGTCTGCTTTCTGCTTCATGCAGTAGTCCCCCCTTATCCACTGTTTCGCTCATCTGTGGTTTCCATTACCCAGGGTCAACTGCGATCCAGAAGCAGGTGATCCTCCTTCTGACATCTGGTCAGAAGGTCAAGAGCAGCCTAACGCTATGTCACAGCACCTACATCATTCACCTCACTTCATCTCATCACATGGGCAGTTGATCATCTCACATCATCCCAAGAAGAAGGGTGAGTAGAGTACCGAAGATATTTTGAGAGAGAGAGAGAGCATATTCACTTAATTTTTATTACAGCATATTGTTATAATTGTTCTATTTTATTATTAGTTGCTGTTGTTAATCTCTTCCTGTGCCTAATTTATAAATTAAAATTTACCATATATATGTATGTACAGGAAAAAACATAGTATATAGTGGGTTTGGTACTATCTGCAGTTTTAGGCATCCACTGGGGGTCTTGGAACATATTCCCCATGGATAAGGGGAAACTACTTGTAATTGCTTTTGCAATTTGCCCACTTGGGGTGGGAAGGCAGAGGCCCCTTCCCAACCTGCTGATAAGGGACCCAATCCCAAGGAGCTTTCCTAGGTAATAATAGTCTCTTTCAGGACCTGGCTGCCACATTTGTTGATGTCTAGTTGCTAGTTACACGAAACATTCATCTGAACAGGCAGCACTCTGTTGACCAACCAAGGCCGGACTCTCTCCTCTGTGGTCCTAACTCTGGAGCCTAAAGGCATAGGTAACCAGTATCTCGTGTACCTCTAGGAGAGTACTTGGCTCCTCTCTGCCATATTAGTTCTCCCCTGTGCTTTAATAGCTCTGGGGCAGACTGGCCATTCTGGTGTCTCAGAGGACATCCAACTGGGATGGGAACAAAGTACCATTGTCACCAACTCTTGGTTTCACAAAAACTTCAAAAACAAGTCTCTTGAATTTAGAGCATAGTTTTTGAGACAGAAACCAATCAAAAAAGGATGTTAATGGAAGAGGATGGCCTCTCCTTACAAACACCAAATTCCTATTTCCCTCCCCACCCCCCAAACAGCCCTGCTTCGGGGTCTTAGAGTTCCCTCTTATATCTCTTGTGAGTAAAGGCTGCCAAACCAGATCATCCTGTCTTGCACCTGGGGCCAGAGCAGGGGGCTACTTGTAAGAACTGAGCCCTCTGAACTTAAATTTACTATCTCTGCTTTCAACAAAACATTAACTTCTCTTCAATCCCTGCAATCATTTGGTAATCTCCTAGGGCAGGAGAAGATCTTAATTAGCAGATCTCACAAAATCCTGTTATCCACATTAAAACATATCATTTTGCAGGCCCAGCAATGAATATACATGTCAACATCATTAATAAATATTTACTTAGTATCCTGTAACATGCATAACATTTAGGGAGATTCTGTATAGGGTATAGTCCTTATCCTCAAGGACTTTTAAATCAGTTGGAGAGAAGGGACATAAAGATAAAGATATCAGGAACAGTGCATGAGAATATATGCTGAGAGGATGGTATAGACAACAAGAGTTGTATAAAGCGGGAGAGCGGAGAGATTTCTGTGGCAAGGAGTGTTGGGATGACGTAGAGCATGGAGGACATAGAACACATCAGGTGAAGTGTGCTCAGGATTAGAGAAGCTGTAATAAGGAGGAAGTGCTTTTCAGAGAGGGGGAAGAAATAAATAAAAGAGTGGAGTTCAGATTGTCCATGGTGTTGAGGAATATTCCACACTGTACAGAATCTTTGTCCCCCTTTTCTTTTAAGAACTCCCAGCCCCTTGCCAGAGGTTCCGTCTTGCCCTGGGAGCCATTCCTGCTGTAAATGATGGGCGGAGACAGTGATTGCAGTTATTCACTTTAGACAGCTATGATGATGCTGGGCTCTTTAGCCCAGCCTTTGGCATTCCTTCAAGTGTGCAACAAAGAAGGGCGATTTGTGTTCATCACCAGCATCCACAGCCCTTTGCAGACATGGGGATGCTCAGACACACAGACCCAAAGGTCAACCTTACTTCTTGGATATAGTGCAATCCAGCTATAGTGCAGACCAGCCTGAAGGGTCAGGCGAAACCGCCTTCTCAACAGGTAGTAGCCTAAAATGAGTAACTCCAATCACTGTGTCCATGCTGATCATCTACAGCAGGAATCCAGATACTTGGTCAGGAAATAAAATCATTTCTTCAAGCCCAAACTCTCTGTCTTAGGTTGGGCTCCCTAGAGGCAGAGTTTGAGCCAAGGACTGGGATTCCTGTGATCTGTTGAGGGTTAGCTCTTCAGAGAAGAAACCTCTCAGAGATCGAGTAAGCAGGGCAGAAGAGGGATGGAGCTGGGTAAAAATGGGATCCAAGGTGAAGTCTGGCCCTGACCCCATCCAGGGATACAGTGGGGTGGTGGGGCTGTGTTGTGGAGCATGAAGTTGCACTGGAGAGTGGTCCTTCCTGGGGTAAGCGGGCTATTTTTTCTTTTTTTTGTAGTTTTTGTTAGATGGGGGCTGCAGGCTCTGTAGGAGGAGAGAAGAGATCAAGCTCCCAGGTTTGACTCTGCTCAGCAGAGGGCTTGGAGGAGGGGAGGCAGTGGGAGCCATTGGGATCCAGCCTTCTTAGCAGCGGGTAATGGAAGAATAAGCCCAGCAAAGTAGATCTGAGCAGAACTGGCAGACATCCCACAGCATCTACTACAATATCCGTATAGGGACTTATTATTCTGATGCATTTCAATGTCACTCTACATCCTATTCTACCTCCCTGAACTCAGATTTTCTCCCAAGGCCCACCTACCACAAGAAACCAGGGCCCATCACAAAGCCTTCTATTGGTAGAGACACAAAGACAAGGCCGAAGCTTTGGTATTTCTTTTTCTTTCCTTCCTGATGGCTTTTTCTAAGCTGGTCAGGATGTCCCAACACCATTATCTGTAACCCCAGGAAGGCAATTATGGTTCTTTAGTACAAAACAGCCCCAGGGGTCAGGAATTAGGACAGGGTGTGTGTAAGGTTTCCTCTTTTCCAGTTATACAAGGAAGGAACATTGACTTTGAAGTTGCAATATCTGTGATTTATGGTATTTTGAAAATTGATTCATATTGAATCATTTTTATATTATCAGAACTGTATACTTCCTCATTAAGTGGAAAAACAAACCAGAGACAAATCTGCTTTAGACTCTCAGATTCTCTTACTGTAATTGAACCATGAAGCTTTTAAATTTAAGTGTAAAAAGAAATGGAATGATACCGTTTTACATTCTTATCAATTCTGATGAGGATGAAGGAAGTGGTAGCTTTTGTAGAGTGGGTGGAAATAAAATGGGGAGAGAGAATGCCAGGAATGAATTTTTCCAGATAAAGAAAAAAATAGCATCATATTAAAAAAATTTTCATCAAAACATTTTGCTCAAAATTGACTTGAATTTTCTGGTGTAATCCACTTTTAAAATTTTATACACAGACTTAGAAAATGGGGACCATAGGATGCAAATAGTTCATCACCTGTTTCGTTTATACAAATATATTTTTTTCTAAAACACATTTTTTAAATGGATAGTCTTCCATTTTATGAAATAGCTACAGTGTGTTTAATTAGTCCTCTACTGAACGTTTTATTTCCAAGGCAGTGATTTTTTTTTAGTGACTTTAGTTGATGGAATAAACTTTCACTTTTTAATTTTAGTTTTTTTAAAATTCCAGTATAGTTGGGGCACCTGGGTGGCTCAGTCGTTAAGCATCTGCCTTCCGCTCAGGTCATGATCCCAGGGTCCTGGGATCAAGCCCCGCGTCAGACTCCCTGCTCGGCGGGAAGCCAGCTTCTCCCTCTCCCACTCCCCCTGCTTGTGTTCCTGCTCTCGCTATCTCTCTCTCTCTGTCAAATAAATAACATCTTAAAAAAAAAAATTAAAAAAAAAATTCCAGTATAGTTAATGTACAGTGTTATACTAGTTTCAGGTGTACAATATAGTGATTCAGCAATTCTATACATAATTCAGTGCTCATCATGTTAAGTGTACTTTTAATCCCCTTCACCTATTTCGCCCATCCCCTCACCTACCTCCCCTCTGGTAACCACTATTTTGTTCTCTATAGTTAAGAGTCTTTTTTTGTTTGTCTCTTTTTTTTCTTTTTTCATCTTCTTTGTTTCTTAAATTCTACATATGAGTGAAATCATATGGTATTTGTCTTTCTCTGACTGACTTATTTCTCTTAGCATTATACCCTCTAGATCCATCCATGTTGTTGCAAATGGCAAGAGTTCATTCTTCTTTACGGATGAGTAATATTCCATTGTGTGTGTGTGTGTGTACCACCTCTTCTTTATCCATTCATCTATCGATGGGCACTTGGGCTGCTTCCATAATTTGGCTATTGTAAATAATGCTGCTATAAACATTGAACTTGAATTAGTGTTTTCCTATTCTTTGGGTAAATATCCAGTAGTGGAATTACAGACCATAGGGTAGTTCTATTTTTAATTTTTTGAGGAACCTCCATACTGTTTTCCACAGTGGCTGCACCAGTTTGCATTCCCCTCATGAGAATTCCTTTTTCTGCACCTCCTCGCCAACACTTGTTGTTTCTTGTGTTTTCTATTTTAGCCATTCTGACAGGTGTGAGGTGATATCTCATTGTGGTTTTGATTTGCATTTCCCTGATGATGAGTGATGTTGAGCATCTTTTCACATGTCTGTTTGCCATCTGTGTGTCTTCTTTGGAGAAATGTCTATTCATGTCTATTCATTTTATATTATCAGAACTCTATACTTCCTCATTAAGTGGAAAAACAAACGAGAGACAAATCTGCTTTAGACTCTCAGATTCTCTTACTGTAATTGAACCATGAAGCTTTTAAATTTAAGTGTAAAAAGAAAGGCAGGGCAGTGACATTTTGACTTAAATTATGCACAGTGCCAAACAAAGTATCATGAATAAATAGGCTGGATTCATATTGTTTGGTTACAAGATTTCCTTTGTCAGTGAATGAAATTGGTAAAAGTACATTTGCATTTCAGAACAACAAATTTACTAAGTTGTTATGTTCTTGATGAAATGCCTCGAGTGATGGAGACCCATGTTATTTAAAAGTACAATTTTGTTTTAAAATTATCCAACAAACGTGCTTCCACAAGCAGAATTTTCCATTCCAAGACTTCTGAGGCAAAGGAAATTGGCATAATCCTTATTACTATAGTAAAATTAAAATAATGCCACAATAAAGTCATTATACTAAGCAGTTAGTGATTCCTAGAAAATGATTTTTCATTAGAAAAAAACAACAAGTGACATTTAATCAGTAGCTTTTTTGGTAAGTCATTCATTGCTAAGAAAATTTGAGAAATACCACTTGGTTTGAAAGTCAGTACAAATACCACCAGCATTCAGGCCCTCGGATATTCTAGGATCTGAGATGTGCCCTCTGCTCTGGTATTCCATTGGGGTGTCTTACAAGTTCTTGCTTATAGATTGAGTAGCGTGCCCCTGAACAATCTCTATGGTCCCTTCTGTTCTAAGAACAGAAAGAGGCAGAAATTCACACATAGGTAGGCCTGCTGCCAAGGGTAATGCATTCTTATGATCTTGAACTTTTCAGAACACCTACACACATGCATGTGCACATGCATGCACACACACACACACACACACACACACTTAATTTAAAATAAAATATCAAAGACTTTGATTCCAAACTCAGCTATACCACTAACGAGCTATCTTAGAGTTCATCTTCGTGTGTACTAGTTTCTACATCTATAAAATAAGGGGTTAAACTAGACCAGTTAGAGATTCATAGACTTTTAGTACTGGAAGTTACTCTGTGGAATCAATGCAATCCCTGCACTTTTCAAGTAAGAAACTAGATTTGTCCAGTGGGGACCCAGAGTAAGGGCCACAGCTCAAGTTCATTTATTTATTTTTTTTAATTTTTATTTTCTTTAGAGAGGGGGGAGGAGCACAGGGAGAAGGAGAACCTGAAGCAGTCTCCACACCCAGTGCTGAGCTTGAAGCAGGGCTCGATCGCACAACCCTGAGATCATGACCTGAGCGGAAATTAAGAGTCAGAGGCTTAACTGGCTGAGCCACCCAGGCGCTCTGCTCAAGTTCATTTAATACTCAAATCATGTGTGCTTTTACCTGACACTCTGTACAGCTATTTTGCTCTAAAACTTATGAATTTATGATCAGCCAAGCTAGGGTTTACACTATGAACTAGAATCCCGCAAATCTGTCATGTGTTTATGGTTGCTCACAATCGGCAATCAGTTACCCAGTTTTGAGTGCTCTTTGGACAGGAGAAGATTGTTTTGGTCTTTATCCTGGCAGAATAAATATAAACCATCATCTATCTTTCTTGAGTTCTATGTGCTTGCTCTCAGACTCAATCCTGTGGCTAAAAGCAAGGCCAAAAATAGTAACACGGAAAAATAGACACAAAGAAGTGGTAACAAGGGGGGTAAGCAAATGATGGTAGAGCAGCCTGTGCTGTTTATTAGATTCAGATCTTAAAATGGGAACAGAGATAATCTTGTGGACACAGTCTTACTTTGAAATAAAATATATTATTTCAAACATCAGCCAGCCTTGGGGCTAATGTTAACTCAGCTCTGCAACAGGTTACTTTGTAGATGACATAGTGTATCAACAGATTTGCCGCAGCTGTGACCCATGTTAGGATAGTAGCTGCTCCTTCTCTGGAGGCTAAGGCTTCCTTCGAGTCTTAACTTGTAGATGGTGGTAGAGCCTTCCTCAGAGGCTGCCAGGTGGGAGGCCAGGGAGGATTCTCTGATCCCAGTCATTTTCTCTGATGTAGTTGTTGGTGGGTGGATTAGGTGTTACTATCAGCCAGAAGCAACAGTACAACATAGAAAGTCGGAGTGGGGACGTGAGAAATAGCAGACAGCTGAGAACTAGAGGCTGCTTGGTCATGCAGAAATTCACTCAGAGTTCTGTCCCAAGCCAGGGGGTGGAGCTTTCTTTTCTGTTTGTTTCTTCATCACTGACTGGGCATTTCTAGCAGAGTTCCTGGACAAGTTTATTCAAGGGCTGAGAAAGTAGGATTACCCCACTCCCATGTACTGATGAAGCTGGCGTGTGACTTTTCCTCCAGTTCACTCAAGGACGGGAAGGGTCACTGGAGCTACCAGAAAATTCTTGGAGGAAGTGGACCACCTCTCAGCTCCTTATATCATGATGCTGTGGCAACACGCCACAGAGGAGGGGTCAGTAAACTTTCCATAGAGAGCCAGATAGTGTTTTTGCCTTTGCGGGCCATACAGTCTCCGCTGAAACGATACAGCTCTACTGTTGTAAGCCGAAAGCAACCCCAGACGACAAATAAATGACACAGTGTGGCTGGGTTCCAACGACGTTTAGTTTACAACAGGAGGGGGGGATGAATTTGTAGTTTGCCGATCCCTGCAGAGAACACAGACCCATTTCACATCTGCTGTGCATGTAGATGGTGCTATTTCCTCCTACTCAGATAGAAATCTTGGGATGGTCTTAAATGCCTTTTTCTTTTTTCTTTTTCCGATGTAATCATTCATCAGTATTATGGATTTACCTTCTTAATCTCTTTTTTTGTCATCTCCTCCAAGGCCTTTTTGATCAACCTAGTGAAAGCATGTTCAACCCTTTTATTTCCATCTCATCACACTGTGTATTTCCAGAAGAGCTCAGGTTACAGCCTGAAATTACCTCATTTATTTGTTTACCTGTTTATTATTTATCTCCCATACTGAAATGGAAACTCCTGGGGACTTTGTCTCTCTTCTTTCCTGCTGTAGAATGGTGCCTGGCATAAGGCAGGCTCAGGAAATACTTATTAAAAGAGAAAGGACCCTGAGCCAGTCCCCCTGCCTTTGATTTCCCACATTATTCATTTCATCTTTCACATGAAATCTAGAGTTATTTTTTTTTTTTTTTTTATTTTTTTATTTTTTATTTATTTATTTGAGAGAGAGAATGAGATAGAGAGAGCATGAGAGGGGGGAGGGTCAGAGGGAGAAGCAGACTCCCTGCTGAACAGGGAGCCCGATGCGGGACTCGATCCCGGGACTCCAGGATCATGACCTGAGCCGAAGGCAGTCGCTTAACCAACTGAGCCACCCAGGCGCCCGAAATCTAGAGTTATTGAATCAGTCAAGGCCTTATAGAAAGAAGATGGCATGCTTAAAAATAGGATAAAAAAGAAGGGCTAAACAGAAGGGCTGTTTATAAAAAATGTGCACATGAGGGAAATGAAGAGGAGCAGTGGGGCTGTTAACTGTCCACAGGTCTGAAGTGACAAATTAGGGAAGTGTTACAAAAGCCTGAAAAAAGGGTCCTATAGAGAGACCTACTGTCTTAGTCAGCTTGGGCTGCCATAACAAAATACCATAGACTGGGTGGCTTAAACAAGAGAAATCTATTTTCTCACAGTTCTAGAGGCTGGAACGTCTCAGATCAAGGTGTCACCCAATTTTGTTTCTGGTAAAATCTCTCTTCCTGGCTTGCAGATGGCCTCCTTCTTACTGTGTCCTCACATGGAAAGGGGAGAGAGAGATAGAGGGAAAGAGAGAGAGTGCTCATGAGAGAGCAGGTTCTCTGACATTTCTTTTTATAAGAACACTAATCCTATTGATCAGGACTCTACCCTTATGACAGCATTTAACCTTAATTACTTCCTTACTCCAGATACAGTAGGAGCTTCAACATACAAGTTTGGGCAGTGGGGATACATTTCAGTCTATAACACTCATCATGGCAGGAACTGTGTCCTTTGGTCATGAGAGGCAACCAGCCAGAGACAGCTCCCACGATGGGAGCAGAAGACTACATGCCCTCATCTCACTCTCATTCCTTTGTCAAATCTCCTGCTAGGACTGTGCAAGAACTGAACTGCAGCCCAGAAGGCAAAGGAGACAAAAGATATAACCCATTGGGAAGAGCCTCTTGGATCTGCAGTAGTAAACACGACATCTGGTACCATCATTCCTTCGGCCCCTTAGCATCCATTTCTTTTTGTGGGAAAAGTTTGTGTCTGTATCACAGGGAACACACAAAATCTCATCAGCTACTGAATCATCATGGGGTGATGTCAATTCAGTCATACTTGTGCCCAGAACTAAAACACTAGTAATTACTGGGTTTCTTCATATAAGGCAGCAGGGGAAAAAAGGCAAAAGAAATAAAAAGGAACACAAACAGGAGTTGATACAGCCCCAACATCTGGACATGGACGCGGCATAGATTGGTAATCAGAGCTTCCTTCTTCTGGGTCACATGTATTTTCACGTTCTCCTTTCTCTCTGCTGGTACTGTGGCTGGACAGAAGTTCTCTCTTGATAAGATTATCTAAACTTCATTCTTCTAAGATCCTCAAATGGATAAACAAATCAATCCTAGGCTTTTATTTTGAGGTTTGTTTCCTGGAGTAATTTTTGGTACTATTAATATATGTAGCAGGAAACATATGGCAACTCAAATGAGAGCATTCAAGGAGAACTTAATAAAGGGTATGGTGAGGTATGGGCAAGACCCAAGCTGTAGTTTTGGCATTCCCTGAGCCACCAGCGGGAGGGATTCTTTAGGTCTAGGCTTGAGAAGGAGAGATTCTTTCTTGTAATCAAGAATGAGAGGGTCTTGTGGAGAACACATTCTCAGAGGAACTCTTTCTTGTCTTGGGTGGAGAGGCAGAGCCATCCTGAAGTGACCCTGCAGGAGGGAAGATGAGGGAAGTACTCTTACTGCACTCTTCTCTCTTTGATACTATTGGGGCTCCTCACTGGTCAAAACCACATGGAAGTGAGAAACCAAGAAAACCTGTTGATGTGGTCCAAACATAGTGGCCTCTTGGGGCAGAGAAATAGGTAGAGGAAGGTGAGAGGGGACCCTGAAGGGCAAATAAAAGATCTCTGGCATCATTATATTCTTGAAACGCAAGCCAAGTGATTCTTAAGATCTCACCTTTGATGGCTTCCGATTGTCTACAACACAAAATCCAAAGGATTTTGATACCTAAATCTTCCCCCAGTCTCTCCTCATCACAGTTGCCCTACCTTGGCTTTCCTATCTTTCCCAATCCATGCTACTCTTTGCACCATGTACTTTGTATTTGCTCTCCTTTGTACTCACACTCAAAGGCACTTCTCCATCTGTTCTTAAAACTCAGTTTAAAATTCTGTCCTTCCGGGAAGCTGTCAAGTATACATTCATCTATAGTTCCTTCTCTTCTCCCACTGTACTTATTCCAGATGTATTATACTTTTCATGAATGTAACTTACTGTATTTACGATTTACATTCCTTACTCCAAATACAGTAAGGGCATCAACAGACAAACTGCTTTGACTATGTCCTTTCGTTCTCATAGGAATCCAGCAATATGACTATTTGTATTCCTCTTGATAAAAATAAGAATCTAAGTGCCAGAGAGATCTATCCATAAACATCTTACCCAATGATGAAGTTAGCATAACTAATGGTGGAACATTTGGATGCGGTGAGCCTCCTGATGTGATGAAACGTGAGGTACCGATCATCTCCCATGGATTCTTGCCAAAATATGTAGATGGAGACGTAGCAGCTATAACAACAACCAAATAAAATGTGTAATCTTTGATGGGATCCTTGTTTGCTCAAAGTCATAAAGCATGCAGCAGCTGAGTCACAAGTCAAGCTTATCTTTGCCCGAGATTGTAGAGATGTGGTCCGTGTCCCAGCCATATCCCGTATGCTCTTGGCACTTACTGTTCTCATCTCTACCAGATCTTCTGTGTCAAAGGCTTCTGACTTCAAGCACCTGAGACTCTCTGCCTGAGGGCTTTTTTTTTTTTTTTTTTTGGCCCATGCCTGGGGCAGTCCAGAAGGGGTTTGAGAGTTAATGGCCCTGGGAGTAGCCCCTAGCAAATAAAGGAGAAAGTTTGAAGACTAAATGTTTTAGCTTCCTCTTCTGGGTAAAAAACTCTGATGACAGGTCTCCACCATTTCCCAGAGCTGGCCAGTGGAATTTATTCCCCATTTACAGAATTCATCTTCTCTTTAACGCACGCTATATGGACTCCTTCCCTCCCCATCTCATTTCCCCACTGCACCAGCAGAGCTTCCTGGAATCACTTTCCAAATTACACCACTAACACTCAACATTCTTTTTCCTGGGATCTGTTCTGGAGGAACCCAGCTTAAAACGGGTGTCGAAACTTGCTCTTTCCATTAGACAACAGGGCCGCCTTCATTCATTCTGTCTTGTGATATGGTTGGTGAGAGGCTACAGGGCAAACTGCATAGAATGGGATTGGGTTTTGCAGCCATGCAAACCTAGACCTTCCCCCTGGCTTTTCCACTTGCGCATTGCTTGATGTTAGGCCAGTCAACCCTTTGAGTCTTAGCATTCTCATTGGTGAAATGGATTAATAATAGAGTCCCTCTATTGACACCCTTTCAGCTTATGAACTTTCATAGGTATAATAGCTCTTGTTACTCTTGGTTGCTGTTTCTGGCACCTATGCAAGTTCATAAAATAGGTAAAGCTAGGTAAGAACAGAAGTAACTCACGACAAGACATCAGGGATGGCTTGAATAAAGTCATTTTGTACTTTTGCCTCTAGAACATGATGCACTGGTGAGTCAAGGAGTTTCTGAGCCTCTGGGGGTAGAGATAGTGTGAGGATGACACATAATGGTGTGAAGAACACAGCCTCCTGCCTGACAAAGGAGGTGCCCAGTAAATAAGAGCCTTTGTGGTTCCAAGTCTGTCCCTAGATTTTAAGTTCTCAGGTGGCAGGAACAGTGCTTTCTTCATCCCTAATCTTTTCTTGTAGTAGTTGTGCAAAAGTGAATAAGGCAAATTTTATACTCTGCAACTTTCTTTTCATAATATATTTGCATTATTCATGATATGTCACACAAATCAAGTAACCAGCAGCACATTGTACTGGGAGCCCACTTACCAAATGTAATCGTATTCATTTTTCACAATGTCCTTGTAGCAAATTGTCCTCTTTCATTTCTCTCATTATCACATCATTGGGATTGTTTTAATTCATCCAGTCTTTTCCATACTGTCATTTATGGGAGTTTTCCTTTCCTGATTCTAGCCTTTGGATCTCATCTTTTTTTTTTTTTTAAGATTTTATTTATTTATTTGGGGGAGAGAGAGAGTGAGCGTGAGCAGGGGGGAGGGTCAGAGGCAGAGGGAGAAGCAGACTTCCCGCTGAGCAAGGAGCGTAACGTGGGGCTCAATCCCAGGACCCTGAGATCATGACCTGAGCAACAGATGCTTAACCGACTGAGCCACCCAGGCGCCCCTGGATCTCATCTTTAAACAATCAACTTGGTCTTCTTTGTCTTCCTAAACCCACTGAGACTATTTCTGGAGTTTGAAATGTTTTTGTTTTGTTTTGTTTTGTTTTTTTAAAGATTTTATTTATTTATTTGACAGAGAGAGAGACAGTGAGAGAGGGAACACAAGCAGGGGGAGTGGGAGAGGGAGAAGCAGGCTCCCCACGGAGCAAGGAGCCTGATGCGGGGTTCGATCCCAGGACCCTGGGATCATGATGTGAGCTGAAGGCAGACGCTTAACGACTGAGCCACCCAGGCGCCCCTTTGTTTTGTTTTTTTTTGCTTTGCATATTACTGATTTCATCAAGTTTTCAACTCCAGTAAACAGTAGGTATAACGACTAATAACGTACATACTAATAACGTATTAAAACTATAATTTAATAATATTACCTAATGACTGTCAACTATTTAGCATTTCTTATTCTTTTCTTCAACAAATTTTGATTGTCAGGTCTCTTTTCTTATTCTTAAACTGGCTCATTTTATTATTTTGCTCCTTTCATCAGGTTAATTAACTGTATAAATACAATGCTCTCTTACTTTGTGGCTTTACATCTAGACCGGTGCTGTCCAATAGAAATTTCTATGATAATGGAAATGTTCTATATCTGGGCTCTCCAATATGGTGCCACCAGTCACACATGGCTGATCACCACTTGAAATGGAGCTAATGTGTCTGTGGAATTGAAATTCTGAATTGATTTACTTTTAATTTAGATTGTCACATATGACTACATTGGATAAAATAGATCTAGATTTTTAAAAAATTTACATGACAGAAATATTTTTCACATTTGTCCCTTTTATTTTTTCTTCAGAAACTTATATAATCTGGCCTAGACAGTTGTGAACAAAAAATTATTGGTACCTACAAAAAAATATGTTCCAAAATTATTAATGTCTACTATACTGTAAAATACTTGAAAAGTTAAGGAAAGAAATGTGGTTGATGAAATTATCTTTGTTATCCTGATTAACATACTAATAATTGGCTTGACCACTCAGTAATCTGCTACTGTGCATAAAGTAGGGGCAAAATGTGATGCCACTCAGAAGAATAATTTTTAGATGAGGAGAATTTTACACAGAAGCCAATGAGTTATTCAACTTGCCCCTACATGTATGTAATTGTAAAATAGGTTAAATCTTTGCATTATTTCTTACCTTTTTTTCCTTCCTCCTCTTGGAGTCTCCTTTCCAGTAAGGTGTCTGATGCTATCATTTTTCTCCAGCTGATCCTTTACTGTGTCCCCTCCTACCCCCGCCACTGTAGAACATTACTGCGTGCACCCCTCTAGTCAACTCATTTACATTCAAATGTTAATAACTGGTAACATTCTCTCCCCACAGAAAACTTACACTGTGGAGGAATTTGGCACTGTGGTTCAGAGGGCAGGCTTTTGAGTGTGGTGGTTCTGGGGTTTTCATCTTAGTTCAGTGACCTTCAGTTTTATAGCTCAGTGACCTTGGTTTGAGCAAGTCACTTTGCCTCTGTAGGTCCGTGATTCCTCAGCTATAATATGAGAATAAAAATAGTACCTATTCCATGGGGTTAATGTGAATATTAAATAAAATACCATATGCAAAGTGCTTAACCTAGTGCGGTAATTATTGAATAAGTGTTATTGTTACAAATTAACTTAATTTTTAGGCAAAAGTTACTTATATACTCTCAAATGAATCTCTAATGATAAAATTGCAGCAGTAAGTAAACAGCTTGGGGAAAGATTCCAAATACTTAATATATATATTTGTTGAATGAATGAATTGATGAGGAATTCATAGCCTCATGTAACCAACAAATGACCTGTTATCAACGTGTTCCAGGCTAGCTGCTGAGTCAACAGAGACAGCATTCAGAATGCCAGGTTTAACTAAATTTGGCTTTGTGGTCTCAAAGAGATTTGCTATTCAAAATGAGCATAAAAGTGTCAATGACGTGTCATTTGGCAGGGTGGGACTTTAATTTTCTACTTTATGTTATGCCTTGTTTGAATTTTTTATAAAACTGGATTATTTTTAGGGAAAAAAGAAATTATATATAGTTATGTTAATAAAAGAGCCACAAAGTAGCATCAAGTGCCTTGAATTAGTATCACAGTATTTATGTGAAGTTTCATGATATAATTGCTGATTGAAGAAAATTTATAGTATTTAGCAGTTTTGCCTAAAAAATCCAATAGGTTTTTTTAGCATTTGTATTTTCTTTATGGTCAGCAATGTAAAAAAAGTAAAGATTCATGTGAAACTGATGTAACAGGCTCTCAGACACACAAACAGAGACACACACACACACTTTTATAGAAGACTGATACAGGATATCCTTATTAAAATGAGATAACATACTTACTGAACTTCATGGTGATCAAAACTTTGAGGTCACTGTGTATTCCTAATATAGCTATATTTTTCTCAGAGAAAGAAGAATGAAGAAAAAAAAAAGACTATCTTTCCTCAAAGCCAGTAGCTATTGCGTATTTTTTTCCGAGTCCATGTGGAGGATAGGGGAAAAGAATTTCATAATTTCCTTTAAGAACTGACATTTGTATTTAGAAATGTTTTGCACTTAGTGGGATATGATATATAAATATATGAATCAATTTAATAAACATGCTACGGCTCCTATTTTTCCAGCTACAGCTCCTAGATGAAACCTAACAACAAAAAATAGGGAAGCTGATAATTTTTTTATCATATGCTTAAATCAAAGGAATCATTCATTACTGATTTGGATACATTTGCAAAACCTACGTGTATGTCCCCCTGGTGAAGTCCTGTGAGACATGACCTCTGTGTATTGCTAAATTGTACAAAACTTCTAAATAAAACATTACTATCTCTAATTCGCTTGCCAAAATAATGAATCATAGTAGGTTGCTGTTGGTAAGCTAGCAGCCAGTGACGTATGTTCTTTTGCTTTTCTGTAACGTTAGAGCGGGTGGCTGGAGTTATTATCATCAAAACCAAACTGCTGGGAGCATTCTGATCCCTAGGACAGTTCCTGCCTCACACTGCTGATCTTAAACAGGCTGTCATGGGCACTTATCACTGACTCAGCTACAATTGGTCAAAATCTTGAATATCGCATATATACTCCCCCGTTTCTCTCCTTCCTTCAACCTTTACTATAACCCCACTTCCTTTCTCTGGCATGTCAGTGTGGAGCTGGCAGGAGGATTAACCGGAAAGTTGGCAAATATAATATAATAAATAAAGAATGTTCAAACTTTGAGACAAATCACCTCTACTGGAGGAGCAATTTTTTATTCGTACAATGAGGGTGTTAATACAGAAAATGTGAGCACTGAACTTAAAGCATTTAAAAATACTATTGAAAATTGTAAACTAGCACATATTCACTGTAGAATTCTTTCAATTACAAAAAAGTAGAAAAAATAAAATGAAAGTAATGCATTATTCAAGTACCTAGAGAATACCACATTTTTTCTTTTTTTTAAATGAAAAATACTTAGATAATTTTGTATCCTGATTTTTTTCATTTTATCTTATAATAGGTCACTTACCCTAAGTCACTAAATAACAAAGTTCATTTTCAAACTGCCAGGTTCATGTGCCATTGCTATTCCTCAACCTTCAATTCTGAGACTATAAAAGACTAATGTATTACTAAGGAAACTTGAAGAAGCTATTTCCTCGGCAATTTTGTGTGTGATAGTGTGATTCCTTCATGCCTGAACTGACCATCTAGTTTGTTGAACTGAGATGGACTTTCTCTTTTCAAGTTAATATCAGATTGAAAAGTGCAGTACTTACCATCAAATAATGGTGAATACACGCTAACACTGGAAAAAATATAGTCACATTTAAGTGGAGAAACATCTTCAAATTTTATTTCACACTCCTTAAGCACTTCTCCAAGCAGTGCAGGAAGCATGGGTTTTGTCAACCGCAACTCTTAGAGAAGCTGGGGCTATTTTGTGGGAACTTTGCAACAGATGAAAGAACTTATTTTGGTGTGTGAGCTATTATTAGCAAGACTAGGAAATTAGAAAATTAGCAGAATGGCCATTTATAAGCCATTTGGATTTGCGGTTGGAATAAGACATCTGGGGGATTCTGAAGTCAATCAAGGCAGAAGGATAGAGTAGTTCTATACAATTTACATGAATGCCAAGGAATTTCTTTTACCTACTACTATGATAAAAGAAGCAAAGTGATGGTCTGCGAAAAGACAACTGGTTTTGGTTAAGCCTGGTGATATAAACATAAATGTCCCTGAAGAGACACTTGGCCCTGTGGAGTCCCAATGCTGTACAGTTGTCTGGGATCCCACTTTTCACCAGCAATAGAGCATTTCCTTGCAGCCTATATTTAAACTTGGCACCTGTTGGGGAATACCCCTGGCATGGCCTCAGAATCAATGGTACAGCTGTTAATTTCCACAACTTGCTTTAGTTACTAGGAGGCTGCTGCCAGACTGGGGAGGCAGAGTGCCATATGGACAAAGGAAGTATCAGAACACAGAGAATTACTTGAATATTTCAGAGAGATCTGGAATAACAGGTCGTGGCACAATTTATTTCTTCAATTTGGGCCTATAAGCAGGACCACAGGAAAACAGCATGAAATGAAACATTGATCATTTATTCAGTCTATCATCTGAGCTCCCACTATATGACAGTCTTTCCATTTTGTGGGGATTGGGGTGAACAAGATAGATGAGGTCCTTGCTCTCCCAGTTTAGGAGTATACTAAACAATATAATCAAACTTCCTTATTTTTTGTTGCTATTTTAAATCTAGAAGCTGTAAGTGGAAAAATATAAACCTTGAATGTTCATATAGTATATTCTAGCAGAGGAGGAAGACGGTAAATATATTAGTAAGCAAATAAGAAAAATGTTGGAACATGAGAAGTGTAATATAGAAAAATTAAAACAGGACTATAAATAATAGGAAGTCACTGGGTGGTTATTTTACACTGGTGGGGGGTGGCATAGGTCAGGGAAAGCCCTAAGGAGATGGCATTTAAACTGAGATCCTAATGACTAGAAGGATAGAACCACGTATAGATGAGGGAGGGGAATGAGGGTTAATATAGGCAGAAGCAGCAATTAATGACAAGGCCCTAAGCTTGCTGTGGTTGAGGAACAGAAATTGGACAACGAGTAATGGGGGATGGTATGAAATGAGCTCTAGGGGCAGGCAGGTGTCAGATTGCCAAGGGTTTTTCGTAGATCAAGGTAAGGAGTTTGGGTTCTATTCTAAATGGTATTGGGTGTCTTTAAATGGGGGAGTACTATGACGGGCCTAATTGAATTCCAAGGGCACAATTTACTCAATGTGTGACTTGGGGTAAGTTTTATTCATGTGCTCAACACTTACTGGGTGCTTGCCAGGCCTGGTGCTTGATTCTGGGGCTACCCAGTTCCATCAGATACAGTCTTTACCCTGAATGAGTTCCCAGTCTTGTGGGTGGCTTCATTTTTTTGAACCTTTTTTCTACTCTGGAAAGGGGGAATAATAATCTTCAAATTGTTTAGGGGATTAAACATGATGTATAATAAAGATCTTAATAAAGGGTCTGAAACATTATAGCTGCTTCATAGGTGGTAGCTATTATTTTTATTATTGTTATTCATTTCCACTAGGTTATATAAAAGCTTTTTTAGAGGAGATAAAATATAAAAATATAATTATTTAGTATTTCACATGAATTTCTTACTAAAGAATGGGATCAAGTGACATATAAGTTCTTTGGAAAAGGCCTGAGACAAGGATGTATGTAACTGGCCACGTGAGAGAAGGTAAGAACACTATTTGCATGAGTTTCATAGACTATTAGTAAACACATCACTGTGGGTATATGTGTGTGTGTGTGTGTGTGTGTGTGTGTGTGTATCTATATATATCTTTTCCATTAACTTGCCTTTGTACCGTTCTTGAAAATCTGTTGCTCACATATGTGTGGGTCTAGTTCTTTTCCAATAATCTATGACATGTCCTTTCACCAATGCAACACTGTCTTGATTACTGTAGTTTTTATAGTAAGTCTTGAAATCAGGTAGTATCGGTTCTCCAACTTTGTCCTTTTTTTTTTTTTAAGATTTTATTTAGTTATTTGAGAGAGAGAGAGAGAGCACAAGATGGGGGAGGGTCAGAGGGAGAAGCAGATTCCCTGCTGAGCAGGGAGCCCGATGAGGAACTCGATCCTGGGACTCCAGGATCATGACCTGAGCCGAAGGCAGTCGCTTAACCAACTGAGCCATCCAGGTGCCCTAATTTTGTCCTCTTTTTACAAAGTATTTTGGCTATTCTAAATTTTTTGCCTTTCCTCATAAATTTTATAATCAATTTGTTGTTTTCCATAAAAAAATTCCTACTGGGATTTTTATTGGGATTGCACTGAATGTATGGAGTTTGGAGAGATCTGATTTTTAATTTTAAAAGCACAGAATTCTCCAATTCATGACACAGTATATCTCTCCATTTATTTAGGTCTTTAACTCTAAGAAAGGAAAGGGGAAGGAAGAACATTTGCTCTGAACCAGGCCTTTGCCTAACTTAGGTACTGTTGTAATATATTAAAAAGCAGAACCTTGTGACCAGTTTTTTTGTTAAGCATTTTATGTGATCTCTAGTGCTCCTAAACATAGGGTGTTTTTTTTTTGCATTCTTTTAAACATTTTTGGATAAAAAAGTACAATTGTAAATTTTTAATGAAATAAATTAACATTGAATCATTGCATACCATTTTTGACAATTCCAAAAAAAAAAAAAAAAAGACCACTTCTACCCATTATCTCAGGTAATCTAGAGTTGACTAAATTAACTAATAGCAGTCTTGGGCTTATGAATGATTTACTTTCAAAATAAAGTCATGTATGTTGAACTTTGTTCATAATAAGTGAAATGTCAATTAAAATTTCTGAGGTTAAGTTTTCATCTATCAGATTGGCAAAGATCAGAAAGTTAGGTAATAATGTATTAACCTTTTTTCAGTTGTTCTCCTCTCTGTGGGGTGAAGAGTCCCTGGGCCACAGGGTCGTGCCTATCCAGGTCTGCCCCCTGTTCTAGATTACATTCCAAGGACCTAGGATCCTAGGGCATTCTCAAGATAGCATATTACAGTGAAAGAGGTTTGAGCATCAGAAAATGTTGGAAAGCACTTGCTGGAGTGATCTGTAGGATCTCTGTCAGTTCCGTGGCTCTGAGTCAAGGATGCATGGACCAGTTGCTCAGTAGGAAAGTCCCACTGACTTTTAAAATTATGCAAGTTCTCTGTGTTTCTAAGAAAGTGTAGGTCCAAAAATGAATGTCACTTTCTTAGTTCAAACACAGCTATCTACAGAAGACATAGAAATGTTAGGCTTATCTTGGTCCAAACCCATCTGCTGTGGAACATCTTGCTGCTTTAAGAAGTTCCAGTGGCATTGTCACCAGGCTGTGAAATGTACCCAGTGATCATGGCACTGTTGCCGGGCAGTCTGACGAGGAACACACTGATTAGGGAGCATGGAATTATCAGTACCTCACCTGCTTTTAAGATAATGGGCTCTTGGCAAATCATTTTAGAATAGTGCCTGGGAATCAATCGATAGTTTTAATAGTTTTTGATGGACTGTTGATTGAGTTGAGTGATAATTGGGAAATTTAAGATATATACTTTAATGGAATGCAGGTGTCTTCAAGGATGGCATGCATAAAAATCTCTGGGGCAAGATGACCCCATTTACAAGATATTTGGTTTTGGTAAAGTGATCTATGAAGAATATATTAAGAGACTACAACTAGATTTTTCTTTTTGACTCTCATTACCTGGATGACTTAATTGAAGTAATAAACCAAAAATCAGAGTCTTTTTCATTCTATAAACTATCATCTGATGAATGGGTCCACACAGAGACCCTACTCCCAGTCTATTACTTTGCTCAGAACAATGGAGAGGAATAAAATAACCCTGAATTCACATAATTTTCACACAGTTTATAGAATAAAAAATACATCCAAAGGAAAGAGTCATATTTTATGATAATAGTTACTTAAATAAACAGTGAAAAGTCTCCTTCATTCTCAAAAACGATCAAGCAAAAAAAATAGACAATCTCTACTTAAAATATGAGCCAGATTGTTTTCCCAGCAATGAAGACCCAATTAAAACAGCTTGGGAAGAGATTAGAAGTGGATCGACTGTTGAATGGCATTGGACACCCCTCACTCCCCCACCATTTTTGTGCCTACCTGTCATATAACATTTTCACAGACCAAAAATTGCTGCTTTAAAACTCTGTTACTCTAGGGACACCTGGATGGCTCAGTTGGTTAAGCGTCTGCCTTCAGCTCAGGTCATGATCTCAGGGTCCTGGGATCGAGACCCATGTTGGGCTCCCTCCTCAGTGGGGCATCTGCTTCTCCCTCTCCCTCTGCCCTTTCCCCCTGCTCATGCTCTCTCTCTCTCAAATAAATAAATAAATAAGATCTCTAAAACACACACACACAAAAAAAACCAAAAAAATAAAACTCTATAACTCTTATGTACTACCGAATGCTGACAAAGTGCACCTGATCTGGCAGGTATTATATTGCAGTAAATTTCATCAAAGCTCTCAGACTAAGGGCTATTCCTAATGTTTTTGGACAACCTGAGCTTTTTCTCAACTTCCATGGGGACCCAGAGACTCCACCTCTCCTGGCTCCCTTCTGCCATCCTGGATAATAGCATCTGTTAACCTGACTGATGAATACTGAGTGTTAGAAATTAAGAATAATAGCTGACTTCTAGAGGCAGTTGAAGTTAATGTCAAGGAAGCCTATACACATATTAAACTGGAAAATCAAAACAAACTTACATCTCAAATCATAATAACAGAAGAAAATAATTCCACTTTTCAAAAAGTAAGGTGAGGCTTGTATGGATTTCTGTGCATTTTGATGTGCAATTATTGTCCAAATCTTTAGTGATAAATGATGACATCATATAGAGATTATTCTAGTGTAGAACTTGGGTGAAAATTTGGATCCTAGTGATAGAATATCTGTGGCTCTCTCATATTTCCCACAATGTTTTTTTCTTCCTTCCTCCTTCTCTCTTCTTATTTTCTTTACTTCCATTTCTCTTTCATTTTGTTCTTTGTCTTTCCTATTCCTTTCTCCAGTGACAAAACTTTAGATCTCTCAGTTGTACTCAAGATTAAAATTCTTTTGAACCTTCTTATATTTTTTTTCTTTTATAGACAGTACAAGCCAGAGCCTTTCAGTATTCACCACAAAAACTTCCTTCTACATTCTGGGTTCGTGAGACCAGAGTTCGATCGTACTGGTGGTAGTTAGTGACTGTGAGGTACGAGCCACTGGAATCAGTAAACCTGGAAACAGAGTATTTGGCTTCAGACTTATATTTATCAATCCTATGGCTACCTCTGATAGATTATTTTTTTTCTTATTAAGCAATATTAATGACTTATTTTTAGTTTTGTGAAGATTTTACCTTTTTTTTTTTTTTAAATAGGCTTCACACCCAATGTGGGGGTTGAACTCATGACCCTAAGATCAAGACCTGAGCGGAGATCGAGAGTCAGATACTTAACCGATTGAGCCACCCAGGCACCTGGACGATTTTACTTCTTCTTCTTCTTTTTTTTTTAACCCCATCCTCCCAACCCCCTCCCCTCCAGCAACCCTCAGTTTGTTTCCTAGGGTTAAGAGTCTCAGGTGCCTGGGTGGCTCAGTAGGTTAAGCTTCTGCCTTCAGCTCAGGTCACGATCCCAGGGTCCTGGGATGGAGTCCCTGCTGAGCAGGGAGCCTGCTTCTCCCTCTGCCTGCCACTCTCCTTGCTTGTGCTCTCTCTCTCACTCACTCTCTCTCTCAAATAAATAAAATCTTAAAAAAAAGTCTCATGGTTTTCCTCCCTGCCTGATGACTTCTCATTCAGTTTTCCCTCCCTTCCTTCTTACTGGCCCATGGACTTCTTTTTCATCTGATGCCTCCAATTTTTCAAATACCAAATTACCTAATTTCATCAAGCAGAACTATCTTGGCAATTAACCAAGATCACTGAAAATTTCGTATGCACTCTGAGTTTTATAAAGAAGGAAAAGACAGTCTCTGCCGTCTGGTTTGTGAGATAAAGCATTTTTTCCTCTCTTCTTGGAACGACTCCTGCCTGCTTTTCTATCTAAAGTCATCCTTCTGGAGGAGTTGTCAGCTTCTCTAGACCACCTAACTAGGAGAGAGAGTCCCTCTCTTGGCCAATACTTTGATCATTGCAGTTGATCCTCAGTTTTATAATTAGTTGCACGTCGGTTTCCACTACTAGAGTGTGAGCTCCTCAACAACAGGTCTTTTGTTTTAATTCATCTAGTTCCTGATACATAGAGTAGGTGCTCGAAAAACGTTAGGTTTTAGATTGAAGAATTAAACCCCGAATTATGATATTCTATAACATACAAAAAAAATTCTCAAAAATATTAAGTTGTATCAGGATGACTTCACTTGTCACATATCCCCAAACAAATTCAAAAATCATAAGCATTCTTT
This sequence comes from Phoca vitulina, assembly GCF_004348235.1. Taxonomy (NCBI): domain Eukaryota; kingdom Metazoa; phylum Chordata; class Mammalia; order Carnivora; family Phocidae; genus Phoca; species Phoca vitulina. Next base: position 14,804,746 of record NW_022589729.1, on the reverse strand, counting down.
TAATTCTTAGCACTCATTTTCATAGTTCTTATTCAAGATTCCCTTTTTTTTAAAAGATTTTATTTATTTATTTGACAGAGAAAGACACAGCGAGAGAGGGAACACAAGCAGGGGGAGTGGGAGTGGGAGAAGCAGGCTCCCCGCTGAGCAGGGAGCCTGATGCGGGGCTCCATCCCAGGACCCTGGGATCATGACCTGAACCGAAGGCAGATGCTTAACGACTGAGCCACCCAGGCGCCCTCAAGATTCCTTTTATCAGTATTCCAATTAGCACCAGCAAATCTTTTGTTTATGTAGTTTTTTTTTTTTTTTGTATGGTTGTTGGTATATCAGCTCATTTTGAAGCTATTCATTTTGCTGTTATTATAGGTATTGAGGATTTTTTGTTTTCAGGATGTTGAGCAAGAGGCCACAATGAGGTTTGCTAAATTACAGTTTGTACAATTAATGAACCCTTTATTTCTGCTCAAGATTATAGAGAGTTTAACTTTGTGTTCTTTTCTAAATTGATAACAGCTTGTTTTAAAAATCTATTTTTAGATTGGTTGTGTTTGAAATGCTTTAGGAAATAATGCAAGTGGCCAGTGGTTTTTGTTTTGGCATGTTTTTATTTTATAATGCATGCTTTGTGACCTAGCAGATATATGGCAGATTTCAATTTATCAGACATAATACTTCCAACTTTTAACCCCTGGAAAGGAGAATGAACAGAAAGCCTGATTAATTATTGGTATCGTGATCCTTTGGCCATGCTTGCTGAATGATTTACACTGGTGTTTTATTAGATCCCACTGAACAAAGCCTCACTCACTGTGGGTGTTCAATAAAAATAGTCATGGGGTTAGGAACTTACAATCTCAAAGAAAATATGGTACAATCTGAACAAAAGAAATTTCTAATTTAATGTCTCCAAGATTTTTCTGCCCAAATCGTCTTTCCTTCTAGCTGCTTTGATCATATTTATTCTCTTTCAGAAACATGGCTTATCCTTTTTTGTGCCGAACTTGAATTATCCCTTTTAGTGTTCATCATCCTTTGCTCATTTATCCGTGTCCATATAATTTTTCTGTTTCTCATTTTCTAGTATTTTCACCTCAAACAAACCTTCCATGTTCTTCACAGAGAATCAGCCTAGTGAGGTGATTCATGAAAAGACGCTCTATTCCACTATGTTCTCCAGGGACAGTCCACAAGGTTGTTTTAAAAATAGATTATATTTCTTGAAAGGAAATACATTTAGAATTTTTGTTTTTGCCTACTTTGGCCAGTCTAGACATTGACCCTTTCAAACAGACATTTAAATAACAAGTGCAGCACATGGGAAGGAAAACAGAACATTCAAGGGGTTTTTTTTTGCACATTAATCACTCACAAATGTTTGAGTATTGAGAAGTCAGTTAATTAACTGAACACGCTTAAGAAATTAAAAAAAAAATAGCTGTAGTCAAATGCCACATTCTATTAGGCATTAGAGGTAGAGAGCAGAATGAACAGAATCCCTGCCGTCAAGGACTGACAGTCTCATGGAAGAGGCAGACTAATGGATGAGTGACACACTCTATCTTACGATGGCATCACAGGATGGCCTGTGGAATATGTCCTCACGAAGCTTTACGAAGAGATGATAACTGGAACTGAACCTTGGAAGATGAGCATCAGTAAGAGGAAAAAAAGTTGGATATCAAAAGAGCATTCCAGACAGGGAATAGCATGAGTGAGAACAGGGAACCTTAAAATACTGTGACCCATTTGTGAATTATATGTATCTCAATGTGATTGAGTGAGAAAGGTGAAAAAGAGTGACAAATAATGCTGTAAAAAGAGGCAGGAATCAAGTCAGGGATACCTTGGGAATCATGGTCAAGGATGCTTGGGGTGATTTCAATGCCAGGTTTTCGAATATGGGAAATGATACTATTTGTTCCTGAATGAGAGAGCTTGCTTCCTCTCTCTCCCTTCCATGTGAGGACACAGCAAGAAAACAGCTGTTTGCAAGCCAGAAAGATGGGCCTCATTGGAATGGAATTGGCTGGCACCTTAATCCTGGACTTCCCAGGGTCCAGCACTGTGAGAAATAAATGTCTGTTGTTTAAGCCATCCAGTATAATGTATTTTACTAGAGCAGCCTGAGCAGACTAGGACAGTTCCTCGTTTCTTTCAGTGATACCATATTCCTAGGAAGGCATGCTAGACATCTGGGAATCATCTTCAACTTCTCCTGTTTCTGCCTCCATGTCCATGAATTTCTTAGGTTCTCTTTTCTGGTATTCCTGCACTGTTCAGTACCATGGTTCCTTGTCATTTGTTGTCTGGACTATTTCAATAATCTAATTGGTTTCATTTTTGTCTACGAACTCTCAAAAGACCTACAGAAGAGGAAGCACCAATGCACAGTGAAGTATTCTTCTTCAAAAATTTTCAGGGGCTCTCCATTGTCTGAAGAATAATATTTAAAATCCTCGGCACAGAATTTAGAGCCCCCTCCCACCCCTGCCCATGGTATGGCCTCAGTCATCTTTCCAGGGTCATCTCCCAATACACCCAGCCATGTGCTTTTTGTTGTGGCCACTTGGAATTTAATTCATTAGGAGCTTCCACGTTGGTGAACATATCGATATGCTGGAGGGTGATGTGCCCTGATTCAATGAGGAGAAGGCACAGAAGCTTTGCATTTGGGACCTTTCCAGAACTCGCCCTAAAAGTCACTTCATTTGGTTGGTCCTCCATATCCTTCATAATGAAACTGTGATAGTAAATATTGCACTTTCCTGAATTCTGTCAGTCATTGTACTGAATTATCAAACCTGAGGGGGTCATGAGTCCCCAGATTTGTAGCCAGTTAATCAGGAATTCGAATAGCCTGGGGACCCTGGAGCTGTGACTGGCATCTGAAGTGGGAGCCATCTTGTGGAGGATCGAGTCCTTAACGTGAGGGGTGGTTAGTACCAGAAATGAATTGCAGTACACTGTTTGAGGTGGAAACGAAATAATGTCACAGAATGAAAGCCATTTTGGTGATAGCAACAGTTGAGTCATTTTCAGGGGGAAGTTTTTGGGATGACCTAAAACAAAATGAGATCAGCACTGCTTTAGAAAAAAGTTCCTACCCAAGAAGAGGATTTGCTACAGTCTCAATGTTTAAAGTATCAATTTCTATACCTCTCATTTTTCATCATAGTGTTCAGGAAAATTATTCTGTTAACAGTCAAGATGGCTGAATCCCCAGAATTACATTTCTGGCTTGTTTTTACATTTAGGATTTTTTTTCCCCTCCTGGATATAAACAGTCTGCTTTATTGTTGCAGAAAGGGAAATCAGGTGGAAATCGGAGACAAGACTTCCATCCTTTTTGCCCAGCAGAGAGGGAAGAACTCAGTGATCACATGGTCCTGCTTACACTAAGCATATCTGGGAACCATCTAGATATTCACATGAGAACATATGACTCCTCTCTTCCTCATTTCTTTTTGGATATTACAGTTTGGCATTTGTCATCCAGATAGGCCTTTTCTTTCTTCTCCTTGTGGTAAAGTTTGATAGCATCTGATTTTATGCTGCCTTTTTGACAGTCGTCCTTTCCATCCTCCTTTCACTTGATCACCCTACTTCCCTACTTTTGGTTTCAGCTTTGCTTTCATAGCCCCTGGGTACTATCCTGATCTTCTGAGGCTCCTGCTTTCCACACGGTGAAGCCATCACGCCATGCCATATGCATAACAATTCGCTTTCCTAGCTCACTTCCCTAGCATGGCTTTTTTGGGGAGAGGGGAGGTGAAAAGCAAAGTTCTGAGAAATGTCAGACCAGGGATGCCTGGGTGGCTGTCGGTTAAGCATCTGCGGCTCATGTCATGATCCCAGCATCCTGGATCAAGTCCCACACTGGGCTCCCTGCTCAGTGGGGAGCCTGCTTCTCCCTCTCCCTCTGCTGCTCCCCCTGCTTGTGCTCTCTCTCTCTCTCTGATAAATACATAAATAAATGAATAAATAAATAAATAAATAAAATCCTATTAAAAGAACACATCAGACCAATCCAACCAACTTAATTCTTTCTCCCGAAGGGTTCTTAACACAATGTCCTCTCTTTTATTCTTATTTTGTTACCCAAGGAAAGAAAATTTACTTAGCTCCTTTTTTTTAACCCAATATTTTGCTCATCAATTAATATTTATTGAGTTTCTTTCCACTGGAGGAGTAGTTTTATTCTTTACAAATAATAAATTGTCAAATCTTTGTGCCCAAAAGACAAAAAAAAAAAAAAAAATACATGAGTCAAATACATTTCACCAGATCTGCTTGAAGGATCACATTTCTTTTTAGAGGTCCATTTATTTTTTCATTTAGTGTGTTTTTCTCTGGTATATATGATTAGCTAACAGCAAAAGGTGAAGTTCTATTGAACAGAATTGCTCACCCAGTTAAGATAAATGAACTTCGGTTTGAGGGTATTCTAGTACCATTTATTTATATTTGACTAGATCTTGCCAGTTACTGAAGAGCATTCATGTACTATTTAGTGTGAAAAGACGATACACAGACTCTGTTCATCACATGTTTGTTTACATTATAATTCTATTTTATTGTGTGTAATGAATCTGTGTATATGAAAATAATTTTATGAGTTCAAACTCAAAGCATTTGTTGACTCTTTAATACACATTTTCAAGTTAATCTTGTTGGGTGCTTTCCGTCCTTGGTTCTGTTCTTGTCCCCTTGACTGTGGTACCTCATCCCCACCTTCTGTTTTTTCCCCTTCTTCATATTCCTGTGAAGAGGGGATCAATGTCAACAGGGGTAGGAGCCATCCTAACAACTTTCCAAGGACAGTTATAGAACCATCTATAACTCTGTAAAGTCAAAGGAATGCTGTATAAAAAACTTTCTAATAAGTATCTTTTTTCTTGATTATAAAAGTAGTACATGCTATCACAAGAAATTTAGAAATATATTCTAAATCACATACAACTATGATGTTATTCTATCATAATGGATGCTTACTCCCTAGCATTTCCTTTCAGTCTCCTCTTGTATGGCTTTCCTTAATATATACATAGATATATTATTGTTTTCCCAACAGAGTTGAGATCATATTTATAACTTCTTTTTACTGATTTTTGTTTTAATTTCACTTTATTTTCATCAGGCATTAAAAAGATCAGCACAAATTTACCTAAGCAATCTTTATGCCTCTTCACATGAAATAACTGCATTGAAAGAAAAGAACATATAGTTTATTGTTAACTTTGCTATTTCTCAGTGCTTTTCTCATTTTTGCTCCCTATTTTTGATATTCTCTTTAATTATCAGAGATTACCCACAGTATTATCTAATCAAAATAAAATCTTCAAAAAGGAAGTTTATTTCTACTTTCACTGAGTCAAAACTGATCAAATTGCCAGAGGAGCTAAATAAAATGGAATAAAGACTCTCCTGGTACAATTATCTTCTGAATAATCAGCCTCAATGATCCAGCCTGAATGATCCATTTGCGATTTTTTTGTATGCGTCTGTCTGAAAACATTTGCTACAAACACTTCTTTCCCTATACCTAAGTAATGTTTAAACATTCATTAAAACTCCTAGTGGATTAGCCACAAGTACCAAATGCTTGCTGTGTACAGTGTGTAAGATACTTTTGACATGCTAGTTACTAAATACATGGGAAAGGAAGACCAGAATTTTTGGTTTCTGACCTAAAAGTGCTTACTCCTAATTAGGGACAAGAAGAAAGAAGGGTGAGGGAATTAATATTAGCTGCAGGCCTCTATCTTGGACAGTGCTAGGACTCTACATATTAAATCTTTACTACTCTAAAAAGTAAGCACATGTCCTAATCTACTAAATTCTGCTAATTTTGTCTCCTGACAGATGCATTTTATTGAATGCATATTTTTTTAAAGATTTTATTTATTTATTTGACAGAGAGAGAGCACAAGCAGGGGGAGCAGCAGAGGGAGAAGCAGACTGCACTGAGCAGGGAGCCCGGTATGGGTCTCGGTTCCAGGACCCTGGGATCATGACCTGAGCAGAAGGCAGATGCTTAACCATCTGAGCCACCCAGGCACCCCTATTGAATGCATAATGATAAAAAGTAGAATTGTTTTTCTTACCTAATGAACAATGTGCAGGAAGACAGTCCAGGACTAGTATGCTGGTCTAGGAAATTGACAAGGCTGTGCAAAGGGCTCTGGGCAGATGTCTTACCGGGCATAATGCTACCCTAAACAAATGAGGGTGATGTTAAAAATGATAAAGGGGAGAATGGATGCCTCTAGAATCTCTCGCATCAGTACTGCTTACTCATCAAGGCCAATATCCTATCTTGCATGGATTCCTGCGATTATCTTCGTATTGGTCACTTAACCCCTGGTCTTGTGCAACTTCAGTCCATTCTTCATACTACCACCAGAGTGATCTTCCTTGAACACAACCGTAAGTGTGTCACTTACTTGCTTAAAGCACTTCAATGGCTCTTTGTTTTTCTTAAGATAAAGTTCAAGCTCCTTAAGACGGCATTCAAAGGTCTTCGAGATTTGGACATTATCACAGCTCCGCTGTCCAGGTTGGATTATGTTTTAGCCACAGCACATTTTCAATGCCTTAAATGTGCCTGGGTCTCTTTCAGTTATCAGGGTTTATTTAGGTTCCCCTTGCATTTTAAAGAGAAACTGGATTTACAGTTTTCTAATATAAATTCTACTTTTTAAAATGTGAGACCCGTGGCCAAATAAAAGATCTCTGTCGAAGAAATTCAACTCATCTGCTGCCACTGAGCAGATGAGATGAGTTATACTATTCCTTTGGCGTGAAATAGTCTTTTCTCTTTTTGATGAATTAATTTCATCCCAACCCTTGTTTTTTTGCTTTTTGTTTGTCTACCTTCTCAGTTTTCAGGCCACACTACTATTTCCTCCCAGGAGGCTTCTCTGCCTTCCCAGATGTGGGTAAATCTTCTCTCCCATGTACTCCAGCCACGGACTGCTCTGTTGGCATCAGCATGTGACTAACTTCCCATTAAGCTTGGAAGCTCAGAGGGTTGGAGTCATTTCTGTCTCAATTATTTGTTCATTGATTCAACAAAGATTTCATGGGCACCTACTATGTGCTAAGGCTATCTTAGGCACTAAGGATTTAGTAATTAACAAAGTAGTGAAAACTCTTTTTTTTTTTTTTTTAAGATTTTATTTATTTATTTGACAGAGAAAGACACAGCGAGAGAGGGAACACAAGCAGGGGGAGTGGGAGAGGGAGAAGCAGGCTTCCCGCAAAGCAGGGAGCCCAATGCGGGACTCGATCCCAGGACCCTGGGATCATGACCTGAGCCGAAGGCAGACGCTTAACAACTGAGCCACCCAGGTGCCCTACAAAGTAGCGAAAACTCTTGACCTTCATGGAGCTAGGTAGCAAGATAATAAATGGGAGAAATAAAACCTATGGTATATTATATAGTGCCCTCTCTAAGTCTCTTTTAAGAAAAGTGAAACGATCTACTATTCATATGCTGCTCTATCAATCAGGATAGACTTGGTGTTTCTCAAGCTTTTTTTTTTCATTATTGCACCCTTAAGGAGGCCTTTTAGAGATTTTTTTACCTAAACGCCTACCCACCTCCTCTCCCTCATGAAATTTAAATACCACAGATATATTGTATGCCTGTTTATATACTGTGGCCCTTTGGAGGCCATAGAACATTGTATATTTTTTTCATAACCCAAAACCCAATTTTCATCATTATTGCCTCTATTAAGAATACATTGGTTAGATTATCTGGGTATTGCCATTATCCCCAAACGTCAGGGACTAAAAGCAACAAAGTCAAGCTACATGACCATTGTAGGTCAAGCTGCGGACTCTGGGACTCCAGCTGACAGTCACTATGGAAACATTGCTGGTCTCCAGGCAGAGACCAAGCATGCATGGCAACTCACAAAGAATCGTCTACAGCCTTTTGAACTTCTGCTCAGAGGTGACGTGTGCTGGTTTTGCTCACTCTCCATTAGCAAATCAAGTCATATGGCACATCTTGTATTTTGTGGGGAAGAGGAGAGAAAGGGGAAGTATAATCTTAACATGTGACTGAAAAGAAGAAAAAAACACCTCCGAATATTTGTGAAGAGTCCTAATGATTGTTATAGTTATGGTCCTGAGAGGAAGTGGGACTAAACTTTGAAGATGTCAAAATTATTTGTTCACAAGCCTGCAGAGGCCAAACTAGGATTTGAACCCAGGTAACTGACTTTTACTCATTTATTTTACTCCTAGTCTCTGGGGTTCAATCCTGCTCAACATGATAAATGTGTGGTCATCATTGGGCTTTCAGTATGTATGTGGCAACTCCTCCCTCACCCTTGCTCCTTGGTCTCTTCAGTTAAAAAGGCATGTTGTCATATAACACCCACAAGGACAGTGAAAATATTGCCAGAATCCCACTCACCCCAGCCTGAAAATCTATATTGTCTGCATGGGGGGAGGGGTAATTTATTCATGTGACTTTCTATCATCAGAGTCCTGAATGAGCCCATCAAGACTGCCCTGAGAACACTGGGCGCTGGGTTCACAGACTCCTCAAGATATCTTCAGGTCTGTTCCCCTAGAGCCAAGCAAACTACGAGATCCCTCTGATAGACCTGGTGGAAGGAAATGGGGCTAATCCCAAAGGAAGGCATTTTTAGGAAGACATAGCAGGAGAAAACTCTGGGTTTTCTTGTTCCAGTGTGTAACAGGCTTCATTTCTGCTAGGGTTGGTGATGATCTTCTACCCAACAGACCTCCACTGTGGCCTTCTTGTTATTTCATTTGGCAAGATCCCATGTTAGAACCATCATTTGTTGTGAGATAATGGAGGCTTGCCAATGGTACAGTTTGGGGGCACGTCAAGGTTTTTAGGAACCTGAGCAATAATCTGGCCCAATTCTATGTTTGGACAAATAAGAAGACAGTGACTCAGTGTTCCATAAGTGGCCAGTGTCAGGGAAAATCCCAGGGCCCTTGCCTGCCAGTATGTTCTCCTCTCTACTTCTCTCTCTCTCTCTCTGGGATGATTTGCTATACTTCCTTCCTCAACATCCAGAGGGGAAGATCCCCTCTGTTTACTTGTCAAGTTCCCTCTCCCTCAGGTCCTCTTTCTTACTCCTTTTTTCTACTCAAAAGAGAAATGTGTTGTGGTTTCTAGAGGAGGAATCAAGATCTGAGCTTTTCCAAACTTGGCAACAGCCCCTGGCAAGGTTTCCTCTGGGCTGTCTCGGGGACATCTGCAGCTGGAGAACAACCAGTCTCTCCCAAGGGCTGAGAAAATGCCACGTGAGTCCTCCCTCGTGGCCCACCATGGGTTATAAGCAGCAAAACTATCCCTGGCCCTGGAAAGTCGTGTGACCCAGACAACTTGCCTTCGAGCCCTCGGAACACGTTGTAGGAATTCAGCAGCCTCCTTACATGGCTCCTACGGCTGTCCCCAACTTGCCAAGGCTGGCCCATATCCACTCTATCCCTTATATTCTCCCAGGCTTAGCACAGAATGCTGTATTTCATCAATATTTATTGAACTGAATGGTATGAGTTGAACTGCAGGTGAGACAATGGAAACTCTGTGAGTCCAAGTACCTTGCTCAAAGTCGCACGGCTGGTAAGAATGAGATTGAATTCAGAATTCGAATCCATCTGCCTGACTTCGCTGCATTATATGAATCACACATTCCAAGCTGAGTTTACAAAAATGAAGTTAGTATGAGGGACGTTTCCCATGAGCTATACTGCTGATCAAGGGACAGCACCCATAGTGGCCTGGGGGGTCAGGGGAGCTCCTTTCTCATCCACATATTGCAACTGTGTACAATATTTAAGAAGGCAGTGAGGTTTGCCTGACTGCTCTGTCGTAGCCCAAATTCTTCGCAGTCCTCTTGTCCTAAGGTCGTGAGGAGGGCCAGGTCCAGCAGAGGTCCGTCACCGCTGTCTACACTGCCTCCCATCCTTGCATTTTGGTGACTTACCCAAACTGCTCTGTGCTCAGCCCCTAGTGCCCTTTCTCAGATGGGTTTTGTGTGCACAGAATGTATGTAATCTGAGGAACTAAACTTGTCAGGAAAGACGGCCCAAGTCAGCTTCTTCCAGCCCAGTGCTTGACCGATTGCTGAACTCAAAAGAGGTTCCCAAGCACCAGTTTAAACAAAAAATTAAAATAACAAAAACCTTCCAAATCCAAAAAATAAATAAACAAAGAATGTGCACTTGTCCAATCCTTGATTTCATCAGAGATTTGGGTGAAGATAAAGTTGAAATGTTGCCATAACTCTTTGTGTATGATTTATAGCCCAAATATATTCATTGAATTTGGTGCAACTTGCAAAAGTGCACTGGACATTTGTAGGCTACCCTGCAACTCCACACCCCAGTTTTGAAAACCTGTTTCTGGGCATAAACTCCCTAGAAACATCCTTATGGCTGTGGACGAGTTTCCTTGCAGCTTTATTCCAGTCAACATTTTTTCTTCCCCAAAGAGGCCGACAACAACGCTTCTTTCTCTTCTGTGGTGCATTGAGAAAATGAAGGCATTATTAACCAGAGGCATTTAAAAAAATGGAATTAATATTGTCATGCTCTTTCCATTTGCATCATGGATGGATTAACATTGAATATTTCTATCAAGTCAGATTTTGCTTATTTCCCCTTTCAGGTACAAGTTCCCTTAGAAAACAAGATAGGTATATTAATATTCTTCCTGGCAAAGGAGGAATTCACACAAAGTTGGGTACATGTGTGGCCCTTACTTCTCTCCTAGGCTGTTTTCTCATGTCACAGATAGTATACAACAAACATGAACTTCCTTTATGTTTAAAGGGAACTAGAGACATTGACCGGTGTTCGCTCTGATGAGGGTGGTTTTTATTTTATTTTCTTTTTCTGGTGACTATTTAATCACAACAAAATTTAACAATGTATAACAGTGAAATGACCGTAGTCTTCAAAGGAGATTTAGGTACAAAAAGAATGAGAAATGGCAACTCCCAAATTTACAGTATCTGGGATCTATAGAAACAATGGCTCAGTAGGCAGTCAAGCATGTACAAGTCTCTATATCAAAAGGACAGCAACCAGAGGGGAAGTTCTTATAAGAATTCTAATAGCTGATCCAGCAATTGCACTACTAAGTATTTACCCCAAGGATACAAAAATACCAATTTGAAGGGATACATGCACCCTGATGTTTATAGCAACCTTATCTACAACAGCCAAATTATGGAAGGAGCCCAAATGTCCATTGACTGATGACTGGATAAAGAAGTTGTGGTGTGTATATATATACAATGGAATATTACTCAGCCATAAAAAGAATGAAATCTTGCTACTGGCAACAACATGGATAGAACTAGAGGGTATTATGCTAAGAAAAATAAGTTAGTCAGAGAAAGAATATTCCACATGATTCACTCATGTGGAATTTAAAAAACAAAGCAAATGATCATAGGGGAAAAAAAGACAGAGGAAAACCAAGAAACAGACTCATAACTATAGAGAAGAAACTGATGGTCATCAGTGGAGAGGTGGGTGGGGGGATGGATGAAATAGGTGATGGGGATTAAGGCATGCACTTGTGATGAGCACCGAGTGTTGTATGTGTTGAATCACTAAATTGTACATCTGAAACTAATATTACACTGTATGTTAACTAACTGGAATTTAAATTAAAAAAAAAAAAAGAATTCTTATAGCCAAAGGTACAAAGAGCAACAAACACATCTTTCAGTGTGGATTTATGGTTGGAATCCAGTTTCTTAGAGTTGAAAGGTAGTTATTACTGAGACTCACACTAGTTGTTTCTGACAGTTAAACCCACTGAATCACATCCAGGAACAATCAATAAACACTATGATAAAGTGTTCACAGAGACCACTTTTTCTTTCCATATACTTTTTTTTTTTTTTTTTTTTTGAGAGAGAGAGAGTGAGAGTGCACCTGCAAGAAGGGGTTTGGGGGGAGGGGCAGAGAAAGAATCTTAAGCAGGTTCCATGCCCGGTGCAGAGCCCAATGTGGGGTTTGATTTCATGACCCTGAGATCATGACCTGAGCCAAAATCAAGAGTCAGATGCTCAACCGACTGAGCCACCCAGGCACCCCTCCATATACTTTTTTTTTTTTTAATATAAAGGGATTTCAATAGGAATTCTAAAACAGTTCCGTTGTAGTTGGGTTCTGAAGAGGTAAGACTTGGACAGAGAGGGCCCATAAGATAAATCTCCCATCCTCTTTTTTTGTCAGTGAACAGGAGCAACTTTTCTACGTTAGCCTTTTCTTTTTAACTTTCATTTAGAAAGCTATTTCCCTGCTGCTGGTTTTCTCTCTTCTCTGTCTCTGAGATTAAGATCAAAGGCACAGTTCAGGTCACCCATCCTCACTCAACCAGGCTACGATTCTGATTTGAGTGTAAATATTCATTAGCTTCTACCACATTTGATGGCTCATTAATTGTATTACTCTGAGAACTCATGTCACCTTGCATACTTAATAATAATTCAGACTTTTAAATTTTGTTCATCTCATCTGTTCAGATAAATAAGGTCTCTCCAAACTCACTCTTCATCTCTGTCATAAAATGCAGTTGAATTCATCATTAAATAGTAGGAGAAGGAGCAGACAGCCTGTCTCATGCATGCTGGGACTCCCTGCAGTGCTTTGCCCAGTTTGTATGTAGTCATACTCTGTAAGTGTTCATTAAAGGAATGAACAGAGAATGAATGGAAGTTGAGAGACTTAGTTTTGGGTCCTCTTTGCCTCTCACTCGCTGTGTGGCCTTGGACAAACCACTTGACATCTCCAACCTCCATTTTTTTCACCTGTAAATAAAAGTGAGGGATCAGATGTCCCCCTGTTTGTTTTTAATAGTTAGATTAGATCTCATCCACTTACTTTCGAGGTATACCCAAAATAGCAATTACTTTATTAACACAGGGCTTATAAATCTTTCCTAGATCAACAGTGAAATCCCTAAGGATGATTAGTGTTTTGTTTTCTTTTTAATTGCTTCACCTATTATCTTTAAACTAGGACAAATAAGATTTAAAGAGAAAAAGTAAAAAGGCTTTCCAGTTCCAGCAAGAGGGGAACTTGTCTTTTCTGAGAGATGTTTACCAAACCTTAACATTTTGGGGGAAAAAGAAAAAATTCCAAAAGACCATTAGTGTTCTATTCCCTCCCTGCAGAATATATCTCTACATATCACATTGTATTGAAATGGTCTTTTTTCACTCTTACATTTCATTCACTATTGGCAAACTGCTTGAGAGCATTGACCAGGTCTTTCTCAATTATTTTTGTATCTCCAGTAGTGGCACATGCTAGGTGCTCAATATGTTAAACTACACTGTTAAAATGGAAGTTCAGATAACCGAGCGAGTGGTGAAGCAAGATTATGAGAGTATCTACTGATTCCAAATGTGATAGTCTTTCTAATATAGAAACTGATTGCATTAAACCATTGAAAATCTTTAATTTTATTTATTTATTTTTTTAAGTAATCTCTACACCCAATGTGGGGCTCGAATTCACTACCCTGAGATCAAGAGGCGCATGTTCCACTGGGCCGGCTGAGTGCCCCCATAACCTTTAATATCTTAGTAAGAATTAGATATCAGATGGTGGCAGCAATTTTGAGGACCCCAAATTGTGTCATTTTCATGGGTTTGAGATGTGCAGGTTATAGGCTGCTGCCAGCATGGGTCTGGGTAGCCAGGAGTGAGTATGGAGATTCTTTGTCTTAAGGAGCACATTTAAATAAAATAAGGGAGAGAGAGCGCGAGATTTAGAAGTTAACACTTCCGATCCCCTCTTTAAAATAACTCTGCTTAAGTAAGGAGCTGATGGCCCAAAAGATAATTTCATCCCTAGATAGAAGCTGGAATAGATAAACCTATGTGGAAACATTTTCTATGTCATATTTTTCTTACTCTACTTTGTAAAGAAATAATGATGTAAAAGAAAAAATCTAAGGAGTGAGAGATATTACATAATTTCATTTAGGAAATGGCCTGAAGCAATTTCATCTGAAGGAATAAGGATTCATGTATGCAACTGAGCCAGAAAAGTTGAAAACAGGAAAGTAAACAAAACTAGAGTGCAAAAGCCAGGCATTTTGTGAATCAGGATTATTTACTTGATTTTATTTTTTTGTATCTGTGGTATGACTAATAAACTAAATCAAGTATTGACTCTTGAGTTCTGTAAAGGAAATAAGTGTATGGGTAAATACACAATGTTTTTTCAGTATTTAAGTTAAAACTTCAATAACAGCTTTACGCTATGATTTTGGTGAATATTGCTTCAAATTCTTCTTCTTCTTACATATTGACACAAATTTTATATCTGACTTGTTGTATGATTTAAAAAGTAATTTTCTCCAAACTGTATTTGTGTAAAAACTATTGATAAAGGGTTTAGGAGGCTTTTTTCTTTCTCTTGTTAAGCATCTTTCTTTTACTTTGAACATTTAATGAGTAGAAAGAAAACCTTGCAACTCATTTCATAAAAATATTGGTTAAAATGCAAACTGAGGGTTGCTGGAGTGGTGGGGGGTGGGAGGGATGGGGTGGCTGGGTGATGGACATTGGGGAGGGTATGTGCTATGGTGAGCGCTGTGAATTGTGTAAGACTGGTGAATCACAGACCTGTACCTCTGAAACAAATACATTATATGTTAAAAAAAAAAGAAGATAGTAGGAAGGGAAAAATGAAGGGGGGGAAATTGGAGGGGGAAATGAACCATGAGAGACTATGGACTCTGAGAAACAAACTGAGGGTTCTAGAGGGGAGGGGGTGGGGGGATGGGTCAGCCTGGTGATGGGTGTTAAGGAGGGCACGTATTGAATGGAGCACTGGGTGTTATACCAAACAATGAATCATGGAACACTACATCAAAAACTAATGATGTAATTTACGGTGATTAACATAACATAATAAAATTTAAAAAATGCAAAAAAACTCCCTAATGATGTAATGTATGGTGATTAGCATAACATAATAAAATTAAAAAAATTTAAAAAAGAAATAAAAAATATAAATAGTTGAAATAGTCTGGAAAGTCATTTAAAATTTTTTCTTTTTACAAAAGGCAACAACTGGTTTTCTAGTTGCCAGCTCAATTTAGTCTATACAGCGATTTTTCTTTGAAAAAGAAGCAGTTTAAAACAGAGGTCTATTATAGCACAAAATGATTTATTGTCTTAACTCTGGTGTTCTGCTCTGTTTACCACCTTCAGCCAGAATAGAGTCACCAAGCACGTGGCCCTACAGTTGAATCACACTGTAGAAACTCGCAGGAAAAGGCGAAGAGCCCAAACAGAAGAGAAGGAAAGGAGGAATCCCCCTCTGTAGGCTCTGTCTTACATTGGAGTTACATTCTTTAAGCCATTGGATCTTTTTGCTTAAAATTCCCGTAATAAGTCAATCAGAGAAAGACAATTATCATATGGTTTCACTCATACGTGGAATATAAGAAACAGTGCAGAGGATCATAGGGGAAAGGAGGGAACACTGAATGGGAAGGAATTAGAGAGGGAGACAAACCGTGAGAGACTCAGCTATAGGAAACAAACTGAGGCTTGATGGAAGGGAAGTGGGTGGGGTGATGGGCATTAAGAAGGGTGTGTGATGTGATGAGCCCTGGGTGTTATATGCAACTGACAAATTATTAAACACTACATCCAATACTAATGATGTACTATATGTTGGCTAATTGAATTTAAATTAAATAAAAATTCCCATATCCACACTGCAGTTAAGACATATCTCCTGATAAGAGAACATTTCTTCTGACCGAGTCATTCCAGTTCAGAAGTTCATATTTAAAAAATAATGTAAGGAAAATGAAAATCTGAAAGCATCGAGATGTTCATTGCAATATTATCTGGAACAACAAAGTGTGGAAGATAATTTAAAAATCCAACAAGAGGAGACCTGTCAAATAAATTATTCATGCTCTTTCTTTGCACACACCCTAACAGTAGTGAGCCCTCACCCCGCAATCTTTTACACAGGTTCTTTCTGCTGCCTGGTGTGCCCTCACAGCTTCAAACTCATCCATGTGTCCTTCAAAACCTAAAGAAGACATCCCCCAGTTTGGGCCTTCACTGATGGCCTTCAGTTAACCACCATCTTCTGGGTGATCTCTTTCAGTTGAACATATTTCTAACACTGAACTTCGTACACATTTGTGTATATGGTGGTCCATTCTTCAAGACATTCAAAGTCATTTCCATATCTCTCCTCAGCCCCTGAGCACAGTGCCTGGCTCCCAGTGGGTTCTGGGAGCAGAGGTGTCAGAAGAAATGAATAGTAAAATATTCATGTAGGAAAGAATATTATGTCACCTTTACATTGAAATTTCTGAATGCAAAGACATATGAAAATAGATGATAGATTATTATGTGACAATTAGAATATAAATTCAATACGCACATTTTGACTTTAATTTTGTAAAGTATACCTAAAGAAAGTGATATGTTAGGAGTTATTTATGTAAGTGGGGTCAGAAGTAGGATAATGAGTGGCTAAAATAATTGTTTCTTTCAAAATGTCTTCAAATTATGCTCTCTCTCTGTAGCAAATATTGCCAATGGTGCCATCCATCCCCCTTGCCCTTCAACTTCAGTGCACATTGGCCCAACTTCCAACTGCCAGGTCCCGTATTTCCTTGTCTGAGGCTTTCTCTGAATCAATTTTGTCAGTTGTGTGGCAGACTAAACAGTGTCAAAGAATTAACACCCCTTTGGGAGTAGCCCTCAGATGGTGGTTAGTGTAAAAATATCCCAGATCCTGTTCCACTTTGAGGTATGTGTTCCATTGGTGCCCAGACTTCCCCACAGAGATTTTGCAGTATTTACCCGCAGAGGCAAATTGCGTGGTAAGTCATCCTTTATTTGTTTCCACACCTCTTCATTACTCCTCCACGATTTCCTGCTGTCACCTCCAAAACAAGTATTTGCACTTAAATCCTTATCTCAGGGTCCATTTCTGAGAGAACCCAAATTAAGACACCCTCTAATAACAAAAATTAATAATTCCGTAGAGAAGTGATACTAAAGTGTAAATATTATTGGGAAGGTTCTTTTTTTAAAAAGATTTTATTTATTTATTTGACTGAGACATAGCAAGGGAGGGAACACAAGCAGGGGGAGTGGGAGAGGGAGAAGCAGGCTTCCCGCTGAGCAGGGAGCCTGATGTGGGGCTCGATCCCAGGACCCTGGGATCATGACCTGAGCCAAAGGCAGGCGCTTAATGACTGAGCCACCCAGGCACCCCCTATTGGGAAGGTTCTAACACCTTAATTTACTAAAGGTATTACCAAATTAATTAAAATTAGTGATGAAAACTGCCAGTTCCCCAAGGACTAGAACACAAAGCAAGCAATCGCTGTGCTAGTGTATGAGTGTAAGGAAAGTTCTGAATTTGAGTCATGAGCCCAAGCCCTGCGTTGGGCTCCACATTGGATGTGGAGCCTACTCATTAAAAAAAAAGGCTTAAAAACATGATTAGGAAATGGGCATTTTTAGTAAAAATCTAGATATATTGACTGTTTGTATAATGTTATATATATATCCAGATATCTAGAAATATATTAATACATTTATATTGTTATATAAAGATATTTGATGGTCTTCTTTATTTTATTATGTTATGGTCTTTTGACAGAAATTGGATAAAATACAGGCACTTCTCTGAAAGCATGCTTATTCATCATAGAAATTTGATTCAACATAGTGGAATAATATGAATTATGGTTTCATCACATTGATCATGACTGAATGTTTTGCAAGTATTAGGAATAACACCTCCCAAGGATGAAAAAGAAAGCTTCTATACATGAACTATGGGAACAAGATCCATTTTATAGAGTAGCTGGTGGCTTGTTAGTCTTTTATTTTTCTGTTTACTGATGATACTGTACTACAGTAATATGGCCAGGGCAAGGCGAAAGACCCATGAGTACTTGAATCAAAGGACAAAGGAAAAATTATTTTGATTTGTTTTTGTTAGCTTTGAGCAACCAATTTATTCTAAAAACCAAAAACTAATAACATAAGAGTTATTTTTTTACCACCCATTCCAGAAATTCCTATAGGAACCTATGCTTTTGCTTGGATGATCTTTAGCCCAGTGCCCTAGAGTCATCTGGGGCGACTGATAAAAACCAGGATTTCCAGGTCCCATACAAAGGATTCTGATTCAGCAGGTCTGGAGTAGGGTTCAGGAATTCGCCTTTTTACTGAGTTCCTCAAACAATTCTTATGTAGGTAAACCCCAAACCACATATTGAGAAACACTGCTTTGGCCTCTGTCATTTTCTCCTCATTAAAAGAAAAAAAAAAAGTGACTTTTTTCAACAAGGGATTCTTACAAATACAGATACATATTATCAGAACAGATCTTACTGCGCTGCAGACCTATCATACCAGTGTTACCAAGATTTTACCCAAATCCTCCTCACTTTACTAGAACAGAGGTTCTGTGTAACTAGCAGCTGCTTTCAGGAAGCATGATCAAAATAGAGACATATAAAAACAACAAACAAACAACTTTAAAGAAAGCAAACAAAAAATCCAGTGACCAAACTTATTTTGCAGTAACTTTATTTGTATTACTTAAACATCTTTTAATTAATTTTTTATTATTGAAGTGTAATTGACATACAATGTTATATTAATTTTCTGTGTCCAACATACTGTTTCAACAATTCTATACATTACTCAACACTTACCATGATAAGCGTAGTCACCATCTGTCACCGTACAATGTTATTACAATATTATTGCCTATATTCTCTATGCTGTACTTTCATCCCCATGACTTATTTTATAACTGGGAGTTTGTACCATCCTCCCTCTCCCTTCCCTCTAGCAACCACCAGTTTTATTCCCTGTGTTTGTGAGTCTGTTTCTGTAGTAACTTTAATTGCCTACCGTTCACAGTAAATATCTTAATTCACTGCTCACTGGATATCTGGTTTCATAAAGGCCTAGGGAACACTGTGAAAAGTCTCTGCTGTCTTGTCTTAGAAACCCAGTGTCTCACCTTAGCTGTGTGTCTTAGAGATTAATGATGCCATATTGTGCCATGGAAATGTTTCATGATATAGTGGGTGGAAGATATTAGCCAAAAACTGGGAGTGGGCTTAGAGAGAAAAGATAATGATAACAACGTGCAATGTTGCAAGGAATTCTGTAGCTCAAACCCAGTTTTTTCCTTCTGGCCCTGGAAGCAACATCACTTTCACTCAATTCCCCCTCTCTTTACCCATAAGGTAGTATTATAATGAATTTTTTTATGAAGTCATGTATGTTTCATATATAGGTATAGAGAAACTCTAAAACCATAAAGTGTTAAAGGTGAAACGAATTTTAGTGATCACCAAATTCAACCTCCTCATTTTATAAAATAGTACACTGAGGCCTAAATTAATTGACTTGCACAAGTCCACAAATAACACACAGCTTAGTCATTATTTTATTCTAAAAAACAAAATGAAAAGAGAAAAAAAAAAGATTATCCCCCCCCCAACACACACACAAATTATTTATTCTTTAGAGCTACTCTGATCCTCATTTCAGCATTCAAAGTGCCAGTGCTTTATTTTGATGTCCTAATTCTGGTATTTCTGATTTAAAAAGTATTTGTGTCCTATGTTTTTGTGGTTATATAAGATAGGAATAAAATTATGAAGAACTGGAAAAAACAAAAAGCCTCAGATTATTGATAAAAAGGAAAGCCTGCAGTGTGAAGTTATGTCTCCCTCCCTCCTTCTCTCCATCCATTCCTTCCTTCCTTCTTTCCTTCCTTCCTTCCTTCCCCCCTTCTTCCATCAAACGTGCTGAGAGTACAAAAATGATTATGGCATTTAAATTAAAAAGAATGATTATGGCAGTTTCTCCTGTTAAAAAGCTCACTATTTAGCCAGATTCAGAAAGTAACAAGTACTTATAAAAATTGCAGGTACCATGATAAGATGTAATAAAAGGAACATCTTTGTTGTCAAATGAGTTGAAGTTGTTCAGACTAGGAAAAGCAGAGGGCTCAGTTCTGCTGGAGAGATGTGTTCTATGTAAAAGTCTATGGGTGAATGAGCCGGGCATGTTAGGGAATGGCTGAAGTGAAGTATAGGATAAATGACAGGAGATGGGGCTGGAAATACAGCCTAGGAGAAGACTAAGAAGAGCATTTTATGCCATTCTAGAGGAATTTGAATTTGCCTTATATAGTCCCACACAGTCTAGTCCTGAAGACAATAGCTATACGTGGCTATTGGCCACTTGAAATGTGGCTCCCCCAAACTGAGATGTGCTGTATGTATAAAACACACATTGGATTTTGAAAATTTAGTATGAAAAAAAGAAAATTAGCCATCTCACTAATAACTTTTTATATGGCTTGTATGTTCAAATGATAATATTAATATTATTAGACATTATATTTCTATTCCATTATATTTTTATTTCTATTTTCTATTTTTTATACTGTTGTATAAACAATAGTAATGTACTCAAAATCGTGGGTTTTTAAAACTTTACTGTTTTTAATTACTGAAGTACTTTAAACTGCCAATATCATGATTCCAGGCCTAAATGATTTAGTCTGTATCTCTAAAAAATAACATTTTCTATGTAAACAAATAACAATATCAAATATTTAATAGTTAATAATAATTACTTAACATTGTCTATTATTCAGGCTATATTAAAAATTTCCAGTTGTCCCCCAAATGTCTTTATAGCTGGTTTGTCAAAACCAGAATGCAGTCCAGGACCATCATTACATCTGCAGGTCCTTGACCTCTTTTAATTTAGAATAGTCCCCTCTTTCCCTCTTATTTTTTTGTGTCACTAACTTGATAAATAGACCAGCCCAATTATTCATGTTCTACCTTCTCAGTTTGTCTGATTTGTCGTTGTTTAGCTTGTTACTCTGTATTTCCTATAGTGTGTAAATTAGACCTACAGACTTGAGTAGATTCCAGCGAAACATTTCTTTTGCTCTGATATAAAACATATAATGTGAGTTCCTCATATTTTATCTCATCAAGAGATAATACATGTCAGATTTCATCACCGTTTGTGGTGCCAAGGTTGACCATTAGATGTAGTGATGGCAGCTTTATTCCTCCAATACAAAGTTGTGTTTTCATTTGGTAACCAGGAAGCTTTTAATTAAAAGAATACTGCAATTATGTCTTCATTGTGAAGTAGTGTCGATTATGGAGGAGGGAATAAAAGAAGAGAGAAAACAGAAAGACCACTAGTAGTCTGTTATTACAGTCTAGAAAAGAGAGAGATGATGATCTTACTTTGAACTGGGGATCGTGCTAATTCCTTAGCACGTGTTACATTTATAAATCCTCACACAACTGTATGGGATAAGTTTTCTTATCCCCATCGTCTGGTTAAAACTGAGCTTTACAGAGATTGAGCAGTGGCAGAGTGGTGATTAAAACGCAGCTCTGTCTGACATCAAAATCCATATACTGGCCTGCTCTCCTATGCTGACTGCAATAATAATTTGGTTTGAGAGGCTTTGGTTTGAACATTTTTATTTTTTATTTTATTTTTAATTTTTTTTAGAGAGAGAGAGAGAGTGTGCAAGCATGGGGGGAGGGATAGAGAGAGAGAGGGAGAGAGAGAATCTTAGCAGGCTCCACGCCCAGCATGAAGCCTGATGCAGGGCTTGAACTAATGACCCTGAGGTCATGACCTGAGCTGAAATCAAGAGTCTGACGCTTAACTGACTGAGGCATCCAGGTGACCCTGAATGTTTTGAATGCTTTTAAAAATTTGGTGACTGGGACACCTGGGTGGCTCAGTCGGTTAAGCATCTGCCTTTGGCTCAGGTCATGATCCCAGGGTCCTGGGATCGAGTCCCGCATCGGGATCCCTTCTCAGCAGGGAGCCTGTTTCTCCCTCTCCCTCTGCTGCTCCCCCTGCTTGTACACTCTCTCGCTCTCTGACAAATAAATAAATGAATACAATCTTAAAAAAAATTTGGTGACCAACGAACTACTTGGGGTATGGAAGAAATAACTCTAAAGTGTCTCTCTTGGACGATTAGGTGGTATGGCTGTTGAATTTGAAATGTCATTTGGATATGTCAGCTGAAAATATAGGTCTGGAATTCAGAAGACAGATCAAAGAAAAAGTAGAGATGAGTAGAATTGTGGATTCAAGAGTTATCTGCATAGATATGTTAGCTTAGACTTGGGGAGTGTATAGAGTCACCTAGTATATTTATACAGCATGAAGACACCTTCACTTTGTATGTGTAAGCCATTTGAGATTAGCAAACCAATATCAAAAGGGAGACAACTGCATGAACTAAAAATGCCATTTCTGATTTTTATATTCCTGAAAAAGTTAAAAATATTATAAAGACTTATTAGTATATTATTTCAGTATAAATTCTTTATGTTACTGTGTGGGAAGGTTAGAGTATTTCTAATGGAAGACATTTTCCCTGTGGTCGGTGGTTATCATGATCCTTACATCTAAACCAGTTCTGGTAGGCAGAAGTTTATTTATTTATAGAGTGGGGCAGAGTCTTTTAAACTAGGCTGGTCATAGAAAACCTTGATATTATACTTACCATATTATGGAATAACCCATACTTTGAACAATCTTGAGGGAAACACACCACAGTTGCCTCTCAAATTCTTAGAATAGTAGTCTAGAATTCTGAAAATTTGTTCTGCTCTATTTGAGGTTGAATACAAAATGGTATGTGGTGGTAAAATAATGAATTGTTTAGAATTCTTAACAAAAGCTAAAAGGTTATTTTTCTAGTCATCTGAAATTATCTTTCTTTCTCTAGAGCAGTAGTAAGGATCTGTTTTTCATTTAATGGTCTTTCTCAAGGAACTTCTGAGAAATCGGATAATTCCTTCTCCTGAGGTAAGTAAAGTGTTAAAAAGGACATTCATC
Organism: Phoca vitulina; assembly: GCF_004348235.1. Lineage (NCBI taxonomy): Eukaryota > Metazoa > Chordata > Mammalia > Carnivora > Phocidae > Phoca > Phoca vitulina. Next base: position 14,781,803 of record NW_022589729.1, on the reverse strand, counting down.
AAAATTCAAGATAAGCAGATATATTTGCTCCATATTTATAAAGTTATAGAAAGTTGAAATTTCTTTCTTAAGGAATTTTTGATTACTTTAAATGGCAATTACAAAAGGAAAAAAAAAACCCACAGTATTTTGGAACAGGGGTCAGATAAAACCAGGTTTAAATAAATTTCATGGAAAGTCTTTAAGAGGGAAAAGTAGTCATAAAAAATGCATTCTGAGGACTGTGTGTGGAAAATGAGGAAAGGCAGTCCCTCTATCCTCTGTCTTCCTGAAGTGAGTGGTCAGATTGGCTGGCTTTTCCTGTACAACTGAAGTGTCTTCAAGACATGGGATGATCTCAGTGAGGCTGCTCCTTCTTAGTTTCCAGGACGCATAGGATGCACTAATCACAAAAGGGAAAATCTGTTATTCTTATAGTAAGAAAATTGCAGTGATGGGACAGTTCAATTAGCCCTATGAATAGGTGTCACAATCTTTAATTTTAACTTTGATAAAGCTCTGCGACACTCATTGGTGCAACCATATATTTTACTGCAGCTTACTCATGAGAATAGTTTCCATATTTTATTGTATAGAACACTACTGTAAACCTTATTAGTCTTAGCACTCTTACCTTCTACTGCTCAGTGTTTATGCTAATAAACCATTGTTAAAGAGATGAATGCCTCCAATGAATCAACTATTGATTAGTAAATACGATAACTTCAACATTCTGCCAGCTACATTTAACCCAACACCCTTATTTTATAGATGATAAAACTGGAACTCTAGAGACATAAGGAATTTATCCAAAGTCACACAGATAATTAGAGCCAGAATTAGCCTAGAACCCAGACGTCTGACCTGAAGCTCTTCCCATTGCCTTCATACTTAGATGGGGTCAATTTTCTGACAGATTAGTTCTTATCTTTAGTGGTGATGGAGGTTACGCTACTGAGATGACAAGTTAGTTATTTTCATCTTACATATTACTAATAGTAAGATTGGATCAACTTCCTAGAATCAGTTGTATTATATCCAACTGGATGCATTGTTTGTGGTCATTTTTAAAAAAATGGTGGGTGGTTTAGAGGCATTTTATTTTCCTGGGGCATTGGAGATATGTGAAAATAACAACATGTAGTGGAAAGAAACTTGGATTATAGTTCTGTCTTTATCATTGACCCTGTTAAAGTCACTTAACTTCATGGCATCTCAGTTTTTCAAGCTGTAAAATAAAGACCATCGTACCTACTTATATAACAAAGGTGGAGAATTTTCAAAAAGATCCTCTAAACTTGTGGTAGCATGTTTAGGTTGACCAAATGATAAGCCTGTAGAGAGATCTTCGTATCATTTGCTTTGGGAGTTTCTTACCGACAGGCTGCCTCGATACCATTGATGACTTTGAAGGTGTGGTGATAAAAATAAACACCCTATTTATTTTGTAATGCGCTTGTGATGAAACACACCAGTGTGAGTCTCAAAGAGCACTGACTGCTGCTAATTAACATTATGCCACATTTTATAACATCGTAAGGAAGGTTGGACAGAGCTGACTCATTCCCATTGTACATGGTGTACTCATTGAGCAAACAAGAACACAGTGGACTCCTGAAAGTTGAGATGTGAACATTTTCTATTAATTTCAAGGAACTTGTATGTTGTGTGCACAGCTGTTCTGTCCTACTCCTCATGCGGGAGGCAGAAATGACTTTAAAGTCCCTCAGTAATAGCAATAAAAAAATAGCTATAATTTATTAATCTCTTATTTTATGTCAGTCACTGTGCAAGAGTTATACATGTATTATTTCTAATTGTCAAAGTAACCCCGTGAGGGGTATTATTATACTTCTTTTACTGAATAATGTTTTTATAGAAAGAAAATAAAATATAATTTGAATGTCTTTGTTTCCATTTCTACCCTACAGCAGGTATGCTTGTTTCTCATTTTTCCTTATGACTCTTGGCGAAGCAGAGACAAGCATTATTGATTCCCATCAGCAGATAAACTAAGGCAAGATGGAGTTAAATACCTTGCTCAAATATTAGCATCAGATCTATGACTGGGGCCTTAATTTCACCTCGGGCTATGTTTTCATTAGACCACTGGTTTTCAAATTAACACATTCAACAATCGAATGCCGGCTATGGACTCGAATCTAGGGAGAGAATACATACACAGCTCCGGCCCTATTTGAATGGGGATGAGTCCAAATCAGAACCCTCCGAACAGGCCTATGTTTGGGGCTCCGATGGCCTCATCTTTTCCCTTCCCTCTTCCTCACAGTACGGTTAGGCCCCTTGACACAGGTTTAAATAGTTAAAATGAACTCATCACTACCATTTGTTGGGCACTGTTTAGAAGGGTGTAAAGCACTCTACCTGTATCATCTTTATCTCTTCAGTGCCCTGGGAGGAAGGATGATTCTGGGTTTTGTTTTTTGTTTTTGTTTTCTTGGCCAGGGAAGAGACACAAGAGGATGCCAAGCAAACGAGAGGCAGAGGTTGAGCCTCAAGGCTGCTCTAAAATCAGCTGTTCTGTCTCCCGTCCCACATGGCTTCTTGGTGCATGGACCTCAGTTTCTTGTAAGTAGCAACTGGTGAATCCACTTTCTGTCTTGCTCTACCTTCTGCAGGCTACAGGGGCAAGGAGAGGTGAGGCGCGCAGGTGGTTTGGAGAAGGGACAAACCCACGTCCTCTGGTTACTCTGGGATTATTGCAGGAAAGTTATAAAAAGGCTTGGAAGTAGCAGGCTCGAGCTGTGGGCTCTGTGAATGGGGAGGTTTGACTTTTGAGGCCACTCTATGAAGTAGCCTAGTAGTGATTCTGAGAATTCAAACACCAAACTCGGACTATGTGGCAAATAGGGAAAAGAAATATTAAGGAAACTCTTGGAGGGATTACTGGAGGAAAAGTTTCAAAGCGTTTAGCTAGGATCATCTCTAGTGTTCCAGTGTTGTTCTTTTTCTTTTTTTAAGGTAGTCTCTTATAGTCTTTTTTCTTTTGTAAGATTTGTTTATTTTAGAGAGGGAGGGAGAGCACGGGGATGGAGAGGGACAGAGAGAGAGGGAGAAACTTTTTTTTTTTTTTAAAGATTTTTGTTTATTCATTAGAGAGAGAGAGAGCACAAGCGGGGTTGGGGGCGGTGGGCAGGGGTGGAGGGGCAGAGGGAGAAGTAGGCTCCTTGCTAAGCAGGGAGCCTGATGCAGGGCTCAATCCCAGGACCCCAGGATCCTGATCTGAGCTGAAGGCAGACACTTAACTGACTGAGTCCCCTAGTCACCCCCCAGTGTATTTTTGTAGCAAACTAAACTCTATTCTTGATTGACTTTAGCCTCGTCTATGTGGTGTGATTTCTTTCACATAATTTCCTGCTAATCTCTCGTCTTTAATCCTAAATCCCCAGCTCTACACTGAGCCCTGTTTCTGAGGCAAAGGGATCTTGGCACTGCATGCTGAGTGGTGCTTTGCATGCAAGAGCTTCAAAAATATGTGAATAGTGAGTAAAAGTAAAGATAAAAAATTTTGGGGGGCACAATCATTATTTTCAGCTTGGTAGGATAAATTGCTTCACCTTGCTGATTTATAGAACTCCAAGTAAATTCTGAAGAAGAGTGCTCCATCAATCCTATCTTATTACACAAATAACTCTCTCTCTGCTTTGTGTCCAGAACAACTGATATCAATCAGCTCCTTATTTCTAGCAAGCAGCTCATTTTCTTGATACATTGATCTAACTTGCCTATTGAATCACTAGTAATCAGTTTCTGATCCCTGCTTCTCCACTTCAATAATAACTTAACAGATAGTACTTTGTTTCAAAGTCTGTTAGAATATCAGAAGAATGCTTCATTGTTAATGACTGAACCCAAGTGATAAAATAAAATTTAATTATATAATTAACCCTTGGCAGAAAAGTAGATAATTTGGTTTTACCCTTACTCTAATCATACCTCAGTTCTATGTATTTTAAATAGGTAAACTGTTTATCATTTATAGGGTTTATCTATTTGATATTATACTAGCCACTTGAAACATACTTAGTGGGCTACTATAATTTTGTCCTAAAATTCATTTAAAATTTTGAGTCTTACACTTTGTTTTATTGATTAATTTATGTATTAAAAATGTATTACATGAATACTGTTTGTCAATCTTGGGCTACATTATTTAGAGGCTTAAAATACAGTTAGTATCAGGCTCCAGGGAAATATGATATAAAATTGTATAGTTCGTTGTTTATGGATTACCTTGGTTATTTTATCACTCAATATACAAGGCAATATTGAACATGTTTGTGTGCCTTATATATGTTTAAAGGTCATGTGGGCGGTTGATAAATGACTACCTTCTGGTTCACTCTCTTTATTGGCAAGCTATTCAGAAAAAAATTACTATATTCGAAAAAAAATTAATGGTATACTTTTCTAAGGCTTGGATCAGGAAAGTGGAAAAGTGCTCAGGAAAAAAACTAAAGCTAAAACCAGAAATTTCTCAGTACTTAAACTTTTTTGCTGTTTAATATAGTTGAGTTCCTTTAATAATTTTAAATGAAGCAACTTCATTCTATAAATTAACCAAACCTAGTGATTAGTTGTTTAAGCTGAAGTTTTCTCACACCCTTAAATTCCCCTTAGCTTCCCCAACTTCCCCACCTACCCTTAAACTATTATAAGAGTTTAAATGACTTTCAAAAAATTTAAAAAGGGGGCACCTGGGTGGCTCAGTCCTTAGGCGTCTGCCTTCAGCTCAGGTCATGGTCCCGGGGTCCTGGGATCGAGCCCCACATCGGGCTCCCTGCTCAGTGGGAGGCCTGCTTCTCCCTCCCCCACTCCCCCTGCTTGGGTTCCCTCTCTCGCTGTCTCTCTCTGTCAAATAAATAAATAAAATCTTGAAAAAAAAAAAAGATTTAAAAAGGCCTGAAGTCCAACCATACCCCAGCTTCACTGGATTAGGTTCGAGGCCATGGTATCCCCAGTCCCATCCCCTAGGGGATCCCATGTGCAGACAAGAGTGAGAACTGGTGGTAGAAACACCCTCTTAGTTCTCAGGGGAGAGAATTTTCAGGCATCTTCTGAGATTCTCCTCTGCTCTGCTCTCTTTCACAACCAATTCTCTTGAAGAGTCATTATAGTCTAAAGTCAATTTAATCCATTTGCTTTAGGATATCTGTGAATGGATATGCTTGTTATTTCGTAAAAAAAAAAAAAATCTTGTTCTATTCTGTTGCTTTATCTTGGGTTTTTCTATGTTCTCTTTTTTGTGGTCTCCATAAATGACAATTTACTTCTTAGGGCAACCATAATTCTTTTTTTTTTTTAATTTTTTATTGTTATGTTAATCACCATACATTACATCATTAGTTTTAGATGTAGTGTTCCATGATTCATTGTTTGTGCATAACACCCAGTGCTCCATGCAGAACGTGCCCTCCTCAATACCCATCACCAGGCTAACCCATCCTCCCAACCCCCTCCCCTCTAGAACCCTCAGTTTGTTTTTCAGAGTCCATCGTCTCTCATGGTTCTTCTCCCCCTCCGATTTCCCCCCCTTCATTCTTCCCCTCCTGCTACATTCTTCTTCTTCTTTTTTTCTTTCTTAACATATATTGCATTATTTGTTTCAGAGGTACAGATCTGAGATTCAACAGTCTTGCACAATTCACAGTGCTTACCAGAGCACATACCCTCCCCAGTGTCTATCACCCAGTCACCCCATCCCTCCCACCCCACCCCCACTCCAGCAACCCTCAGTTTGTTTCCTGAGATTAAGAATTCCTCATATCAGTGAGGTCATATGATATGTGTCTTTCTCTGATGGACTTATTTCGCTCAGCATAACACCCTCCAGTTCCATCCACGTCGTTGCAAATGGCAAGATCTCATTCCTTTTGATGGCTGCATAATATTCCACTGTATATATATACCACATCTTCTTTATCCATTCATCTGTTGATGGACATCTTGGCTCTTTCCACACTTTGGCTATTGTGGACATTGCTGCTATAAACATTGGAGGGCAACCATAATTCTAAAATGTGTGCAGCAACCTATGATTTAGTAATATTTCATGTAAGCTACAAATTCCACATTAACAATATTATCTTAAGCTCAAACTATATATGAGATAAATTTTAACATCCTGGTTCATAGCTCCATAAATTTATAATCTCTCACCTCTTTAGCAGTAAAAGGCTATTTGATTATAAATTTCAAAATTCTCCTACATTTTCCAGGATTTTGGAAAATCAAGTTTATTTGACAGGTATTCATCATAGTGTAGACTTTAATTGTAATTGTATTAGTTTACACTTCTTACAAAGACAATTTGAAGATTAACTACTAAATAACACCAGGCTTGTAAACAACTTTTATATTATGACACTTTCAGCTGGAGCTCCCCATTAAGCTCAGTTCAGGACCACTTTATGCTAAACTGAACTGTTAAAGAAAGCAACGTTGGATAATAAACCATTTAGATACAAGTTCTATCATAAGAAACTTAGCCAGGTTGATTTGCTTGGTTTGGCTTGGCATTTGTCTTAACCTCTCAAGGTTTCTTTCCCCCTCTCTAGTTTTCTTTTTCTTTCTTTTTTTTTCTGTTTTAATTTAACATTATATCTTGAGCATTTTCTCATGTTTTTATTATTTATTTTTTAATTTTTATTGTTATGTTAATCACCATACATCATTAGTTTTTGATGTAGTGTTCCATGATTCATTGTTTGTGTATAACATCCAGTGCTCCATGCAGAACGTGCCCTCTTTAATACCCATCACCAGGCTAACCCATCCTCCCACCCCCGTCCCCTCTCCCCCCTCTAGTTTTCAATCAGAAGTCTCTGATCATTGCTCCTATTCCAACCTCCATGATTTTCTTCTTTAATCTTCTTTCCACAAGTTGCTTGCTCAGGTAACAAGTCATCAACTTCCATTTACATCATCATTTCTACCTGTGTCAGCCCTCCATAAACCCCCTCTTTGTATTTACTCTTGCGATGTATTCATTCTTTATAAACTACTTTTGCTTATTTGGGGATAGAAATGGTGCTAGTGTGGTCTGATGAGACTCTGATGGAGCAGAAAGCCAGGCAGAGTCCTCACTGGCTGCTCTGGAACTTGTCCTCTACTTTGAAGGTCAAAGACACACTCCTGATGGCATCCAGGTCTAAATAGACCCTGGGAGACTGGATAGCAGCAACTAAAATCCAAGCAAGACTTCGGTAGACACCAGACTGCCAATTTAATAATTTCCTGTAAGAAAGAACTGTTAGGACAATGGAGAAACTACAACCTGTGTGGTTAGTTGTGCTCTTGCTGCAGCTAGCCTACGTGGGAAACAATCAGCGAGTTTCTTTGCAGAGGTTAAAATTGAAATACAAAGAATTTGTATCAGTTTAGGAAAACCCCTTCTATAACAGAGTCAAGAAAATAAATGCTAGGTTAAGTAATATAAATGAGTCAAGTCATCCAGGATGGGGATCTAAAAATTAGAGAAGGCAGGCATGCTTAGATTTTGCTCACCCTGATCCATGGGATTATTGCTCCCCTTTCTCCCAGAGCACTGATTTCCCAATAAAACCCAGAAATCTGAATTTCTGAAGAATCATCAGTTTGTGGCTAAATCTGTCTCAGTTTGAACATCAAAATAAATAACAATAACAAAAAATTATAATCCATTGTATATATATATCATGATCTATTGTACGAGTTACTAGTGATAGATAAAACCACAGGGAAAGGTCTTCCTAAACCAATGGATAAATGATGATGGGATGATGGAATAATACTACTTATTAATTATAAAAGGAAAAATAATAACTTTACAGTGGAGAAACCTAGCAGAAAATACCTTAACACAGTGATTAATGTTAATGTCGCCGGTAACAGGGCAAATTGACATGAGTGCCTCCTGATACAATCACTAAGAAGATAAAAATATCGCTGTGCTGTTCCTGCCAAAAATGCATAAAGTTAATCTAATCATAAGGGAACATCAGACTAACCCAAATTGAGGTGCATTTTATTAAATAAGTAATGTATTCTACTTAAATGTCATTGTCATGAAAGACTGAGGATCAGTTCCAGATAAGAGGAGGCTAAAGAGACATGGCCACCGAATCAATGCTTGATCCGTGATTTTTGTGGTTGTTATACAGGACATTGCTGGGATGGGATAATTGGTAAAATCTGAATAAGGTCTATAAAATAGGTGATAATATTGAACCAATGTTAATTTCCTGATTTCGAGAATTGTACCATGGCTAGATAAGAAATACATACTCAAGTTTTTAGGGGTAAATGGGCATTATGTCTGCAACTTATAATCAAATAGTTCGTAAAAAAAATTCACAGGGAGACACAAAGAGAGGGGGTGGAGAGAAAGACAGAGAGAGAGGATAAAGCAAACAGAATCCTAACATAACATGTGGGTAAAAGTATACAGGAATTCTTTGTAATATTTTTATGGCTTTTCGGTCAGTCTGATGTTATAGCAAAACATAAATTTAAAAGAAGTCACCAGTTTGAATCGATGCTCTGTCCAGAGAGTTTGCAGCTGGAAGCCAAAGCCTTGAATTTCTTTGGAGGAACCTCTGCAGAGTGTGGCAGGATGCACAACGATTCAATATCTCAATCTTCTCCATTCTTGTTCTTTTCTTTAGACTGACAAGCTCAGTTATCAATGCCACAGTTGTCGTTACTGAGAGAGTCCCAAACAGGTCTACACCTTGTTCGTGTAATTAGAGGAGAATCTTCAGCCTCCTGCTTACACGTTATTATTTAGGAGTGTGGCTGCTACCTCTGGGAAAAACTTCCAATTCTAAGCATTAATTAACTTCAGGGGGTAAATATTTTCAGAGGGCAATCCCTCATTTCAAGTTTTGGGGTATAATTTATAAAAATTCACCATATCTTTACTCTCCCTTCCTCCAGGTGGCCTGAATATGTAGCAGCCCCAGCCCTAATTAAGCTGATTTAATATCTGAGACTCAGAGTTCCCTCCAGGTCTAAACCTTTTTTTTTTTTTTTTTTTTTTATTTCCAGATCTCTTTGTCCTGGGTCTAGTTCTGGGCACATGCAAGGCTTTTCCTTCAATATCATTTATTATAGTCACGTTACCCTAAAAGTGAATGCTTTCAGTGAACAAACGAGTACAATTCAGCGAGTGCTCTTGAATTATAATGAACATTTCCATTTTAATGAGATTTGATTAAAGTGCAGCGGTCTCCGTAAATTATCTAAAATGACACAGTACTTGTATTAGAAATTCAGTCATGCCTATGTTAGGGATCAACAGAGGGGAGCTTATTTCCACCCTCATTTCTCTTCCATAAAAGGGAAGAATGGCTGGATCAGCCACTTTAAAAGCAGAGGAAGTAGCAAATTGATTTTTTGACAGGATTGCTGCAGAGAATGATGGGGAGTGGGTGGACCGGACTGAGCAAAATGAGAGAAATGAGAGAAATGAGAGATAGTAGACCAGGATGAGCCCTGCGAGGGAGGGCTGGGTGTAAACTGGAAGACAAAAATGCCGTTTGTGACATTGTTTGGAGGGAGGGAAACCATATTTATGTGGATCTGCAAGCAGAATTTGGTTGAGCAGTTAGAATTTTTTAATTTAAAGCTTTTCTGTGAATGCGATAGAAACCACTCTGGAAAACAGTGTGGCATCGTGAGATGCCATCTCTCGGGACTCAGGACTCCTACTGAGGCTTGTGATAAGGAGGATACTTCTTGATTAGAAAGGGTAGAGAAGGTGGGTGGCAAAGAGAAGGGATGAAAACAGGTGGAAGACCAAAGCTTTGATGGCTTGGCAAGAACAGTGCGGACCAGACAAGAACAACAGTACAGAAAGGAGGGGAGAACGAATACAGAAAGGGCGAGGCAGGGAAGACACGCTCTGTGACTGGTCTTTTGGAAAAGTTGTTGTCTGACACAGTTTCTCAGTTTGATATGAGCAACAGTCACTGGTATGACGTTTAACGCCCAGAATCGTCAAATACTTAGATTTTGAATGATTCCCATGACATGGCTAAGAAAAAGAGAACCAAATGGAACAGATTCTACTCCCACTCCCGGGAGGGGAGGAATCTGCCTGCTTGACGTTTTGCTCAGAATGAGGAAAGTCATTTTTCTTCTTTCTGTCCTTTGTTAAAACATCTGAGCCATGATCCTGTTAGGAAGGAGCTATAGGCAGGATGTCCCTAGCAAGGCGGGGGCAGAGTTATGGCTACTTTTGCTCTGGGAAAAAGTGATTCTCCAGGTTTGGCAGCAACCTTGCTCAGCAGCTGAAAGGAGTTTTTATTTTATTTTTTTTTAAAGATTTTTTTTTTTTTAAATTTATTTGACAGAGAGAGACACAGTGAGAGAGGGAACACAAGCAGGGGGAGTGGGAGAGGGAGAAGCAGGCTTCTCCAGGACCCTGGGATCATGACCTGAGCCGAAGGCAGATGCTTCACCGACTGAGCCACCCAGGCGCCCCTTTGGCTTTGTTTTTAATCAGCAAATTTCTTTATCTTCTTCCCTATCATCAAATTAACAAACCAGCCCACGCTTGCACCTGTTTTCTACTTCTCCTTATAATGAAGAGGTGGTGTCCCTCTTAAATGAATGGCTATTGTCTCCATTTGGAGTATGGCCCCCATTTTCCCTAATTTTCTCTAGGAATTCTCACACTTTTCTCCTTTGAGTACAATACTCCTCTCTACAGAATTTCTATCAGCATACTAATAGGCTTTCATATCCCTTGTTAAATTTATTAATCTTTTTCTCTTCCCTTCTCTTCTCTGCCTCTCCTACTCCACAATACTCCTCTTAGGTAATTTCATCCATACCTGTAACTTTAAATACCATCTTCACACCGTTGACTCCCCAGCTTATGTCTATAGCCCAGAGTTCTCCACTGGACCCCAACATTCAGTAGTCTAGTATTTCTAGCAGAATTTATCCAAAAGATAATTCTTGATTCTTCCCAAACCTGTCCCCTGCCCTAGCCCTTAATTAAGTTTCCCCACCTCAGTAAGTGGAAACTCAGTAAGTCTCACCATCTACCCAGCTGCTCAAGCCAAAGACCCAGGAGTCATCCCTCTTCTCATTCCATCCATTTTATCACTAAATCCTATAAATTCCATCTCCAAGCTATTTCTCAGATCCTGCTACTTTTCTCCATGTCCATTCTTCACCATTCTCTCTCTTCTGGGTTACTACTACCCAGTCTGCCAACTGGTCTCCCTGCTTCCACGACTGCACATCGCCCCTCCTCACCAGTATTTCTCATTCATCTGCTACACTGCACAAGAGTTGTGTTTAAATATAGATCTGGTATGTCCTCTCCTGCTTAAAAAGTTTCAGTGACCTCTCAAACTTAGAATGCAATTTAAACTCCTCTTTTGGGCCTTCAAGACCCTGCATAACCATTTGATTCAGAGCCCGCCCTAGTCCCCCAGTTCATCTCAAGTTACTCTTACATTCTTCCATTATGCTCCAGCCACATTGATTTTATTTTGGTTCCCTGAGCATGCAAAAACTCTTTCCTGCCTCAGGGCCTTTGCACTTGTTATTCTTCCCTCAACCTAGAAGTTTCTCTGCACCCTCATCCGGTATTTCTTATCCCCGAGGTCTCAGCTGAAATGTTACTTCCTTGGTGAGCAGCTTTTCCTGACAACTCCTTTTTACAGATTTCCCCAACCCCATTACTCCATTATTCTCTGATCTAGTACCCAGTCATTTTCTTGTAGTGAGCACATTGCAATTCATTTCTTATTATTTTTTCATGCTTCACATAATTTTTGTCTAGCTCAGTAATGCAGATGTAAAGGATCATCCAGTATAGTATGGGGGCAGGGAACGTGCAGGTGGCACCGCTCAATCACACGGTCTCAGTACCCATGGTAGATGTGTTCTCTTAGAGGTTATTTAAGTCTAAACTTCAGTTTTCTAATCTTTACAATGTGGACAATAATACCAACCTCCGGGTGTCGGTGAGAGAAATAAATGAGATTATATATGGAGTTATTAGCAAAAGCCTGGTATATCACGAATATTTCACAAATGTTAACCTGATAATTTCATTGTTCACTTTTTATTCTCCAACAGCTAGTATAATGCTTGGAAACAGGCTCTTATTAAATATTTGTTCAATAATTAAATAAATGAATAAATTGTGGGCTCAATTTCATAGAGCTGTTTTTAGGATGAGACACAGTGCGTGTCACGTGATTAAAACAGTGCTGGCACACTGTAAATAGTCAATAAAACTTTATCATCAGTAGTCAAAGAGCTTGCTAATTTGATCAATTAATACAATTAAGAACTACACCCAGGCCTCTTATCTAAAGCAATCACCATCTTTAATTGTCCACTGGGTCTCACCCCTCCCATATTCTAAAGAACATGTCTCCTACAATTGTAGGAGGGGGCTCTCTATTGGATCCCTACCAAGAAAAAAAACTGCTGAAACAATTTTCAGTTTAGTAAACCCTTTGTTGAATCCCCACATCACCCTCCAATTAAACCATCTCATTTCTCTTCTGCTTTTTACAATTAAACTCTTAAAGGAGTTGTTCACAATCTCTGTCTCTGATTCTTCCCCTCCAATTCTCCTTCACCCATTCTAATCATACTTTCTCCACTTCTCTGCAGAAACTTCCTTTGTCAAGGTCATTAATGATTTACAGATTGTCAAATCAAACGTTACATTCTTGGTTCTCATTTTCCTGACCAATCAGCAGGATGGACAGCTGCTCCTTCCTTTTTTGAAATACTTTCTTCACTTGGCTTTCAGGATACCATGCATTCTTGTTTATCCTTCCGCTTCACTAGCCCGCTGTTTCTTAGTTTTCCTTTGCTGGTTCCTCCTTCTGTTCCCAAACTCTAGATCTTGTCTCAGTATGAGAACCTCACCTTGTTTCTCTATATTCATTTCCCATGTAACCTTATCCAATCCCATAGCTTTAAATATCACCAGATAACTGATGATTCCCAAATTTATATGTTCATCTTCGACCTCCCTCTGGAACATACATGCAATTGGCTCCTTGATTTCTCCATTCTGGTGTCCAATAGGCATCTCAAATGTAACTTGTTCAAAACTGCTCTTAACCCCACTCTTCTCTCACTATCCCAACACTATCTGCTCTCAAGTTTTCCCATGGGTCTGGCAACTCATTTCAGTTGCTCAGACCAAAAACACTGCATTCATCCCTGATTCTTTCATACTCCCTAAAAAAATCTATGTGTCTATTTGGAAAATATATCCTGAATACAACTGCTTACCACCTTGAATACAACTGCTTACCGCTCTCTCTTCACTCCAAAGCCAGGATCGTGTCTTGCTTTGACTATTGTAATGGCTGTCTCTTCAGTCACCCTGCTTCCGCCCACTCCATCTATTTGCCACACGGCTGCAATAGTGATTCTTTTAAAATGGCATTTCGTTCCTCTGCTCAAACCATTGAATGGCTTTCCACTGACAGTAAATGCTAAAATACTTACTGTCCTTAGAGGTTCTCTATAATCTTTCTGATCTCCCTCTAGACCCCCTGACACCTTTGTGATCCATCTTTCCCCCTCTACTCCCCATGCCCAATGCCACCACACCAAGCAACTTGCTGTATATAGAACATGCCAAGCATTGTCCTGCCTTGGGGGCTTGACCTTTGTTTTTCCCTTGTCTGGATAGCTCTTTCTCCAGGTATATTTGCATGGCTCACTCCCTCACCTCCTTCAGATCTCCAACGTCCCCTTTTCTGAGAGGCCTTCCTTAACCAGGCAATATAAAATTTGTACTCCCCCTCATCACCATCATGATTGCCCTTACTCTGTTTATTTTTCTTCATTTATACCCATCAACCACTGACATTTGATATATTTGATTGTTGTCTCTCGCCTCACTAGTATATAAATTCCATGAGAGTAGGGACTTTATTCTCTTCTTAACTCCCTGAACCTAGAATGGTAGGCATTAAAAATATTTGACAAATCAAATAATGGATTAATAAATGTTTTTGGAGTCTAAAGACTTCTGAGTTTCTCTATTTAAGTGAAACTTCTGCTTATTAATAGTAAGCTGATGGAATTATGAAGGCTCCCTTTGCAGGTATGATTTGTATTGTAGAGAGAAGTTCGTGGAATTTTTTGGTGTCTCCGAAGTGGAGTAAGTAGGTGACTGTTCCCTTCTTCTATGCATACAGCTGGCTCTATCTATGTCCAAAAATCAAACTTTATTTCTGAGAAATTTTTGCTCAACTTTCAATCATTCTGCACATTTCAATGGACCCAAGTCACTATGGGGTGAGTCATTATGCAGCTCCCAGCACTCCCAGCTCCTCCCAATCACCTACTAATTGAATATTTAAAATGGTCACAAAGAGGAAAATCTTGTTTCAAAGCAGGCCCTTGCTGTGATTCAGAGGTGAGAAATGTGCCTTTTGGCTCCTTGTCCTCCTGGAGACACTGGGTAGCTTGTTTAATCTCCTACTTGGTTGGTGAGCAAGTTACAATCTGTTTTCCATTTGAAGCTCAGTTGTGCTTATGATGTGATGATTAGGGTATCTGTTGAAGGACCACGGCATCCTTTCTAGGAATAGAACAAAACTATAAAACATAAAACCTCTCAGGTAGCTTTTAGTCTAAAGCCAAGCCTATAGATGAAGCTTATTCGTACAATTGGTGATGAACAACAATAAAAGCCTACTATAGTCTCAAATATTTCTTCCTTTTTCTCTACTTTCTCCTTATGAACCAGATATCTGGCACCAAATTGTTGTGTTTGCAATGTTTTCCATGTACCTTGCATGTTAGATTCAGCCTAAATTCCCAGCAGAACCCTTTTAAAACAGTTTTAGCATTCAACAATGAATCAATTGTAATCATTTAAAATTTAAAAGATACTTCCACAGAAAGCTTGAAAGTAGTTTTTCTTCTCTTCTTCCAGGAGAATCTTATCATTGGGAGTTAGTAGGTATATTCCCTCACACTTTCTAAATTTGGTAGGAATGTTTGGCAGCAACTTAGATGCTATTTCAGATAATAATTACAAACATCGTAATTATAAGCTTTGTTTAGTACAACTTGTGTTCACATGGTCATGTGGCAGGTTAATTAATATGTGAACATATTTGTGAGTGCCAACTTTAACTACCATCTTGCCTTTAAAAATAAACCTGTAAGAGCCGCTTAACTTCTACAAAAACAAATTTAAAGTAGGTCTAACTTTCGTAATTCATAAGTGGTCTCCATATGATCAGCCTTTCCTTTATCTGGAGCATCTAGCTTAGCTAAGTAAATGTTTTTAAGAAATTTTTTTTCTCGTGTCAGGGCACCTGGGTGCCTCAGTCAGTTATGCATCTGCCTTCGGCTCAGGTCATGATCCCAGGGTCCTGGGATCGAACCGCATCAGGATCCCTGCTCAGCGGGAAGTCTGCTTCCCCCTCTCCCTTTGCCTTTCCTCTCTGCTCATGTTCTCTCTCTCAAATAAATAAAATAGTTTTCTCATGTCATGTCACTATTAAAAGACTTTGCTTTACATTTCCAATAGAAGCCAACTCAATTGTACACACACACATGCACACACACAGAGGACCTACTCTATAAGAGGTAGTTGGCTAAGCCAGCAGGGAAGTACAAAAATGAATAAGTAACCACATTGTAGAGTGGATTCTTTTTGCACTTGTCTTCAGGAGACAGCTAATCCACTCTACTGGTTGAAAAGTTTTTTATCCTTACCCCTCTCTAATTTTGGATGTATACTCCACTTTTATTTCAAGCTACTGAGTAGAGAGAACAGATCCTAAAAATGATTTGTGCATGTTTATTGGTAAGAAACATCACCTTTTACAAGAAGTGAACTTAAGTCTTTTAAAAACTAATAACATGGTTTGCATCCTTGCTTCTTATAGGCTATTAGGATTAAATAGCATGCTTGTAAAAAACATGAGCCAAGACTTATAACATCTAAAGGTGGGTGATAATAAGAAGTTCAAACATGTGACTCTAACAATCAGTGAAAATATTTAGAAAGTTGAGGGATGAGAGCAACTCTCATCAGTGTTAAAATTACATTGGTCATTCTAGTAATGCTCAATAGTCGACCAATTTCTTTCTCTAGCAACAGTATTTATCACACTAAAAGAAATCCATACTCTGCTCTTTAATGCAGGAGGAAAAATTTTTTGAAAATCTTTCAGATGTAGTTATAAGATTTGATATATAAATATTAATTGCTATGTTTCAGTTGGATATTGTGTTAAAAGATGTCAGCCCTGTTTTAGAATAGCTGAATCTGACCCTCCAACTAAATATGGGTCATTGGCAAATGAAACAAAATAAATAAAATTAATCTTTGAGGAGCTAAAGTAAAAGAAAAATTCCCCTAAATATAAATAAATAAGACTAGAACAGAATGTGCCCATTTAAAAAAATAAATAACTGGCCACAGTTGTTCAAAGCTAACTGAAATATTCCATTATATGTTTCAGCAGGATTTATATTCTATTGTATGTATATGGTATTTAAGAGTATAACTAATGAAATCTTATGGAAATTGGTACTGGTAATAAATTGAGAGGCCCTTCCTGTAAGTGTTGCACTGGTATTAACTGGTCAAACATACAAAACTACAGTTAACAAATGGTATCTTCTTGAGATTGTTTGACCAAAAGAAGGAATCATTCTTATAAAAAGATCTGAAAAAATATGAGATGATGATGTCAAAATAATTTTGATATTATTTGTCATTACTCAGTTAGCTGTCATTGTAAAATATCTTACGGAACTTTTAATTTTATCTTCACAAATATTTCATTAAACAGCTCATAATCTCACTGAAAGCTTTCTAAAATTTTACTTCTTTGTATTTCTCTTATGTATAGACAAGCAATTTGTATGGGTTCTATACTTAATAAATAGGTTTTGGATTTTTGATTGAGAAAGGAGATATGTGGTTAAAAATATGATTTCTATACTACTTGGATTAGCAATTCATAGAGAATAAGAACATAATTAGATACACTTTAAGTCTAATTTGAACATAGTTCAGTGGATACCTAAGTGCCTAATCTAGATGCTACAGAGTGATACCACTTCATTTTCTAAATGCAGAAGTACTGACTAGTAAAAGGCTTTAATTAACAGTGTGGCAAATAATAGGATTGATTTTATCATGTACATAAATTGATAACTAATACATAGGTATTTGTTATATAGTCACATCCTTCACAGTTCAAGATGTGATAAATCACATAAACATTAAATTAGGCAAATGAATTTTTCTATTTTATAAATTTTTGAGAAGACAGCAAATAAACAGAGGTTAAAGAAAATGTCCTACTTTCAAAAAACTAAAAAAATAGTGCAATTCCATGGCTGTTTCTTTCTTAGAGCACATATAAACTATGGGAAACAAGAAGCTTTAATTGATGCATGTGATACTGCATTTGCCGCACACTTAATAATTTAACACTGATAAATTATTTAGAAAGCAACAACTATATTTCTAAGACCCATAGAAGGAATAAAAAGTAACTGAAAATCCCCATCAGTGTAAGTTACTTTATTAATTTACAAATAATGAAGATGGTGACTTATCAATTACTATCAATACATACAACCATCATTCACTGTCCTTGTAGTATAAAAATGTGTCCTATGACTCTCCATTGATGAATTAGAAGGAAAAAATATAAGACAGTGTATGAAACTGAATGAGACATACTAAAGTTTCTCTTTTCTTAAATGCCATAATTTATATCCTCCCTTCATCCTGAATTTGCTGAAAGTTTATAATAAGAATTGTGTGTGTGTCCATAAACTTATAAAATCAAACATTTTTTAGAGACCTCAAAACCCTCCAGGCAAACCTGTTTCCCACGAAAGCAATTAGCTTCAACCTGCTTCACATAAGCCCTCAGCTGTTGCTTGTACATTTGGAGCATCAAGCTTGGTATTTTACAGATGAGCCTTAATTTTGGGGAAAATGTCCTATGTTTGGCCGAACTGTGTGCAATCCCACAATTGGTTCTCATTCTGCCCTGTAGTTTGCTCTTGGAAATCTATTCCCTCCCCACTCTCCTTTCTCGTGTTAAATTTCCATTTTTCTCAAAAAACAAGTGTTTTTCAGGTCTTTCATCATCCTGGTTGTTTTGTATCTGTTCAGCTTATCAAGAATATCCCTTTTACAACTCAAGGGGATACACTTCTGGGTGGTGTAAGCAACACACAGTCTCATATATTTCTTATTCTGGACATTAATTTTCTGATAACGCAGCTAAACAGGACATTTATTTTTAGCAGCTCCTTAACACTAAGCTTACATTAGTATCGAAATTAACTAATAGTCATAGATTTATCTCTTATGAACTATTAATTCAGTTCTTACACAACCTGAACTTACGAAGTGTCTATTCTGAAACTTCAATATACAGCTTTACTACCATGTTTGATTGGATTTCATCTTGTTGATTCTTTTCCTTCATATTCTAGATCTAGCCTTAGCATCTCTTCTCTCCAGTGCATCCTTATGTATTGCTGCCAGAGTGCTAATTCCTGTTGTGTTTATTTAAAGCTTCTGCCTGAAAAGCCAATCTTGCAAACATTGCAGCCTGGCATTCAAAGTCCTGTGTCTCCCAAGTGCCTACGGAGAGACCATGGCAGTGTGGAAAGAGTGTTGGCCAGTCAACAGGTCTACTTTCTAGTCTGACTCTGGTATTTGTTGGTTGGTAACTTAGGAAGTCACTCAGACTCAGTTTCTTTGTCTGTATTAAAGTGGGGAAAAATTAGGCCATCTGCCTACTCTAAAGGTTTGGGGGACTTCATTTTTATTTTTTTAATTTTAATTTTTAAAATTTTTATTTATTTTTTTTAAGTAGGTGCCATGCCCAATGCAGGGCTTGAACTCACAACCCTGAGATCAAGACCTAAGCTGAGATCAAGAGTTGGATGCTCAACCAACTGAGCCACCCAGGCACCCCAAAGGTTTGGGGGACCTTAATTAAAACAGATGATGGATGTGGAAATGAAGGCCTATAAAAATGTAAGATCTTGATAATACAAAGAATTATCAAGCCAACTTGTTGTGGTGTTGGAAGTCTTTTATGATCTGACCCTGACCTGCCTTCCAATCTTGTTTTCTGTTACTGGACACTGACTTCTTTCCTGAACATCTAAACACATTTTATTTCTTATTAGTCCCTAAACACATTCAGATATTCATCTTCTGTCTTTGCTAAAACTGCCTGGAATATTCTCCCCCACCCTCAGCTCACTCCTTCTCTTTCTCTCTCCCCCTCACTCCCTACCTCTAACTCAAGGCCAAACTCAAGTGCCATCTCTTTTTCTTTCTTTCTTTCTTTCTTCTTTTTCTTTCTTTCTTTTCTTTCTTTTCTTTCTTCTTTCTTTCTTTCTTTCTTTCTTTCTTTCTTTCTTTCTTTCTTTCTTTCTTCTTTCTTTTTCTTGAGAGAGGGAGGGGCAGAGGGAGAGAGGAGAGAGAGAATTTTAAGCAGGCTCCACATTCAGCATGGAGTCTGACGATGAGGGGCTTGATCTCATGACCTTGAGATCATGACCTGAGCCAAAATCAAGAGTCTGACATTTAATGGACTGAGCCACCCAGGCACCCCAATAACTCTTTCGTAAGGCTCTGATTTCCCTAATCAGAATTGATCTCTTCCTTCACAACATTTCTGTAGAAAGAGTTCTGTATCCTCAGTATTTCATTTTCCTATCTTGTCCTATAGTGTAGGTAGGCTTATTCCTATTTGTTTGCCCAACATGAGGAGCAGGGACCATGTGTTTTTACATTCCTGCAGTACTGGGAATTGGGCTTTATTATTATTATGCCCATTTTTAGAGGTGCCTCAATCAAGGCAGAGAGGTCAAGGCATTTACTCAGCTCATGCTATCTTTCAAGTGGCGGGAAGATCCTGGTCTGCCTGATTTCAAATCTTGGGGCTCTTTCTGCAGTGTGGTACGGCATCCAGACTTCTCCACGTCTGTCTTGCTAAGTGTTTGTTTGTGAATTAACACGAATCCCTTTGTCTCGCTCAGCTTCATCTGTCACTTTAGTGTCCTTTATATGAAATTATATTTATCATTGCTCTGGAATTTTGAAATATGCTTTCATGTCACTTGGAGTGCATATCTTACTGTGCCCATGTTGGCCAATTTTGCTATTAAGACTGCTAAGGTGACCTTTTTTTTTTTCCTCCCCTAAAATTTTTTATTATTCCCACCTCACCAGTTAGATGGTTCTTGCTGGTTAGAATAAATCAACAGCATCAACTCCTCAGTATTTCTCTAACTTCTGAAATATGACCTTTGGTATCACATGTTCTGCTCTAATCAAAATTATGTCAAGAGTCTGATGTTACTGAAGCTATGCTTCATTCATGCTTGGAATTCCTGGGCACTCTCCTCTACCTTGCTTGCTGATATTAGGTTGGTTCTGCTGAGTTAGACATTTTCCAAATTATTTTTGCTTCTGTCTTCTATCAATCTCTTGCCATCAGGTAGCCAGATGGAAAATTCAGTTCAGTTTTGGTTTTAGGGTATTTACCACCTTAACTTTTGTCAACTAACTTCTAGTTCTTAGTCTTGTGCCTAATGGATATATAATGTATACTTAGACTCTTCGACTTGTTGATAATAATGCATAAAATTGACATTTATTAATGCCTACTCCGTGTCAGGTGCTGGGCTAAACGCCTTATAGATATTTCTCTTTTCTTCCTCCAAGTGCTGAAAGCATTCCCATTTAACAGTGAGAAGGATGAGGTTTATAAATGTTTAATGACTTGCTTAAGGAGAGATAGGACTTGATTCTAAGCCTGCATGGTACCCCAACCTATGGTCTTAACTAGGACCCAGTTATTGCTGTGTTTTCCCACCTGGCAGCTAAAAGAGAACTGCCACTTCTTCTTCTTTTTTTTTTTTTTCTTTTTTTTTTTTAATTTAATTTTATTATGTTATGTTAGTCACCATATATGACATCATTAGTTTTTGATGTAGTGTTCCATGATTCATTGCGTTATAACACTCAGTGCTCCATTCAATATGTGTCCTGCTTAATACCTATCACTGGGCCAACCCATCTCCCCACCCCTCTCCCCTCTAAAACCCTCAGTTTGTTTCTCAGAGTCCATAGTCTCTCATGGTTCGTCTCCCCCTCCGATCTTCCCCCCTTCATTTTTCCCTTCCTACTATCTTCTTCTTCTTCTTCTTCTTCTTCTTCTTCTTTTTTAAACATATAATGTATTATTTGTTTCAGAAGTACAGGTCTGTGATTCATCAGTCTTACACAAATCACAGCACTCACCATAGCACATACCCTCCCCAATGCCCATCATGCAGCCACCCCAACCTTCCCACCCCCCATCAAGCCAGCAACCCTGTTTGTTTCCTGAGATTAAGAATTCCTCATATCAGTGAGATCATATGATACTTGTCTTTCTCTGATTGACTTATTTCGCTTAACATAATACCCTCTAGTTCCATCCACATCATTGCAAATGGCAAGATTTCATTTTTTTGTGGTTTTTTTTGATGGCTGCATAATATTCCATTGTGTATATATACCACATCTTCTTTATCCATTCATCTGTTGGTGGACATCTTGGCTCTTTCCATAGTTTGGCTATTGTGGACATTGCTGCTATAAACCTCGAGGTGCACATATCTCTTCAGATCACTACATTTGTATCTTTGGGGTAAATACCCAGTCGTGCAATTGCTGGGTTGTAGGGTAGCTCTATTTTCAACTTTTTGAGGAACCTCCATACTGTTTTCCAGAGTGGCTGCACCAGCTTGCATTCCCACCAACAGTGTAGGAGGGTTCCCCTTTCTCTGCATCCCCGCCAACATCTGTCGTTTCCTGACTTGTTGATTTTAGCCATTCTGACTGGTGTGAGGTGGTATCTCATTGAGGTTTTGATTTGGATTTCCCTGATGCCCAGTGATGTGGAGCACTTTTTCATGTGTCTGTTAGCTATTTGGATGTCTTTGGAAAAATGTCTGTTCATGTCTTCTGCCTATTTCTTGATTGGATTCTTTGTTCTTTGGGTGTTGAGTTTGATAAGTTCTTTATAGATTTTGGATACTAGCCCTTTATCTGATATGTCATTTGCAAATATCTTCTCCCATTCTGTCAGTTGTTTTTTGGTTTTGTTGACTGTTTCCTTTGCTGTGCAAAAGCTTTTTATCTTGGTGAAGTCCCAATAGTTCATTTTTTGCCCTTGTTTCCCTTGCCTTTGACAATGTTTCTAGGAAGAAGTTGCTGCTTGTGTTCTCCTTTAGGATTTTGATGGACTCCTGTCTCACATTTAGGTCTTTCAACCATTTGGAGTCTATTTTTGTGTGTGGTGTAAGGAAATGGTCCAGTTTCATTCTTCTGCATGTGGCTGTCCAATTTTCCCAACACCATTTGTTGAAGAGACTGTCTTTTTTCCATTGGACATTCTTTCCTGTTTTGTCGAAGATTAGTTGACCATAGAGTTGAGGGTCCATTTCTGGGCTCTCTATTCTGTTCCATTGATCTATGTGTCTGTTTTTGTGCCAGTAATTACAGCTTTGTAATAGAGCTGGAAGTCCGGAATTGTGATGCCGCCAGCTTTGCTTTTCTTTTTCAACATTCCTCTGGCTATTTGGGGTCTTTTCTGGTTCCATACAAATTTTAGGATTATTTGTTCCATTTCTTTGAAAAAACTTGATGGTATTTTGATAGGGATTGCATTGAATGTGTAGATTGCTCTAGGTAGCACAGACCTTTTCACAATATTTGTTCTTCCAATCCATGAGCATGGGACGTTTTTCCATTTCTTTGTGTCTTCCTCAATTTCTTTCATGAGTATTCTATAGTTTTCTGAGTACAGATCCTTTGCCTCTTTGGTTAGATTTATTCCTAGGTATCTTATGGTTTTGGGTGCAATTGTAAATGGCATCGACTCCTTAATTTCTCTTTATTCTGTCTAGTTGTTGGTGTTTAGAAATGCAACTGATTTCTGTGCATTGATTTTATATCCTGCCACATTACTGAATTCCTCTATGAGTTCCAGCAGTTTTGGGATGGAGTCTTTTGGGTTTTCCACATCAAGTATCCTATCATCTGCAAAGAATGAGAGTTTGACTTCTTTACCGATTTGGATGCCTTTTATTTCTTTTTGTTGTCTGATTGCTGAGGCTAAGACTTCTAGTACTATGTTGAATAGCAGTGGTGATAGTGGACATCCCTGCAGTGTTCCTGACCTTAGGGGAAAAGCTCTGTTTTTCTCCATTGAGAATGATATTCACTGTGGTTTTTCATAGATGGCTTTTATGATATTGAGGTATGTACCCTCTATCCCTACACTCTGAAGAGTTTTGATCAAGAAAGGATGCTGTACTTTGTCAAATGCTTTTTCTGTATCTATTGAGAGGATCATATGGTTCTTGTTCTTTCTTTTATTAATGTATTGTATCTCATTGATTGATTTGCAGTTGTTGAACCAACCTTGCAGCCAGGAATAAATCCCACTTGGTCGTGGTGAATAATCCTTTTAATGTACTGTTGTATCCTATTGGCTAGTATTTTGGTGAGAATTTTTGCATCCATGTTCATCAGGGATATTGGCCTGTAATTCTCCTTTTTGATGGGGTCTTTGTCTGGTTTTGGGATCAAGGTAATGGTGGCCTCATAAAACGAGTTTGGAAGTTTTCCTTCCATTTCTATTTTTTGGAACAGTTTCAGAAGAATAGGTATTAATTCTTCTTTAAATGTTTGGTAGAATTCCTCTGGGAAGCCATCTGGCCTTGGGCTCTTGTTTGTTGGGAGATTTTTGATTACTGCTTCAATTTCCTTAGTGGTTATGGGTCTTTTCAGGTTTTCTATTTCTTCCTGGTTCAGTTTTGGTAGTTTATATATCTCTAGGAATGCCTCCATTTCTTCCAGATTATCTAATTTGCTGGCATATAGTTGCTCATAATATGTTCTTTCAATTGTATTTCTTTGGTGTTGGTTGTGATCTCTCCTCTTTCATTCATGATTTTGTTGATTTGGGTCATTTCTCTTTTCTTTTTGGTAAGTCTGGCCAGGGGTTTCGCTATCTTATTAATTCTTTCAAAGAACCAGCTCCTAGTTTCGTTGATCTGTTCTACTGTTCTTTTGGTTTCTATTTCATTGATTTCTGCTCTGATCTTTATTATTTCTCTTCTCCTGCTGAGTTTCGGCTCTATTTGCTGCTCTTTCTCCAGCTCCTTTAGGTGTAGGGTTAGGTTGTATATTTGAGACCTTTCTTGTTTCTTGAGAAAGGATTGTATTGCTATATACTTTCCTCTTAGGACCGCCTTTGCTGCATCCCAAAGATTTTGAACAGTTGTGTTTTCATTTTCATTGGTTTCCATGAAATTTTTTAATTCTTCTTTAATTTCCTGGTTGACCCATTCATTCTGTAGTAGGATGCTCTTTAGCCTCCATGTATTTGAGTTCTTTCCGACTTTCCTCTTGTGATTGAGTTCTAGTTTCAAAGCATTGTGGTCTGAAAATATGCAGGGAATGATCCCAATCTTTTGGTACCGTTTGAGACCTGATTTATGACCTAGGATGTGATCTATTCTGGAGAATGTTCCATGGGCACTAGAGAAGAATGTGTATTCTGTAGCTTTGGGATGGAATGTTCTGAATATATCTGTGAAGTCCATCTGGTCTAGTGTGTCATTTAAAGCCTTTATTTCCTTGTTGATCTTTTGCTTAGATGATCTATCCACTTCAGTGAGGAGGGTGTTAAAGTCCCCTACTATTATTGTATTGTTGTTGATGTGTTTCTTTGATTTTGTTATTAATTGAAATGCCACTTCTTCTTATGTTATTGAAAATCAGTTATTATTCACATTCAATTTTAATATATGCATGTGTATGTGAAATGCTTTTGTATTTTTTCTCATTGCAATAACAGTTATCCTAACAATATGCAAACTCTCCAACAACCATGAAATATATTAGCAGTTATTTTTATCCTGGATTTAATATACATAAAAGCATCAGTATTAGCCATGATTTTTATAACAATAATAGCTAACATGGATAGCATTTTCTAGTTCAAAGTGCTTTTCATGTATTATTTCATTTATCCTCTCAACACCCATTAAAGTAGGGTTATGATTATTATCCCTTTTTTTAAAAGTTGAGGAAAATAGAGGCACAGAGAAGTCCCTTGTCCTAGACCTTTGCTACTCAAGCAGCTGCATCTGCTTCCTCTGGAAGCTTGTTAGAAATGCAGAACTTCAAACCCCACCTCACCACCTATGGGATCAGAATGTGCATTCAATAAGATTCTTAGGTATTCACACGTACATTAAAGTCAAAGGCACATGACTCTAAATCACATAGCTGGTGCAGAGGAAGCTAGGATTAAATCCCATGCAGTTGGACTCTGACAGGACTCTCAAACACCACATTAGGTTGTCTTAATAGTTATAGAAATGAATGAGAAGCATTTAATCATCATGAAAAAAATATTGCCACATACTTAATGTGCCTATGGATTATGTGAAACATGGATAGGATTTTACTTTTATGAATTATACTTTTTTTAATAAATAGAAATACTGATTTCTCATCAATCACTTTTATATTTGATTATTTATCATAATCCAACCTTATTTTTCTACTCTATCCTCCATCTCTTCTTTTTATTCATTCTTTAAAAAATTTACTCATTTATTCCATAAGCATATGAAGAGTGACTTATATTTGTTAAGCATTTTTCTTTTTTTTAGGTGTGAGAATACAAAGACAAATTCGACCCAATTCCTGACCACAAGACATTTAGTGGCATCAGAACACAGATCATTACAAGTTTAAATGACTGTTGTAATGGAATTATTTACTAAGTGCAGTGGGAACATAGCAGAAAGGATGTCTTAGTTGAGATGCCCCCAAAGCAGACCTTAAGACACAGATTCAAATGGCAAGTAGTGTTTTTGGTAAGCAAAAACAATGCTGAAAGAGGAGTGATCAAGAATGACAGGAAAAGGAAAATGGACAATGAAGCCAGCTACCACTGAGGATGATTAGACTTTAAAACTTTGGGGGCTAGTATAACAACCATGCCCCAGAGTTATTTTTCATTCAAGGGGCAGGGAGTTGGAATATTTATACCCCAACTTTGATCTGTCATTGGTTGAAGCTGCCCCTGGGGACATTCATCCAGGTCAATGCAGGCTTGCTGCATAGGCAGACAATGTGTCCTTTGGCAGAGAAATGCAGACACTGGCAGTTGGAAAGCAGGCCTGAGTGCCCTGAGTGGTTAGGGCTAAGGGATGTGGACTAGACATCCATAGCCTCTGCTTCGGCTAGTCTGAGGACTCAGGGAAAGTTCCATTGAGAAAGTGATTCTTGGATCTACTCTTGATGGCAGATTTCCACTAGGCAGACATGGTGGAATCATGAATGTCTTTTCCAGGAAGAGAAAACAGCACATGCAAAGACAGAGAGGCAGGAGAGAATTGAGAAACTAAAGGTTGTCTAATGCTCCTCAAGTCTAGGGGGTAGCACCAAAAGGGGCTCTGTGTGTCATACCATGTTCAATTTTTCTCTTGTGGGAAATAGGAAGCCACTGAAGATTTTTGAGTAGAAGTGTGACATGGTTGAATTTATAGATTTAAAGAGACCATTTTGGCTAGGGTAGTGGGGATTGATTAAAGGAGGTGGGGATGAAGGCAGGGGATTTTGAAATGGTCTCCAGCAAGATAAGATGAGGGTGGTGGTGCAGTTGGAGGGGAAAAGGGCAAGTTTGAGACAGTTGATATGGTAAAATGGTAGGACTTAGTGACTACTTTACTGAAGGAGATGGGAGAGGGGGGAGAGACTGCTAGACTCTGTTGTGGATGACTGTGGGCAAAAGAACATGGTTCTGGTGTCTGAAAGTGTCATTAAATGGTTTTGTATAGTCTCTCTGCCCACCAGGAAATCGAATTCAACATTCCCAGAGTTTGCAGCTGGGGTAACCCTTAAAAATAGGAGAAAAAGAGATGGAATGAAGAAGTACACATATTATTTCATCTGCTAGGAATCCAAATCTCTAACAGCTGATATTTTGAAAAGCTGAGGTAACTTGGAAGCCTCAGTTCAAATAAAATTTCCCCATCTTTCTGCTTGGAGTCATGATCCCTCATGTAAAGAAATACTGGTGGAGGCAGTGGTGCTAAAAATGATTTCCCTGAAAAATAATCTTAAAAAAGAAAGTCTTCTACAAGTCTCATAGTCTAAAGGGAGTTGAGTCACTGAGGATGACAAATTTGGACCATACATTTATTCTTCCTCTTGGTTGTCAGAAAAAGTTGTGCTGAGATATTGATCCCTGCAGCTCTTGCCTGGGATTGTCAGGACAATGTATTCCTAGTCACCCCAGACCTGGAGGGATCTCATGGAACATACCCAGGGATCCTGATCATGATGTGAAAAATATTGGGATGCATTTTTGTAAGGTATCCTTAAAGTCAACATTCATTCATTAACACATTTATTGAAGTCCTACTGTATTCCAGGTACATGGTATGGGGCTCCTTTTTATAGAGTTTAATAGCAAAGGAAAACCTTAAACTAACAATAGTCAACTAAAGACTTTGAGAATGAATAAAGAAACACTTATTACAGGCTAACATTTTGTTATTTCATTTAAGTGGATTTCGATCATCTTTTCATTTAAGGACAAATCATGGAGGGGGGAAAACAAGATATTCAATGTTCGACTTTTTCTATAATTTCTCAAATAGTTTTTAAGCAAAGCATTTATTCAAATGGATAGTGAATGAAGAAATGAGAACCCCAGAATTATTCATCATTAATCCATCCATTGAATAAATACTAATGAGTTTTAACTCTGAGATATGTACTAGCATAGTTGTTGGGTGCAGTGAATTAAAAAGCACATCTCTGGGGCACCAGGGTGGCTCAGTCAGTTAAGCAGCTGGCTCTTGATTTTGGCTCAGGTCATGATCTCAGGGTCCTGGGATCAAACCCCACATTGGGCTCCACACTCAGTGAGACATAATTTTGAAAATGCAGTCAGGTGTGCGAATAGACACTGGTACAAAGTGTTTCTGGAGCACAGAGATGCTCAGAAGGATTTCAGCAAAGCAATGGGGAAGAAAAGCTTTCCACTTCTTTTAAATCCCAGGTTTGACAGTTTGCTTCTTTGTATATACACTTGCAACTTTAGAACAAAATTTATACTCTAAATGTTTCATGTGGCCAATATCGTGCAAAATGTATTGTAGTGGGTATACACCAGACACGTACAGAATGGTTTCCTCAGCTATCCCTTCTTTGGGAACTGCCCCATGATCCCACCATCCAGAGTCACAAAAGCGGACCTTTGGGAGTCCTGTCATAAAATAACTCTGTTTTATGACTAGGGAGAGTCACTTGATCCAAACTGTATTGGACTTTCTTTCCTAGAATTCTAGAAGTGAGACCCAGAGGATGAGATTCATTTTCTCTGTGAACTGGACCTTATGCCTAGTCCAGAGCTATTGGAAGTCTTACTTCTCATGTGGATTTAAGAACAAAGGAAACCAGTCTAGACACAGTGAGAAGAAATCTTATACGCTTGAAACAAAAGAGAAACAAAAGAGAAAATTCCAATGGCTTTGTAGCCTTGGTCCAGACCCTTCCAGAAGTCTTGTAGCATTCATGCCTTTAAGCATAAGGGATTTTTTTTGGATCCTAATAATAAAGTTCCATTCTCTGCCTAAGCTAGTTAGAATGGGTTTCTGCAATTAAAAAAAAATCCTAAATAATTCCAGTAGGAATCTATTGTTTACTTCCTCAGATTTCCTCTTTGACCCCTGTCTACCTGCCTTCTCCTTTTCTACCAGCATCTAGAAACCACTTTGGGGGAACTTTTTTTTTTTTTTTTAAACCATTGTGGAAGGTGAAGTGAGTGGGATTGACTTCCCCTCAGGCCCAGGGAGGGACCTTCTGCAAAGCCCGTACTCTTACTTATAGTGATTGGTTTCAGAATAGGTCTGTGAGTTTCCACTTAAGTGGATGGCCTGAAGAGATGCTAAGTGAGAAATTCTGGGAGAAATACCCCCACTGTCATTTTACTAGAGATGTTCTCTCCTCTTCCAAACAATGTGGCAGGAGAATGTGAAGTCTACAGGTGCTGTAGATCTTCCTATTGTGGAAGGAAGCCCGGAGCCCGAGGAGGGCTCAGGACCCTGAGATCGTGACTTGAGTAGAAGGGAGACCCTTAACCAACTGAGCCAAAGGAGGAGCTGAGAACACAGAGAAACAGATACATAGTGGCTTCATGGATCAGATCATGACTGAAGTCAACACTGAGTCTGTACATTTATTTTTTCCTCTTTATTTTATTTATTTATTTATTTATGCCTAGTTTTATTTTGGTTTGAGTCATTTGAGTCAGACTTGCTACTTCTAAACAAAAGCATCATAACCAACAGCAATGCATTCAGAATATTTTCGCCAGGTCCTTGGTTTTTTTTTCTAAGATCTTTGCCTGAAAAACCTTCAGATTTATAGACCCTGGGTTTATAAATGCAGTCACTTCTGTTGTCCTTTTGAAATGTTGATCTGATAGTATTGCTCTTACTCACATATTACAATGAGACGACATTTGGACAGTCCACAGTATCAAATGGGGAACAGAGTGTTAGAGATGAGACAAGAGAATGAGATGTACTCTTTTGATCAGGGATATCTTAATACAATACTTAATAAGTATTATGTACTTAGAAATTGAGTAACCTCAGAAGTTTTAGTTTCCAGAACACCTTTTTTTGTGTGTGTGTGTGAATATTTTCAACTAATAGTTTTAGGTTTTTAGGCTTAAGGATTGGAAAGCTTTCTGGCAAGGGATGTTGTAGATAAAATTGCACCTCCCAAAGTAGGATGACCTGCTCTATAAACTGTTAAATTATGTCTTTAACTTAGCCATTTGTCATAGAAAGGGGTGATAAATATTTTTGATAACTTTTAAAAAAATATTTTATTTATTTGAGAGAGAGAGAGAGAGGAGCAGAGGGGGAGGGAGAGGAGGAGGCAGAGAATCTCCAGTAGACTTCTTGCTGAGCACAGAGCCTGACGCAGGGCTTGATCTCATGACCCTGAGATCATAACCTGAGCTGAAACCAAGAGTTGGATGCTCAACGAACTGAGCAGCCCAGGCACCCCCATTTTTGATAATTTTAAACCAAACTGTCCCTCTAGAAAATGATCAGATATTCTAGGGTTGAGCTAGTCTTCCTATCCAGTGAGGTTGCCTCTGAGGATTCTTGTGAATAAATTATGTATTCTCTTGCCAGCACCAAGCTTTGGACCTCCATTCCACTGCTGGGGGTTCTCAAAATTTTCAAGTTTCCTGTAAATATAGACAAGTTAAAATTCTCTTCCCTTGCCTTCCTCTTTCTCCTTCATCTCTTTTTCATCTTTCTCTTCCTTTCTTTCTCATTTTAACAAACCCAGAGAATATTTTTACTGGAAATACCCTTCTGTCTTTAAACTTCCCATAACAAAACCAATAAATAGACTACAGACCTATCCAATCAAATCTTTATTTATGCTTAATTTGAATCACCAAATAACTGTGGATAAAACTATAAGCCTAAATGATCTGTTTACCAACTTCTCTATTTCAAGTTTTGGAGATCTAGCCTTCTATAAAAAAGCTGTTTTTAGATTTCTGAGTACATGATCACAAATGTTAGCTAACTCTTCTTTCCTTGGAAGATGAGTAAATTTGGACAAAGATGTTTTGTGTATTGTTTTGACTATTCCTTTGTCACAGGATCCTTCTGGTATTCTGGAAACTCAAATACCTGACAAGACATGTTGTTAGTATCACTAGATAAAAGAGTAGATTTAAGAAACAGTTTCTTGTTCAGACACCATCAGTGTTTGAAAGAAATCACTTTCCTTTCTCATATAGTGACATTTAGAAGTCATACTCTAGACAGTAATTTTTTAGGGTGTTGTGATCTACAAGACTTGTGACTTAAATCTCAAGTTTAGAAAAGAATCTTAAGATGTAATGTTCTTGGGGTGCCTGGGTGGCTCAGTTGGTTAAGGGTCTCCCTTTTACTCAAGTCATGATCTCAGGGTCCTGAGCCCTCCTCGGGCTCCCTGCTCAGTGGGGAGTCTGCTACTCCCTCTCCTTTTGCCTCTCCCCCTCCACCGCTCAGACTCTCTCTCTCTGTGTCTCTCAAATAAAGAAATAAAGTCTTAAAAATAAAAGATGCAGTGTTCTTTCCTATAACGTATGAAATGCTGAAGGCAGCTGTCAAAGATGTGAAAACAGGGCTACTAGACAGAGAGGTTTAGTGGCTTGTCTAAAGTCACATAGATGGTAAGTGTCTGACCCTAATGTCTAGGCCCTTAGCCACAAGAATAATAATTCTTAATTCACTGAGCACTTCCTTGAGCCAGGCAAGGCTTCACATGCAGTAACTTGACAGTAACTTCTCTTACTTTACTTATTTATTTACTTATTTCTGTATGTTTTGTGCCCATACAATGTGATATCTTCATAACTGTTAGTTTAAGTAGACCCCCTCATGGGTCTAGATGACAAGCTGGATTTTGATGGAAGGTAGGCCAAGGGTAAGTGCTGGAGAGAGGACCAGCTCTTGTGATGAAGTGGAGATTTTTTTTTTTTTAATTGTGGTAAGAACATTTAACATGAGGTCTACCCTTTTCACAACATTTTAAGTGTACAATCAGTATGGACAACTATAGGCACTCTGCTGTACAGAGGATCTCTAGAACTTATTTAAATGCATGACTGAAACTTCATACCCATCGAATAGCAACTTTCCATTTCCCCATTTCCCAAGTCACTGGCATCTAACATTCTACCCTCTGCTTCTATGAGTTTGACTATTTTAGGTATCTCATATAAGTGGAATCATGTAGTATTTATCTTTGGGAGACTGGTTTATTTCACTTAGCATAGCATCCTCCAGCTTCATCCATGTTATATATGGCAGGATTTCAAGAAGTAGAAATTTTTAATAAGAATAACGGGCATCCACTGATACTGGTGCTCATACTTCACAGGTTGTGGTAGAGGTTGGATGCTTTCTCCTCTTCATCTGTAACAAAACCCCTGGCTTTTAGCTGGGCACACCTGCAGAAGTGGTGTGTGCAACTTCCAGAAAATGTCCTTAAAGACTAGGAGCATGCCCTTCTTTTCTGCTTCTGTCCTCCTGCATGGGATGGGGCCTGAATAACGGGAGCTCCAGGAACCATCATGTACCATGAGGGAAGCTTGGGGATTAGGCAACAAGGTAGAAGTAGCCTGACTTTGTGATATTACAAAGGGCCACTTGTGTTCTAGAATGAATCTCTTTGGACACTTGCATGTGAGAGTGAAGGAAACTTACCTTGTTTAAACCATAGTTATTTTTGAAATGCTATTCATAGCTGAAATGAATCCTAACTAATTCACATATATCATGTCATTTGATCCTGACAATAACTCTCTGAGATAGGTACTATTATTATCTCCATTTGTAGGTGAAGAAATCAAGGCCCAGAGAACCTTAGTAACTTTCTCATGGTCATCCAACTATTGGATGGTAAAGCTGGGATTCTAACACCCCCTCTTAGAAACGAGAATGTATTCATCAAATATTAGATTAACTGGACAAAAAATCCCCCCTGGTCTTATGTCTCTAGTTAGGGTATCTTTCTCATAAGACTACATGAGAGGCCTGACCCTCTAGACAGATAGTTCATTGAAAAGTTCTCATCACAGCAGATACCTAGTAGAGACTACATGATGTTTTGGTTAGGATGTTTTTGTCTTTGTTACTGAATATTTAATTCAAACTGGTTTGAACAATTAAGATTTTTTTTTTTTTTTTTAGCTTACGTAAAAGGAGAATCAGACATAGAGCGGTCTTCAGGGTTAGTTGATTCAGCAGGTAGGTGATGTTAATGAGAACACAGGCTCTTTCCGCTCTCTGCTCTGTGGCCCACAGCATCAGTTTCATTCAGAAGTTGGTGCTTTCTGTGGTAACAAGAAGGCTGCTTGTAGCAATCAGGATTATCCATTTTCTTATTCACATCTAGCAGAAAGAGAGAAGGCATTTCCTCATTTTTCTTTTAAAATTGAGATAGAACTTTCTTATAAGCTTCCTGGTAACATTCACCTGTCCAATAGCAATTGGTTCTAGGTATAGAATGAAGGGAAATGTCAACATATAAATGATAATTGAGGCCATGGGAGTGGATGACTGCAGGGTTGCCTGCTGGAAAACATATCATGTGAGGTTTAGAAAAAGAAACTCCCTCTGGGCCAAATAATTAGAAATCTGCACAGCATCCCTTCCTCTCCAAAGGCCTACACTGCTCCTGCCTTAGGACTTCAGCTATAACTAAATTCCCCTCCTTCTGGACCAGGTGGCTCTGTAGAGGACACTCCCCTCATCATCAGATGTAGCAACAGAGATAAAATAGCCCAGGGAAGTGGTAGCCTGAGCAGAGGAGAGGTCGTTGGTCAAAACTACAAGGAAGACATTTTTTCTTTCATTGACTGGAGTCCAGAACTGTAGTGATGCCCCTGCTATATGACAGGTCCACAGCAGAGTGGGTCCATCACCTCCATCATCCTAAATACTGTACCTTGGTTAACACAGGTCCAATACTGCATGCCACAATAAACGGTCCACTTACATCCACCTGAAATCTCAGGTCTTTTTCATATGAACTATTTCTCAGATACATCCCTATCAGACAAAGAGGTTTGGAAGAAGAGCCCGTAAGTGAGAAATAGAGACCAAGATGGTGAGACCACAGAGTCAGGAGAGTGGCCAAGAGAATCGGATGCTTCAATCTTGGAGTCTGCTGATGGTGTGTGGCTTGTTCCTACCCTGTCAGTTTGTGTGTGATGGTCTCCCTTCTCTCACATTGAGGGTATACTGATACATTTCACCTCATGGCCCAGTTGCCGGCATCCTGAAGGTATTCACCAAACATAACTTTGCTGTGTGGAGGGGGATTGTCTATCCCCTATCGCGGCTGTGTCTCTGAAACAGTGAAATGCATGGAATGCTGTCACTTTTCCCACGCACTGCCGCCAGCATCCTGCCTGCCTCCTCCACTGGGCTTCTCTTGTTGGTTCTCTCCTCCCATGACGCAATGTTCCTCACCAGCCCCTGCAAATTCTTTCTTGTCTTCCTTTTTTGGCAAAAGGGGGTTGGTATGGGCTAGAGGAGGTTGCAGTCTCCACCTGTGCCTATAAAGGGAGGTCACTGATGGGAGTCCTGAGGGGAATAGTGCCCTGGTAGCCCCAACCAACGGTCCTCTGGTTTTGTGCCTAAAGGCAGGCACTGGGGAGAGAATTAAAATCTCTCATTCCTCTCAGGCAGACAGTTTTATTCTTTCTCAGGTTGTAAACCATGTATCATCAAAAGATTGTGATTCCTAAATTAGCTTCATGTGGTATGCTGGGGCAGCTGAATTTCCTCTTAGAATCTGGCAATGGATTGCCTGTCATTCATAGGTCTTGGTGTCGTGCGTTTTTCCTCTTACTGTCTTCACGGGCACCTTAGGGGACATTGTGAGACATTACTTCTGAGAATGCTAGCTGAAGGTCATTTAAAACTGGTCTTCACCACAGTATTTAGATAACTGCATCTGTAAAGCCACTTAAAATAATTTTTCTGTTACTGGTTTGACTAGGTGCCTATTTAAATGACTAATGCCACCTCAGCTTAATTACTGATCTCCCTATTTGAAGTTAATACGCAATTTTTAAACCAACACTTTCTCTTCAACGCTAAAAACATTGCTGCCTGGTTTCTATATAAATTAAAAAGTATCTCAAGTGACTTGCCTGTGTCCATACCTCTTTATCAAAGCTTCCCTGATACCAACATTTACTGGGCCAGAATTTCCTCTTAACAGGTAAATATGGCCTTGTATCATCAATTCATATTTTAAATATGTAAGAATTTATTTTCCCCTCAACAAAATTCCTCAAAGACTAGAATGGTAATATATATAAATATAACACATATATATGTATTACACATATATAAATGCATATGACATGTAAAACATGTGTATATATATAATATACATATATTTAATACATATGTTATTTATAAAATATATATATTTGCTTTTACTCCTTCCAAAATATTGATTGCATCTTCTTTCACATTTCTGTACCTACTGTTACCGCTCTAGTAATGCTCTAGTATTACAATTGTAATCCATCTTTCTTGTAATTTCTCCTCATCTCAATTTATACTGCATGAAGTAGCTAGATGAGACTTTTGGGGAACAGTTCTCGTCTTGCTACCTCTTGTGCAAAAATGGTTTTAAAAAATTCCCTATATTTCTTTAACAATAAAGTATAAAATCTTTAGCAACATGTTTTTGGGTACCCCAGGTCCTATGGCCTTCTAACTCTTATTTGATATTTCTCTAGCATTTTGAATTGTATGACCTGACCTTATTTTTTCAAAACTTTCTTCTCCCTTAGCTTCTAGAACAGCTTTTTCTCTTGACTCCACCAGTATCTCTGTTAACTGCTCCTCAGTTTCTTTTGCTGGACCTCAATGTGTCTCTCAAATCTTGATATACTCTAACAGATGCTTGACCTCTTCTGTTATCTCTGCACACTATAGGCTCTTCCTGGGGAAGCTAACTTATTCTCCAGCACTAACTTGCATGTACACAGTAAGGACTCCAGAGTCTTAGTTTTCAGCCCTGACTTATCTACCTTGTTCCAAACATGTGTTTTCAAATGTCTGGTGAAAAAATCCTATGCTTATGTCCTCCATTAAGGAAGTTTTGGGCTTCTCTTGTTGGTTCTCTTGTTGGGCTTCTCTTGTTGGTTCTCTCCTCCCATGACGCGATGTTCCTCACCAGCCCCCGCAAATTCTTTCTTGTCTTCCTTTTTTGGCAAAAGGGGGATGGTATGGGCTAGAGGAGGTTGCAGTCTCCACCTGTGCCTATAAAGGGAGGTCAATGGCTTAAGGTAGTTTCATTATTAAATTTTGGGGGAAAATCCATTCTTCTTGTATGTAAATAACCTAAAAATCAAATTTCCATAATGGATGAAGAAGGAAGAAGAACAGTAGCAAGTGGGCTTTCCTTTTGATTTTGGTACTTATTTGCCATATAACCTTAAAAATGTCACTTAAATTCATGGGTCCTCAGTTTGACGTCTTTAAAATATGCACTAATCTAGTTGAGGCAGCTGGTGTGGTGGGAAATGGCCTGGGTCTGAAGTCTTATCTTGGTTCTGTTCCAAATGAACAAAGTGACATTGGTGAGTCATTTTCCCTCTCTAGTTCTTTCTTTCTTATGAAATAAGAAGATTGGATTAGTTATTAAAAGACCTATTCTATGTACCAGTATCCTTTTGTAAGGTACATATGATTGTGGAAACACCTTGCAAACTGTTAGGTATTATACAGTTCTAAGGTATCATTAAGAGTACAAACAAGGGGGGCCTGGGTGGCTCAGTCATTAAGCGTCTGCCTTCGGCTCAGGTCATGATCCCAGGGTCCTGGGATCAAGCCCCACATCGGGCTCCCTGCGGCTCCCTCTCCCACTCCCTGTGCTTGTGTTCCCTCTCTCGCTGTGTCTCTCTCTGTCAAATAAATAAATAAAATCTTTAAAAAAAAAAGAGTACAAACAATCGGGTCTCCTGGGTAGAGCAGTTGGTTAAGCAACTGACTCTTGGTTTCACTCAGGTCTGATCTCAGGGTCGTGAGATTGAACCCCCTGTTGAGCTCCACACTCAGCGTGGAGTCTGCTTGTGTTCTCTCTCCCTGTCCCTCTGCCCCACCCCCAGCTCTCTCTCAAATAAATAAGTCTTAAAAAAAAAAAAAAAGAGTATAAACAATCAAGTTGGCCTTGAAGATGAAGGGCTAAATCATCAAGAACTGATAAGCTTCTGGGTTCTGTTAGGATCTACGATGATGGAATCATTTGAGTTCATGAGCAATTTTTAAGTTAAAATCCCTGAATTACTATTCACCATCAGTATAATCACCAATATTTATTGTTTATAATAACTTAGTATTGGCAGCATAATTAATAGTATACTCCTAATACTGCATATTGTAGTATATACTACACCTACTAAGAATATAGAAACCATTTTTTATTGCTTCTCTTACTTCTAGCAGGTTGGCTCTTAATAGGTGTCAGTAAGCTTTTTTGTTTTAAGTAAATGAGATTATATACTACAAATTGAGCACAACAAGAAGGAACATTTGAAATAGGAAAGTGTAAAAAATCTAGTAAGAGATAAAGGGAACTATATCCTGTAGAAACCTTACAGTATGGTAAAGAGATCAGTTACTGTATGACACAGAATTCTCAAAAGTTTTAAAGGGGAAAAGAGATTCTAACCCTTCTGGATTTATGTGACTTCCCTATTCATATTTTCTGTTCCATTTAGGCACCATTTGAATGGTCAACAAAAGTTTTGTCTTTTTTTCTAGGTAATGGTTGTAGAAGAGATTTGACTAATTACCCTTCCTCCCCCCAACTTCTAGTCTGACCCGGGATGAACAGAGGTGCACACATGCACACACGCTCAACCTACTTGGAAATGAAATCCGTCCTTTTGGAAGTTTAACCACTCTAGGAAACTTATTTGACACTACATCTGTCATGATTTTATGCAATTTGGCACTTACGTTGTCTGTATGCTAATTTTATAACAACAAAGCAAGACAATTTTAAAACATCCTTATAAAATAAATATCTATGTTTTATGTGCATGATGCTTACAATATACCTAAAATCTGTTTTTCATCTTATCAAAGTTTTTTATTTACTTCAGATGTTTGTTTTGGTTTTAATTCGAACCACACATCTTTTCTATTTAGTCATAGGAATGAAATTATCTGCCTATCTGCCTTAAAAAAATACACTCTTTTCTTTTAATTTCCTTATCTATCTGGGCTATGCAGAAGGTGTTTCCTCTGAGACTTGAGTCTATGAGTTCCTCAATAATTCCTACCTCACTGATGAAGAGTTCCAGGCAGGTTATTCGTAATTGTTGTCGTCAGTAACCTCACTCACAGTATTAGCTGTCAGATTCACTGACAAGCTTCCTTTGTTATTGGCCTTAGTAAGACAAACCTTGGTTTATCTTTCATGACAGCTCATAGGCTGTCTTGGATGCCCTGCCCAGCGAGGAGGCATGGAATGCCGCCCTTCTTTACACATTGTCATCCCTGATGCCGTGAACCATTTCCCAACTCTTACTTAGTCATTTCCTTTTAACTCCTGGGTGATGTTCGTTGCATTTCTTGGGCTTGGTTGGGTAGCTAGGTAACACTGAGATATGCAAATGGTTTCTTTACATTATCATTTGCTTTCAAGCAGAGTTTGCTGTTGAGGGCTACATGAGTTAAAGATTTATGAAATTGCTTTCAAGATCATTATCTTTTTGTGTTTCCAGACTCTAGCCAACAAAAGGTATTACCATCAGTCATTGGCAGATCACTGGGACTTATCTAAATAAATTTTGTTTAGGGTGATACTCCCCAGACTCTTGTCCTAGGATGTGCTCACCTTGACCCTTGGGGTCAGGGTAGGGAAGCAGAGGAGGGGAATGGTATTGTTATGACTAGACCTGGAAACCCTGTGCCATCTTTAGCATATTTATGAGGTAGCAGCATGCATGACATCTGTGCCAGATGGTCTGTGAAATGGAGAAAGTATGCATACATTTTATTGTCCAAGTTTGGGTAAGTAGTAGTGGGTGGCTAAGAAGAAATTAGCAATGAAGGGCGACTGGGTGGTTCAATCAGTTAAGTGTATAACTCGATTTTGGCCCAGGTCATGATCTCAGGGTCATGAAATTGAGCCCTGCATCGGGCTCTGTGCTGATTGAGGAGCCTGCTTGAGATTCTCCCTCCCTGTGCCCCTCCCCCCACTAGCATGCTCTTGCTAAAAATCAATCAATCAATAAATAAAATCTTTAAAAAAAAAGAAATTAGGAATGAAAGTCCCAGGAATGACTAATATTTGTCTTAAATGACCTAAGAATGTTTTTTAAACTAAATTGGAAATATACAAGTGTGCGGTCTTTTGGTAAAGCCTAATATATACCATTTCTCTTTGGGATAGATTTGCTTATTTATTCACTTAACAACACTTATCAGGCATCTTTCATATGTCTCAACCTTTGTTAAACACTGAGAATAAAAGGGAATGTAAAACATAGATTATTTCCTCTGAGGAATTCATAGTCTAATGAAAGGATAGATATACATTTAAATGTAATGTGATAGTGGTTGAACAGTCCTTCTTTCGTCCTGGTGTGTGGTCTTTCCCTTCTACTTCATCTGCCATCAGGGTGACAAAGACTTTCATTCCTTTCAGGGTACGAGGCATGCATATAAGTATTCTGGGCCATTGAAGAGATAATTTCCAATGTAGCACAATTAAGAAGGGGCTATCCTGGGGAGTGGAAAAGCCACACCCAAAGTGATGGGAAGAATGGCTAACTACTTCTCAGCTAGGGTGAGAGATGTTGTTCTCTGGAGTTTTGAGGAAGATCTGAAGACTTGGGTCAACTTGTAAGCAACAGCCTTGCATGGTAATGGGACAGCTCCCTAGTCCTCTCCATGTAATTGTCCTAACCCTGGGTGGGGTTGGAGAGCATGCACGGAAGTTAGAAAGCCAATGCATGCTCTAAAGAAGGGAATTGGGCCAATTGTGTCATCTTGGAATGTACTTCTGTGCTACTTCCTTTGGGTCTCCTTTTAGAATTTTTCTTTAAAGTGGTGGTTCTGTGCTGTGGAACCTCTATGGCTGTCTGATGTTTCTCAGGTAAATAAATGCATAAGTAAGACATATAGTATTGCAAAACAAACCAATTATGTTGAAATATCGTAATCAAAATATTAAAAAAAAAAACAGTGATAGGGGAGACTTCCACTTCCTGGAAGATGGAATACATCTTCTTTTCCTTATTCCTCCCACTAAATATAACTAAAAGCCCTGGACATTACATATGAAACAAACAAAAAAAGACTCTGAAAGGTGGAGAGAAATAGAAAGACCAGCTAGAGACTTTAGAGACCAAGGAATGATATGGTTGTGATTTCCCTAGATTGTCTTTTTGCCTTATATATTCTAGGCCTAAAGCTAAAAAGCTGGCAAATCAGAAATGTCAAGGCATGCAGACAAAAAAGTCCCGACAGAAGCTTTCTTTCTTTACAGCCAAAGGACCAGGAAAAGGAAAGTCTAGCAAGACAGAAAACTTTAAACAATAAGCACTCCACTCCAGCCAAACACCATAGAAAAAAATCTGTGGTTCCACCCACACCTCTGCTGGCAAAGGCTGAATGGGGAGTGTAGTGGAGTTCTAGTGGAGAGTTGTGACTCCTACCCCTGCTCAGCAGTAATGATAAGCTTCTCTTCCCCTCAAGTATCAACAGAGGCCAAGTGGGAAATTTGGACTCCTAGTCCACCTGAAATAATAAGGCAGCATTTCCCTTCTCCTGCTGGAGCAGTGTCAGATGAAACCAGCTAAAACAGAAAGTTTCAATAGAACCCAGAGTCTCATAACAAAATATTCAGAATGTCCAGATTTTTATTCAAAATCAATTGTCATACCTAGAAACAGGTTAATCTTAGCTCGAATGAAAAAAAAAAAAGACAATCAGTAGATGCCAACAAAGAGATGACAGAGATGTTAAAATTATCTGGCAAAGATATTAAAGCAACCTCTTAAAAAACACTTCAGTAAGCAATTATGAACATACTTAAAACATAAGAAAAGTAGAAAGTTTCAGCAAAGAGATAGAAGATATCAAGAAGAATCAAATGGAAAAATTAGAGATGAAAAATACAAGAACCTAAATAAAAACATTCAATGGATGGGCCCAACAGCAGAATGTGTGAGACAGAGGAAACAATCAGTGACCTTGAAGATAAAATAGAAATTCTCCAGTTTGAAAAAGTAGAGAAAAATGGAGGAAAAAAAAAATGAACAGTGCTTCAAGTACCTGTGGGTTTATAATAAAAAAAATTGAACATTTGTGTCATTAGGAGAAAGGATGAGAGTAAGGCTGAGAAAGCAATAGCTGAAAACTTCCCAATTCAGCAAGAGGACTTAAACCTACATAATCAGAAAGCGAGTAGATCACAAAAAGGATAAACCCCTAGAAACCCACATCAAAATGTATCATACACAAACTTCTAAAACTAAAAACAAAAGCAAAATCTTGTAAGGAGTAAGGGAGAATGACCTTACTCTAGGGAGAAAGCAATTCGAATGACAGGAGATTTATCAGAAATCATGGAGGCTGAAGAAAGTGGCATGTCATTTTTAAGAGCTGGAAGAAAAGAATTATCAACCCCAAATTCTATATCCAGTGCAAGTGTCCATTAGGAATGAAGGAGAAATCAAGACATTCTCTGATGAATGAAAACTAAGACCATTTGTAATTATTAGAACTACTTACAGTTCTTATCTCATGAAAGCAAGGGGAAGACAGGCATACCAATAACCAACTCAAAACATTAAGTAGCAAAGGAGAGTTTAATATTAGGGGCGCCTGGGTGGCTCAGTTGGTTGAGCGACTGCCTTCGGCTCAGGTCATGATCCTGGAGTCCCTGGATCGAGTCCCGCATCGGGCTCCCTGCTCGGCGGGGAGCCTGCTTCTCCCTCTGACCCTCCCCCCTCTCATGTGCTCTGTCTCTCTCATTCTCTCTGTCTCAAATAAATAAATAAAATATTTAAAAAAAAAAAAAAAAGAGAGTTTAATATTAAAAATCAGGTGTTGGGCATTCTATTTCAGCTTTCATAGTAAAATAAATAACCCAATTAGAAAATGAACAAAATGACATGAAAAAAAGACACGAGCAGACATTTCACCAGAGAGGATGTACAGATGGCAAGCAAACTCATGAAAAGATATTCAACATCATTAGCTTTTAGGGAAATGCAAATTAAAACTACAATGAAATATCACTAAAGTAATACATTGTTTTAACACAAAATGCTTGTGAGGATGGGAAAAAACTGGATCACTCATACATACATTGCCGGTGAAAATGTAAAATGGCATAGCCACTCCAAAAACAGTATGGCAGTTTTCTTACATAACTAAACATGCAACTACTGTGTGACCCAGCAATTGCACTCTTGAGCAGTTATTCCAGACAAATGGAGACTTACACTGACACAGCAACTGATACATGAATGTTTATAGTAGTTTTATTTATAACAGTCAAAAGTGGAGGCAATCCAGATGTATTTCAATGGCTAAATGGTTAAAAAGATGGTGTTAGACTCACACTATCGAATGCTATTCAGCAATAAAAGGAAAAGCCACTGATACATGCAGCGTCTTGGAAGAATCTCCATAGTATTATGCTGAGTGGAAAATCTAGTCCCCAAAGGTTACACACTGTAGGATTCCATTTATATGGACATTCTAGAAATAACAAAATTATGATGGCAGGCCAGGGTGCCTTGGTGGAGAGTGAAGGTAATAATTTAAGAAACTATCAAAGAAAGCTGGAAAAGTAATTGAACCAGAATGAGAAGAGCCTGCTAGTAGATTTGGAGCTGGTTGTATAAACGATATGGGGTTGCTGAACAGGCTTTCCTAGACGGAAAAATGAAGGTGGAGATCGGATTTGATTTGAGGAAGGGAAGGGGAGTTAAATTTGGATGCCTCTGTGTGGCCAGCACAGTGGTAAGTGCAATGCATGTAGTGCTTCTTAGGTTTCTTAAAACTGTTTCTAACGTTGATATAATTTACAAGTAAGAAGACAATCTGAGAGAGCTTCAGTATTGTCCCAGAGACTGAACAACTAATTAAAATGGCGGAATCAAGATGACAACTGAAGTCTGATCTGTCTTTCAGCTCCATGTTCTTTCCACGCCTTTCCTCAGGTAGGATGAACTGGAGCGAGGCCAGTCTGAAGGTGGGAGAACTTTCAGGAGAAAGTTGTAGTCAGGAATCCAGCTGCGAGGTGGTGAGAGGCTGCCCAAAGGCAGACTGTCTTCATTCAATTGTTTGTTTTTTTAAGAAAAATGGTGTTATCCTGGAATTACTTAAATGCTATTGTTGTTGGGTTTCCTTGTGGAAATTTAAGGAGTAGAGCTCTGAGGCAAATCTCTGAGGTTTAGTGACTCAGTAATGTGAGTGGGTGAGGTTTCTAACTTTCACAAAAAGGTATATAGTGGCAGGTTTTTAGCCCAGGGGATGGAGTGGGTGGTGATAATGTCAGCAACATGATAGGGCACTAGGGAGAGAAGCAGGATGCTACCTGAGGAAATAAACCATTAACAAATAATCAGAAGGGGAGTAGCTTGGAGCATCAAAATAACATTAGCAAAACAATTTGGATAACCGTGGTATCCTTAGTGATTTGAGAAATACCTCAAGGGATTTTTATTTTTTAGAACTTAAAAGATACTGAATGTAATACGTTGGTTAAAAAATTATCTTTTTATGGGTAAAAATTATTTTGGAATTAATAAAAATTATGGCTTAGCTAAAACAAGTTCTAAGGCTCTTATTTAAAGAGGACTTGTTGCAAAGCAGAACCGGGCTTTGGTTTAACCGGTCAGTCAACACAAGTTCAGGGAGCATCTAACAACATTACACAGCTCAAATATGCCTTCCCAGACCACCCCATCTCTTCCCTATCTGACTGATTAGCTTATTTCTTTCATAGGCATTTGTCATAATCTAGAATTATCTTGTTTATTCACTTGTTCGTTATCCATTGACTCCAGTGGAATGTCAGTTCCATAGGGGCTGGAAACCTCTCTCTTTTATTCAGCCTGGTATCCCCAGTGCTTTGCACACAGTAGGTACTCAGCAAGGTTTTGTTGAATGAAGGATTGGAGGCAAAGATTGATAAGCTGGCGTGCCTGGGGAATGTGAGTTGGGTCTTGAAGAATATGTAGGATATAGGTAGGATAAATGAAGTAGGGCGCCTGTTTAGGGGCACCTGGTTGGTTCAGTCAGTAGAACATATAACTCTTGATCTTGGGGTTCTAAGTTTGAGCCCCATGTTGGGTGTAGAGATTACTTAAAAATAAAATCTTAAAAAAAAAAAGAATCTTTTTGTTCAGTCCCACCTAGAATATTTACATGTTTTCCTTTTAACCTTTGCAGAATGCATTTTGAGCGAGGAAGTGTTTATTTTTGTAGCAGTTTGTACAAATTCAAAAGAAATGCATGTTGTTGTCTAAGTAGTTGGAACACAAAAATCATACGTTAACGTAAAGCCTATATTAAATCATATCAACAATAACTGAAGACCATGAAATCAAAGATACAGCATTGAGAACTGCCTTCCCCCAAACTTGAAAGCTTTGAATTTTCCTGTTAATGATAATAACATGATTTCTATTTTGCATTT
Source organism: Phoca vitulina (assembly GCF_004348235.1). NCBI lineage: Eukaryota > Metazoa > Chordata > Mammalia > Carnivora > Phocidae > Phoca > Phoca vitulina. The sequence continues at coordinate 14,737,459 of NW_022589729.1, read as the reverse complement.
AAAATAGATTTACAGATTTCCTTCACACTGATTCTATCCTTTGACCCTCACCAGAACTTGAGGCTAAGTGATGAGCTGAATGAGAAAACTGTGGCTCATAGAAGGGACATTTCCACACACAAAACTTTAGGAAGTGGAGCTGCAAATCAGATTTCTAAAGCTATTCCTTGTATTACACTTATTTGCTCCTTTAATACTTTCCAGCCATGTTTGAAATGATAAAGACAACAATTCATGCTGTCAGAATAAAAATCATGTGTGTTCTGGTGCAGTGACCCATTTTGTGACATCCCCAAGTGCTTACTGAGTCATAGACTGCCCCTTCAGTGACTTGGGAACAATATACCAGTCAAGTTCCTCTTGGAATTGCGTAATAAACACTGCTGATTGACCACACAGTTTCACCTCCTCCTTTCTAACAAAACCCTAGGTTTTTTCAGCTACCCATCCTTCCCCGGGCATGATCCCACTCCTAGACTAAAGAGTAGTATTGAATCCTGGTGATTCTATACCCTTACCCATGATCATTCAAAAACACAGCGTTAAGTCAATCCGTGTATGATTTCTTCTCTGGACTGCAACAAGTTGATCTAATTAGACTTAAGAAATAAACTTTTTTCCCTATAGTTGGAGAAGCAATCTTTCGGTGTCCATTGCTGCCCTTGCTAACGGCAACCATTTTGTGACCATGATGGAAGCCACTGTGTTGACAAAACTGAAGTATAGAGGAGGATTGAGAGAAAGGGAGTGCCGAATAACAGCAGGAGGTCTGAGTGCACCAGGACTTGTATCTACCCTAGCTTTGAATTTCTGTATTTTTCATGCCAGTTTGATTGGGGTTTTCTAATACTTGCAGACAAAATCATCCAAGTGCTAGATGTAAGTAAGGAAAACATGCAGGGGCAATCCACCGAAGCAGAAGTTCCCCTGATGGCAGAGATCATAGATCTTGTCCATTGCTCCGTTGGGTACCTGGATGAATATTGTTGAATGCATGAAAGCAACATTCTAATTCTAATTCTAATAATTCTAGGGGCACCTGGGTGGCTCAGTCTGTTGAGCATCTGACTCTTGATTTTGGCTCATGATCTCAGGGTTGTGGGGGTCGAGCCCCAAATTAGGCTCAGAGCTCAGTGGGGAGTCGGCTTGAGATTCTCTCTCCCTCTGCCCCTCCCCCACCGCTCATGCTCTCTAAAAAAAAAATACATAATAAAATAAAAAAAATAATTATAATGAGCAAAGGAGTCAGTTCTTTTGAGAAACTGGTTCACTCAAGTCAGGATTTTCGTATTAACTGAATTAGTGGCCTTCCAGTCAACAATATTTACTGATCTCCGTCATGTCTAGAAAATGATGCAAAGTAGTATTAATAGGTAACTCTTAAATAATATTCATTGTTTGCTAGCACCGCCATAAGCATTTTGCATGTATCAATGCATTTATTTCAAAAAAAATTAAAAGAACAAAAAAACCTGTAAGGGAGTCTATTACTCCTCTGTTTTCTAGATGAGAGACTGTGAAGTTAGTGTCTGGCTGACTCAGTCGGAAGAGCATGTGACTCTTAATCTCGGGGTTGTGAGTTCAAGCCCCATGTTGGGGGTAGTGATTACTTAAATAAATAAAACTTTACAAAAAAAAATGTTGCATAATATGTCCATGTTTGGTCACACAGCAAGTAAGAGAGGTGGGATTTGAACTGTGGCAATCTAGCTTCATCGCCTTCATATGGGAAATAGAAGACACTTTTCCTAATTAAAGGCAACATGGTGGTAAAGAATTTTGAGAACCACTGACTATGAAATGTATTTTGGGCATCGGAAAAAAAATAAGACAGGAAGTATAAGTTTATTTTGGTTTATGCTCTATCACCTCAGACTCAGCCTTTACTGCTATGCTCTCCAATAAGGTAGCCACTGACCACATGTGGCTACTGAACACTTGAAATGTGACTAGTGTCCATTTTAATATGCTGTAAGTGTAAACACACAGCAGACTTAATAAGACTTAATTTGAAGACTTAATAAGAAAAAATACATAACCTATCTCTTTAATAATTTGTTATATGGATCACATGTTGCAATGATAGTACTATTCTGATTATACTGGGTTATATAAAATATACTGTTAAAATTAACTTCATTTGTTGCTTTTCGCATCTTTTAATGTGGCTATAAAATTAAAAATTATATATGTGGCATATTTTTTTACTGGATAGCGCTACTTTTCTAATTTTATCCTCAGTGTTGTTTCTGGGCTCTTTCTACATTCTCTGGATTTAAAAAAATGACTCAAAGTTCAGAGACACTTCATCAATATTAACATTTTCTATAGTAGATAGATTATTGACTTTTTTTCCTAAAAATTGTTGTATGAAGACCAAAATTGTCGTTGAAATTATTGTTACTAGCCGTCCTACAATGTTAATCACCTTACTTGCACTTTTGTGGAATGTTACAGCGTTTGCGAAGTTCTGGAATCCGAAAACAGAAGTAGAAGAACTAAGAAAGGGGTAGAACTTTAAGTCCCAACATTGAGGTTACCATGCTCAGTGGCCACTTCTGTAAAATCCCTTTGTATGAGAATGCACTGGTTTGTGCCAAATGGAGATTTAAAGTCATAAACTTCCCTGCGAGAGGGCAAAGGTCAACTAAGCACCACCTGCTTGTGAAAGCAAAGCTTTATATCTGGTTTTTCTCAGACTCTACCACAGGTCATGTAAACTGCATATTTTCTTAGTTTTTTCAGTATCACAGTTTCAAAATGCACTTACTGTAGAAAATTTGTGGTTGCGTTCCGAAGCTAAAGACTGAGAGAATCATTTGGGATGGAAGTGGAATGGGTCTCTGAGATTGGAAGTTGCAAATGCATTTAAAAAAAAAAAAAAAGAAAGACAAAACAACAACCAAGAAAACCAAATTCCTTCTCACCCCATAGCAGACGGCAGCAAATAGTTTCTTCTCACTTTCCTATTTGGCTCTTTTCTCTTTTTCATTATTTTGACTCTGATATGACGTCTGTACGTGTCTAAGATATACACCAGCTAAGGAAACACACAAGCCTCACTCCTAAGGGAAGTTTCCATATAGGTCAGTGCACTTTTTAAACCATATAAATATCAGATTAACTTGGGATTCCAGAAAATCTAATGTTAGGATCTTATCCAAGATCCACATAGTTTAGTTTCCCCCCCCCTCTAAATTTGCAAGGCGAAAATGTAGAGCCAAAATAAAAAGCTTTGCAGACTCCTGAAAAATTTTTTTTTATATCGCTGCTTGTATTTTTTTTTTTTCACTGCATGCATTTTTATGGAAGAGTTTGTGAATCAATCAATCAATGAGCTAATCAGTCAATCAATGATCAATGGGTCCTGAGTATCTTTCATGTTTGGAACCTTACTAATTACTCTGAAAATTAAGTAAAATAAGCCAAAATGGTACTGTTATTGACCATTTAGTTGGAAGATACGGCACAGCCGTGGCAAACCTTTCACGGAGGTGAGACTTGATCTGAGCCTTCAGGGATGAGTCAAACTTAAGGGAAGGGAGAGCAGTTCTAAGCAAGGGGGACAATTTGATCTAATAATGGGAGAAAATCTCAGGAACAATAAGAAAATCCAGCATTGGTTGCTTCTGGTCAGTGGTGAGGAAATAAGACTGGCTAGGCAGAAAAAACAAATAGTAGAGAATTTTTATCGTTAGGTATTGGAGTTTACCTTGATTTGGGAGATACCAGAGAGTTCATATATTTTCTGGTCATAAGAGTGGTGTGAGGAGATCAATGTTCAAACGGCAGTCTAGCGAATGAGTTAGAAGCAGGACGCAGAACCTGAGGTCTATTCAGGTGCGGTTGAAGGAATGACGACCATGGTGTGTAAGCTTGGCTGTAGTAGGAGAAGGGAAAGATGCCTGGGATATCCTGAAGGAAGATTTCATAGAGCCTGATGACTAGGCTGGTTGATCATCTTACTGAAATCTGTTTTTAAGAAAAATAAAGTGTAGCTTTTAGTTTTGAGCTTGAGCTTCCAGCTTTTCTGTTCCTGTCCTTCTCAGTAGATGACCATTTCTTTTGCTCTTTCACATCTTCCTTGCCCAGAGAAACCCTGCATAAATGTTTGCCAAAAAAACGAATCAACAAAATAGCTTTCAAATATACATTCTCACAAAAAGTATCTGCTTTTCAAAAATGTCATAGTACAATGCAAGATCTAATCTTGCTTTTCCCTAATTTAAACTTTTTCTCCACCCCAAATTCTCTCTCTTTCATCCTTATTAAATCTACTCATTCTTTAAATCTCATCAAAAATGCCACTTTGTTTTGTTCCTGACTGATTATAGCTAAGGGTATTTGCATTTTTCTTTTGGTAATTAATCACCAGTCATAGCCCACCTTATGTTTTAACTTTTGTACATTATTTCATGAGATACATATTTTTTAAGGAGGTTCCCCGCCCAAGACAGAGCCCAACACGGGGCTTGAACTCATGACCCTGAGATTGAGACCTGGGCTGAGATCAAGAGTCAGACACTGAACAGACTGAGCCACCCAGGTGCCCCTTATTTTGTGAGATATTTAATGGGTGCCTCTTGGAGGACAAGCTGTATGTCTTACATGTCTTTATATTTATTCCCTCTATGGCATAGACTAGTGTTCTGCATAGTGCAGGTGATATATAATCTGCTATTGTCACATTGAATTATTTATTGGGTAGCATTGTCCTGGTTTGGCACATGGCATTTCTTATCTGGGCTATTAGTGCAGTCTCCTAGCTCATCTCCCTGCCTCCAATTCATCCTTCAAATTGCTGCCCAAGTTATTTTTATACATTTTAGTTGAGATTGGTATCTATTGCCTCAGAATAAAATCCCAACCTTTAATATTCAAAACCTTCTATCACCTGGTCCTGGGCTACACTTCTATACCCATCCTGGGTCCTATCCTGTGTGGAGTGTGGTCTGGTCATGCTGGACCATGGGCCCAAAATGACTAATATCTGAACTTTGTTGAATCTTGTCACCTTAATCTACAATGCACCTCTTACCCTGCAAGTAATTCCTTTTTTTTTTTTTTTACCAGTCAGGTCACAGGAGACACTCTTTTGGTCTGTTATTGTCACTTCAAGCAACTCCAAGTTATTCCTTAGCTAGAATGCCAAAAATAAACCTCATCTCCTTGCCATTGACAACAACATGAAACTTGTTTTCGAAAGTTGTCAAAAGACCAGTATACAGAAATCTCCGTGAAGGTCAAAGCTCACCGTTTAATAGCGGCGAAGTTCTCTATTAAGTCAAACTAACTCTTTTTTTAATCTGCGATTGGTCTAACACAGGAAAACAAAGTTAGAAACAGGCTAGTTCCTGGCACAGGGTGGGGCTTTCCTAAAGTCCAAATGCACAATGCATCCCCATCTGTAAGAGAATCACCACCGGCACTGATCAAACATTGTGGCAAAACAGATAAACACACAAAAACCCTCTATCAAAGACCCATTTCCTATGAAATTTTGAGTGACTGCTTTAAGCCACGTCCCTGAAACTCATCTATTGCCTCCCTATGCTCACATGACAGATAATACACAATTCTATTTTTTTTTTCAGTGGGACTGCATGAAGTTGCCTTATTTTGAAATGCTCCTGAGCTTAAAATATATGAAAAAATGAAATACTATCAAAATGAATAGACTGTGGATCCTAAATGCATGAACTCTGAGAAACTGGAACATTAAGTAATATTTATTTGTGGAGGTATGTGGCTTCTAATCTTAAATCTATTTCTGTTTGTTCCACACTAGAGAACATTGGAAATTACCACCTGAATAAAGCTTTTGCTTTTAGCAGCCCTGAAAAAGTCAAAACTCTTGTTTTTTGTTACTATAATCTGGCCTCTCCTTTGATTAAAGGCCAAAAGTTATAGAGAACATGCTGAATAAGAGGTATTGATTTTTTGCCAAAGGTAAAGCTCTACAGATATTTTCAGACATTTGAGCCAATGGGCCTTTTAAAACCTTGTAATTATTTCCTTGTGCATTGGTAGATACTTCTTGTTTCATCAAAACTTATAAGACCTTTTAATACTCCTTCATTTATTTAGCAATGATTTATGCAGCTTCCACTGTGTGTCAGGCAAAGTGTTGGGATTCAGCAATGAGCATCAAAAAACACAGCCCTCAAATTGTGCTATCCACAATCTGGAGAAGAAGTCATAGAATTATCAAATAATCCTACAAATTAGTGAGAATTCTATTAGCACTCTAAATTAGAGAAGCTGGTGCTATGAGAATGTCTAAAAAGGGATCTGACCTAGGTAAGGAGGTCAGGGAAAGCTCCCCTAGGGAAGTGACAATTGCACTGATCTGTGAATGATGAATAAGAGCTAAAATTGCATTCCACGCAGAAGGACTATTACGTGCAAAGGCTCTGTGGACCAGTGGGCACGCGACCTGCAGTGGAAACGGAAGTAGGTCAGTGTGGCCAGCAGAGCTGGGGAAACATGGCGAACACGGGGTTGGAGTGGAAGGAGGGGTCAAACCATGCAGGTGTTAGGCCATATTGGGGATAATGCCTTTATCCTAATTGTGTGGAAAACCTGTGAAGGGTTTGTAAGCAACAAGAGACAATTGTGATCAGGCTTATGTTTTGAAAGGATTCCCAGAGTTAAAAAGCAGGGGACACATGGGGGAAGGGGTAAGAATGAGCTGAGTCTCAACATGCATCAGATGTTGGCATCTTTGTTCAGGGTGGCCACGGAAAGTAGGCTAGAAATATATTTGAGCTAAAATAAATAGAACTTGGTAACGAATTGAATATATGTCATGACTCCTGAGTTTCTCTGTTGGCCAAAACCTTTCCAAATTAAGGCATAGGCAGACCCGACATATTTATTCTCTTAAAAAATGTCTCTGTCAATAACCCTTCAGAATTCATTGATTCAACCACTATTTACAGAGCACCTATTCTGTAATATCCTGGTTGCTGGTGATGCAGGAGGGCAGGGGGCAGTCTTTCATGGACCTTATGACTGTCAGTACCAGACACTTTGGCTAAAATGAAAATTAGTGGAAGCACAATGAAAACAGTATTTAAACTATGGGGGTGGTGGGGGTGATGGTGGTGGTGTCAATTTTTTTTAAAGATTTTATTTATTTATTTAAGAGAGAGAGAGCGAGCGAGAGAGAGGAAGAGAGAGAGCACACGAGCTGGGGGAGGGGCAGAGGGAGAAGCAGACTCCCTACTGAGCAGGGAGCCAGATGTGGGACTCAATCCCAGGATCTGGAGATCATGACCTGAGCCACCCAGGCGCCTGTCAATTGTTCTTTTGGCAAATCAGGATGGTTTTTTTTTTTTTAAGTGCTTTACAATTTCTAAAGCCCCTTACTACCTCACGGGCAGTGGGATAGAAAGGAAGGTGTATATTGAGGAACTAGGGAAGATGAGGACTTCTGAGGTCACAAAGCTATGAGAAATTATTACTTAGGCTTAGGTCTTGCAAATCTGAGATGAGGGCTCTTACTCTATTTTAAAATTAAGACTGTAATCAGGGAGGTTGGAAAAGAAGCCTCCTGGAGAAGAGTATTCCTTTTCTAAATAACCAGTCTGAAAAATAACAGATTCAAGGCCCTCACTATCAACTCAGAAAAAAACACATTCCTAGATTAAGAAACAAAAGTGTGCTTCTTTTGCCTTCATCATTAGCTAAAGTAACATAACCAGATTCTTTATTGGCCAAATGAAGGCAGGAGAATCAGGAAAATTCTGATTTTTGTATTGATCATGGAGGTGAACAATTTCAGGTATGCATCTTGGAAGTTCATGCCAGTACCCCGTGGGGGAACTTAGAACCAAGGGAAATATAAAAGGCAGGCCTACTTTCACCTTATTTTTTTTCATTTGAGAAGCTGAATTATGTGAAATATTCTGGTGCTTTGTCTCCATTATATTACTTCTTATACTTAGCTAGTCTTTAGTAGATACCCTTGAAGGGCTTTAAGGTCAATGTTTTTTTTTGTTTGTTTTCATTAATAATAAACTTGAATTTTTTTTTTAAACAAGGTTATATTAGAAAGTTTGATCCCAGAGTGGTTTTAAGGAGGTAGTCTGACTTCTCTTGGTCTTCATATGCTTATTAGGTTTAAAAAAGAGGTAATTGCAGGGAAGACATACTCCTATCACTTCTCATTTCTGAGCACTGTCAATTCAGATTGAATAGGCACATCACCTGGGATACCTCTTCATTACTGGAAAGAGGTTTGCCTTGTATCTAACATATTTCCAGTTTAACAGCCCTCACCCCCCCACAACCCACAAAAAAATCTCTACATCTGAACCAATATTCAACGACATTATTTATCAAAATAAATTTATTAAAAGTATTCAAAGACCACGTCAAAGTTTAGCTGCCTTCAGGACAGTTTTTGGCACTCATCATGGACAATGTAGTTTCCTACACGACAGCACTCATTCTATTACACCACTTAACAATTCAAACACAGACCGTTTCAGTTTTAGTGTTACATGAGACAACAGTACTGATGATCTGTAGTTCTAAGAACTTCAACACCCTTGCACACAGTAAACATTTTAATATTACTTATTCCTAAATAACTAAAACTAAAACCACTATGTGGTAACATGGACTGATTTAGGGAAAGATACACAGCCAGCTAGCTAAGGCCACATAATCCCAGACCTATTGATTTTTTAAATGCTTTTGGACCAACAGTATCACATCATACCTTGGGGTCTCACATTCCTGCCTTCCCAGTGTGAGACCCACCACATGCAGACCACTTTCTCCCTGTGTTCTGGACACAAATATTCTGGTGCTACGGAAGCTGTCCCAATACAAGCTTCTCCTAGACAGTTACCAGCTTCCTGATTCACTAACTCTGAATCAATAGTTCTGAGTGATGTTTCCTGAACACCCAGGCTAAGTTCAAGGTCAGTCTTTTTGGCAGGTCACAGCCTTTCCCCTTAGGAAATAAAGGAAATGTCCTCCACTTTTGGGCTCCCTTTCTCATCTCATGTGGCATGGGGCTCTGTGGCGATCTGTGGCTTTTTACACAAGTCCTGGTAGAATTCTGACTCCAAGAAACGCGGATAAGAGTTGTTCTCCATCAAGCTGTAGACCCTCTTCTGGGCAGTTGTAAAACAGCCACTTGTAACTTCTTGTATATTTTGGGCAATCAGAGTTTTGGTTTGAAAGTCTATGTTTATCTGAAATTAAAAAAAAAAAAGTGGTTTATTCCATATTCAGAGCTAGAGATTGATACCTATTTGATATTTGAAAACAAGAAGCAGAAACTACAATGTGTGATGAGCTTCACTAGCCAGGTCACTGAAGAAATGAAATTAATCTAATTAAAAACTAAAATTAGTTTTTAAAAACAATTTTACTCCTCCCCCCTTTTAATTTAATTTGATGTCTTTTGTCTGGTGCTAAGAATGTTCAAAATATGCTGCAATGAAGAACTTTTATTTCCCCCCCTCACCTCTTTTGGAGCTTCTTTTTCTATGAAATCAGTATATATTTTCCTTGCTTTGGAGGACAGTTTTTGGGGTGACTTGGTTTTTTTGAAGTCTTCACAGGCCAGCCAGAATTCAATATTTTCTTCACAAAACTCAGATTTTAAAAAAGCCCTGAATGCAGCAAGACCATCTGGGGAAAAGGGAGGGGGAAAAAAAGCATACAGAATGTGAATTGGGTGACCAATTAATCCCTTAATTTTTTTCCAGAACTACCATTCTCCCACCCTTATATTTTATTATTTCAAGATGATAGCAATTTTCTCGATTTCACTCAAACTTGTAATCCTCAGAATTTGGCTCTTTAAAGACTAAGATGAAAAATGCTTAAGTTGGCACACTGCTACAAAAATAGAAATACTTAACTTTGCTATTAATGCAAATATTTATAGGGGAACCTAAATTCTCTGGGAACTAAACCTCCTGGAAACATTGTATGCAGTGGAAAAGCTGATTCAACCTCAAGGAAGAGCAACTGCCACTACAATTTTGGCTAGTTTTTCTTTCCTACCTACAGTGAATAAACCATGCATTTCCATGGTTAAATACTAGGAAATAAAGGAGAAAAATAGGCATTATGTTTTTAGTGATTGTAAAGCTGAATTCCCCTTGGGCAATCTGCTCTTCTGTTGTGTGAACACCTTTCTAGACGTGTGATACTTGAAATGGATCAAATTCAACAGGTTAACTTACATTTACTGGCTAGCAGCTCATCAAATGCTTCTGACCACAGTTGTGCTTCCTCAGGAGAAGGCCTGCAAAAGAAAGTCTGCGCATTAGCTTGTGCACATCAGAGTTCCTCTTTTCAGCACAGTAGCTAGCTATTCATATTTGCAAGTACAAGATTTTCAACTTACTTGATGAAGGTTTGCTGTTTGCTTTTCTTGCCATTTTTGGGCTTCCCAGGAGAGGATGAATTTTGCAAGAAGTAGCTCAAACGGGTCTTCCAATCTTTTAATCTAAAAAAAAAAAAAAAAGATATTCACTAAGTGGCAACATTTTAAATTGCTACTGCAGCTGAAGGCATTTTTACCAAATAAAGTCACCCAGTAGCTACAAACTAAATAAGACAAAACAAGAATTCTTCAAGTCAGTCTTACTTTAAACCTAGCACCTATGTGCTGAACAAAATTAGTTTCAAACATTCATCTGAACAGAAGTACTAACTACTTTTATAATTAAGGGTAAGACTACCTAAAATTATTAGGGTATTCAAAGGAATTCAGTTGGCATACTTCAAAAGGCAGATGCTATTTCTGGTCCACAAAAGGCAGCAGTTTTTCTGCAGCCTTAATTACAACTCTGAGACATTTCATACGTGAAACCTACAGTGGAGCGGCCTGGAGCCAGTCGGTATTCATTTCCCTTCTACCCTTAAGCAGGAGGCTCTGGACCACACTAGAAGCCTTGAGGGAGGTGGGTGTGTGTGATTGAGCGCCCCCCCCCACCCCAATTACAATCCTCATTTTAAGCAGATGATGCATAACAATGATTTCACAGTCTTTAGTGGCTGAGATATGCAGTTCCATTAAAAAACAAAAACGATTTTAAAACGAATATAATCAGAATCGACCAAAATACTCCTTTCAGAAGCTGTGTAAGTTGATCAAAACTTATAATGCAAGGTACCATTGCTGGGGATGCGCTTCAGCCGCAGGACTCTCGGATGTTATTTTAAATGCAGGGGGAAAAAAAACCCCCGCAATTTCTTAGGCGCATCTACCACCGCTTCCATATCAAAAATTTTCTCAGTTCCTAAACTACCCGAGAGTCCTTCGCTCACGTAACAAAATCAGTACATACCACACAGATTTAACCTTACTTAGCAAATTGACCTTTTCCACATTTTTTTTTTTCCTGCAGAGGCGCAGGTTACATAGTTTTCTCTCTTTTTTTTTTTGAGCCCGAATGTATCACGTTTGCAGCAAACCCAGAGAGCCAGGTCCGCAGCGAGCGGCGGGAGAGAGAAGAAGGCCGTACTCACAGGGTCCGCTTCATTTTTTCCCGCTTCTCCTCGCTCTTGGGGCTGTTGCCGGAGCTCTTGTCCATGGATCCGCAGTCGTGCTGGACAGCCAGGAACATGGCACTTTGCATTATCCTCCCCCTGCTGGAGCTGCAGCTGTTTGCGGTGGGGCGCGCACGGCCGCGTTTATTAGAGGTGGTGGGGCTGGGGCGGGGCCTCACGCCGCCGGTCCCGCCTCCAGAGGGCACTAATTGGTCGGTTGCAGACGGGCCCGGGGGCGGGGTCGGCCCCGGCCCCGGCCCCGCCCCCGGCCCCGGCCCCCGCCTGCGGCAGTCACCGGCGCCGGCGAAGGGTCTCGAAGCGAGGTCCGCTGACGTCTGCGGCCCCTGCTTCGTGCGCACTCGGGCCAAACGCGGCGGCTAGCGGGGTTTGGTGTGGGATCAGGCAGAGAAGCCTGGCTGCGAGCCACGGCCGGTGACCTTTGCCAAGCAGTGGCGGCCCCCGGCGAAGGGAGGGAGGCAAAGTTGGCTGCGGCCCGGTGCTCCAAACCGCGAAGGGGAGTGCTGATTCCCCGCCGGGAAAAACTTGCTTGTGGCGAACCAGGGTGCAATTGCCTTATTTTGAATTAAGATGTTCTCCCCCCTTTTTTGAGAGCGCGCCCTCTTCCCACACCTCATTTCTTGTTTGGCAAACTGAGGCCGCTGGGAAACCCTCACCTATTCCGCTCTGAGACTCGGTTTAGTTTGGGGGGAAGGAAAAGATGAAAGGGAGGAACTGTGACGATTCAGGGACAGGTGGTGTGACCTACTCTACCTACCGGCAGCTTGCCGGTGCATCTTGGAACACGTGTGGGAATGAACGATAAATAGGGAAGGAACGGAGAAAGTGACTATCAGATGACAGTGTTTTTAACTGGGTGTGCATTTTTGATCACCAAAAGATACCTGATTGGGTCTGTCCGTGGGGTTATTTCTCCGGAGTCCTTGGCTGCTTTTCCTTCCAGAACAGAAATCACAGATCTCCTTCTGCTGAGATAGAGGGAAATACCAAGACCTCCCAATTGTAATGCGCCAGAGCCCTTCTCGTTTAAGAGTGCAAGGATGCAGGATTTCCTCATGAGTCATTCTTGGTTTGCTTAGAATTTACCAGAACTACTTAACTTGCAAAGCGGGGAGGGGTGGACAGGGTAGAGAGGGGGAGCAGGAGACGTTAGTGGTTTACCTGAATAAGTTTAATTTGTTAATTCTTCAAAAATCAGCTCTGCTGTACCGGGCTTTGAATGTTTTGATTGGGAAGGACAAACAGAGAACCTCCACAATAAATAACCTCAAAGCAATTACTTGATTTCAGGTAACAGAACTGTACAATGGAATATTCAAATGGTTTCCCCATCAAGCATGTCAGTAGAAAATAAGATTCACAGCAATGTTAGGCTACAAATATTCTCCCTGCTTTGCATTAGAACTGCTAAAAGAAAATTGGAATTAGGGCGCCTGGGTGGCTCAGTCGTTAAGTGTCTGCCTTCAGCTCGGAATCAAGCCCCACATCGGGCTCCCTGCTCAGCGGGAAGTCTGCTTCTCCCTCTCCCACTCCCCCTGCTTGTGTTCCCTCTCTCGCTGTGTCTCTCTCTGTCAAATAAATAAATAAGATCTTAAAAAAAAAAAAAAAGAAAGAAAATTGGAAATAGTTTAACTTCTTAAAGTAAGCTACCAGTAGTTGGAGCTCCAAGTTTGACTTATAGGGTAAAATCTGCAATAATTACTAAAGAGAACAGCCATGAACTTTATTATAGAAAGGAAAATCATTTAGAGTTCAGTAATAAATACTTTAAAACATGTTTGTAAAATGTTAGAATGCTATTTTTCTCATGCATATACTCTATCTCTAAAAGAACCTTGCATAATATTTCCATTTATTTTCACTTTCTGATTATTCAATAATTATTTATTAAATACGTGTGATAAATAGGCACTTGCGCTTTTTTTTTGCCAGTATAAACCCTAATACATTATTCACTTAGAACCTTGGATTGTATCTGTACCCCTGAAACAAATAATACATTATATGTTAATAATACGTTATATGTTAAAACAAAAACAAAAACAAAAAAACCTTGGCTGGTAGAATTCATTCACAGTGGAAGGTCCAAGAGTTCTGACAAAGAGACAGCAAGGAGAGAGAGCTGGATCTGTGTCTGGAGACCTAATTAGAGTTTCAGCTTAACCAGTAAATGCTAAGTAACTGTTGGGACAGTCTCATCACACCTCCTGGAGCCCCAGTTTCTCATTTGTACAAAGAGTAATGTATCTTTTTTTGCCAATTTCATTAGATGTCACGTGACTCATGTGAGGGGCCTTTGTGAATTCTAAAGTACAGAAGTTTGGTATTAATTTGCATATGTATGAAAAAGGAAATACAGCTATTCAAGGTAGAGAAATCATTAAAGGATTAACTCAGAGTTAATTAGGTTATAAATTTGTAAATACTATTAAAATATCAAAATAATGTCGCAGAGATTTGTAAAGTCTTAGGCTCATAAGAGATACTTAATACATGCTCTCTGGATAATAAGCATATAAGGAAAACAAACAGTTTGCCATTTCAACTTTTTCAAAGATCTCCAAGCCAGGGAAGTTAAATCATCTCAATGTATTCATAAAAGTAATTACATATGTATCCATATAAGCAACTGGTTTAAATATAGACTCTTCTAGATGTTTTTGTGTTTAATGAAATTATCCGCTTTTTTCATAAACCATTACCAATTGACAACTGATGTTAAGTGGCAGCAAATTAATTTTTTTCCTGAAAATTGTGAGGCCAATTGGTAAATCTGAATGTGTAATGATTTATTATTCCCGTATGTAAAGGTGATTTTAAGAGTTAAGGCAAGACCTGTTTCACTCTGAGAAAACTTTCAGTCAAAAAGTTGTCATGTTAATGTCTTTTATAAAGGCAGCAGACATAGATTTAAAGCAAAAGCTACAATGTTTGATGACTTCCTTTTGTCTTTTTGTTGCAAGTGGCTTTTAGGTAAATGGGATTGCTCAATATTAAGATGACACATATTTTCCATTCTGTGGTGGCGGGAGAAACAATGCAATAGGCTGTAAATACTGCACAGCAAAACCACAGTTGGTTTGCTTGAGAATATACATTTTCAATGTTGAATCTACCATGCCCTCTACTGGCGAGGTTCTCTGAACACATGAGTGGTGGAGGTTCTCCCTGTGGTTCTTGAACTTTTTGTATTAAAAAAAAAATTAAATTACAGAAGAAGGCAAATGAAAAATACAAGTTTCTAGCAACACCGAAAGTAGAATATGGAAGGCAAAAGTCTCCCCACCACAATTCTCCCTGCTGTATGCTCTCGCCACTATATGCTATTATTACTAAGAATTATGAATTATTATTAGCTAAACATGTTTATACAGAATAACTTTCATACTTAGGCTTTAGAAATTTAAGAACCTAGAGAAATGCTTAAAAAACACAAAAGAATCATTCTGTGTATTACTCCATGCTTTGTTTTTTTCAGTAATTTGAAAAGATGAAAAGTTTTCATACTGTAATTGTTGATAATATTTGAGGAAGTATAACACCAGTCCCTCTTTCCCTCCCTCCCTCCTTTCCTTCCTTTTTTTCTTTTCTTTCTTTCTTTTTGGGGGGAGGGAAAGTCTCATTTAGCTTTAGGTGGTGAAATATTTTTTTTAACAGAATAAATACATGACCCCACAAGATTCTGTACTTTTCTTCACCCCAATATGATCTGAGTTTTAAAAATCATAATTAATGTCTTTCTTAGAATGTAATTTGTATGCCCAGAAGCTGATAAGAGAGAAAGTTAGTGTTTTTGTCAGGAATGAATCAGGGTTCCAACCTAATACTTGATATGTGTTATAGAGGAGTTAGTCATTTTACCAATCTTTGTATTGGTAACTCCAGTTAGAGCATTTCCATGGTTCTGCCTTAAATTAATCCATGGTATGGAGTATGTCCTACTTCAAATGCAGGCAGAGCCTAATAAATTTGATAACCCCCTTCCTCACTAAAGCAACTAGATTTTCTTTGAAAATCAGCATCGGGAATATCGTGATGTTATTGTTCCCCCCCATATAAAAAATTCTAACATGTATTGAAATACCTCTAATAGATTTCTGTAGTTATTAGGCCTGTAGGTTAAAGGAACAATTGTATGAAGTCTGCATTAGGGGATTATTTCTAGTGTATACCCATTGCTACTGCTGTCTTCAGTGACCGTGGACTTCACAGAATCTCAAGGGAGAGTGGTGGTTATAAATCCCTTCTTATAAAATAAGTTACATAGGTAACATATTGTCTACAAAGTGCAGAGGTAGAGCTAAGAATTTATTTCCTGGTGTTTCTTCTGCCTGGGATTGTAATTTCTCTGCACAGAATTTTGTCAAATCGTTAGAGTGTCCTACTCACTACCTTTTGAAATTTTGGGAAATTGGGTTCATAATATACAAGATTTCAAAGGTCTATATATGATAGTAATCACTGAGAGTCAGAGAGAGAGAGAGAGAGGAGAAGGGCTAATAAATAATCTAATCTAATTCATCTAAGAAATAATCTCTTTGCACTGGTATTTCCAGTTTACGGACTATCCCTATGTAGAAAGTACTAATCCATTTTAGACTTCGATTTTCAATGGTTTTTGATCCATGGGCTACTTCATATTGAACTAAAATCTTGTGGATTTTCTCTACCAAACCCATTTTCGGAACAAAAATTCTCAAATATTAATAAAATTAATTGGAAGAACAATGCTTTCAAAGAGATACCAGTAGGCCTTGACACAATTGTCATATTATAAATATTGAAGTCTTAAATGCTGAGCCCATGGCACCAGACTTCATAACAGTCTCAGCTTCAAAAGACAAAATAATTTTGCTTTTCTTTTCATAAATTACCCTTAGGAGAGCAGGATGGTTGGAGGGTTTGTCCATACCTGGGATACTTGCATTTAGCTGCCAGTTCCTGGCACTATTTTAGTTATGATCTCAGGCAAATTGCTTGTGCCTAGGCTGCCTATCTTTAGGGTGGAAGTGATTATAGCAACCTTCCTTTGCAAGGAAGTTCAAACGGTGTGGGGCATGCCCTGAGTGATGTAGTGCAAAGGGCTGGCCTTCAGCATCACTTTGTAGCAGGACTAGTTTTTCCTAGGTGACTCTTTCCTATCTTGTTGCTGCTTTCTTAGCACCCACTATTTGGTGCTGCTTCTAGGGTAGCATGTCACCCATTAAGGTGGAAAGGTTGAATCAAAAGAAGGCCCTGAGTATCTACCAGTTCAAGGAGCACCAGGACAAGCTCCATCTTGCTTCTGTGGAGGATACACTGAGCTAAGGATGGGGGTGGCCTAATGAAGGAATCTTGCCTCTGTGGTCTTCACCCTGGGAGAATTGCATCCTGGATCCAGTACTATCATTGCCTGATATTCCTGCTTTCTTGGGGGTCTATTCATCCATTGGGTTCCCTGGTGGTCCCCTTGGGCTCTTCCAAATGTCCCCTTGGGAACAACAGGGGTGTAAGGTTACTTTTTGAAATGTTTTAAGTTCTTCCTCAAAAATGTTTTAGAAATGTCCAGCTCTTCACAGGCTAATTGTTTGATCTATTTTGGAAGAATTCTCTACTATCTTTACAGGGTGAATTCTATCTTGGATATTTGATGAAAATTCATTTCTTTTTCTCAGTGCAGTTTAGGAGGGAGGAAAGTTGCCTCTGAGGCTATTGTCTGTTCCTTTGTAACTGCATTTCCCCTCTCTGGTTGTAGTGAAACTGTCTCATTCAGAGACTTACAGTCTTCCAAGCATCAATTATTTTATCACCTTTGGTTAATTTAGTGTACATTTGGTTTCATGTTCTTTAAGAGTTTTTAAATAAAGTTTTATAATAAACCCAGGTAAGGCCAGCAAAATCAACTGGTCTGACCCAGCCTTGATCAGCTGTATCTACCCCAGCATCATCAGTTTCTTCAAAACTCAAGATTCATCTTCTTGGAAGTTTCCATTTCCTTATGGGTTTGTTGTACCCAGCTTCAAGATTCCACCATCCATGTTGTCTTCTTTATGAACAGCAGGATCTTTCCTATTTAACAATGATCTGGCTTTCTTAATCATTTAAAAATTGCCCTGTTTGTAGTAGAATGTTGTTTTTAGACTCCCCCCCCCAATAAGTTTGCTCACTCTTTCTATCTATCCTTTAGCTTCTTGTGAAAACAGTTTTGTTCCAACATGAAGATGGGGATTTTCATCTAAAGCATGTTTTTAGGTGCTGTCTGAAGTTGTTCTTCACTTTTCTGATGTACTTTGATGGGTATAGTTACTTGAAATTGGATATATTTTGATGCATCTTCTAAACACTGAATATTTCTCCTAATGTCAACTTGTTCTTTCCAGGTCTTTATTAATGACCTCCAGTTTTTCTATTTCTGATAGTTTGTTCTTGAGTCCAGCTTCCATTAAAGTAGATTCGAGGTCTTAAAATTCTTCTTGAATTAGGTTAAACTTGTAAAAATTTTGATATCTTTCCTCTAGAAGGGCAGAAACTTTAGTGGTTAGTTCTCTGTCTTTATTTGCATAGGGTAGACTTTTAACTGTTAAAAATCCAACTATGACTGCAAATAGCACCACCTCTCATAGTAATTGGTGGGGATCTGGGTTCAGTCTAAGGTTCTCCAGTAGGGCTGCCCCTGGCTGCTACAGTGTCTCCAGAACCAGTGCAACACAGAGCATCACGACCATGGGCAGACTCTCCAAGATCTAGGGTATTCTGAGCCACTTCAGGTTGGCAAAACTGACGGCCACACAAGCTGTAGAGAACACCAATGAACGTTCTGCCTGGAACCAGTCTGGTATCTGATAACTAGGCAGACCTCAATGGAGGTGAAGGAGCAGGGACAAATACAGTAAATTATTGGCCAATGTTCCTTCTTCTATTGACTAAACTTTTCATTCTGGGGCCCCAGAGGCCTTATTTACCCGTAGAGGCCACAGAAAACTTCCTACTCATAAGCCCCTCCATGTCTGGCTGGCCTTGAATGTATATGGGAAGGGGTGGGGGAGAGATTATGGGGGCCACTACAAAGGTTTCAACTTACTTCACCAATTTTATGTTTAAAAAACAAGGAAGAAATACATGGAATTTAAGTTTTCACCTCTCAAGAATGTACAGTTCAACTATGAGTGAAGAAAACATGAGTTTTTCAAACACTTCTTGCATGTGGGAAAACATCTGATGATGCAGAGACCCTTCAGGATGCTTCTGTTCAGGATAATCATCCCTGGAGGTATTAGAAACTGGATGCATCTCCTCACAGAGACACATCCGTCGGCCATGTGGTGTCCAGACCTTGTCTGGCTCAATTAATAACTCAATCTTATTGACAGTAAGTCTGCAGATTGGCTGGGTGTCCACTGGTTTTGTCTGGGCTGAACATCTCCGCTGACTTGGATAAGCTTAGTCATGCATCTTGGAGTAGGCTGGAGATTAGCCGATCTGAGCTGGGGTAGGCTGCATGGCTCTGTAGGTCTTGGCCGGGCTCCCTCATGTGTCCTGAGGTCAGCTGGGGGTCAGCAGATACAGGGTGGTGGAGCTCAATGTCTGATTGTGCACTTCATATCGCTCATCCTTATCTTATAACCTGTGATAAAGTCCAGTCTTTTCCCCCCCATGGTAATGGCAGAGCACAAGACAGCCATTAAAATGCAGTTATCCAATTTGCCCTTTAAAAAATTCACTGTGACTATGAAATGTCAACATCTCATTTAGTGGTCTTTACTCTTTCTGAAGTCATGATCCTGAGGGAGATTGTAGATTTTCTAGAATTGGGATGTAGAGTGGGCATCAATATAGTTTACCCATTTCTGCTGTTTCTGCGGTTTGGTTCTCTAGCCACTGTCTACTTGGTACACGTGAGTTGACAGAGATGAACTCCTACTACAATGAACATCAACTCAGAGATGGCTAGAAGAGTATTCCCAACTTACTGCATTCTACTGACCAGGGGAGGAGAAACTCTTCATAGCACTTGCTGTCCAATGGAATAACAACTTGAATGTCCAAGATGATGATTCAGCAGAACCAAATGCTGTGTTACTGCAATATTCCAGGAAAGTCTGTTCATATTTATAGACTTTCATTTCCTTCTCTGAAGAGCAGGAACTATGTGAATACAATTCATATCCTGAACATGGTGGGGCTCAAGCTGGTATAAAAACTTTATCTTTCACAGGATGGAGATAATTTTTTTCTGAGAGAACTTCTTCTTTTCTTTTCTTTTTTTTTTTTAACCAATCATAGTCCTTAAAAGAATAAATCAACATCAGTGTCAGGGTGCAAGAATGATGCAGTGAGTCATTCTTCCTATTACCTTGCCGAAAGGTGATAAGCCTTTAATTCTTGTCCTGAAATACCCAGCAGAAACTAAGAGCTCCAGAATTTCAGTCAACTTGACAGTTTGTTTTTTATCTTCTCTTTTCCACCTCCTGGAGACCCTGGTTATCCTGTCTATTGGGGGACACCATGATTCATTGGGATTTTGGTTGACTGTAACAAAATCTAAAGAGCAACTGGAGGAAGCCATCTGTGTTTTGTGAAATTGTTACCAGGGTAGAGTATCCCCCTTTTCTTTAAATATTAAGTATTTAAGGTTTCTTTTTGTTATATAATATATAAACAGACCGCCTTAACACATTGCTTTTTGATTTGACAGAGAAGTGCTTAAGAGCTTCAGGAAAGGAGAAAATGTGTTTGTGAGTATGTAAGTGTTGGGGGAGGGACATCAGAAGAAAATAAAACTGGAGTGCAACATAGATGCAAAAATCCTTAATAAAATGCTGTTATCTCTCCTTATTTCAAAGCCTTATAGCTAGTTGTTCATTAGCTTGATTCACTTAGATGACTCAAACAAACTTGTTAAAAATAGCGTTTCCCATCTTTGCACCTAAGCCTATTTCTTTGCCTTTGCTTTCTATCTCAGGGAATGGCACCTTCACCCACTCAGGTGCTTGAGATGGAACATGGGGATAGAGAGAGGGAGTGGTTACCATTGAGTTCCACCTTCTCTCAGTCCTGGATTGAATCTATCCTGCCTATTAATTTTACAACTTAAATGTCTTTTGGAACTATAAACTTCTCTTCACTCCCACTTTCACTTTCCTTATTATCTTCTCTATCTCTCTTATGGATCCAAGCAAGGCTTCTAATTGATTTCTCATCTTGTATATCAATCCTTTTCAATAACTTATCTGCTTTTCAGTCAGCATGATTTTACTAAAACACTTGTCTGATCATTATTGCTTTCCTGATTAAAACCACTAATGACTTTCTGTTACCCTTAAGGTAAGTTCCAGATTCCTTAAATTGACCTATAAGATCTTTTTTCTTGGCCCCTGAATGCCTTTTCCAGCCTTTTATTACCATTGCTGTGTTCTTTATGCTGTTATTCTACTGCATTTTTTTTTTTTTAAGTTCCTTCTACATGCCATGCTTTCTTTTTCCTCTGTACCCTTGTTCCTGTTCTTCCCTCTACTTGGATCTTTTTTGCAAAAAAGATTTCATCTGGTTTCATTTGACTATTTTCTATATTATTCATACTTCTTCACCTATCACTTAAATGAACTTTCTCTCCTAGATATCACCTACACATTTTTCCTTCCCCTCATCAACAAGTCTGGGTAAGGTGCTCCTCCTAAGTGCTCCCACAACACCTATTACTTACCCCAGTGAATTATAATTATCTGGTTTCTTGCCAGTATTTCCCACTAGACGACTTCTTCTCCTTCTTGTTTTTGTTCTTCTTGTTCTTATGCTGGTTCTGATTCCTGTTCCTGTTCTTGTTCTTGTCCTTCTCTTTCTTCTTTAAATTATTGTATCTTGGAACATAGAGGATACTCAATAAATATTTGTTGAGGAAATGGATGGATGGAAGCATGAATGAATAAATGAATGAATGATTACTTTTCCAGGGAGTCTACCATCTGTTATCAGTGTGATTTCTGTCAGAAATTCATATGTTCTTGATACCTATAATTAAATTCTGATTGTAAACTTATAAAATAGCTTCCATATAACATTGAATTTCGCCATATTTATAAGTTAATTTTCTATTCTTTCTGTTAGTATTTCTTCTGTTTGCTTTTTATGAGGTAATCTGTTTGTATTTTTTTAAAATCTGACTTTTACCTGTTATAAGTAGAATACCTATTTTGTAAAATTGTTTAACAAAGACCCAAATTAGGAGGAAAATTGACAAGGCACTGATATATAAGATGCTCATTTAAAACATTATAAACATAGAATGGGTCAACCAGGAAATTAAAGAAGAATTAAAAAAATTCATGGAAACCAATAAAAATGAAAACACAACTGTTCAAAATCTTTGGGATGCAGCAAAGGCAGTCCTAAGAGGAAAGTATATAGCAATACAAGCCTTTCTCAAGAAACAAGAAAGGTCTCAAGTACACAACCTAAACCTACACGTAAAGGAGCTAGAGAAAAAACAGCAAATAAAGCCTAAACCCAGCAGGAGAAGAGAAATAATAAAGATCAGAGCAGAAATCAATGAAACAGAAACCAAAAGAACAGTAGAACAGATCAACGAAACTAGGAGCTGGTTCTTTGAAAGAATTAACAAGATTGATAAACCCCTGGCCAGACTTATCAAAAAGAAAAGAGAAATGACCCAAATCAACAAAATCATGAATGAAAGAGGAGAGATCACAACCAACACCAAAGAAATACAAACAATTATAAGAACATATTATGAGCAACTACATGCCAGCAAATTAGATAACCTGGAAGAAATGGATGCATTCCTAGAGATGTATCAACTACCAAAACTGAACCAGGAAGAAATAGAAAACCTGAACAGACCTATAACCACTAAGGAAATTGAAGCAGTCATCAAAAATCTCCCAAAAAACAAAAGCCCAGGGCCAGATGGCTTCCCAGGGGAATTCTACCAAACATTTCAAGAAGAATTAATACCTATTCTTCTGAAACTGTTCCAAAAAATAGAAATGGAAGGAAAACTTCCAAACTCATTTTATGAGGCCACCATTACCTTGATCCCAAAACCAGACAAAGACCCCATCAAAAAGGAGAATTACAGACCAATATCCCTGATGAACATGGATGCAAAAATTCTCACCAAAATACTAGCCAATAGGATCCAACAGTACATTAAAAGGATCATTCACCACGACCAAGTGGGATTTATCCCTGGGCTGCAAGGTTGGTTCAACATCCGCAAATCAATCAACGTGATACAATACATTAACAAAAGAAAGAACAAGAATCATATGATCCTCTCATAGATGCAGAAAAAGCATTTGACAAAGTACAGCATCCTTTCTTGATCAAAACTCTTCAGAGTATAGGCATAGAGGGTACATACCTCAATATCATAAAAGCCATCTATGAAAAACCTACAGCGAATATCATTCTCAATGGGGAAAAACTGAGAGCTTTCCCCCTAAGGTCAGGAACGCGGCAGGGATGTCCACTATCACCACTGCTATTCAACATAGTATTGGAAGTCCTAGCCACAGCAATCAGACAACAAAAAGAAATCAAAGGCATCCAAATCGGCAAAGAAGAAGTCAAACTCTCACTCTTTGCAGATGATATGATACTTTATGTGGAAAATCCCAAAGACTCCACCCCAAAACTGCTAGAACTCATACAGGAATTCAGTCAAGTGGCAGGATATAAAATCAATGCACAGAAGTCAGTGGCATTCCTATACACCAACAACAAGTCAGAAGAAAGAGAAATTAAGGAGTCGATCCCATTTACAATTGCACCCAAAACCATAAGATACCTAGGAATAAATCTAACCAAAGAGGCAAAGGATCTGTACTCAGAAAACTATAAAATACTCATGAAAGAAATTGAGGAAGACACAAAGAAATGGAAAAACGTTCCATGCTCATGGATTGGAAGAACAAATATTGTGAAGATGTCAATCCTACCTAGAGCAATCTACACATTCAATGCAATCCCCATCAAAATACCATCCACTTTCTTCAAAGAAATGGAACAAATAATCCTAAAATTTGTATGGAACCAGAAAAGACCCCGAATAGCCAGAGGAATGTTGAAAAAGAAAAGCAAAGCTGGCGGCATCACAATTCCGGACTTCCAGCTCTATTACAAAGCTGTCATCATCAAGACAGTATGGTACTGGCACAAAAACAGACACATAGATCAATGGAACAGAATAGAGAGCCCAGAAATGGACCCTCAACTCTATGGTCAACTAATCTTTGACAAAGCAGGAAAGAATGTCCAATGGAAAAAAAGACAGTCTCTTCAACAAATGGTGTTTGGAAAACTGGACAGCCACATGCAGAAGAATGAAACTGGACCATTTCCTTACACCACACACAAAAATAGACTCCAAATGGTTGAAAGACCTAAATGTGAGAAAGGAGTCCATCAAAATCCTAAAGGAGAACACAGGCAACAACCTCTTCGACCTCAGCCACAGCAACTTCTTCCTAGAAACACCGCCAAAGGCAAGGGAAGCAAGGGCAAAAATGAACTATTGGGACTTCATCAAGATAAAAAGCTTTTGCACAGCAAAGGAAACAGTCAACAAAACCAAAAGACAACCGACAGAGTGGGAGAAGATATTTGCAAATGACATATCAGATAAAGGGCTAGTATCCAAAATCTATAAAGAACTTATCAGACTCAACACCCAAAGAACAAAGAATCCAATCAAGAAATGGGCAGAAGACATGAACAGACATTTTTCCAAAGAAGACATCCAAATGGCCAACAGACACATGAAAAAGTGCTCGACATCACTTGGCATCAGGGAAATCCAAATCAAAACCTCAATGAGATACCACCTCACACCAGTCAGAATGGCTAAAATTAACAACTCAGGAAACGACAGATGTTGGCGGGGATGCGGAAAAAGGGGAACCCTCCTACACTGTTGGTGGGAATGCAAGCTGGTGCAGCCACTCTGGAAAACCATATGGAGGTTCCTCAAAAAGTTGAAAATAGAGCTACCCTACGATCCAGCAATTGCACTACTGGGTATTTACCCCAAAGATACAAATGTAGGGATCCGAAGGGGTATGTGCACCCCGATGTTTATAGCAGCAATGTCCACAATAGCCAAACTGTGGAAAGAGCCAAGATGTCCATCGACAGATGAATGGATAAAGAAGAGGTGGTATATATATACAATGGAATATTATGCAGCCATCAAAAGGAATGAGATCTTGCCATTTGCAACGACGTGGATGGAACTGGAGGGTGTTATGCTGAATGAAATAAGTCAGTCAGAGAAAGACATGTATCATATGACCTGACTGATATGAGGAATTCTTAATCTCAGGAAACAAACTGAGGGTTGCTGGAGTGGGGAGTGGGGTGGGAGGGATGGGGTGGCTGAGTGATAGACTTTGGGGAGGGTATGTGCTATGGTGAGCACTGTGAATTGTGCAAGACTGTTGAATCACAGATCTGTACCTCTGAAACAAATAATGCAATATATGTTAAGAAAAAAAAAAGAAGGTAGCAGGAGGGGAAGAATGAAGGGGGGGGAATCAGAGGGGGAGATGAACCATGAGAGATGATGGACTCTGAAAAACAAACTGAGGGTTCTAGAGGGGAGGGGTTTGGGAGGATGGGTTAGCCTGGTGATGGGTGTTAAAGAGGGCACGTTCTGCATGGAGCACTGGGTGTTATGCACAATGAATCATGGAACACTACATCAAAAACTAATGATGTAATGTATGGTGATTAACATAACAATAAAAAATTAAAAAAAATAAAAAATAAAACATTATCAACATATGGATAACTCACATTTCCTCTAATAAAAATATTTAAGAACCCCCCCACAGGATTAAAAAAAATCACATGATATTATCATTTGTCTCATTTTACTATCTATTGCGATATGTATTTGAATGAAACCACCTACATCTCATTATTTTATTGAAGTATAATTGACATACAATATTCTGTTAGTTTCATACATACAACAGTGATTTGACATTTGTATACATTGTGAACTGATCATGCAATAAGTCTAGTTACCATTTTTGTTATTGAATTGTTGATGTTCTTTATATATTTTGGATATTAACCCTTCTTGGAAATATGATTTGCAAATATCTTCTCCCATATATCTATTATTTATGTATATCTCTGTATTGCCTTAGGCAATTTAATAATAAATAAAATCTAATATAAAAGTAGGTGATTTCTGAGACTTTTTAGAAATTTCTATTGTGAACCATTATGTAATGGGTTGCCTCTTTTTGCTTCTGTCAGGCAAATGAACAAAACATTGCTTAATGGTTTTAAATCTCGTAATTATAGAAAATAATTTTCTTCATATTTTCATTGTTTTTAAGCTCTGTGTTTCTGTTCACACATAGGCACTATTGCATTATTTGGATCATAATGTTCAAAATTATTATAACATTATAATATAAAACATATAACATATTAATGATCTGTTTAGATGATTTCCTCAGGTTTAAGAAGAGGAAAACAAACAGGAAAGCCTTATTAAGGGTATGGTCAGGTGGGTAGCACTTGAAGCACTTAAAGATTTCTTGGTTTCTGCTTTTATTTATTTATTATTTTAAAGATTTTCTTTATTTATTTGAGAGAAAGAGATCACAGAGGGAGAGGGAGAAGCAGACTCACCACTGAGCAGGGAACCTGATGCGGGGCTCAATCCCAGGACCCTGAGGTCATGACTTGAGCCGAAGGCAGACACTTATCCCACTGAGCCACCCAGGTACCCAGGTTTCTGCTTTTACCATCATGTCTTGAGCCTATGCACTTACCTTCCCTGCTTATCCACAGTCCATTGAAAGAACCAAAAATGTAAAAAAAAAAAAAGGTGGTGGTGGGGGACAAGCAAACTTCTGAATGACCACTGGAAAAGAAGGAAAGATAGCATTGATATGAGAGAGAAATGAGGAACTTCAGGAATGTATGTAGCAGAGGAGACCAAACTGAAGCCAAACCCAATCAGACTTGAAGAGCAGGTATGTTGGAGCCTCTTGAGAAGTAGTGGATGATTCCTCATTGTAACCTGAAAGAGTTTCCATTATAAAGCAGTAGAGGTTGAAACAAGGTTGTGCTTCAGGGGCAGTCAGTGAGGGTAAAATTATATTATTTTACAAACTGTACCAGCAACACACATAGTAAGTTGCCCTAGGTTTTACTTTCTATGGGCAATTTACTAAATGAAGAACTTGTAGGCCAAGGAGGAAATAAAAATAAAAGTCAAAGGCTACTAAGAAATTATTAAAAAGGGGATCATTACATATGAAAATCCACGGGATGTGGTCAAATACACAGAAAGTAATTCAGGTCTTAAATTCATTTCTTAATACACTTGACCCTTGAACAACGTGGGGTTAGGGGTCTGACCCCATGTAGTTTAAAATCTACATATAACTTTTGATTCCCCCAAAACTTAACTTCTAATAGCCTACTGTTGAGTAGAAGCCTTACCACGAACATAAATAGTTGATTAACTCATATTTTGTATGTTATATATACATATATATAGCATTCTTACCATAGAGTATGCTATAGAAAAGAAAATGTTAAGAAAATCATAAGAAGAGAAAATACATTACAGTACTGTACTGTATTTATTGAAAAACAATCCACATATAAGTGGACCTGTGCAGTTGAAACACATATTGTTCAAGGGTCAACTGTATAGAATAAAAATTGAAAATAAATTACCTGATTTATGTTTGTCACTTCATGGTTATGTGAAATGCTATGTTAAGAAGGAGTCTTAAGGTGAATCCGTACTGAGCAGGAGCACTGCTATAGTAAGTAGTGACTTCAGAGTTCAATAGAATTTTTAGATGAACTGGATAAAACTGTTAGGGGCCAGATAATTCCTATATCGCTCCAAAGCACAGAGTGATAGGAAGTTTTGTCAATGATTTCTTGAGGCAAGCATAATTTGGATTCCCCAATCTGATGAAGAAAGCACTCAAAAGAAAACTAAAGGAAAATTTCAACTATGAAGATGTAGTTGCCTTAAATAAAACATTTTAAATAGGTTCTACCAGTAAACAATTTAAAGTAAGCAGAAGCACTATGTACAGCGAAATATAGAATTCTTGGCACCTACAAGTCAAAAAAGAAGCTCCTTTTAAATTGGGTTAAGCAGAAATTAAAGAAACTGTATTACAATTTACAGACAAAGTGGTGAATAATATCCACTTGGCTTTGCTACCGGGTGGTATTTATTCACATTTGTGGAATTCCCATTGGTAGGTGAGGAATCACTAGCCTCCACCTTGAAAGTCTGAGAACTAACTGAAAGCTGATGTAGAACATCCAACACTTGATTTTGGATTAAACTCTTTCGCCACTTTTGTTTTGAGTTAGTTATCTGTATGTCTGACTTATTTCCACTTGCTTTCATGAGATAAGAACTATAATCACTCACCTTTGTTGCCACCTAGTACAGGCTTTTCCATAAAGCGAGTGCTAAAAACTACTTTTTAATTGTATTTAATCAAAGAAGCTGCGATGTAAGTGACAAGTTCACTGGTCTTGGGGACAAGGATTTGGTTTCAGGGCCAGGCTGCCAATGATTAACCACTTTTGTCAGGTCACTTCCTTCATGACTCAGCTAGGACATCCCCTCTGGGGAGCCTCCTTGACCCCCACTCTAGCTTGCATTCTGAAGGAGCTGGCTCATGTGCTCCCACAACTCTGTGCTTCCCTCTTTTGGGGCATTTGTTATTCTTGTGTGTCTCCTCTGTGAGATAGTGAGCGCTTGAGTTCAGGGTCACTGTCTTCTTTTTTTTTTTTTTAAAGATTTTATTTATTTATTTGAGAGAGAGAATGAGAGAGAGCACATGAGAGGGGGGAGGGTCAGAGGGAGAAGCAGACTCCCTGCTCAGCAGGGAGCCTGATGTGGGACTCGATCCCTGGACTCCAGGATCATGACCTGAGCCGAAGGCAGTCGCTTAACCAACTGAGCCACCCAGGCGCCCGAGGGTCACTGTCTTCTTTATCCTTGTATATGCAGACAGTAGCCCTGGTCTGGCACATAGGAACTGCTAAACAAGTTTGTTACGTGGGTGAATGATTTTATTTCTCTAAGCATTTTTTTTAAAGATCTTATTTATTTATTTGTCAGAGAGAGAAAGAACACAAGCATGGGGAGTGGCAAGCAGAGGGAGAAGACCCTGGGATCATGATCTGAGCCAAAGGCAGATGCTTAACCGACTGAGCCACCCAGGTGCCCCAGCATTTTTTTTTTTAATTCGGAAAATGGGAATATTGATAATATTGAGGTTTCCAAGACTCTTCCATAAAAAAAAAGTCTGGTCCTACCTCCTTTAATAATAATAGCAATATGTCTCATTTATTGAGCATCAATTATACATGCCAAACACTGACCAGGTACTTAACATATGATAGCATTATCTCTTATCCTTATACCCCTATGAGACAGGTGCTATTATTCATTCAAATTAAACATTTTATAGATGTTTGGAGATGTGAAGAAATTGCTTCAAATCCATAGCAACCAAGACTGCAGAGCTGGGGCTTGAAATCCAATTCTGTCCACTTAGAATTCCAAATGTTTCTATTACAGAATTGATGTTTCCATAGGAAGGTCAGTTTGGGTTGTCATGGACAGGTCTTGTCATGGATACCTTTGGCTATGTAATTCTGGTTTGTAAAAGGTTGATGTTGAAAGGTGAGCTAGGGAAACCTAGCCTCTGATACATTACTTGACACATGTTAATTGTATGCTCAATATAATTGTTGAATAGAATAATAAATTAGTTAATTAATGGAAAACCCATGGATGGTATTAGTAATTTATGTAATAAACAAAAAGACTATGTGTGATTGAAGAGTTTTTAAACACCCACAACCTCAGATGACATGCAAACATTCCTAGGAAGGTAAAACTGGAATTTGGTTCTCATTTAGTAGGTGAAAAATTATGAAACTGGCTAGTCATCTAGGGATCTTATTAAAAATGAAAATTCCAAGATTCCATTCCCAGGATTTGTTGTACTCTCCTCTTAAGAATGTGGCATAAAATGCTTCACAAATTCTGGAGTGTTAAACATACTTAATGAATTACTAAGAATTTTTTTTTTTTTTACATGAAGGTTGGAGAGAGTATCCTTTGAGATCTATTGAATCCCAAGGAACAGAACAGCTCAGAGACTCAGTTAAATCAGAAAAGAAAAGAGCTCTTTCATTAGGTGAGGGGAGTGTTTCTTTTGTCAGTATCTTCTCGGAGCAAGTCCGGTTGATGACAATTTAACAAATAGATTGTTTTGTTATTTCAGGGTTGAGACATCCTTCAGTTACCTCAGGTGATAGCAGTGTATTCTCAGGATGTCCTCGTAGTCTCAGAGGAGAGCCAGAAAACCCAGCAAGGCTGCAGTTCTCAGGATCAGTGAGGGAGCTGAGTGATTCTCCTTGCCTGTCATGCTTGTGACTCAGCACCTCTTCCTTTGCTTCCCTCTAGAGATTTCTTCCTATCCCGCCATCAGTTACTTCTGTCTCTCCTTGTTTCTGCCTAATGGCTTCTGCTTACTGCCTTCTATCTTTAAAATAAGCAACATTTATTGGGGCTTACTGTGTGCCAAGAAGAATTTCATTTTTATCCTCACAGCAACCTTTTGAGGTAGGAATAGGGTGTCCTCCTTATCTGATTGTTCATTATCCTGGTTTCCATACTGAGTGCACAGAGATGCAAAAGCCATCAGAATAGGGAAGCATCCATTAATGAGTTGAGAACGGATACATTTTCTATTCATAACCCCCTCCCTGCTTAACATCAGTCCTGGTAACTGTCACTAACATATGGTGCAAGTATAATGCAAAGCTTACCAGCAAAATTTGCAAAAGATGCAGAATTTCATGAAGTGGATGTCATTTGGAAAGCCACTGAAAAATGAGGGTTGGAGACTATGGCCAATTAAAAGAGTTAGAGAAGAGAAATTGACAAGGTTGATGTTAATTCTGCTACTTGAGAACTAGTTTTGCTATTCAGCTATTCTGAGATACATTTTGAAAATCTTTGGTATGTGCACTATTATATAATTGAGTGTAGGCATTAACATAGGCCAGATTTTTATCCTTTTCAGGTCCCCCAGGCTTTTGTGGAATAAGAATTAGGCTCCTAGAACATAATGCTAGTGATTTTTGACTGATATATGCTCATGGGATTAGGTAAAAATAAATAACTATTTGGAGTCCTTAAAAACTGAAAGTCATCTAAGATTTATAAATGATAGAGGCTGTGACGAATTCTTTTTCTTTTTAATTTAAAGATTTATTTATTTATTATTTGAGAGAGAGAGCACTCTCAAGTTGGGGGGGTAGTGGGAGAGGGAGAGAGAAACATAAGCAGATTTCCCGCTGAGCATGGAGCCCCCGACTCAGGGCTCAATCCCACAACCCTAAGATTGTGATCTGAGCCGAAATCAAGAGTAAGACACTCAACCAACTGAGTCACCCAGGCACCCCTGTGATGAATTCTTAATAGGCCCAAATAGTCTCTTTAGTTTTCGTTTTAAAGTCCTGCTAATAGCATCTTAGTGTTACATAGGATATTACAATTATAGAGTGTTTTTCACATGCATTATCTCATTTCATGGTCATAAAACTATGTGAAGTAGAAAAGGGAAATAGCATTATTCTGTTTTAAAGATGAGGATACTGAAATTAGTCTGATGTCAAGTAGTTAGTGACAGTTTAGTACTAGAATAATTTTCCTGACTCCTGGCTCGGTGCTTTTCCTACTCCCCAAAACAAAAAGGAAGACTAAGGAAGGGATGAAGAAAAGAAGGAAGATGATATCTAACAATCACTAAATACCAACCACATGCTTACTACGCTATTTAAGAAAGTGAATTTTCAATTATTTTGCATAATATATTTTCAGAATAGATGCTTTAAATTCATCTTATCACTCCTTGTATCCCTGTATAAGGAAGATCAATATCCTATTTTATAAATGAAGAAATTATAGAAAACCAAACAATGTAGACACACTGGGAAAATCAGTTGGCAAATTACATAGAATAATCATGTGTCCATAATCAGGCAATTACTAGAATCATTAACAAAAAGTGGAATTACCCAGACTACCCCTTTTACCCAGGGAAAAGCTTTTAATTTTTTTCTGATTTTCACATCTTCTTCAGCAATCTGTTTTATTGTTTTTTTTTTTTCTTTTTAAAAATCAGTTTGTTAGCTATGATAAATCACATAGGTCAGTCCAGTTTTTATACTTTTGTCTTTGGGAAAAATAATACTAAGATCTAAGCATTTACTTAAAAAAAAAAGTTAAAAACAAAACAAAACAGGACAACACCAGCTAGGAGAGACTTCATCTTCGGCAGTTGATAGCTGGTCATGCACTCATTGCTTCTTATGTTTAAAATCAATGATATATTTTGCTTGTAATCCTAGGCTCGAGGATTTTTTTGTGTGTGGGAAAGAACAATGATCCAAATTTTTGTGAGTCCTTACATTTTTGACTGTTGCCCTTTATTATTCTTTCCATTTAAGTATTTAGAAAGAGTGGTTTCTGCAGCAAGGTTTGTTACTGGGAATAACTATAAGTAACCTTTGGTTCTATTGTAGGCAATTTTTTCTTTGAAGATTTTATTTATTTATTTGACAGAGAGAGACACACACAGCAAGAGAGGGAAGTGGGAGAGGGAGAAGCAGGCTTCCCGCTGAGCAGGGAGCCCGATGTGGGGCTCCATCCTAGGACCCTGGGATCATGACCTGAGCCGAAGGCAGACGCTGAACGACTGAGCCACCCAGGCGCCTCTGTAGGCAATTATTTGAAGTGGAAAAGTCTTGAAGTTTGGACTGATGTTATCCTGTTACCCAGTTCACATTTAAACCAAATTTATTGACTGAAAAATTTAGCTTATGAACCTCTTCTAGTAAGTTCCTGAAATAAACTAAAGCTTTTTTTAGATGCATGTCCTTGCTCTGAGTGCTTATCAGAATGGCATTTTTGTGACTCCTGGCACATTAAACTTTTCTGATTTTCCTGACTGGACAAATGAAGAAAAGATTCAGGATGGAGGAAAAAAAAAGTCTCTGAAGGCAGTTGTATCTAATTTAAGGTATAGTAGAAAGGTGTCGAAATACCATGTCTGACTTTAAAACAGAAAAATATCTGACTTTCCGAGACCTTATCAGCAGGCACAGAGAACAGACCATCAGCTCCTGCGAGCTTCCTTGGGACTGAAGTTCCCATTTTGTCAAGAACAGCATATGCAGTAAAAAATTCCATTCCACCCAACAGGAAGTAAGGGGCTTGATTTCCTTCCAAATTATTTTTTTTTCCCTCTCCTTGAAATTACTAATATTGTATCTCTGTTATGGTCTAGTGGGGTTGGCAATACCTGGGGAATAGGGTGGGCTTAGGAGAGATACTGGAAGACTCTAAGAACTCACAGTGACATTGTTTTTGATAGTTAAATTCTGAAATTCGTACTTAACAGATAAGAGCAGCTAAATCACTTTACAGAACTGGTTCTCAGTTGAGGTTAATTTTGTGCCTGGGGGGATAATTGGCAATGCCTGAGCACATTTGTGATTGGCTTAACTGTTCTTAACTATTCTTAGCTGTTCTTCCTTCCCAAACCCTTGCTTGTACCCTACCCCACCCTAACCCCCCAACCAAACCTCTTTTCATTTAGTCTTATTGCAGTGAACTATGTAAAAACCATGAAACAGAATATTATCATGTATTGCAAATATTAACGGGAAACACAGGAGGGTGAGTGAGTGCTGTACGGCAGCAGCGGGGAGAGGCCCGTGATGCTGCTGAACATCCCGCAGGGCACAGGACAACGCTTCAACAACAAAGAATTAGCTGGTTTAAAATGTCTCACCAGTGCTGACATTGAGAAACTCTGTTTTTTTATCTTTTCTTTTTTTTAAAATTTTTATTGTTATGTTAATCCCCATACATTACATCATTAGTTTCTGATGTAGTGTTCCATGATTCATTGTTTGTGCATAACCCCCAGTGCTCCATGCAGAACGTGCCCTCCTCAATACCCGTCACCAGGCTAACCCATCCTCCCACCCCCTCCGCTCTAGAACCCTCAGTTTGTTTCTCAGAGTCCATTGTCTGTCATGGTTCGTCTCCCCCTCCGATTTCCCCCCCTTCATTCTTCCCTTCCTGCTATCTTCTTCTTTTTTTTTTTCTTAACATATAATGTATTATTTGGAGAAACTGTTTTAAAAAGAACAACTGGCTTTCTAGCTAGTGAATCTTGCCTACAAAGATTAAAGGTATTCATATATCATTTAAAAAATGTGTTGATTAGAAAAATGCAATTTAGAACACTTCAGGGAAAAAAAAAATTGTAGAAAAATATCAAGACAAAGTTTGGCAATGATTATCCAAGCACTGTTCAGGGGAACTTTCACTCATTCATTCAACCAATACTATGAAATGCCTACAGCGAACCAGACCACGTTCTAGGTGTTCAACATGAATTGTGGAGCTATTTGGTGATTCCTTCCTTATTAAGGAGATGGGCCCATAAGGCCATTAGATCTAATGTCATCAAACATTCCAATCATAAAATTAACTGCCCTGCTCCCCATTCTGAGCCTATCTTCACCAAGTGCATCTGAAAATTTTGTTTTTATGAAGCATGCGTCTAAAGGAAGTGTACTGGTTAGACCAACTGACAATTACATTCCTCTAGGTAAAGTTGTCCATTGACATTAGTCACTTGTAGGCTTGGTTTGCATAAATCAGCATCCCTGACTGTTATCATTCTGGGACACTGATGAGATAGTTTCTAGGTCCCATGTGGGTTGAGTGTTGGAGCAATTTACTGAAGTACTGTAACATACTGGCCCTGAGTGGGTGGCCATCTTATATTTTTTAGGTTCTTACACTTTCTCAATATGTACTTTAATTGAACTTATAACAGTAAATCATTTATTTTAAGGGAAAAGAAAATAGATTAAAACATTAAACTTGTTCTTGGTGCTTACAACTTTCCTTATCGAGATGTTGTTAGCATTATTTATATTGTTCATTGAGATTTGTGTAGACCACTGTACTCATGAACTCGATACTTTTTACGTTAAGAGATACTAAACAGTTCTGAATAACTCCCTTTAATTGAACTCCTGCAGCATTTATTGTTGGAATACTTATTTTTGAGCTTACTCTCATTTTGACTTTTACTACCACTTAAATTCATTTGTATTCCAGTTACAACCCAAGTAGAATGTACACTCTGAAGGTGTAAACAAGAGCCTGTAACTTCTTGGAAACTTGGAGGCAGCTTACATAGTCTGGGTACTCCTGGTACTACTAGTCAGTGATATTGCTTACTGTTTACCCAGCATGTGCTAGGCATCAAGGGCTTTGTAGCAGTTGTCTTGTAAATAGTGTGTGTTCAGATTTATTATGTGTTTTGGAGACATAAAGTGAAATGACTCAGTAGAGTTCAAAAAATGCTCATATTATTTACTATAAAATGAATATGACTCTAAATCTCTATTTGCAACCTGTGGCAGCCCATTTTTTTCTTTTTCATCTCCAGATATCCTCATGGACCCCAGGGTTACGTACTCTGTCTAATGAGGTTGTCCCAAGTTTCTATCTCCTAAAAATTGGGAGTATGCTGAACGGCATCCTTCTGAGCGCTATTGCGGTTGTTGCTGCTCTTCGGAAACTTTGACGGTCCGAGCAGACGGAGCAGATCCCTTTTACTGACATTGCTGCCAACCCACACAGCTGTTCCTCCGGGGCTGAATCAGGGCTAAAAGTCATCAGTCATAATCTGTGCTCAGCATCTGTGCTGTCTTACTAGTTTCCCACAAAAATAAAGACAATCTTACCTTATAGCCACCGCTGTGAGACTCCAACACCCAGTCCAGTAGTCCACAGGATATTACTCAAGTTCTTGCCCCACTGGCTACGACACCAGAAATAGCCTTTTGGGGTGGGATTTGTTTGTCTTTCTCTGGTGTTCCTACATTAGAGGCAGAGATACTACATCTCCTACCATCAACCAAGACCTGGAAAAGTTGGCTCTCCCTAGCCCTTTTTTTTTTTTTTTTTTTTAACCCCGTTTTTTTTTTTTTTTTTTTTTAGGAAAAACTCAGCTTGTTTGTTACTTTTCCTTTGGAAAGGGTCTGAAAAACAGAAAACATGCTCTCTAATTGTCACCTTTCAAATTTAACTAGTTTGTTAGGGTAAGAGCTTGGTTTACTACATGTGTGTCTCACATACTATTCAATAAGACCAGGGAAGTAACTAGAAGTACAAAGTGAAGCTCTACCAAGCCCATCCTGGCTTATTTTAATGTAACTGTTAATAAGCCTTGGTTTTAAAGCAAAATAATAGTTTGGGACAAATAATAAAGTGGAAAGGATATCCGGACAACAGAAACGAAACTGGATCAGCCAGGTAAACTGGGATGTGAACTTATTCTGAGAGAGGTCTTGATCACAACCAGGAAAGAAAAAGAAGGTCAATATTGTTGAAATGTATTGAGCAATGGGGGAGAATTGCATGGGATGAGATCACATAGATAGAGATGAGATGGTGCAAGGGCTTCTAGGCCATGCTGAAGGTTTTTGATTTTATTTTATTTGTAAGGAAAATTCACTGGAGGGTTTTCACCAGGGAAACAATGTGATCTGATCTGCATTTTTAAAAGCCCATTCTCACTTTTGTATGGAATGTAGAATTTTTGGTGTAAGAATGATGGGTGGGCAAGCAGGAGGAGATTTTAGTAGTGCGAGTGAAAGATGATGATGGTTGGACCACTGTAATAAAGAATGGAAAGAAATGGTGAGAGCTAGGATATATTTTTAAAGTTAAGACTTCTGATAGCTTTAGTTTGGGATGTGAGGAAAAAAAAGACAAAAAAGTAACTATTAGGTTTCTGGCTTGAGCAACTGGGTAGGCTGTAGTACCATTTACTAATAAGGGGAACATGGTGGAAGAACCTATATGGGGGAAAATCAAGAGTTCAGTTTTGGACATGTTAAGATGGAAGCAAATGCTTTTTAGACAGAGAGTTAAGGGGAGAGGTCAGAGCTGGAAATACAGATTTGTGAGAATGAAGTGTATAAAGTGGTATCTAAAGATGTGAATGAGCTGAGAATGAGCAGGTGGTTACCCAGGAGCAACACCAGACAATGCAGTGCCACAAGAGGAGAAAATGTTTCAAGGAGAAGGGGTAGTAAAATAGCTGAGTGCTTAAGATAAGGGAAGAGGAGTGACATCAGTTTGGACGTGATGGGGTTTTGGTGATCTTGCTTAGCACAGTTCCTGTAAAATAGTGGTGACAAAGTCCAGTTAGATCAGATTGATGAGAAGCTAGGAAGCGAGGAAATGAAGAGAATGACTTTAGACATCAATCTAGAGAAGTATTACTGGGAGAAGAAGAAAAAAAAAAAGAGGGGGAATTTGAAGCAGCAGGCAGGTGTGATCATGGGAATGCAATTCTTCCTCTCTTCTTCTCTCTCCTTATCCATCCATCCATCCATCCATCCATCCATCCATCCATCCACCCATCCATCCACTTATCCATCCATCCATCCATCTATTCATCCATCCATCCATCCATCCATCCATCCACTTATCCATCCATCCATCCATTCATCCACCCACCCACCCATCTATTATTTATAATTGTCAATTGAGGGAGAGGAGATTATTGTATGCCTCAAGTCTTTGGAAAGATGACAGAGGATATGATCCAAAGCAGAAGTGGAGAAGCAGATAGGAGCAAGAACATCTCATCTATTGGAAGAGGAGGCACCAAGGCAGACTTCACAGGTAGAAGTGTATATTTGATGGTAGAAAGATGAGGAAATTTCCATCTCAGTCCTTCTACTTGCTCAATGAAGTATGAGTCAGGTTATCTCGCTGATAATGAGAGGAGTGGGCAAGGGTATTGTAGATTTAGAGGGAAAAAAAGTGTGAAATAGTAATTTGGGTTAGCGGAAAAACAAATTTTAGGGGTCTTGTGATTGAAACATATGGAAATAGCAAAGTAGAAATTTGTTGTTTACATGTTAAAGCCTAAAATGTCTTTTAAAATTAATTTATTATATAATATATTAAGCTTTGCAATACTGGTATGATAAACACTGGGAATACAGAAAAAAGAATAACAAACTTCCTGAGGAAATCCTGGAAACATTTTATGATGGTTTAAAAATATGTCTATAAATTCTTTCACAGTCCTCCATGCAAAACATGGAGGTTTTTCTTGAGTGTTATCAGAACTTAGTGAAATACTTCCAATGAATAGAATGTGGCAGGATAGATAGCGTCTCTCAGAAAAGACACTGTAGTCTCCTCGCTGTCTCCCAAGCTTCTTGCTCTAGGCCAGCTGCCGTATCATTAGGACATTTTGCAGCCCTATGGAGAGGTCTGCACTATGAGGAACTGAGGCATCCTGCCAACAGTCAACAAGGAACTTGAGCCAATAGCTGTGTGAGTGAGAGAGCCATCTTGGGAGTGGATTCTCCAGTCAAGACTTCAGATCACTACAGCCCCGGCCATAATCTTGACTGCATGAGAATTCTCTGTTGGAACCACCAGTGAAGTTCCAGCTAAATTCCTGACCACAGAAAACTGTGAGACGAGAAATGTTGGTTGTTTCAAAAGTGGCCACGTATTAGAGCAACTCACTACATAGTAACAGATACTCAAAACACGTTTAGAAGATACATAATTTGAGTTGTTTCTTGGAGAACCAATAGGAAAATTTATATTTATTTTTTTAATAAAGAATTTGGGGAAAAGCATTCTAAGCATATGTGAAGTCACAGAAAAATCCTGATGTAATCAGGAATAATTTTCAAAACTCTAATGGGTTCAGTGAGACCAGAGAATACTATACACAGTGGGGAGCTGCATGATTTGAGATTAAAACTTGTGAAAGGTCTTAGTTTAGATTTTGTCCTTAAGTTTGTGCAGAAGGAACAACAGGTTTTAATCCAGTATGACCCCATGAGATTTGGGTTAGAGAGCAATAAATCTTAAAGTGTAGCTGGATGGTAGGTAGTCTGAAAATAATGCTCTCATGAGAGGTGTTGAATTGGATTTACTGCTCCAGTAGTAGAGATAGAGGAAAAGTATAATTTAAGATGTTTTTGGAGTTGAATCAATACGGTTTGAAGCCTGAGTCAAATTACACAATTGAATCAAATAAAATTGGTTACGTGTTTCTGATAAATATTGATACTATACAGCATGCAATAAGCATGTATTAATTTACTTCAATGAAAGGATGAAGAAAAGAAAATTTGGGGAAGATACAGAACATTATAATTAGGCAATACTATTAAATTCTACCTTTGCATTAAAACTCAAGGAAGCCATCAACAAGAGATTTTCAGCATAATCCCTCCAGTGCTATTCAGTATTGGGAGACATTCTGTTACCCAGAATGTGAGAGTCAAGTGAGAAAGTTGGAACAAGTTGTTCTGCTCTGCGATAACACAAGTGTGAAGGAGAATGCTCAGGAAACATTCGGTTCAATATCCGTTGGAACATTGAGACTGTTCTGCTGATTATTTTGTTTGTATTTGTTCTCTCAGGAGTCTACGTTTAAAAAACATCTTACAAAAAGAAACGTGTTTCTCTTCATTTCAGGAGTTGCAAATAAGGGATGGTGAGGGGATGGAGAAGGATCACTAAGGTCCCTACACGCTGCCCCCATCCTTCCCACTCCCCACTAGGTCCTAAGAGCACATCAGCCCTGGAGGGGAGTGGGATAGGGATGTGAGCTGGTTTGAAAATTCTCCCTTGGTGATTTTTTTTTTTTTTTTAAGAGATGGGGGAGGCCTGAGGAGGGAGAGAGAGAGAGGGAGAGAATCTTAAGTAGGCTCCACGCTCAGCATGGAGCCTGAGGCAGGGCTCGATCTTACAACCCCGAGATCATGACCTCAGCCGAAATCAAGAGTCCCACCCTTAACCAACTGAGCCACACAGGCGCCCTCTCCCTTGATGATTTTAATATGCTTCCTCTCACAGTCTATAACACTCTGCACTCCATCCTGAAAATCACTGTTCTAATGTAGACAGTTAAGCACAACTTTCCTGTGCTGAAAAAGGTATGCAGTTAAAATCTTTAGGAATTTATGTCGTGAGAAGCTGCCAAACTGGAAAATGTAGTTTTATGTACATCTGAATATAAGTGCCACAGATTTTCCCTGGGCCTTAGCGCTATTTTAAATAGGCTTTATATTTCTTTAGGAATATGTCAAGATGATGGGCAAGCACATATATTTTTGGTTGTCCTGGGAGACCCAAGCGTGCTTCCACTACAACCACTTCAGCTCCATTGAGGCAGTGCAGAGCTGAATGGCTTGGATTCCGAACATACTGACTCGTTCAGCTAAGTGAGAGGTATTAGTCATTAACATACTTGTTTGCATTTACAGATAGCCCAGTAGTTTTAGATGCCAGCTGCAGTTATGCTAACATTTTTGTTGTTGTTGTTGTTGTTCTTTTGGTTGTAGTTGATAAGATTCTGCTTTATCCACATTTCTTCTTGAAACTGAATTCTGTTACTTTTATTATGCAAATCAAAGATACTTTAATCACACATACACATATATATTTTAATGGTAAGAAACTGATTTCTGGTACTTCGTGTATGTGTTGTTCTTAAATGAGCAAATAACATTTAGGTCTCTTCAATATGACTGACAGAAAAAAAGTAGGTACAATTAATCAATTCTCTTGTCTCTGTTTTGTTTGTTTCCTGTGGATGCACATTGCCCATGTCTCTTTTACACTTTTGAATTTAAATACTAGTTTGTGATGTGTTATTTTTTAAGATCCAAATCGTTTATACCATGCTTTTTATAATGCAATGAATGAGAGGTCTTAAGAATACACTTGTCTAACTCAGCAAAGACTATCTAAATAACAATGCCCAAAACTTACACAGAGATAAGTACCTTTGTGGTAAATGGATTGAAATACTGTGGAATACAAAGAGAGAAAGTTTGAAGGTGCTGTATTAGTCAGGGAGGCTAGCTGTGCCTCTGTAACAAACCAACCCAGAAATCCCAATGTGCTAGTATATGAAAGACTCCAGTATGCCCCGTGGGTCTCCAGGGCAGCTTAACTTAAGCAACGATTCAAGGTTCCATCTCGACTCGGTAATCTCAACACTAGTTTTCCACATCCCCTGAAGCAGGGCATGAAAATCTGTGCGGGATTCCTCTGGGGCTTTTCACTGCCTCAGCCTGGAAGTGACACATGTTACTTCTGCTCACAGTTTTTTTGGTCAGAGCTAGTAGCGCACCTATCTCTAGTGGGACTGGAATTTTGAAGAAGTGCTTGGAGATTAGGTGAGAATTACAGGTCTGTGCCACATTTGTTGTATCATTATGGCTAAGATAAAAGCATAAAGTAATAAACTATTTGTGGAGTCAAAAACTTAGTTTTATTTTGTTGGTTTTGCTTTTGTCTTAGTATATGATTTAAAAAAAAGTATGGTGTGGTCCTATATGTGGTCACACAAACAGTGAATGCCCCCTGGATAAAGATGCTGGTTGTTTTATGACCTTTAATTTTGCTGAGTTCTCACATCTGCTGGGATCTTTATATCTTTTTGATTTCTGGTTGTCTTGCATCTAGGTCATTGCTATTTTTAACTGACTGAGGCAGCCAGGTGCCCCCTAAGGTCATCGATATTTTAAAAATGATATGTACATCTATACTATGACACTGTATTTGTGATACTGTGTCTAAAACATAGCAGAATACTAATTAGCATTTTCAGATAACTTCATCCTAAAAAAGAAAAGCATTTTTAATCTGGTAGAAAGAGGTAACTTGTTCAGTCACAAGAAGAAAGAGGGAGATTATTGAGATTGAAAATATTTTGATCCCCCCTTTTTCTGCCAGCAACCGTCCTATTTCTTTGCTCCTCTTTACAGAAAACTCCAAAAAACTTTGTCTGTGGTCATCATCTCCAATTTTTCTTCTCTTCTCTTTCATTTTGTCTTAAATCCACTACAACTTTTATCCCCACCACTCCTCCAAAACTGCTCTATTCAAGATTACCTATAATCCAGTGGTTGATGTTACTTTACCTAACTGCAGTGTACAAATGATTAGTCTCTTCTTGAAATATTTCATTTCCCTTGGCTTCCAAGACATGAACTCTCGATGTCTTCATACCTCATGGCCATACTTTATCAGATTTATTTATGTATCACTCCTCTTCTTTCCAGCCTCCTAGCCTCAGAATATGTCTTTAATCTATACTCACTCTCTTAGTGATAACTTTGAACACAGGCTATGAACTCCCAAATATTTATCTCCCTCCCAAACCTCTTTCTAGACTTTTATGTCCAACTTCTTACCCAGCATCTTTATTGAGGTGTCTAAAAGGCATCTTATATCTAATACGGTCAACACTAAGCACCAAGCCTTTATCTCCTCCCAGGTAAACCCTTATTTCTATTGATGGCAACTCTATCCTTCCAGTTGCTCAAGCCAAAAATATGGCATCATTCTTGATGCCCGTTTCTCTCTTATACTCCACATCCATCCCATTGTTATCTTCATCTGATGGCTGAAGACCTGAGGCCTAGAGAAGCCAAGTAAGTTGCCCATGATTCCTCAGCTAGCAAGTGACTGCTGAGACTCAAATCCAGTTCTCTCCAGCACTAAATTCTGTGCCAAATATTG
Source organism: Phoca vitulina (assembly GCF_004348235.1). Taxonomy (NCBI): domain Eukaryota; kingdom Metazoa; phylum Chordata; class Mammalia; order Carnivora; family Phocidae; genus Phoca; species Phoca vitulina. The sequence continues at coordinate 14,695,230 of NW_022589729.1, read as the reverse complement.
AACAACTCACCTTCAGTCTAGCTTGAATATTAGCTTGAAAATGAGTCATCCAGCCAACTGCTAGAACATATTTACACACACACACACACACATATATATATGAAACCACTGGAATATAGATACAGATATATAGATACATATGCATATATTCCAAGGATTTTCTGAGGTGACTGAGTTGTAACTCTAAATTATTATATTGTCCATAATACATCATACTTCACAGATGGTAAAAGAAATCTGTTCTACAGTTTTGTTAGCACACTGACATAAGGACAATTTATCAGAGATTTACTAGGGGATTTTTACCTCTCTGTTTTTAGGTAAAGTCACCAGGCACAAAACTTTCCTTACCACATTGTTTAGAGTTCAGATGAGTGGATTTTCTGATGCTCCTACCAGAAGTAACAACCAATGACATCTTCTGATCTTCCTTACTCTGACCTCATCTTTTTTCACGTGGTTTCCCACATTTGGCATTTGTCAGCAGATTTATGAAACCGCAGGAAGATGCCAATGACCCCATTCCATTCTTTCTTCCCTCTGGAATTCTTGAACACAAGCATTATCAGATTGTTTCAAAGATGTTATCTCTCTAAATTGTTTTGGTTCTTTGCCCTCAGTGTTTTTGTTACACATACTCTACATGATGTCAGGACCTATCATTTTCAGAAAAGGGCTTGGAGAAGCCACTTACTTCACTGAGCATAAACATTATCCACAAGCATTATAATGGTTCAGTTCCTTTAATGGAGACTACTTCCAGAGTACTTAAAGGCCTCTCCAAAGTTTTTGCAGCATTCTGGTTTTAAATCCCAATATTTAGCTTCATGATCCTTTAAGCTTTTGGTAGATAGTGGTATATATCTTTTAGGGATGGCAGTGGGATATTGGGAGAATAAACTTAAAGAACAGTCATTTTCATGACTCAGAATTCTTTTTATATGATGTACTGCAAAGATTGGCAGTGTTCATGTTATGATTTTTAAATAATCTAACAATTTCTCCATTCCCCCACTAAAAGAAGCTGTCATCTCTGCTCCTTCCTTACCATGTTTTGAATTTGCTCATTTACTCCTTGTTCTGGGAACAATACTCTTTTAAGGCAACAGTGGGTGGTTACTATTCCTTACTTTCCTATGTGAAGGAATCAAATCCAGCAATTCCTTAGAGCTACTGCTAAATGAAAATCAATCATAAGAACCTCTATTTGTATACTATCTTCTTAAATTCTCCCATCATTAGTTACACTGAATAGTACCTAGTGCCATGGTCACACTCAGTTATTTACAATATCTAAAACACAGGATAAACTCTTACCAACAGCTTGGATTAAGAAGATGAACTAGCACAAATATTTTAGGGTACCTTTACCAGACATTAAGTATGTAGGCAATCAGAACTGTTAAATAGTCTGTGACTGTCCAGCCAACACCTCAACAACTGTCTTTATCCCTCTATAGGACCACATTCAAAACTGTGGAGTGTTGCTTCATGTTTTAAGTCTCATAACTTTTCCATTGTCCTCACTTCCATCTTCACCAAGGTCCTTACTGGAAGCATCTCTGTCATTCATTCCTCCCCCTAGGCTTGCTTTCACATGCTGCTCATACAGAAGCATGGAGTCAGGCAGAGAACTTCTTCTGAAGCCTTCCAACATAACTGCCATTTTTGTGTGAACCTGTTAGAATCTATAGGCCATAGAGAGGCTATTAGCTACCTCTTATCTTCCTTGTTCCATGTCTTTAAACACTTGACAATTCTATTAGAGAGAAGGCAGCTTCTCTCTCCCACAACTCCTTTTCTATTTTTCCTTACGTCACATTTCTGAGATAGTTCTTGAGAACTCTTCTTTAGTATATCTTTGTACTTCAGTCCATTATAACCTAGGATACTTTTGCTTCTTGTGTTTTGAATTGGCTTGATAAGTATAACATCTCAGGATAATGAAGAAAATGGAAGAAGGTTTTGGTTATTCTATGGTCTAATAACAATGGAGATTCCATTTTATAAAATATAGCAATATAAAGAGAATCCCTAAAGAAAAGTAATTTAGAAAATTGAACAGAATAGTCTTAAATTAATATCGTGATATAACATAGAGTTTAGAACTTGATGAAAGTCACCTCAACACCACATCCCTTAGAATGTGGGATTCAAAGTCTACAGGAGAAAGGTCAGTTCAAATTTGCAGAGTTTAAGACCCCAACTGCTTTTTATTTTGGTGTTCAACATTATTAGAACATCTCTCATCACCGAAGTACTCTCAATGAAGAATTTAGGTGAAGAGCTGGCTGTAGGAACTGCATGTATCTGACTCAGGTACTATCGTTACTATAGCACGAGTTAATTTAGCATAGTGCCTGGCATAGTAAGGGCTCAGTAAATATTACCTAATATTAATTTTTAATTCATGCATAACTCATACCATTTCCTATCCACAGAATCATTAGCTGAGGAAACATAAAAATGATTTAAATAGGTTTCAAAGATATTTTGAATATTCCATAAGTTAAGAAATAAGCTGATTTAAGTGATCTTAAAAATTCCTCTTTAATGAGACTAATACATTTATGTGAAAAAATTATTGGCTCTCTGGCTTCAGCTTCAAGAGTAGTCCAATGCAATTTATTGAAAATTGTAATGGTGTCTGGCAGTGTGCCATAAATGGTCAATTCATAAATTTGAACTGATGATTAGGAAAACTATGTTGAAAATATTATTAAAGCATACAGTGTGGAAATTGTTCTATAAAGACTTTTGCTACAGTGTGAACACACATTTATCTTGCTCAAAGGAAAATGCTGAAGAGTAGCTTATCTTAACTGATTTGGTTTAAAATGTTTGCTCTCTATGAAGAAATTACTGCATAAGGCTCCTTAAATTTTGCTCTATAATATATAAATTTTTGTTTAAGTTTCGCTGAGGGAAATAGAACTTGTTTTCTTAAGAAAGAAAGTCATGGGGCACCTGGGTGGCTTAGTCGGGTAACATCCAAATGTTGGGTTTGGCTCAGGTCCTGATCTCATGGCTTCTGAAATCGAGCCCCATGTCTGGCTCCCTGCACAGTGAGAGTCTGCTTGGACATTTTCTCTCTCTGTCCTTTCCCCCACTCTCTCTCTCTCTCTCAAATTTTTTTTTAACAAAGAAAAAAGTCATTCATATTAGTCATCAGAACATGACTGCAAATCTCTGTTTAAAACACAGAGTGTAATCTTTAGCATTCAGTACAAAATTGCTTTTACAGTAGTGCCCACTTTCAAAATAAAGGGGAGAAGCTTTGTCACCAGGGTAGCCTTCCAGATTAGGTTTCATTCTCTTTCTCTTCTGGACAAAGGAATGAGAACACAAGAAAAAGACCCAGAGAACCATTTCGGATACAAACCTTGGAATAAAAGAGGTTTTCCATTACAGGTCCGTATTATAATTAAAAGTAGGCTCTGGAAGTCAATGCTTGCTTTCTGAAAAGGCAAACAAAAAGGCTCCTGGCGCCCTGCCCAGTATTCAGAGCCTGGCAATGGCGGGTACGACAGGTGCCAGGCCACACTCTTCTTGGCTGAATAGGTATTGGAGTGGGTTAGAGCAATACCTATTACCGCGCCAGGAGCTAGGAGGCAGGGAGGAAATTACAACTATGCAGAGATTTCCAAGCAGTTGGAAATAATCCAAATGCTCTTAAGCTTTGCTTCTTAAGTTCAATAGCACCTGGTGTTAGCATAATTTTTATTGTACAGAAAATAGCTCTTCACATGGTTACACAAATTATACAACCATGAGAGGGAAGCAGCATTATTATCACTGTTGTATAGATGTGAAAACTGAGACCCAGGTTAATTTTGCAAAGATCGAGCTCTAGGATTTGAACATACCTTACTGAGGTTATCATTAGCATACAGTAAAAATTTATATCTTGACCATAAGTCTTGTGACTTTTCACAAATGTAACTTTTAAACGTTGTAACTACCACCAAGATCAAGACATAGAAAATTTCCAGTACCTTAAAAGCAATAAAAACTGAGTTCATTTGCTACAGAGAGGGCATCTGCAATGAAAACAACAAAAAAAATCAATCATTTATTTAATTTAAAGACAATTATTTTTGTGCACAGCTTCCATTGTATTATATGTTAACAGAGTTTGTGCAATAACATTTGCAAGCCAAGTTAATAGCACAGATGGAGAAAGGGATCAAGTTTGAAATTCTTTTTTGTTCTCATCCCCTTAGTCCTTAAATAGTTTATGGCATATCTGGAAGAAGCTGAAGTAGAATGTGGTGTTAGACGGTCAGGGGATGGAAAGTTATTGAAAGATATTCATTGAGCTGTCTTTTTCAGATCAAATTTTTTCAGCCAAAATATTTTGAGAGAGCCAATTTGATGGTCATGAGTGGTTCTTAAATTGTACCTTTGTGTGATATGACCAGAAATCTGAGCATATTGTAATTAAAACAATAGAGGAAAAAATGAAGAGTACTAATTTGTTCAAGGAAATGCAGGTATTCAGGGAAAAATTGGCTGTGTGGATAGACTAATAGAAAGCTGAATTTTCTTCCATCTTGTGAGTGTTCTGACTCCGATGGAACAATAGATTTTGGAGAATTTCAGAGCTTTCCAGTGGAAGCAAAGCCATAGTCTTAGAGATGAATCATGGGATTCGAGTATCAATTATTTTCAAGTTTTTGCAAGTGTATTTCTTGAGCTAACCTTGGAAGTTGTCTGAATTATCAAGTACTTATCCTTCAAAAGAGGAAGGAAAGTGAATTTTTGAATTCCTAGAATTTAATTTTTTTTTTTTGAAATGAATGTATCAATCTTAGAATATCCTTATGCTTTTGGAACATATGACCAAACTGTAGAAATAAGTCCACATGGATTTCATACTCTCTTTCATGGACTTTCTAAAATCGAAGTGAAAACTAATGCTACTGATGTAAACCTTGAGCCATAAATGAGATATTCTTGGGGCGCCTGGGTGGCTCAGTGGGTTAAGCATTTGACTCTTGATTTTGGCTCAGGTCATGATCTCAGGGTCCTGGGATTGAGCCCCATATAGGGCTCCCCACTCAGTGGGGAGTCTGTCTGTCTTCCTCTCCCTCTGCCCCTCCCTCTGCATGTGCTCTCCCTGTCTCTCTCTCAAATAAATAAATAAATCTTTTGAAAAAAATAGATGAGATATTCTATAATAGAACCCACTTTTTTCTACCTCCCCAATCTGCCCCCAGGTTTCAAAAATAGTTTAGTCTATTAATGTTTTTATTAAACTTGATCAGTGTAAGCTATGAATAGTATTGGTCTTATAACTGTGTGCTTTTGTATGCATAAGTTTAATTAAACTTTTAGAACCACTCTTGTAATATTTCTAATAAATGAAAATATCCAATATGTCAAATGTTTTTCATTGTGTACCTCGCTGTAGAAAATACTTGTTTGTCTGCAGTGAAGAATTGAGTTTTCTTTGGTTAAATTTGCTTTATAAATTCAATACAATATAAGTAAGCAACATTACACAGTTCCTTGCCCTTAGTGTATGCTGTTCTAATTAAGAAATGCCACTGAAGAGCTTCTAGGAGGGCTCTGCATTTGAGCCACCTTCAAACAAAATATACCAACATTTGTAAGTGATACATGAGTATAATGCTCTGGGTTAGGAAAAACATCCTGTAGCCTGTAATTTGAAGATTAATTTTGAGTAGCACAAGGGCAATATGAAATTAGAACAAAGCTAGATCAGGAATGAATCACTCATTCCAGCAGCTGTAGTCGGTGACCAGAGGAAGATAATTCTCTAAATGAATAATTAATGCACAGCTCAATCTCATGGTAACGATGAGCATGAATGAGTTTGGAGGTGAATCCAAATATTCATTCTACTCAAGCACAATGGCATAGCTGCTTCTAAAATGGAGTTTATTTATTTTTATATGTGTGTGTGTGTGTGTGTGTGTGTGTGTATTTCTTGTACTTGAAGTCCCACAAGCAATGACTGTGTTCAGTTTACTATAAAACTTCTCCAAATATATATGTGAGGAATTTTTGCTTAGACTTTTAACATTTTTTTGGACCTTTTAAAATTTTTAAAGGCAATTTTATATGAATCCTAGGATTAATACATTGGTCACTATTAAATCTTTTTTTTTTTTTAAAGATTTTATTTGTTTATTGACAGAGAGAGACCTAGTGAGAGAGGAAACACAAGCAGGGGGAGTGGAAAAGGGAGAAGCAGGTTTCCTGCTGAACAGGGAGCCCGATGCGGGGCTTGATCCCAGGACCCTGGGATCATGACCTGAGCCAAAGGCAGATGCTTAACGACTGAGCCACCCAGGCACTCCGGTCACTATTAAATCTTTTAAAAATTAAACCTATTTCCTTGAGCAGTTTATTTAAATGTTAGAATTCTACATTAGCTCATTCATTCTATAAACTGAGCACTTATGTGTTTGAATCTATGGCATGTGCTAGAATTGCAATGATAAACCAGGTAAATTTTTTCCTAGTAGTTACAGAATTTGAAGTTTGGTGTGGTGTGTTTCACCTGTACTCTGAGAAATTCTGTAGCTTTCAGGGGATGCCTCAGGGCAACCAGTAGAAGTGAATGGGGTGGGAGGGGTGGTGCCTAAAATTTCCGGGTCATCTTTTCTCCAAACTCCAATCAGTTGCTCTTTCTCTGTTTCATCCATTGAGCTGCCTTGGAAGATCTCTGTTGCATGAATGTTCGTGATGCTAGACCAGTTTACAGTTCACGACCTAGTTAGCCCAGCTGCTCTCAACAAGTCCCGGCTGAGCAAGTCAACAAGTCCTCCTTTCCCAGTCTCTTCAATTTTTTTCACTTACTTGCTCAATAAACATTAACCATCAGAGGTTGTGCTGAATGTTACAATGGATTATAAAATATAATTGTTGCCCTCAGGAAGTTTTTAATCTAGCACTATTTTATACTGATTTCAATTGTTTTAAGATTCGGGCTATTGGGATGACCTCTGCAAGTTACAGCTATTCTGTGAAGCCTCTTCGCAAATTCCTGTGCTGCTGAAGTTCAAGAGCACACCCTTGGGCTGGTGGAGAGACACTTGGGATCAATAGTTGCTGTGCGCTTAGGAGAGACTGCTTACCCTGGCAGTCGGGGCCACCGAATCTTTGTTGTAGAGCACCACCTATTCACACACAAGACATGCCAGGGATTTGCTGAGGTTTGGGCCATCAAGATGAAGAACTAAAGTAAGTTTCCAGGGATGAGCAATTGCTTCTCCACTAATCGCAGATCTGCCCCTTTCCCACTATTCGCTGCAGCAGGTCACTGTGTCACTGAGAACTGCCGCCCCTCATTAGCTCACACAGTGATTTATTTATAGCTCTTGACTGCTGAGTAAATGGTTGTGGAACCAAACAGAATAGGAACAGAGTCTTTCCTATACAGACCACTACACCATGTTTAGAGGTCCTAGAGTAGAGGAATTGGTGATATTGACCCTTTACATAGTGCTTGATTAGGTGGTCGGGATAGGGTTCCTTTATCCCCAGGCAGGGCTGACCTTACTGGTAAAATGACTGTTTCATATGAATGATTGGATTTGAAAAGATTCTGCTAGAAAGTATCTCTTCCCAAGGACCCTAATGGTTTTTAGAGTCAGCGATTAAATTCTTTTTCTGATGGTTAAAGCAATTTGTCTGAAAACATACTTGTTAAAATATAGATCCCTCAGTCCCTGTGGCCTTCTGAGGTATAACTTATGTTGCTATCATACATTTGAATCTTAGGGGTATTATTTAATTCATCAGATTGACTTCAGTTAATTTATAGAGGCTTGAGTAATTAGGATGGATTAAAAGAAAGGCATAGAAACATGTTTTCTGAGTACAAAGGCCACTGCATTAAAGACCTAGGATACCGTAAAAGGCAGTCTTGTTTTTTTCAGGAGGCTGACACAGAGATTTGAGGTATTAAAACAAAAAACAAAAACACCCAACCACCCAAATATTTTCTCTACAGTTTTTCTCTGGCCATTTCTAACTTTTGGTATTATAATTTGCAGCTATAAGACACTGGTCACTGAATTTGAGAGCTATTTTCATTGGTAAAAGATGATAAATGCTTTCATGTATCTATATTTAGATATGCTTTTATATCAGTTTTTTGGTATGGTCCTGAACCATATCTATACTGAAGGAAGAGAAAATAATGAATGCAGGTCAGGGAGAATCCATGAGAATTCTCCACATATACTACTAAACTTTTACTCTAGGATAATAGAGGAATTTCTACCAAGACCAAAAATTACTCATTTATCTAAGTATGATATCTTACAGATAGAAGAACGTATATGCCCTGCTTTAATATTTTTTAGTTAATCATGGACAAAAAGAATATAGTTTACATCTGAAATGAAATACATGGAAACCTGTATTAGGTTTTGGGTTTGAAATTTTGTTTCTCATTTTTTTTTCAGATTTTATTTATTTATTTGTCAGAGAGAGAGAGCACAAGCAGGGGGAGCGGCAGGCAGAGGGAGAGGGAGAAGCAGGCTCCCCACTGAGCAAGGAGCCCAATGCAGGACTCGATCCCAGGACCCTGGGATCATGACCTGAGCTGAAGGCTCACTGACTGAGCCACCCAAGAGTCCCTGGGTTTGAAATTTTTAAGAGTGCCTGAATTTTAAAGCTAAAAACTTTCGGGGTGCCTGGGTGGCTCAGTCGTTAAGCGTCTGCCTTCGGCTCAGGTCGATCCCAGGGTCCTGGGATCGAGCCCCGCTTTGGGCTCCCTGCTCAGCGGGAAGCCTGCTTCTCCCTCTCCCACTCCCCCTGCTTGTGTTCTCTCTCTCGCTGTGTCTCTCTCTGTCAAATAAATAAACAAAATCTTAAAAAAAAAAAAGCTAAAAACTTTCATTAATTTATTTTTATTTTTAATGTTTGAGAAGACATAAAATATAGAGGAATCTTTGGTATGCCCTAAAATCACTTTAAGTGTTATGAAACTTAATTTGGTATGCTTATCTAATAATGAGATCTGATGAATAGCTGGCTTCTCAGACTGATGTAATACTGAAGACATTTTTTTCAAGACCAGACACAGTTGACTCATTAAGCAATTTCTGTTTACCATTGTATTATCCTCTTCTTAGAGACCTCGGTAGGCCAAACACGTTAAGCATCTTAGGTAAAAATAGATTAACTATTCCATTTTGCATTGAAAGTCAAAGAGCCCTGTACACTTATCTGAAAATAAAATGTGATAGGGCAGAGGCATACGTATGATGCGTACTTTAGAAAATCAAAATATGCTTCTAAATGAATCAGTTACTCCAATTACCATCTTGGATTTTACTCTTGAAAGTTTGTCATCAAAAGTTAAATTCCATAAATTTATGTGAATATTTTTGGTTAATATGCATTCAGCAACCTCTAATTACTCCCTGTTACCAATAAAGTGCAGATTATTTTGCCTCTTATTCAAAATGACTCATAATTTGACCTCTACTTTCTTTTCCAATATTACATCCTCGTAAACCTCAGCCTATACTTTCTACTCTAGTTAGACTGGTCCTGCAAGCATGACGTTCCATCCTTCGTCCCTTAGTCCATTCCACCAGACTGTAATACTCCCCCAGTCTTCTCTGCCCATTCCTATTCTATCCTTCTTTCCAGTTTGAAGTTCCTTTTTATCTTCTCCATTTCCAAGTTCTTAGGCTCCTGTTTGTATTACTCATTTGGCATCTAATAACAATAGACAACATTTACTGAGTGCTGAGCATTTTCTTATTGATTCCTCAAACCTCATGGGAAAGGTACTATTCTTATCCTCATTTTGCAGATGAGGAAACATCCCAGAGAATTTAAATGAAGGTCACCAACTAAAATTGGTGAAACCTGGAATCAAATGTATATTCTTATTCACTAAATAATATTGCCTTACATTAACAAAACTTTCTTCCATTTTAATCCCCCCATTGTAAATTCTTTTGGAATTTTGGAGTGTTGTAATACATATTTTCAACTTTTCTGACACTGCCCTTCTTCTGCACATGGTTTCTAGCATATGCTTTGCATTTGGTTGATTCTCAATACATATTTGTTCTTTGAAGAAAAACATACACTGGAGTACTTTTACCATAGATTTATATCTTGTTTCTTCACATTTTTTGGAAACTTATACATTTCTCTGTAATAAGCAATGACTTATTGAACTACTTCAGTGATATGGGCTATGCAGCCTATGAGTGTCTTAGTGTTACCAAATGTTTTGCCTCAGAAACATTGAGATATTCTCAACTCTGGGGCACGTTATGGATGTAGTCAGATGATAGACTTCGAATGTACACAAAAATTTTAGGCAAAACTCTGTTCAGGGCAAAATATGTTTACATTATCATAGGTCAATGAATGTTTGTTGAAAAAAGACTAAACTGTTTCCATGGAGAATTAGGAACCTGCACAAGAGGAAAAAATGTCCATGGAGTCTCCAATACCTTGAATATTTTTCTCAGTCTCTGTGGTCATGGTTTGATCACTTTAGTGTTGGGACAGAGGAAGGGGTCTGAAATTGAAGGTGATAAGAAAGAAGAAATGAATATTAAAGATGTTCATATACTACAAGTTCACTGTGTTTTTTCATAAAAAGGAAATGTGTCTTAGTTTTTCTCTAGTAGCAAAAGAAAAAAAGAAAAAAGGAAAAAAAAAAAAAATGAATGAATAAGACCTAAAACCATAGCAGTGCATCTCTGCCAAAGATACTGAAAATGGGGATAATATCTGTGCATGTAACTATTTTTAGTGTTGATTGAAATAAAACCTTGATACCTTATTTACATCATCTCTTTAAAAGCTCTCACTATTTATCATTACTGTAGGAGCGAAATGTTGTATTTATCTGAAAGTTAAGATAGATGTTATCTATGGTATCACTGAATAATTCTACAATTCTATGTCAGCGTTTAATCACTCATCCTTAATCTTATTTCCCCAGAGGCCAGTGTGGCCTCTTGTGTTCCAGGGTAACTATCAACAAAAAGGTATAAACAATAGCACAGAGCATTGCTCTGGCAGATAAAATCATCTTTCCTCATAGGTCTGATTTCTAAACCGATTCACCTTGGGACTTGGTTATGAATTGGGTGGGTGGGGAGAATTTTTGCCAAAATACATTTCCAAATTAAATGAATACATTAGGCTATTTAGTCTGGGGGGGGGGGCAGGGAGGAGAGAGAATCAATTTGTAAAAACGACCATAGCAAGATTATTCATACAAACACAAACATGCTTAATTTCTTAATTTCAGCTCTTGAGTTAAAACATTAAAGACTTAAAGACTCTCATGTAACAATTTGTACTGAAAATGCTTTCTGAGTAGTACTACATTATTTGTAGATACACCATTAATTCACACAGGGACTACTAACTCTACTCAAATGCCAGAGATTCTTATTGGACTACTTCTAGGTCATATGCATCATTGTAAATAACTATATAAGTAAAGAGTAGCCTATCATCTGGCCGGGTATGAGTTAAATGGATAAACCCGTGGTAGTGGAGAAAATCGTACATTCTAAGAACCCATTTATATTTATATTCACTGAGATTGGTTAAGTTTATAACTTCATCTCTTGTGCCTAGGCTTAATCCTCCCAATTTTTACCACCAGATAGGAAATCCTAATTGTTAGTCCTGCTGGGATGACTAGAAACGTCCTCATTGAGGACACTAGAGGAAATCCTTACTTGATGATGACAATGCCACCTGCCTTCCCTTTGAAGACATTATGATAAAGCAAAAATTCAAAATTCACAAATAAAATGAAATCTGATATGTGTTTTTGTTCAAATGCTCTCCTTTTTTAAATGATATTTTAAAATAACATTCCCTTAGATAGCTATTCAAACCTTTTTAAAAAGGAAGATCCATAGATGTTCAATGAATTGTTTTTCTTTCCACTGGCCAAGCCCTCTGGGAATAGAAATTGTGTGCTGTTATGATTAGCTGTTTCTTAATTCATGTAGAAAAATGACTTTTTAGATTATTAAGACATTTTCCAATTCTTTGAACTTGAGTGACCCACACAAGAATTAAATTAATCATTTTCTGTAGTTACTTTTGTTTTAGACAATCATTCCAAGTGATTTTGCTAAATATATTTGTCACGGTTGAAATTTGCATTCTCCTGTCTATGAAATTCCATCTCAGGGTAATTCAACGAAGTTATGCCTATTAAAGGGCTGTGATGGTGGGTAAAGTTTTACATTTTAGCTTTGGTATGAATGACTTTGCCATGTTTGGTAAGGAAGAGGTAAAAAGAACCTTGAGTTTCCCCTCATTTGATAAAGAAAGCAAATGAAAAGTTTAAAAAATAATGAAAAAGGAAACCCACCCAAACTGACTTTTACTGAGTCAGAGGCTCTCTTTCAGGGTTTCAGAGCAGTTGAGAGCACAAATCATTCCTCCTCAGGTATCTTGTAGTAGGGTTAGGCGGTATCCTACTCACTTAAAAGCTGATGAAAGTCAGCTGACCCAGCAAGTAGGCTGGCAGGAAACAGTTGTTTTAAGACTTCATCTGGTGCGTTTATATACTTCATTCTGGACTATGCTGCCATTTCTTTACCTATGAGTTATGTAAATGGAATTTTGGATCAATGTCAAAGACTGAAATTCTACATTTCTTTCAGTTGAGATAATCCTTGAGAAAAATGTTAATCAAAGTGAGATAGAGTTTGTGATAGTACTAATCAAAGAATAGTCATGAAAGTATATATGGTATAGGTAGAAAGATAATTATTTTGTAGAATAGATTTATTACAGCAGAGTTGGTTATAAAATGTATTTCTATGAAGCCAACTAGTAGGATTTTCCTACTGACTCCTATTTTTAAGTGAGTGAAATATCTTCACTTATAATATCTCTTGAAATGTAATGAGACAAAAATTGAGCATCTGGTAACATGTTGGTGACAAAGCGGCCAATGTGACTTTTGTTTACTAGAGTGCTACTGGAAATTTTATCTGTGGGATATTGTAATTCCAATTTAGCAGTTTATTTTGTTTTGGCAGTATGTTCCAGTGTCTCATTTCAACCATCAACTGCTTCTCTGTTCTTCCTTCCCTTCTTCTTTTGTTTATGTTATGTTTCAGAAATAGTCAAAGCTCTCAAGGTTTTCTCCTTTGATCAAGAGTAAAGTGACAAATAGGCCCAAAGCAAAATCAGATTTTACCCGTAGGTCCTGTGTTGGCTAGGCTAATGATGAAGAGAGTGGCACCCCCATCGTGTGTTTGGAGAAGATACTGAGAAATGTTCTCTGCTCAGAAAAGATATCTTACTGTTGTGTCATAGTGGTTACACTATCTGAGATTTATTTCTTTGAATCCAGAAGGACCTTCAACTTTGAGTCTGTTAATGAAATGCAGTTACTCCTGGAAGGAGTAATTTGTTTGTTGTTTTACCAATATCAATAGCCATGGCCTGGTGAGATGAGTTGAACTATTTGAGAGTAAGACATTCTAGGAAAGGGGAGGTAATTGACTTGAAGGATGATTTTCATGATTCTTTTATGAACGTTGCAATTGAAGGTTTTCGGTTAGATATTTTTGGATGGATGGGAAAAAAAACCCTGAGTGTGTATAGTTTTTTTTTTTTTTTTTGAAATACATGTTGTTAGACATTTTTTTAAGCAATTACTTTTGCAAGAATGACATATGATATGTGGCAGGAAATGAAATGGAAAGAGTCAGAATAATTTCAGCCAACTCACAGTTTAAGGACATCCATTTTATTGCCTTTTATTTATTTTTTAAAAAACATTTTATTTATTTATTTGAGAGCGAGAGAGCAGGAACGCGTACACCCACATGTGTGCGGGGTGGTGGGGGGAGGGACATGGGGAAGGGAGAGGGACAAGCAGACTCCTGGCTGAGCATGGAGCCCAACACAGGGCTGATCTCACCACCCTGAGGTCATGACCTGAGCTGAAATCAAGGCTAGGATGCTCAACCGACTAAACCACCCAGGTGCCCCCATTTTATTGCCTTTTAAATGTCACGTCACAAAATGAGAAGTTAGAACTACTCTACTTGGAGTAAATGCCTTTATTAATCTGATTTGGATTTACTTATAGTAAGTGTTGACTGGAGTTGATTTCTTCAGAGGATTGCCTGCTTTGATTTTGTACTGGAGCCTACTGGGCCAAGAAGCTTAACTAATACTTTCCCAGTGTGTTATAATTCTTTGTGTTTCTCTTACTAGTTTCCTTAGTCCTTTCCTTGCTGGGAATTGAAAGCATTTGGTAACCATGAAAATAATCTGATCACAATCTGCCTCATGGACTCAGGTAGAACAAAGGAAAAGGTAACTATGTCATTTTGGAGAATCCACAGATAAAATTTGTTTTTGTGTGTACATTAGGAAAATAATTACCTGAAACAGATTACTCACCTGGGGTAGCATCGGAACTTATCTGTAGAGTCTATTCTAGGAGATCTAAAATTTAGCAATCACCTTGTCACTTAAATTGTCACTTCCCTAGTTCCTAATTTACATAAACTACTACCTCTTGGAAAAGTTAATTTCATGTGGCTTTCCCACCTAAAATTAGCTTTCTTACAAGAGACTGGAGTTTATTTTTTAAATAAAATTGTTGAGTTACATGACAATAATAATTTTTCAATTTTATTGTCATTTGTAGAGTGACTCATGACTAATACTAGAATTTAAGTATCCACCTGAAAAGGAATGTGTGAAGTTCTGGCTAAAAACAGGTTTTAAAAGTAATGCAATAGTGGTAATGGTGATGATTGGGGTGGTGCTTGTGTTTGGAAAAACCATATATAAAAGCAACATTTAAATAATTGATAGTTTTGGTATAAAATTAATTTAGGAAAAGGTTTTCAGATTTTATAAAAGCATATCATTTGGATTTAAAATAAAAGCTATTTTTTTAAAAAAAGTTTCACCTGTTATAGATTTAAAAATGTATTTAAGTCCACTTTTTATTTTTAAAGGGGGTGCGGGGAGGGGCAGAGGAAGAGGGAGAGAGAGAATCTTATGCAGGTTCTACACCCAGCATTGAGCCTGATGCAGGGCTTGATCTCACAACTCTGAGATCATGACCTAAGCTGAAATCAAGAGTCGGGTGGCTGCTTAACCGACTGAGCCACCCAGGCACCCCTAGCCCACATTTTAAAGTATAATTCTTTGAATGAATGAATTATAAGGATTTTGAAAAGTCTGTCAATTGATATTAATATCAGTTTATTAATAGCTTGATGAAAATTAATTACATTCTGTTATTTTATAATACTTTTGATTTTAATGTCAATTTCTTAATGCTATAGAACAGATGTCATTTTTATAACAATTTACAGTTTAAAAAGTTATAGCCAATTATCTTTATAAGCATACCTAGTTTATCTTGTTTTGATTGTAGGAAGCATTTAGGCTCCAAGTCTAATTTGTTCTTGAGTATAGAGTGAGATTCCCTACATTTGAATCTGAGTTATAACACTTAATATCAGTATGACTTCAGACAAGCTTAACTGTGCCTAAATTTTCTCATTTGCAAATGGGTTGACAATAGTATCCATTTCATTGGCTTATTATGAGGAATAAATGTGTTATTCTGAATTAATGAATTACCCTAAGCTCCTGGTACTGTGCCAGGTACATAGTAAGAAGGCATTAAACAATTATCATTATTATTTGATTATAAAGAATACATTACTAAATAATGCTGGACTCAGAGAGATCTGGGTTAAATTCTTAATCTCAGACTTATTAATTAAATGACCTTGGGTGAGATAATAAACCTGTTTGTTCTCAGTCTTAACATAAATCTAATGGGATTATTGCACCAGGTAAGCTTATCTCATGTAACTTGTTAGTACATGTTTTGGCAGGTATTAGAAGTGTGATAAATGGTAGCTCAAAAAAGAATGTAGTTAATGGCAGGGGGTAAAATAGTTGCAGATAAATGTAAAATACTGGATTAAAAAATCTATATAAAGACACTGAAAGGTGTTAAAAAGTAAACAGAAACCTGTGACTGGCAGAGTTTGGAAAACCTGTAACTGGAATGTGTAAGAATTGCGTTTGCGGCTTGTGGTCCCAGGGTGAGGCCCAACTCAAACAGATATGGCTGTAGAAGATGGTGGTGGGAATAAACTACAGTCTTACCAGCAAATGATATCAAGATCAGGGTTTGGGACTGGGAAAGCAGCTAGAAATTTAAAGGAAAACCCTAGCAGCACGAGACCCTCCCAAGTAAGACACAAATTCAGAACATAAACTGTCCAAATCCATGGTTGACTGCTGAACCACATATGTACAGACAAGAGGCTTGATGAAAATTACGCAGACCCTAGAGAGAAATCTGAAAAATATAAGGATATAGATCCAGATCTGTGAATTGGATGCTTTTCTTAACTGAGTGCAGTTTCCAACTGTGCACACCACAGGTAGCAGAAAGCTGAAGCTGGACTATCATGATCCAGAACTCAAAGGCAGTAGGGCCAATGGAAAATAGGTAAGAGTCCCTAGAAACAAGAAATCACAGAGAGGGAGCCTCTTCCCTGCCCAAATATTTCGCTTATCAGAGAATTTTGTAGCAACAGGGAGTCTTACAGGGATCAGGCTAAAAAAGAAGTTGTAAAAAACCACAGCCTATGTACCATAGGGGGAGCTGTTTTTAGTTGAATCCAGGCAAGTTAACTGCCTAGTAAAATAAAACTCCAATAATTCCCAGAAGAACGAAACAGAACTGTGAGTAGCTACACCATATTATCTACAATGCCAGTTTTCAACCAAAAATTTACAAGATGTCCAAAAAGGCAGGAAACTGTGACCCATCCTTGGGAAAAAAGGCAGCCAATAGAAGCTAACCCTGAGTTGGCCCAGGTGTTGGATTTACTAGATAAAGCCTTCCAAGTAGCCATTATAAACATGTTTTAAAGATTAAAAGAAAAAATGGACCCCTGGGTGGCTTAGTTGGTTAAGCGTCTGCCTTCAGTTCAGGACATGATTCCAGGGTCCTGGGATTGAGCTCCACATGGGGCTCCTTGCTCAGCGGGAGTCTGCTTCTCCCTCTCCCTCTGCCACTGCTCACTCTCTCTCTCTCTCTCTAGCTCTCTCTCAAGTAAATAAATAAATAAAATCTTTAGAAAAAATTAAAAGAAAAAGATTAAAAGAAAAGATGTTCAAGTATTTCTTGAGAATGGTAACTATATAAAAATGTAAAGTCTAGACCTAAAAAATAAAGTAACTAAAATTTTAAAAAATGCTAGATGGGTTTAACAGAAGATTGGAAAAGGAGTAAAAGAGAACTAGTGAATTTGGAGAAAAGATCAATAGAAATTACATAACCTAAGAAGAGATGGAAAAAAAAGATTAAAGAAAAATGAACAAAATCTCAAAAACCAGTGGGACGTTATGAAGCAATCTAACATGGAATTGGACTTCCACAAGGAGAGGAAAGAGAGAAAAAAATGAGAAAAATTATTTGAAGAAATAATAGCCAAAACTTCCTCAAATTTAATGAAAAACAACAATTTATATTTCATGCAACTCAACAAACTCAAAGCAAGGTAAACACAGAGAATGCTATCCCAGAGCACTTCATAGTCATGCAGTATAGGGACAACAATAGTATTAAGAATGGAGGTTATATAATCTGAAACTAATGTCACATTGTATGTCAACCATACTAAGATAAAAAATAAAATAAAAAAAGACCTTTAAAGAACAAAAAAAGAAAGAAATGTTAGTCCTATGAGGGCCTTTACCTGCTGTTTTATAGTCCTTCCTAAAGATTTAAGAAACAAAAGGGGGGAACATAAGGATCATAAAAATACCCACAGCCCTAATACTATGAACTAAATAAACGAAACAAAACAAAGATGCTGCAAAATATCAACAAATACTATGGAACAGAACAAAGCACTAATTAAAAAAAAAAAAAGAATGGAGGGTACGTGAAAAAAAATAGAAAGATGAGGATAGATATCAATTTGCCTACATGCTGTTTTCTAGTTTCCCTGGTGTCCAAGCTAACTGACATTTGTGAAATAACTAATAACACCTAGGGTGTGGAACACCAGAATGCTAATCACTTTGGGCTCCTTACCACATTTACGTCATGTATTAATTAGTTGAAGTCAACTCCTCTCTTTCTCTATACATTTACGTATATATGTGTCTGTGTATGGGTGTGTTTGTATATTATTGATAGACTTTAGGAATTGTGATGATTTCTTAAATTGTGGAGGAAATTTTATACATTTAATATATAAATATACATTATGATATATATTTATATATATTTCCTCCGTAATTTAAGAAGTCATCATAGTTTCTAAAGGTTACCAAAAATACAACCCTTCTAAAGAAAGCTTGATGTTATTAGTAAATACTAAGATATGTGAAGGGCTGATTAGCTATTATTTGAATGTAATTATATGACTTTGTATAAAAAAAGCCACATAAGTACAAATCCTGACAATAATATAACAGTTTGTGTATATATATAAAACCTAAAGTTATAAATGCACTGTGGGTTTTTTTTTTAATCTATGAAACTAGTACAGCAATATTTAAATATATAAAAAAATTAAAAATATTTAAAATTTAAATATTTAAAAATATTTTAAAAATTTAAATATTTTAAAAATCAACTAGGACAATATTTAAAGAAATATAAATATTTAGACTGACTAGAATTTCTTACTAGCTCTAAATTCTTCTCCTAATAAATATTTAATATTGCATTCTATGTACAGGATACGTGTCAGACTCTTGAGGGGTATGAAAACGATAAATTGTGATTTTTGTTTTTAAGGTTGTTAACTATGATGGGAAAAACATGTATTCAAAACAATTAGGAAAGTTCAAAAGTATGTCTAGACAAGCATTTGTTTCAACATGAAGTGTTTGGAGCACCGCATCAAAACTACCTGGGGCACTTATTAAAAACAGATTTCTTGGCTCTAACCTCTACCTATTGAATGCTGATCTCTTGAGGTGGAGTTCTGGGGTTGTACAGTTTGAAAACACCCCCAGATGATTCCAGTGCTCATCAAAGTGTCAACACTGTGATTCTAGAATGGTAGGGCTGTGAGAGGTTCCTTCCAACTGGGACTTTAGCCATCAAGATGATGCTTCACCTGGACTGTAAGTGGAAGTTTGGATTTTAAGAAGAAGAGATGAGGGGCGCCTAGGCGGCTCAGTCGGTTAAGCATCCGACTCTTGATTTTGGCTCAGGTCATGATCTCAGGGTTGTGAGATCGAGCCCCGCATCAGGCTCAGCACTGGGCATGGAACCTGCTTGGGATTCTTTCTCTCCCTCTACCCCTCCCCCTGCCAAAATGAATAAATAAACCTTAAAAAAAAAAAGAAAAAAAGAAGAAGTTGAGATGAGAGTGAGGATATTCCACGAGAATATAGAATGTGAATACCCTGAAATTTTATCTTGTTGTGAAAGAGTGAGTCACAAGTATGATTTATATCAAGTATGGTATATTAGTAGGATAAAAGTTTAAAAAAATAATGGAAACTTGGGTTGTGTCTTATCGAAAGAGCCCATAGTTTCTTTTTATAGATAAAAAAGGAAAGAGTATTTTATACCTGCTAACAAAAACCCTCAAGGATTGTAAAGTAGTTTTAGAACTACTGAAGCACCTTTGTTTTCAGTAGCTTCTTTCCCATCTATACCTCTACCATAAACTTTT
The DNA here is from genome assembly GCF_004348235.1 of Phoca vitulina. NCBI lineage: Eukaryota > Metazoa > Chordata > Mammalia > Carnivora > Phocidae > Phoca > Phoca vitulina. Next base: position 14,675,542 of record NW_022589729.1, on the reverse strand, counting down.
GCTGTATTTGTTTCCACTTGTATTTGTTAAGATATTTTAAAATAAATACTAAACATCCTATTCATCCTAGATACTTCTTATATAACCATTGTACCATTATCACAATTAAAATTCATCTAATTGTCTCATATTACTGAATGCCCAGCTCATATTCAAATTATTTCCCCCATTATACCATATTGTTTTATACAGCTGCTTTTTTTTCTCTCCCAAAACAAGATCCAATTAAGAACTACTCACTGCACTTGGTTCAGAAGTTGCTTTTAAATCTAGACCGCCCCCCACCCCCCCCAACCAACTGCCCTTCTTTTCCTCTTAATTCCCTACAGGGTAGCTTTTGAATTGTAACTAACAGGACTGGAGAGATTTTACCTTTTTCCCCATTTATCCATTCATTTATTCATCCATTCTAACTTTTTAAAAAGATTTTATTTATTTTTGCGAGAGAGAGAGCGCGCGCACGCGCGGGCGAGCACAAGCGTTAAAGGGGGGAGGGGGCAGAGGGAGAAGCAGACTCCCTGCTGAGCAGGGAGCCCTATGCAGGAATCGATTTCAGGACCCGGGGATCATGACCTGAGCCGAAGGCAAATGCTTAACCGACTGAGCCACGCAGGTGCCCCCATTCTAACTTTTTTTTTTTAAAAAAGAATTATTTGTTGAGCCACTTTTGTGTGCCCACTGCATTTAAAGCTAGACGTACAAGAGAATGACTGTGTCTTCCCTATGGTACATCAGGAATTATTCTGAAGGAAACATATTGTTTTTCTGATGAAAATAGAAGTGCTGAGAATGTCATAAAAAATACATGCACACATGAATCCACATACCCACATGCTAAACAGATCACAGCAAACTTACAGAGTATAAAGTAATTTTTGTTTATTAAAATCCTTTTTCAGAGTTTATGATACACAGCCACAACATTTCAACTACAAGAATCAAATGATGTGATTTTCTGAGTTTGCAACTTAAAAACAAAAACTTGTGGTCAGGACCAAGAATGAGATTCCTCTAACTTAGGCATCTAGATTTGGAATCTAGACCAAACAAGTAATGCACAACAAGCAAGGCTCATTCAGAAATGAACATCATGCAAACACAGTTCTGTTCCAAGTGTGGGAAAGTAGCAGGAAGCTGGGAGATTTTCTTTTGCTCTTGGAGCCTTCACTGGGCTTGAGAAGAAAAGCCAATTGAGGAATCCTGGCAGAGAAGACGGCAGGGACTGATTCAGAGGAAGAAGTTTATTTTTGCTGTTAAATAATCTTGTTTTCATGCAAAAACATTTTTAAAGATGTTCAAGAGTGCTTAGGCCTGTCTTGCAGCCCCGTTGGACTGGGAGCTGTTCTACCCCCCACCCATCTGGACCTTTGTGGAGCTGCCTCAGGAATGGGCAATGGGAAACCTTCCCTGGGAAGGTTTTTAAAATTGGAACTGAGAAAAGTAAACCCGTCTCTGAGTTTCTAGAATTTAGGATATAAGGCCTGTGACGTGTCAGCCCCATGTTTCCCAGCAGGGTTTCAGAGAGGAGGAAAGCCACTTTGCAAAGAGGAAAAAAAGAGGGAAGCTGTCTTGAAGAATGAGGGAGAAAATCTGGTTGTTTGAATTGTCTGTGGTTCCACTGTTTACTGAGGATCACCCAAATACCTTCCTGTCCTGGTGTTTCATGAGATACAGCCCTTCCCCAAGCTCTCTAAGCATACTTGCCATTTAAAAAGTCCAGTTTGAGTTGGGTTTCTGTCCCCTACAAATTATTTTAGTTTCATCTAGTTCTCTCCAATTATTTGGATGTTAAATACAAATTAATATAAAACAAATATTGGATAACACTAATAGCAATTATTATTTCTATTTATATATTATTGCTATTTATATATATAATTATTGCTTATTATATAAGGCTTACAATATGCCAGGCACTATTCTTTGCACTTCACCTATATTAACTTGTTTAATCCTCAGAATGATCCTATGAAGTAGGTGTTGGTATATTTCCATTTTACACAAGAAGCAAGATTAAGTAATTTGCCCAAGTTTATATATATATATATATATATATCTTCCCTACTATCCTTCTATTCCACTGTGACTGCAAAGCCATCTCACCATTTTTAAATGAGCAAATGAAATACAAGTGGCTGGGGTGCCTGGGTGGCTCAGTCGGTTAAGTGTCTGCCTTCGGCTCAGGTCATGATCCCAGGGTTCTGGGATCGAGTCCTGCATCGGGCTCCCTACTCAGCGGGGGCCTGCTTTTCCCTCTCCCTCTGCCTGCCGCCCTGCCTACTTGTGCTCTCTCTCTCTATCTCTCTGTCAAAGAAATAAATAAAATCTTTAAAAAAGAAATACAAGTGTCTGGTTTGAATGCAAAGCCCTGTTTTATAAGTTTATGTGTTTGTGACCACCATTGTGCTTTTTCTCCTCCTTGACACTGATTAAGTCTGTCACGGCTCATCTCACAGAGCTCCGATACAGCCTGTTCAGTCTGGGAGACACAAGGGTAAATTGGGCACAAGAATTCACTCTGAAAGCAGTGCCAAGAAGCTGTGTGCGTATTCTCAGAAAGGTAAACTCATCATCTAGGAATTAAACTTCAGTAGAAGATAATGTTCTCTGTCCGGGACTGGTTGGTTCCAGATTAAGAAATTTCCTGAATTGTTTAAAGCTATTTTAACTTCTCAAAAAGCTCATCAATCTCAGAGCCACGCACGCATGCGCACACACAAAAGCACACACACACACACACACAAGCAAGCATGTACACAAGCATGTGGTACACACAGTTAGCGCCTCCCTCGATCCCCCAACAACTGGGAATTGTCACAATTCATGCATCACCAGAGATTTGCTTTGATGCCACCAACGTCTTCTAGTAAAATCTGCACTATCTTGTCTGTATCTTGTGGCCAGACCTTTTGTTGCCTGATCAATTACATCGTCTCATGTGATGCTCCCTCTACAAATCATTCTTCAATTTTTATAAGGTGTTTATTTTAAAAATATATGATCAAAAAAGATTTGTTTCAAAAAATTCTGTTCCTTGAATATCAAAGTATTTAGACTCCAGGGAGATATTCTGATATTCACAATGAAATTGAAGGTGCAATGGCTGAAAAATTTTCTTTAGAAGTGATCTTCAAGGAGGCATGTGTGTCGGTGAGGAGTGGTGGTGGGGATTAATACTTGTTGAGCGAATTATTTTATGAACTATTGAGTAAGGGGCCTGATTGGCCTAGGAATTTCTGTTTCATTGAACATTTGTCAAATTATTAGTGCCTTCTTGTTCTAAAATATCACAATCATAGTATACTGAAAGCTTATGCATGGGTATTTTATAAAGAGTTGCTTTTTATTTTTAGATTGTCTGAGGGGCGCCTGGGTGGCTCAGTTGGTTAAGTGTCTGCCTTTGGCTCAGGTCATGATCCCCGGGTCCTGGGATCAAGCCCCATGTTGGGCTCCCTGCTCAGTGGGGAGTCTGCTTCTCCCTCTGCCCCTCCCCCTGCTCCTGTGCTCTCTCTCTCAAATAAATAAATAAAATCTTAAAAAATAAATAAAGATTGTCTGTGAGGAAATATCTGTTGAGATCCTTCTCTTAGTTAAGCCTCATCAAGACTAAGGATTTTTACTGTAAGGCTATGTTGGAATCACTCCCTACAATGAGTAGAGTCAGTGACAGGATCTGTTGAATAGAAACTAAAAAAACCCCAGTAGTTTAGGAAATGAGATGATTCCCAAACAAGTAGGGAATGAGATGATTCCTAATCAAAGCTGGAAGATAAGGGCCCTGCTGAAATTTAATTAAGATAACCAAGGTAAAGCCTGAGATAGTTAAATATCATTTACATACAAAAAATCAGCATCTATGTGGCAATTACATGGCAACCTAATTGAAGAAAGAATTTTTGAATAAAAGGATCACAGAGGGGAACAAGGAAGTTTTTAGGGGTGGTGGGTATAAATGTTCATTATCTTGATTGGCCTGATGGTTTCTCAGTTGCACGAATGTGTCAAAACACACTTATAAACACACTTAAGTGTGAATTTTACATTTTAAATGTATGCAGTTTCTTGTATGTCAATTATACCTCAATAAAGCTGTTAAAAAAGAAACAATAGTAAGGACCTGAATCATAGTGAGGCTTTGAGTAAAGTGCTGAGTCCTGACCAGCAACCAATAGGCCTTCCCTCCACCATCAGGCCTAGGAAATGAACCATGCTATCCATTACACAAGGGAGATTTTTATTAGTCCCACAAACAGGAACATGTAAAATGCAATGAACATTCTCCAAGAGGGAGATTTTTCAGAAACACTGCACATGAAGACTTGGGGGGAAGTGAGGAATTCTCCAATTATCTGGGAGATAGATTTAATTTTTAGAGACTTGTTCAGGAGAGCACAGCTCTTAATTGGAACAATGAAGAAAGCAAGTGATTTTGAAGGAGGGCCAGTAAGCTACTCTTGAAGGCTAGGTGGGCTTGAAGACGTGTTGCTTGAACACATATTGGGGAAGGGCCTTGTAGCAGGTAGGTGACCAGGCATAGAAGCAAAAAGAACGAGAAGTGTATGGACAAGACATTTAGCACAGTTACAGAGGTGGAGAACAGCAGTGAGGAATATAGTTGGAAACTTTTACCTAAAATGAAAGAATAATAAACAGCGTGAACTTTTTTCTATGACCAGGATTCTATAAGATGGTTCTTTCCTTATCTGACACAGATCACTTTCTAATCAAGAGTGCATGTTACTGGGGTGCTTGGGTGGCTCAGTCGTTAAGCGTCTGCCTTCGGCTCAGGTCATGATCCCAGGGTCCTGGGATCAAGTCCTGCATCTGGCTCCCTGCTCGGTGGGAAGCCTGCTTCTCCCTCTCCCACTCCCCCTGCTTGTGTTCCTTCTCTCGCTGTGTCCCTCTCTGTCAAATAAATAAATAAAATCTTAAAAAAAAAAAGAGTTCATGTTACTAAATAACATATGCACAATGGTGTCTGTGTATATGGAGTTTTTTTTTTTTACTTGAATGAATCAAGCAGCAGTATATTATGTAATACTCGTATAAATATTGCATATAAAAAACAAAAACATAGACTTCCTGGTTTATTTTTTTTTTTTTAAGATTTTATTTATTTGACAGAGAGAGACACAGCGAGAGGGGGAACACAAGCAGGGGGAGTGGGAGAGGGAGAAGCAGGCTTCCCGCGGAGCAGGGAGCCCGAGGTGGGCTCAATCCCAGGACCCTGGGATCATGACCCGAGCCGAAGGCAGACGCTTAACAACTGAGCCACCCAGGCGCCCTTCTGGTTTATGTTTTGAAAATTGTTCAAAGGGTCTCTAAGAATATATATATATATATATTTTTTTAAATTCACCAATTCTCTTCCCTTAACCTATAAACTCTTGGTTTGAATTTAGTGTCAGGAAAAGTTCTTCTTTAAAGAGTTGACATATTCCTTTCTATGCAATAGTGACATAATGGCAGACACACGATTTACTATTCTATCTATCATTATGGGACCTTATTATGAGGATATACAAAACCAAATTTGAATTTTAGTGGCATCAATGTGTTTTCTTGTAGTAAAAATGTTTGCATCTTTTTTTAGTCCTCTATCTGGAAATTTTCTACTTTTCTCTGTTGTGTGTTTTGTTGTAATCTATTTTAAATTCTTTTGGAAAGAGGAGGGCTATAAGTCATTTGACAAATAAAAGTAATTTGTGTAAAAATTTAAAAAGTTCACTTATTAATATAAATTTGAGTTTACTTAGTTAGCATGCAGAGCCACAAGAATTATGTGTATCTTTAAATGCTAATCAGCTGAACATTTTCTTATGGCATATTTGATTATAGGATTGAATTCTACTCATATTTATGAATTATTTAAAATTCCCAAGGTAAACCTTATTCTTATAACAAAACAAATAAGGCCAACATTTATTATCTGTTTATCTCTGAATGTATCATTTTCCTTATTCTTTAGAATAATCTTGGGAAGTAGAAAATATCCACGAGAAAATGGAGAGAAAATTGAATAGTGTCTTAGAGTTTAGGGTACCACAGTTTGTTGCATTACACTTTAAATGGAGCCAAGATTATTCACTATTTATACCTTTGTGGAGAGACAGAAATTGCTTCCTATCATCATTTGTTCAGAAACAGAAGACATCTGGTAGAAGATTGTGTTGAAATCATTTGGCTGGGAAAAAAAAAAAATGAAAAAAATCATCCATTTTAAAAGCCTGCCAGATGGTTGAAAAGAATGCCTTTACTGATTGGTGGGACAATTTTTCTTAACTACTGGGCTGTTTCTGAGAACAAAATGCTCAAATGAGCAGAGAGCTTAAAAAAAAAAAAAAATACAGCCATACACCACAATGGCTCAATAGGAGCTTCCAAACTTTTCAGTCCTCAACTAAGTTACTTAAAAACAAGATTTTCTGAGTGAAAGGAGAATAGAGTACTTTAGATTATAAACTCAAAATCTTGGTAAAATACACTGTTACTAAATTTTAAGCACCAAATCGTTACTAGTTTTCACACTTACCTGAAAAGGAATGTGACCTGAGAATGAATAACCAAGCACACGATTATCTTTGATCCAAGTTCCTTTCAGAACCTTTTGGGACTGACAGTCCTCTCCACGTGCAACTTTGGTTGATGCTCTATTTGTATTCATCCTGGATTGATTTAAAAGGGAGAATCGCTTTACAAAGAAGAAGCTGTTATTTTCCTTTGTCTTGGCAGGAGCGCAAAAGGGGTATCTTACTGTTCTTTCTGGAACTCTTGATTCTAGGCATTGTTTGTTGGCTTTTTTCTCTTCTAGATTTCAGCTGCTCTGGAAGCTTTGCCAGAAGAACCCAGACCTATCTGGCGACCTTCTCTATGATCAGGGCAGGGCCGGGGGTTTGCAGTCAGAGCTAGGGTCTAGTCTTTGCCTTGAGGTTACTGCTCTGTGCTCTGGGGAAATTACCTAGTCTGTCTAAATTTCAGTTTTGCATAGGGTTGTTTTGAGGATTAAATGAGAAAATGTTATGTTCCATATTCAGTAAGAAGTAGCAATATTAAAAAGGATGATCATTATCTGCCTTAATGACAAAGATCCATCCTTCCCTATTTACCTTCTCTATTAAAATACATAAATATCTCTAAATATTTCTAAATCTCTAAATATGGTTTTTTGCTCCTGACTGAATCTCTTCTGTGAACACACAGATTTAAGTGTCTGTCCTGTTTTTTGTCATTAAACACCATCTGTGTCTGTCTTAGCTTGGGCTACTATAACAAAATACCATGGACTGGGTGGCTTAAAAACCAGAAATTGATTTTCTCATAGTTCTAGAGCTGGAAGTTGAAGATCAAGGTGTCAGCGTGGCCACTTTCTCACTGTGTCCTCACATATGAGAAGGAGAGAGAGAGAGAGAGAGAGGGAGAGACTCTCAGGTATCTTTTTTCCTAAGGGCACTCATGCCATCATGAGGGCCCCACCCTTACGACCTCATCTAAACCTAATTATTCCCAAAGGTCCCATCTCCTAATATTATCACATTAGGGATTAGGGCTTCAACATATGAACTTGGGAGGATACAATTCAGCCTACAGCAGTATCTGGGTACCAAGACCATTCTTGCCTCTTTGTAAGTTCTTAGTGCTCAGTGCAGTGTTTTCCAGGGAACAAGAAGTTAAACTTGTGCTTTTGCCTAATTAAGTGACCAGCTGAATTTTGGGACTTCTCAAAGTGACACAGGAACTCTGCCAGTATGAGCTACAGGCCCTGTAAGTCTGAAAAATCCTAAGGCCATAGCATCACCTGAAAAAATAGGACATAATAACACTTCCTCTGGTGGTCTTCCGGGAAATGATTCGAGGTGGGGCCTCCGACGGGTGTCCTGCTTAGGGAAATGTCCACTCCATCAGGCAGTAGAGGGTAGCAGTTAAAAGAAAGTACCCCAGAACTCAGATGGCCTGAGTTTAAATGTCGGCTCTGCCGCTTCCAAACAGTATATACACTTGGACCTTAATTTTCCCATCTGTAGAATAAAGATAATAATAGTAGCTTCCTCAGAGGATTGTTGTGAAGATTATATGACACATACTCATTCACACACACACACACACACACACACACACACACACACACACACACACAGAGTCTCTCTCTCTCTCTTTCACTCCATGCTTAGAGCAGTCTCTCGCACACAGTAAGGGTTGTGTAAATGTAACTATTTTTATTATGTATTTGGGGAGACAAGACTTTGAATATGTGTCCTTGTCATCAGCTTTCCTAAATACCTACGGAGGAACCAGAACTTGGAATGCTAGTGTCAGGCTGACTCCAACTGACGAAGTACATTCCATTCTTGAGCATCTCTCATCTTCCAGTCTCTTTGGACAAATGAGAAAGAGAGTCTAACTCTAGACTCTAGGATTTAAATGAAGGTATGGTTTTCTGTTTTACTTGTCAGTGAATAGGGTATATACACAATTGAGGTATTTATCCAGGGGATAAGACTTTGATTTCAATTTATTCTACCTTTATGAGCTTTGTCTTTTTTTTTTCCCCCAAGAATCTATACAGGCAGGATAATTCTAGTTACTGGTGAAAATATGTACTGTTATCATTTTATATTGTTAGTCAATACATGATGGGCGCTTACTTGCATATGGAAAATTTAGAGATGGGGAAAAATAGAAAGAGCTTGATCTGGACTATTACAAAATTTGTGTTGTACCGATAGCTCTGATTTTTACATGAGTATGTGGACATCTAAGGGAATGGAAATACATGCTGGTTGCTATCCCATGTGGTTATTCCTGTATCTGATTAAAAATCTGCCCCGCAGAATCTGTACACTATGTGATTGTGTTCCTAATAGCAAGAGCTACTTTTCTTTTCTTTTTTTTTTTTTTTAAAGATTTTATTTATTTGACAGAGAGAGACACAGCGAGAGAGGGATCACAAGCAGGGGGAGTGGGAGAGGGAGAAGCAGGCTCCCCGCGGAGCAGGGAGCCCGATGCGGGGCTCGATCCCAGGACCCTGGGATCATGACCTGAGCCGAAGGCAGACGCTTAACGACTGAGCCACCCAGGTGCCCAAGAGCTACTTTTCATTAGACATGGAAGGTACCTTTCCTCAGTAAACAGTTACATGCAAGGCATTTCATATATATTGTCTTTGAAAAAAGACATTTTAGCTGTGCCAGGATATCTGCCCAGGATGTAGGGGGTGGATTTTACTTCTGACATCTGTTAAACTGTGGCATTTAGTTACTGCCAGGGATCCTTGGGAGAAATGCTCCATTATGAATTTCTCTGTCACCATAAACTTACACAGAAGTAAAGAAGTTTCCTCTGAGGAAAGGGACCCACACCAATGCCTTCCTTTTGAAATTCAGAGGTGTTACACATTTTTATTTTTATTTTTTTTTCATTCAAAATAATTGTATTTAATTATCTGTTTATGGTCCATATAACATTTAAATTAGACAAGATTAACAAGATATTGGATCTTAGATTTCATGAAACAATTTACTCATTTCTAGGCAAGCCCTTCTATTTTTTTTTTTTTTAATTTTTTATTGTTATGTTAATCCCCATACATTACATCATTAGTTTTAGATATAGTGTTCCATGATTCATTGTTTGTGCATAACACTCAGTGCTCCATGCAGAACGTGCCCTCCTCAATACCCATCACCAGGCCAACCCATCCTCCCAACAGAGCACTGAGGCTCCTGAGAGTGAATTCATCTTGACCAGAGTGGATGTGACTAGTGGATGAGGTTCAGCCACAGGGTCTGGAGATTGAAGGGAAGTGCTGGTGTTGACTGGGAAATAGCTGACACTGGGAGTACATAATTCTAGTCAAGACACTCGGACCTGAGAGCAGCGTGTGTGTGTGTGTGTGTGTGTGTGTGTGTGTGTGTGTTGGGAGAGAATGCGAGCAGGGAGGGACAGAGGGAGAGGGAGAGAGAGAATCATAAGTAGGCTCCATGCTCAGTGTGGAGCTCAACGTGGGGCTCAATCAAGAGTTGCACGCTTAACTGACTGAGGCACCCAGGTGCACCAGCAGTGTCTGTGTTATTAAATCAAAGACCTTATCACATTTGGCTCCCAGGTCAGTTTTGTCATGGAGCACTTCTGTTTGAACCTACCTTTTGAAGAAGGTGCATTTATCCAGCTTTGTTGAGAGCTGACTGTTGGGGCACTTATTGGTAAGATCCAAATTTCTCCTGTCTGTCAGCCACATGGAGAGAGTGACAGGAGCAGTATGCGAGATCTAGATCCTATTCTGACAAGTTCTCTCTTGTTTCTGGACTTTATAATGTCTGAGGCAGAAACTCTGATTTTGAGGGCGCCTGGGTGGCTCAGTCGTTAAACGTCTGTCTTCAGCTCAGGTCATGATCTCAGGGTCCTGGGATCGAGCCCCGCATCAGGCTCCCTGCTTGGCAGGAAGCCTGCTTCTCCCTCCTCCACTCCCCCTGCTTGTGTTCCCTCTCTTGCTGTCTCTCTCTCCGTCAAATAAATAAATAAATAATAATAAAAAATCTTAAAAAAAAAGAAAGAAACTCTGATTTTGAGTGTTTATAATGCTGCTTGACTGGGCTCTGGGAAATATTTTCAGATAGTGCTCTGTTTTTTCTTATATCCTGAAGAAAGACGCCTTATTTGAGACATCATTTTAAATGTCATTGTTATTTCATTTGCCTTCAAAGATAATTAAAAGTCAGTCTACTTTTAAATTGGAGGGCCATTGTAATTCATGTTCACTGATTTTGGCAAGCATTCTCCTACTGGTAATGATTTTCCATTTACTTACTTGGTACTTTCCGACACAAGAAACAAAAAGATTTGATATTAAGTAAACATGTTCTTAAGTCACATGTACAGCAGGGGAAAAAAAATCAATGGAACATCTAGGTAAGTGAAGACTTTGATGTTGGGCTTGATCTATTTATAATGGATAATGAATATAATATAAAGGTGAACAAATACCAAAAATGAGGCAGATGACTTTTGGTCCATAACAAAGAATTTTTTGATATTGATGATTTGAGGTCTGTATCTGGCTTCTTGCCTATGACCTTACAAGAGTGATAAAAACAGAAGATAAACCAGACATTAATTACAAGTGATACTTGCAGATATTAATCACAAACAACTCTACTTATAGGTCATTTGGAATTATTTTTTTGTTATTGATTTGGAAGTAGTGATGATATTTAGTTAAACATTTTTATTGTTACGTTACTTTACCTACTAAATGTCTCAACATTTTGCCTTAACGTATTCAAAGATTAATTATAATAAATTCCAGGAAACTGAAATGATGATGAATTATTTTTTTGTTATTGATTTGGAAGTAGTGATGGTATTTAGTTAAACATTTTTATTGTTACATTACTTTACCTACTAAATGTCTCAACATTTTGCCTTAACGTATTCAAAGATTAATTATAATAAATTCCAGGAAACTGAAATGATGATGACTGAAATGATGGTCTGTAGTGTTGAATAATTGAAAGAAACTTGAGAAGTTAGTTTTATAAAGAAAATAAATAAAAATATTAACCATCTTCTAAGTATTTGATTTGAAATCATAACAAATGTTAATATTGATGTGGGATCATTGAGCGCAGTGGCCAAGAAAGAATTCTTGAGATGTCGTATGGTGCAACTTAGTAAGTTTATTTAAGTAGCACGGGGACAGTCTCTGTGGGCATAAAGAGCTGCACTTTTGCTGTACGAAGCTGGTGGTTATATGCTTAGTGCTCAAGGAGGAGAGGACATGCAGGGAATATCAGATCATAAATGTCTTCTTTGAATTTCTACTTGTAAAACTACTTTCACAACATTTCTCTGGTACTTCTCATTCTGTTCGATATTAACTATTGGTGAGATGCACAGTCAGGAGACCCTGTGAGAATGTAGCAACCAGGACATGTTTGATCCTTATTGGAACTATGCAGGCTATAGGTCAGCCTTCTAGGCTGAAGGTGAACGTTTTTCTGCTTCTATCCCTCATCAATATGAGTGCCTTCCACTAATTAAAATTCTTGTTATTTTGGAATTCTGAGATTTTATGTAAGATTAATAAAAAGTATAAGAATGTTGAGCTGTGATGTGGTTTCAGGATATTATGTACTCTAGGTCAAAATGTTCCTTTAAATTCTTAAAACAGCATAAATTTGACTCATCAAGATATCGAATGTACTTTTCTGAAAAGGGCACTATTATTAGATTTTTAAAAGATATGGAACTATTTAACTTCTTTCTTCCGGCTGTTGTAATGCATTAAAACAGATTTTACGTTCTTGATATTTAATTTGCTTTATTTATCTCAGATTACCTTGATTAGTAAGTGAAGCAAATAAAAGGCAAATCATGTTCTGGAAAGGATAGAAGGTAAATGAAATCAGTGAACATGGATAATATCTATGAATAGAAATTTGTAAGGTATCAATTTTATATTTTATGAAGACAAGTGGTAGTTATAGTTGCAAGTCAAATCATTACAGTAAATTTTCTATATATTTTCTATGTTAAAAATGGGTAAATAATAACTTCTTACAAAAGTCTCATTGGTGTTTTACCTTTCACGTATCTGGCAAACTCAATCACCAAAATAAAGAGACATATAAAAACAAATAAGAAAGACTTTTGGAAAACCAAATACAGTAACACAAAACCCACATGTACTCTTATTTATAGATGAACACTCCAGCTGTCACTTACGGGCATTTTCCTTCCATTTTACATTCAGAACTACTCTTCTCTTTTTAATCCATTCCTCAGAAGGTTAGAAATGGGACATCAAAGCAGAAGGGAATGAGCGGTGACAGAGGCACATAAAACACCTTTAGTAAAAAAGCAATACCTAGAGCTAAGCAGGAAAAGAAAGACATAATATTACTACTACTTCTACTACTGCTACTATTAAACATCTATCTGTGATGACATCTCTCTCTCTCTCTCGATGTATCAATCATTTATAGATCTTTGATAATTTTATGTATCAACTTGGCCAGACCATGGGACTTAGATATTTGATCAAACACTGTAGATGTTGTTGTGAAAGTATTATTTAGACGAGATAAGTATTTAAATCAGTAGACTTTGAGTAAAGCAGATTACCTTCCATAATGGTGGGCTTCATCCAAACAATTGAAGCCCTTAGGATAAAAAAAACTGACATTCCCTAACGAAGAGGAAATTCTGCAGTAGACTGTCTGTGGATTCAAGCTTTAATATTAACTCTTCCCAGAATCTCCAGCCTGCTGATGTGACTTTGGACTTGCCAGTGTCTACAATCTCATGAGCCTTAAGATAAATCTCAGTCTCTTTCTCTATTTATTTATACACATCCTATTGGTTCTGTTTTTCTGGAGGACTTTGACAAATTTATCTATCTGTCTATCTATCTATCTATCTATCTATCATCTATCATCTATCTAATATTTATAGCAGTCATAGAAAACTAAAAAGAGTTTTGGGAAGGTGTTATTTAACATAGAAGCTAAAAAATGGGAAGACATTTGAAAGCACTAATTTAATTATAAAACACCATCCAAGTTAGTAGCAAATAGTTTTACCTATCTCAGAAGGACCTGACGTTATCAATGAGTTAAAGCACAGTGTATTAAGCTAGTTGTTATAATAAACATCAAACAAGTATCAGTTGCATCATTACTATTTAAGGAACGTCATCTTATGAATATGTACTTGAATTTATTAGAACTGTGGCTTTTATTAAGAAGGAATTTGACTTTTTTTTGGCTAAAAGTGTATGAATGCAAGCATTTTATCACAGATGATTTGATTCATTCTTAATCAATATAATGTGATTGACTGAGTTCTCAGTTAAACCTCTGACATATAGTTCATAATCTGCACTTTATTCCTGACACTGTTTGATGGAGTTTTACAAACTAAAATATATACACATATACCCACAATGACCACATCTCCTTTGCTGAAGTATACAAGAGTATTTAAAGATACTTGAACAGTTAATGATGAAGAGAATGTTAGTGAAATGAATGTGTTTTGACTAGAAAGCCTAAGAACAAATTGAAGAAATAAAAGGTTAATAAAATAAAATAAAAGGCAACACGAAAAGATATCCTCTGAGCAAAAATAACTCAAAGACTCGTGTCAATAAAATTCAGTGGGGTGGATGAATAAAAAGAAACAAAATGTTGTTCAACTAGTCTTGTGAAATTTTTGACATATGATAAGAATTTCAGTTTCCAATAGAATAAGGACATTGCTAAAGGGTTAAGGCCACTTAATCTTTACATGCTTAATCTTAATCTTAATCTTTAAATGCTCTTAATCTTTACTTGCTCCAAAGCATATAAAAATGCTCAGAAAATACCTCTTGAATAAATGAAAGGCAGCAATTTAGATACCATTCCCCGCCTTTCCCCCTACCTCACAGACTACCTCACTATCCAAGAAGCAGTTGCAAATTTTTTAGATTGTTAACCTGGTTGAAACTTTTAGAAAAAGAATTTTGAAATAAGGACTGACTAAAAAGAAATAATCTTTGTTTTTTTCATGAGGACTTACTTCTAAATTGTCTTAATAGTCAGCTGGGTATGTGGTTTATTCTTGTGGTCCTTAGTTTTGCTCATGGTTAGCTTCTTAGAGAGGACATAAAAGGAAGGTGGGATTCAGTGATTAGATATTCCATCACTTTACTTGCTGCAATTGTTGAGAAGATCATTTTGTTGCAAAATATTAAAAAATGTAGGATAGAGGTTACACATTGCCTTTCTCTTCTGTTAGTGTGCTGAATCAAATGGTGGCAGTTTAAAGTTTCAAAAATATTTAGAATATAATATTTATCTTTTGTGAAAAAAAGTCATGCACAATTTTAAAACTATTTACAATTGCTTAAGTTCAAATCATGTTCAAAAGGTTTAATTGGTTCATGAGTCATGTTCTATTTAGATATTTGTTAGACTGGATTCTAAGAATATGTGGAAATTTTAGCATCATTTAGTTGATGAAAGTGACAGCCTCAGGGCTACTAGGGCATAAAGGGCCCCTTTGTGAGAGTTAGTCCAAGGCTCCTCCCCCGGGGTTCTGGAGGCCTATAGGTACATGGCTTAGGCAGTTGGCTCAGGCTGGCTTTCAGCCCCCACTCACCCCATTGGCTTTGTCCCTTTGTACAAAGAACAACCTATAGATAGATCCCTTGGAGTAGCCTGACCAGCTTCATTTAGAAATGGAAAAATAAGTGTCCCATAAATGTCCTCACTATTAGTTGGCTGCTTCACCAGAAGGATCATCATCATTTGAACAAACTGCTTTAAGCAGTAACACAATTTTATGTGCATTATTTTAATGTTTAAGATAGATTGATTATATGACAATTAAATCAGTTGGCTTTTATACAACTATTATAATCGAGAAAGTGAATTAACAGAAAATGTCAATTTAGTGGTCTAGATTTCATTTTGTTTTTCCTTTAATAATGTATTTCATCAACTAATGAATTATACAAAGTCAACTGAGAATTTTGACAATGGTAGAGTTGTTATTCATAAACATCCATCCTGGTGTCACTAGAACATGGTGTCAATGAAGAAGTTTGGCTTCTTTTGAACTTGATATGAATGGGTATATGTCATTATTTTTAACAATCATAGACAGTAAGTGCTTAGGTCTAGTCAGTTGGTCAAATGAATCTTACATTATAATTGTATCACTAATTTGGTAAGTTATGTTTGGTTTCACTTACAACTAATTTGTTACACAAGAGTTTGTATTTTGTTCACTGTAGATAAATAAAAGTGGCTCAACATTCTTTCTATCATATACATTACAGCATATGCTATGCCATTAAGCCATGGATTTGTATTTATAGTTGACCTTTGAGCAAAATAGAAGTTAGGGATGTCAACCCTGATCCCACAAAGTTACAAATCCATGTATAACTTTTGACTCCCCAGTAGCCTATTGCTAATAACCTACTGTTGACCAGTAGCCTTACTGATAACATAAATGGTCAATTAATACATATTTTGTATCTTATATGCATTATATACTGTGTTCTTACAATAAAGTAAGCTAGAGAAAAGAAAATGTTATGAAGAAAATCATAAGGAAAATACATTCACAGCACTGTACCATATTTATCAAAAAAGATGTGCATATAAATGGACCCATGCAGTTCAAAGCTGTGCTGTTCAAGGGTCCACTGTATTTATTTACTTTTGGCAAGAAATAAGATGGGGGATAAAGTGATATGCTATGCATATATATTTTAAAAGATCAGAGCATTAAACATTTTTTAAAATACCATTTTAGTATAAAGTCATTTAGGAAGACTTTTTGGGAATGTACTCTCAAAGAAAGCCCAAATTCATATATGCATTAGTAAAGCACTATGCCAGACACTGAAGAGTATGGCCTTTAGTGATTTGATTAATCAAGCTGGATATAGAGATCCAAACTGTTAATGATCCAAGAAAGTTGAAAAGGGGAATGTTATTCAAGCTGATTCTAGTGTTTTACAAAGTCTACTAGAATCACGTGCTTGCCTGCAATGTGACTGCACAGATTAATTGAAATGTCAAGCTAATCATATCTTGATGAAAAAATATACTTGGGTATACACTCCCTTCCCCCCCACATTATCTTTAATATGTAGGAAAATAATATACATTTTGTTTGATGGATCAGGCAGACAAGCAAGCACAATTAGCAACAAATACTTGTAGCCCAAGGTAGAAAGTAAATAATAAGGAAAAAATTGTGGCAAAATGACTGGGAATCCTTAATTAAGCTCATGTTTCAATATGCGGGGTGTCATAATTCTCTTTGGTTATGTGAACCTCACCCAGTCAGACTATTATTTTTGCTTTTATAATATGTAGACCATACAAATTATGTAGTTTATTTTTTCAATTATGTGCTTATTTTCTAGTTAGTTTTCTCTTAGTGTCAGCTTCCCCCTTTGCCCCTGCTATTCTTTGGCTATGCAGCGTATTAATTTCCTAGGGCTTTCATAACCAAATACCATAGACTGGCTGGCTTATGTAACAAAAATGTAATTCTCACACTTGTGGTGACTAGAAGTCCAAGAACAAGGTGTCAGCAAGCTTGGTTTCTTCTGAGGTTTCTCTCCTTGGCTTGCAGATGGGCCCCATGTTATTACATGGTCTTCTTTCCTCTATGAGCACACATCCCTGGTGTCTCTTTGTGTCTCCAGATTTCCTCTTATAGGGACACCAGTTAGATTGGATCAGGGCCCACCCTAACAGTCTCATTTTAATTTAATCATCACTTTAAAGGCCCTATCTCCAAATACAGTTACATTCTGAGGTTTTAGGGGTCATGAGTTCAACACACGAATTTTGAGGAGATACAATTCAGCCCATAACATGCAGTCAACCTACTTTGATCAATCTACTGAGTTTAAAAAATTGCATTCAAGGGGCGCCTGGGTGGCTCAGTCGTTAAGCGTCTGCCTTCAGCTCGGGTCCTGATCCCAGGGTCCTGGGATTGAGCCCCACATCCGGCTCCCTGCTCTGCGGGAAGCCTGCTTCTCCCTCTCCCACTCCCCCTGCTTGTGTTCCCTCTCTTGCTGTGTCTCTCTCTGTCAAATAAATAAATAAAAAATCTTAAAAAAAACTGCATTCAATAAATATTTACTGTCTGACACACACAATTGTATGTGTGTATGTTGTGTGTTACTGTGTGAGAGGGAGAGGAGAGAGAGAAGAAGAAAGAAAAGGAGAGAGAGGGAGAAAGGTGGTTCTTGCCTTCTCTGGGAAAGGAAGACAAAGATTTACCTCATTGAAGCCTTCACAGTACCTTGTTTGTATCTTCCTTCTGACACAAAATTTGCCTGCTTAGTCTATGGTTTAGACTGTAAATTTTTGAGGAGAGCTACAGTCTGACTCATTTTATTTTTCCTAGTACTGGCCGGTACAGGGAAGACTCTCGATAAATGTTTATTGGATTGAATAAAACCTAATATAATTTATTTATTTATTTATTTTTTTTAAGATTTTATTTATTTATTTGACAGAGAGAGACACAGCGAGAGAGGGAACACAAGCAGGGGGAGTGGGAGAGGGAGAAGCAGGCTCCCCGCGGAGCAGGAAGCCCGATGCGGGGCTCGATCCCAGGACCCGGGATCATGACCTGAGCCGAAGGCAGACGCTTAACGACTGAGCCACCCAGGCGCCACCAAACCTAATATAATTTAAAGTGATATAGTTACCATGGCAATAGTTACCATGGCAGAGATGCAAACTGTAATGAAGACAAGAGAAGGAAGGCAATCATTCTGACTCAGGGAACTGAGAAGAATTTCAAGTTAGAGGATATTAGAGTAGCTAAGATTTCAAAATGGAAGTTAAGGACAGGAGCAATCAATGGTGATAGCTGAAAAGATAAAAGGAGTAGTCTTAGGCAATAGAAAGTGTGTAATTGGAATTGGAATAATGATTAGTTCACAGTAGAGACCAAGAAAAAGCAGTAGGCTTGGAGATAAAACTGAAAAGTTGTGTTGAGGTCACATAGAGAGAGCTCTTGAATACCCAAACCAGGTATTTGAATCTTATTTTTTGGATATTAGGAGATGTGCAAATTTTGGGAGGCATGAAAGGGCCAGATCTTAATTTTGGGAAGGTAACTGACTCAGAGAGGGATAAGGGATGGAGAAGAGGCCTGGGCTACTGGAGGGATGGATAGTAGGAAATTTGGTGAAGCCAGGTGAGAGGTGTTGAGGGCTAGACTAGGAAAGGGAGGCTGAGGACACTGAGGAAATGAATGCAGGGGGCACCATGGAAATAGAAGCAATGATTAGAAGACACTGATTCGAGGAGGAGGGTGAAGGGGGCGGGGAGATGATTTGAAATTCTGAAGTTTCAGACATGGACACCTGGGAGCACGAGGAGGCCATATCAGGAGACGGATGCAGGAGGAAGACCGGATTTGGAAGAGAAGGAGTTTGAAGATGTGAGGCAATTGATCTGCTTCTGGGAACATTCATATTGCCAAGGTCCACCTGAAAACTGGGTATGTGGGCTTAGAGTTAAGGAGAATGCACAAAACAAGAGATGTAGATTTAGAAGTTCACCATGAATATGGGTAATTGGAGATGAAATTGTTCAGAGTTAAAGAGAAAAGCATTGAACTTTTAAAATATTTAAAATAGTTAGGCAATTAGTCAAGCTGCGCTGTGTGCATTGGCATGTGTTTTTGCGTGTGCGTGCATATGAGTGGGTAGGAATATATGGCAGGTAATTACTACAGAGAAGGTTAAAAGAAGCAGTCAACGAATACTTTCAAAGTACTAATTTGTAGCTTAGTCAAACCCATAGCTGAAGGTGTGAAAGACAATAGATCCATCAGACTGATCTTCAACATAAAGCAAGTAGTCAACCACGCTGCATTCTACTGCAACTCCATCCAGTTAGTGCTAACTAAAATGTAAATTTTTAAGTCCAGGGTGCTCTAGAAATCTCAGTGTGAGGCCTAAATTCCATTATGTCAGATTCATAAAATAAAAATGAATGTAGAATCCTGTTTTAATCTTATTGATAGGTTCAGATTTAAGTTATCATTATTGCTAAAATATACCTGGTGATGGGGGAAGTATAATTATTTACAAATGCAAAAACATTGCATATATTAAAAAAAACACTTTTTATTATGTTATGTTAATCACCATACATTACATCATTAGTTTTAGATGTAGTGTTCCATGATTCATTGTTTGTGTATAACACCCAGTGCTCCATGCAGAATGTGCCCTCCTTAATACCCACCATGAGGCCAACTCACCCCCCACCCCCTCCCCTCTAGAACCCTCAGTTTGTTTCTCAGAGTCCATAGTCTCCCATGGTTCATCTCCCCCTCCGATTTCCCCCCCTTCATTCTTCCACTCCTGCTATCTTCTTCTTTTTTTTTTTTAAAAAAAAAGAAAACACTTTTCCTAAGAAACTTAAGTCATATCCTTTTGGTTTCTTCCTTGGGCAATGACTATTACTCTTCAACTAAAAACTTCCAAATATGAGGGTAACCTTTTACTATTGAGATAGAAGTTTATGAGGAGTGTGTTATTTAATAAAGTTCACTATAATCAGACAATTTAACCTTTTTGTTACTATTATACCGGCATATGAAGGACTGTGGAAATAGTCTTGTTTTATAGAACCACAGAAGAGTCACTACACACAGAACAGCGGGTGGGTTTTCCAAAGTGCAGTATGACCTTAATCCTCATTCTTCAGTAATGATTTATCCTCATTTTTAAAAGGGCTTGCCTGCCTTAGAAAGCACATCTAGTCTGAGACCTGAGTTTAATTCCCAGGAGACACTTCAGCTTTCTGAGTTATTGTTTACTCATTTATAAAATGGAGATTATAATAGTAACAGTCTCCTCAAGGAATGACTATAAAGATCAAATATGTTTGTGCATGAGAAAGATGATGTAATGTTACAGAGGATCACTGAGTGTTAGAATTAATGCTATATGACACTGGAATTTAGTTAGTGTTTTGAAACTTAAGTGAGAATACTTGCTTTTTTCTTTTTCACTAGAATACCCTGATTTTTTTAAAGGATTTTATTTATTTTTTATTTGACAGAGAGAGCTCGAGAAAACTCAAGGCACAAGCAGGTGGAGTGGCAGGCAGAGGGGGAGGGAGAAGCTGACTCCCTGCTGAGCAGAGAGAAACCCACGTGGGGCTTGATCCCAGGACCCTGGGATCACACCTGAGCCAAAGGCAGACACCTAACCGACCGAGCCACCCAGTTGCCCTGTTTTTTTTTTTTTAATCCTATTTTGTGTGTACTCCAGGATTACCCCTTTTAGCTAGTGAATCAGTTTTTCTGAGCTTTATCAATTTATGTAAAGAGCAATAATTTGGGGAACTGGTGAATTGTTGGAAAAGGGCACAGTGATTATAAAAGCATATGATGAAACAGGAATTACAGAATTTTGAAAATGTAACAATTGACTGGTTTGTGGTAGAATGTTGCTATATGACTTCAGGTGTTTATACAGGTCTGATTTAATCTCCCAAATAAGATGGATTTTCTCAATCTATATTTAGCATTTCTCTTCTTCCTGGCAAGGGTTTTAGAAGATTGTCACTCACTCACTCATTCTATTTTTTAAAAAAAGATATTAGCACTTCATGTTTTGAAATGCCTTCCAGGACAAGAACCTCTCCAGGTAGAGGAAGTATTTAATTGAAAATAGCAGATGTAGTCATCCCATGCCAAGTATGTGGATTTTGGCTAAAATGCACTCGCTTTTCTATTAAAAGTTGTATTGTAATAGATCTCTGATATGTGACTTCCAGCATACTGCTTTATAAATATTTATGGAAAAAAAAACTTGACTAAGTATCCAGGGGGTAAATTTCCACTGCAAAATAAATTCCTTGATATAAACTTTAAAACAACATTTAATTAGGCTTAAAAAAAAACAACAAAAAACCTGAGGGGTGCTTGGGTGGCTCAGTAGGTTAAGCATCCAACTCTTGATTTCAGCTCAGGTCATGATCTCAAGGTCATGGATCGAGTCCCATGACAAGCATTGAGTCTGCTTGTCTCTCTCCCTCTGCTCCTCCTGCTCATGCTCTCTCTCTAAAGTGAATAAATAAAATCTTAAAAAAAACAAACCTGGAAAATTACTACATAATAATTCCTCTAGGCCTTAGCCTGGCAGAGTAAACCTGTCTTGCTTTGAAGACCAGATAATCCAGCTGGTTTTAGCATGGTGAGAAGAAAATGGAACTTGTGAGTTTAGCTCAGGTAGGCCAGTAAGCTTCATAACATTACAGAATTACATTTTTGTAAGTGCCTGCCATTGCCTTCAGTGGGAACCACATAGGAGTTGGAGACAGATCAGCAAAATCCTTTCCTGGGAATCTAACTGTCCTCTCCTTTCCTAGGAATCTCAGCGTAGTATAGTGAAAAGAGGTCATAGGTTTCATCTGTACATGACAAGGCACTTTTCAGTATGTGAATTATAACATTCCTACTAGAAGTTCAAATTTCCACTTGAAGCATTTTTAAGGATCTTTAATATCCTTGAATCTAGTTAGACTGAAGGGGAAATTAAGTTCTATGTAATTTAATTTATTTTATATAGCTAATATTATTTTACATTATTCATTTAAACTGATATTAACTAAATGACTTGTAGGACTTAATTAGAAATGTAAATTGTATATAATGTAGAAATTGATAAAATAAATTGGTTAAAATGTAACCCCCATTTAGATAGAATTAACCGACAACATCCCCTGAACACTGTACCTGGAAAACATTTAATGCATAGGAAATATTTGCCCAATGATAATTTGTTTTCATGTTGATCATTAATCTGGAAGTTGTATTTTTCTCCATAGAAAAACATTAGCCCTCTTTCCTTTATAGGGAACTGACTAAAGCACTCTTTCCTTTGGCATAAAGAATCGTTGCCTCACGCAGAACCCAGAATGCCACGTAAACAGAGGAAGGGAACAAGTCTTGGTTAGCATGTGAAGCATGCAGCTGACATTTTGCAAAGCTTCTTTGCAGAGAAACATTCCCTCCTCAGCTGTACCACAAGGCAGTTGAGTGTACAGTTTGGAATTAGACAGTTCTGCATCTGAATTCCAGCCTACCCCCTCCCATCTGTGTGACGTTGGTATTCATACAGTACCCGTAAGCCTCGACGTCCTCAGCCACACAATGATAGTACAAAGATTTACCTTGCAAGGTTCTATAAATGTGATATGAGATAATAGACGTAATATATTTAACACAGTGATTGGCAAATACTGAGTAGTCATTATGAGTAAATATTTTTAGAATACAATGATAGAGCTCATAATTGAACTTTCAGTATGTGAAAAAGAAAGATCCTGATGCTCAATAAACCCACATTCCATAATAAGCCAGCATGACACAAAAACAGTGAAATACTCATTAAAGAAAAAGAGGATGCCAAAAAAAAAGAGAAACCCAGACCAGAATGGAGACTATTCTCCTAGTCATATTAATTAAAGTGTTTTACCAGTTCCACTGTGAGAGGGGTTTGGAATTTTATTCAGATCCTCATTTTCATCCACTGAATACTTAGAAATGTTATGCATGTGATGAATGTTACTCATTTATTTTATACATTCCAACATATATAGTAATATCTCTATACATATCCATATATACCTTACTCACATTAAGGAATATTTGTTATCCTATTCTCAAAGTTCTGGTTATCTCACTCTTAAGCATAGGAGACAAACTGAGGGTTGCTGGAGGGGAGGGGTTGGGGGGATGGGGTAACTGGGTGATGGACATTAAGAGGGCACATGATGTAATGGATATTATATAAGACTGATGAATCACTGACCTCTACCTCTGAAACCAATAATACATTATATGTTAATTGAATTTAAATACAAATAAATAAATTCAAAAAAATAAAGTTCTGGTTATCTCATAACATGCCAGGAAATTTCACACAAAGAACACTTTAAGATGATTATATACAGATAACTGAACTAAGTGGACCCTCCTGACCTCTATATGTTTGTTAAGAGTGACAAAACTGATGAGCAGCATGAGTAGCTTAAAGACTATACATTCGGAGTCAGGCATGCCTGAGTTTGTGTTCTACATTTTTTTCTAGTAGATGATATTCTTAAATTCTCTGAGATTTTGTTAGTTGATATTCTTAAATTCTCTGAGATTTTGTTAGATGATATTCTTAAATTCTCTGAGATTTTGTTTTCCCATCTATAAGCTGAATATAACTACCTCCAAGGGCGGTTGTGTGAGTCAGCAAATGCCATATTATCTAAGAGGAGGTTTTCTTGGGGGAGGATGTCTGGCTGGGCTGTAACATTGTAAAATGTTTGATATAGGAATAAAAAAAAGAGATGTAGAATGGAGAAAGGAGGGGGTGAGATAATCAATGGACATTATCTATATTTACAAAAAGTAGATAATTCACAAAGATCATAACACATTTCTCAGTTTGGGAATATTTTTTTGCATTGTTAACTATACTTCCATATAAAGTTGCCAAATTTTTATCTCATTTGTATTTTAGGAAAAACTGTAAAACCTTCCTTATATATTATAAATTGGATTCAGGTAGGACTATTTTTACATGATTTAACCTATATTTATAATATATGCACAGATACATCATTGCATCTTCACAGTGCTTTATTAATCATTAATTTGTTGTAACTCCTGCTATGTTTATTAAGCCTTGCTGAGAACAACCATGTTTCACTTAACATTGTATTTTGTCAACATTTGCTTTTATGATGTTCTTGATGTAATATGATAGGGGTTATTTTTAGAAACAAGAGGGTTAAAAAATTTTTTTTTTAGCTAGGAGTTCACAATTTACCTGTTCCCTTCACCTAATACAAACAGCTTCATAGATTGCTATGTAAATGGACCCTCCCACATGAATTTTTATTAAGAACCCTGTCTTCTATGGGTGTTGATCTTCTAAAAATTACAGGACTGCTTATACTCTATGTTAACTAGGTGAATAATTTTTTAGCCAGCCTACCAACTTGTGATTTCTGTGACTATTTTATTTTTTATTTATTTTTTAAAGATTTTATTTATTTATTTTGACAGAGAGAGAGACAGCAAGAGAGGGAACACAAGTGGGGGGGGTGGGAAAGGGAGAAGAAGGCTTCCTGTGGAGCAGGGAGCCCGATGCAGGGCTCGATCCCAGGACCCTGGGGTCATGACCTGAGTTGAAGGCAGACGCTTAATGACTGAGCCACCCAGGTGCCCCTCTGTGACTATTTTAAAGAATAAATGACTTTTGAATATTCTGGTTTAATAGTTTACTTCTGTTAACAGGAGCCAGTTAAGCTGCAGGAAAATTTTGGTACCAGAGTGTGTTGAATTTTTTTTTTTTCTTCAGAGTGTAAAACTTCTCCAGAGAAGGAAGAGGTTAAGTATGGGCATAGTGAGTGGGAAATTTCATGGAAGAATGATTTATACTTAATATTAAGGTATAGGTGTCACAGCAAATTCTTATAGGGCCAGGCAGGTAACATAAATGAGGTTAGTAGCAAGAGTCAGGAACTATAAGATAACCAGAACTATGGGGACTATAGTGATCCAGAAACTGCATCACTGGACCAAACAAATCACTTCTGAGAGCTTCATGTAAGTTTTTTGAGGTGTTTGTTGTCTTAGAGGCTGGGTCATATGTGAGTAGCAGAGTGGAGGAGGTAACTTTTTTTTTTTTTTAAGATTTTACTTATTTATTTGACACACAGAGAGAACAAGCAGGGGAGCAGGAGAGGGGGACACAGGCTCCCCACTGAGCAGGGAGCCCGATGCCGGGCTCGATCCCAGGACCCTGAGATCATGACCTGAGTCAAAGGCAGTCGCCTAAACAACTGAGCCACCCAGGTGCCCCGAGGAGGTAACTTCTAAGACTGGGGGTTCATGTAAGCAAAAGTAAAGAAAGAAAAATAGCCTGGTGGCTGGGGATGGCCTTCAGGAGTAAGCCTAGATTAGAGCAGTAGTGCTCAACTTGGGGCGGTTTTCCCTCTCTGGGACATTTGATAATGTTTGTAAATATTTTTGTTTATCACAGCTGGAGGAGGGTGCTCCTGGCATTTCATGGGTAGATGCCAGGTATGTGCTGAACATCGCACAATGCACATCCCCCATAACAGAGAATTATATAGGCCAAAATGTCAGTAGTGCCAAGGTTGAGAAACCCTGCTCTAGATGAATATGTGTGTTGGGGAACAGGGTAAGTATATTAGATGTTCTGCAATTTATTGTTAAATACTTCAGCATAGAAGGTGTAAATTTAATCTATACCCTAAGGTCCATTAGTTAACATTTGAGGTATCTTAGAAGTATATACTCCAGAGGTGGTTTGTCAGTATATGAAAGATATGATGCAGTGGCCCCAAATTTAGAGCCCCAGGTAGGCAGAGAACTTCACTATCTTTATTTCAATTAATATCAGTTGCTTTATTAATTACTATAATAGATATTAGATATTATTTTTAAGTCCACAAAATGAGGATGTATCAGGCTGGAAATTTTGTAGAGGCATGGCGGCTGGTACATAAAGAAGGCATGAAGATCTAGTGAGTCCAGCTCAGACCACATGCTTTGGACAGGCCCTGTAGGCTTAGGATTCTGAACCTGTCCTATTTTCAATTGTTCAGCAGAGGATATTGTTGTCTGACTCAGACTAGAAGGTTAATTGAATCTTGCCATTAGAATAGAGTGGTGGGTGGGGAGATGGGGAGATGTTGGTCAAAGGGTATAACTTCCAGTTATAAGATGAATAAGTTCTGAGGATCTAATGTATAGGATGGCAACGATAGTTAATCATACTGTATTATATACTTGAAAGTTAAGAAGAGAGTAGATCTTAAATGTTCTCACCACACACACAAAAATGGTAATTAGGGGATGTAACAGAGATGTTAGTGCTGTGGTGGTAATTATTTTGCAATATATAAATGTACTAGATCAACATGTTATACACAAACTTACACAATGTTTTATGTCAGTTATATCTCAAGGCTGGGGAAGAAACGGAATAGCATAGAATCTGCTTCAAGAAAATTTTCCATACAGAACACTGCTGGAACACCAGAAAGAATAGAGAGATGGACCTTCATGAGCTTACAGGTGATACGGCTGTTTCAAATGTCTCAAATGTCTATTTGGGCTGGGTCAAATGTCTATTTGCATAGGTAATAGAACGAACTCTCAGTCTTGCTTTCGTTCTGAGGTACTTGGAGTGTCAAGGCTTGAGAAAGAAGATCTACAGGCTTTGTCTTTCTCTAACCATTGGTTACAACTAAAAACTACCAAAAAGAGGACACTCATTGTTAATTAAGAATGGGTCTAGGTTGGTTTAGTAGAGTCAGGTTACAGAAAACCTTGAAAGTGATGCACTAGAATGTGTACCAGCCAGAAACTTGATGGGATGGGCAGTTGAGAGAAGGGGATGGTTAATTACTACTGTCTAAGATGAATAAAAAAGAAAAATTTGGTGGTAAGAAAACCAGTGGGAAAGCTGTTAAAATAATAAGATATGAGGTGCGAGGTGATGAGAGTCAAGATTCTGTTAGATTCAGCAGCATTCAAGAAAAGACAAAATTGGAGAGCCATGTTGAGGGCATGAATAATAATCACAGCTAAAATTCATAGTTATTTGTTTTTTAGTTACTGTGGTAACACCTTTTCATGCACTATCTTACTTAAACCTCAGAACAGCTCTCCAAGCTAGATATTATTAGTACCCCCATTTTATAGGTGGGGAAAGTCAAGCACAAGAATTTGAGAGGCTTAGGGTCACAATATTAGTAAGTGATGGGCCAGAACATTTGGAGACATCTTAGTGCAGGTTTGCCTGGTGGGCCTGGTGTGATGGCTATTTCCAAAATGGGTATGTTGGAGATGAAGCCAGTTTTAGTGGGGGAGGGAGAAGGGTACAAGTGGGCCTGCCAGATTGGAGAGGGCAGAATGTGGTGGGAGTTGTTGGCTCATGGATGATCTGTCCAGAGGATCTGTCAAAGCTGAGCCAGAAGAGACGGAGCCAAAGCAATAATTTCATGAAATTAAATTGTCCTATTTTCCTGGATTTGAGTTTCTTGAGTAGATTTATTTAACTTTTAGTGCTTCAGTAATTCTAGATTGCAATTGCCAGTGGGATTTGCTTTCCTGTATGGACAATATAGGAATTAAGCCCTTTGGACTCCAAAGTCTTCTATCAAGACTTCTATCAAGACTTCAATCACACCACTTAGGTGTGATTCTTAAACATGCATGTCTGATATTCTGACCTACTAAAACGCAACATTTATGAAATCTAAAAACCATAGATTTTTATAGATTTTAATCCCAGTTTGGGTTAACTATAACTAATAGTTTTTAGATGATAGTCTTGATCAAGCTTCTATTCCTTGCTTTATGCATGCCCTCCCAAACTCAGAAGGTGAGGCAGGGTCTTCTGTAGAATTTTGTGAAGACTGTTGCAGTTCCTAGCTGGGGCTTAAAAGTATCTGGGGCAAAATTAAATGAAATCATTTAATCTATAGATTATAGTGATGACCTATAGATCACTCCAAAGTCACAATGGAAAAACAGTAAACTACCCCATCCTGTGTTTCATGTTCAAGCCCAGACACCAAAAAGCCAGTGGACATTCTCAGGGATCCTTCTTATCATGTTTTAGAGACTCTTCAAGACAATTTATAAAATGACATTTTCTTATAATGCCCTCATTAATGAATTTGCTCTGATATTTACTTCCCTAGCAACTTACACGTCTTCAAAAGATTTGTTCTATGTGATATCATATTCAAAGCTATTTTTTCTTGCTAGAGTAGAAGCTTCTTGAAGACAGAGAACTTGTCTTGTTCACAGCTATATCTTTAGTTCCTAAATTAACGTCCAACATATTGCAGGAGGTGAGAAACGAAACGAATCTCAGTTACTGTGTTATGTGATACCAGGACCAAGCAAAAAAAAAAAAAAAGGTTTTTTTTTTTTTTTTTTTTTTTTTTTTTTTGTTGTTCCAGGAAGCTAAGACCACAAACTAATTAAAACAGGTGACATATAAAAACGGGGAGGTTGCTCCTAGGACTGCTTTGAAAAATAGTTTCCTCACCATACTCATTTCAAGACCTCAACTTCACTGGGACCACCAATCCAAAGTTATGTCATTAACTCTTCCCAATCCCCACTGGTTCTCTGCTTTTCAAGAACTACCTTAAAATCATTCAGGATGCATCCTATAACCTGTAACCAATATAACCTATAATCCTATAAATATCTTCCCCTAATTTTCTACCTTTGAAGATTTTAAGACTGCAAAAGTGGTGTTCTTGCTTCCTGAAGTAAGTTCAGGAAAATTACCCTTTTTTGCTCAATAGGTATTTTTGATTGTCTTCATAGGGGTTTTGATGGAGGTAACAAATATTTGTTAAATGAATGAGTGGGCAAGAGATAACCAATGGTATTTCCATTTAATTGATGTGGACACTAAAGCTTCATTAAAGTAAGTAGACTGTAGATTCAAGCCATTCAGTCTTTCTGCAAAGCACAATTTGCACATGGCTCTTTTGAGATTTCTTTCTTCCTTCAAGATTGCTTATGCAATCTTGCCTTAAGGTTGCTTATGTCTGGGTCAGCATGTGTTATTTGGGGGGTGGGGAAAGGGGATGAAGTATGTTTGTATCATGTGCATCGTCTTGTCTACCTCCTTTAGGGAGTGAACCTAGACTTGGAGATTATGCCTATTACTATTTCACCAGTTTGTATGAGAAACATAAGATATAGAGGAGGTCATGTATCCAAATGAGAATATGAAATATTGAATATGAGAATATGGTGAAGAGGAAATACAATGAAGACTCTAGTGAATGCATTCTCACCAGTGGTGATATTGCCCCCAATGGGTGAAAATTGGTTCTTGGAGGATCAAAAAATCTCAGAAATTACAATGGTTTGTGGCCTTTTAAAGGGCTACAGTACATAACCAGATATAACCAGATATGTATCTGAGGTATCAACATTTCATGGGGAGGGGGCAATTAGGAAAACAAAAATGTTTAAGAAGGCTCCTTGCAGGGATGACAACAGAAAAAAGGTTGAGAAACACTGCTCGAGTGACAGTTTCTTCTAGATGGCCATGATTAAAAACTCTTCACAATCAGTTCAAAGTTTTCAAATCTAATACTGGGTCTGGTGCAATTATGCATGGTCCCACAAAAGGCATTTGGTTGTTAAAAAAAAAACTGAACATGTTTTAAAAAGATATTCTTAAGTATAAAGAAAAAATGTATATATGGTAGCTGGGATTTCTTAGTACCTCCATAGGTTTGGTTATATATGTTGTTAAGTCATAAACTGCAGTGTGTGTGTGAGAGAGAGGGAGAGATGTCAACTTTTCTAAGACAGAGGGCTCTGAAGACTCACCTGAACTTAACGATCAGTCTGGTAACATGAAATTCACAGAAATTTATTTGGTAAAGAGATTAACCTGGATAAACCAACACTTTGGCAGATTGTAGAGACAGCTACAAATGAAGTAAGTCATTAGGGACCATGGTTTCCTTGCCCTGGAAAAAATAACAGGCCCCAATATTTACTGTACTCTAACATATTAGCAAGATGTACCAGTCAAAACTAATCAATCACAGCTGCTGGAAAGCAAATAATTAACATGTCTCATTATATTATTCATCCTCTCGGTGAGCAGAAAGACTTGATAATGGGGTCTCTGTGTGCTACTTGACTGTTTGCATTGAATTTGGATTGTAGTCAGAAAATACTCAAATATTCTTAAAACATTAAATGGCAAAAAATGCTGGTCTGCACTTATTGAAATAGGATCTACTCATTTCTTTCTAAATAATTAATTTCCGGGAAATATGAGGTAGAAAATAGATACCATCTACATAACGTATTTTACTGAAGTAAAATTATCCTGAAAAGTGATCCTTCAAGCACCTTGACTTTGTGTAGGTATGAATGGGAGAGAAGACTTAGTCTATAATGTGATCAAGACCACAATAATCTGAGTTTTTATGAGGTTATTTTCTTTTTCTGCAGAATCTCAGAGGTAGATTATTATTTTAAACAATGCAAACTAATAGACCTATACTTATCTCTCTTTCAATTTGTAAACTAACAATTATTGTGTTTCATACCTCTTGGATTACAGTATTAAATGATCACACTCTAGGCAGCCATATTGTCCCATTTGCATAAAATAAAAAAATACAGCAATATGAAAAACACATATTTGTGAACATTTATTGAAGGCCTATAATAGGCTGGTCAGTTTATTAGATACTTTACATGTGTTATTGAGAATAATATAACCTTCACAGCAACTCTGTGAAGTAATTTTTATCCACTGATATTACTTTTTTTAGAAAAAGACTATTTTGGGGGGGGTACTTTTAGGTTCACAGCAAAACTAGAGGAAGATTAGATAGGTGTGGTGGTGGGTGCTGGTGGGCCTTGTAGTCCATGCCAAGGATTTTGGATTTTTTCCTCAAGTGCAATTGAGATCACTGGAGAAGTTTGAAGAGTGATATAACCCAGCACATTTTCAAAAGAACACTCTGGCTTGTGTGTGTGTGTGTGTGTGTGTGTGTGTGTATGTGTGTGTTGGGGAAAGTGGTAAGAATGGCGAGGTAGAAGCTGGAAGGCCAATTAGGAGCCTATTGCAATAGTCCCAGCACAATATGGCAGTGGCTTGGAGTAGGTCAAAGTAGTGAAGATGATGAGTAGTGATAGACTTCAGGATACATTTCAAAGGCAAGATGATGGGATTGACTGATGCATTGCACGGGGGATGTGACAGAAAGAGCAGAAAGAGACAGAAAGTTCAGGAGGATTCCAGGGTTTGGCCTAAATTCTTGTGATTCATGCATTGCATTGACAACGGTTGCTGTGAACATTCAGAAGTGAGAGAGGTGATGTTCTAACCTGGGGTGATCATGGAGGACTTTGGGAAAACATGGTAGGGTTTAAACTGGATATTGAGGAGCAGGATTTGTTTAAAGCCAAGAGGAAGGGGGAAGAAATTTCAGGCTGGTGAAATGTAACAGGGAAAAGTGCAGAACTTGGAAGAGGCAATGATGTTTCCTGAAATGAGGAAAATTGAGGAGGGATAGACTTTGGAGGAAGATCAAGAATTTGTTTTGGATATATTAGTTTTGAAAGTTCTTATTAGAACCCAAACTATTTACAGTTCCCCAAACATTTCATGCTCTTTTTATTTGTAAGAGCTGTTTGTCAGAAGTAATAAACCAAGAACAGATAGTACTGTGCTCAAAGTACTTTATAATCTCTTTGTCTTTATTTTCTTTACTTATGATTCACATATAAATGATTTCACCAATTCCAGATCCTATTAAGAGGTTGTTTAAAAAAACACTTTTCTCTCTCACAGTGATTTAGTTGACAATGATTCTTTTACTCCATGTTGTATTTTTAAACTGCCTTGTTGTTTTTCAGAATTATCACTAGCTCTGATATTTAGAAGTCCTTGTCTACTATTTATAAAATATTTAGAAATCCTTGTCTACTATTTATCATTATTTATTGTAAAGTTCTGGTTCATAATGTTTTCTATTCATATGATTTAGTTTTTTCCCCTAGATATTTATATTACTTCATTAAAGCCATGAAGCAACTTTAACATCATCTACTTCTTACTTAAGGTGCCTATTTCAGAGTGCTTTCTTGTTGTTCCTGGGGGATACAGACACTTGAATGGAGATTTGTTACTGATAAAGAATAGTTTTCCTAAAACAATGACATTAAGAAATGGATAATAAGATTTTGTCTACTTGGCACTAGATGTGGGTTCCTACAAGCAGAAATTTAGCATAAAGGATAAAACTGAGTTCTGATTTTTCCACTTGTGGCTGTGTGGCTAGAATAAATTACTTAACAACTCTACAGTCTGTTTTACCTGCTATACGATAAAGATAACAATGGAACCAGACTCATAAGCTTGTTGTGAGAATTACAGGAGCTAATACGCTTGCAGGGATTGGCACAGCGCCTGGCACATAGTAAATGCTTAATAAATTATATTATTACTATTATGATTATCATCATCACTAAAGGATAAGATACCATATCAAATGTGTTCTTAGCATTTACTCCTTGCAAACCATTGATGTGGTTTTTGGTGGATATAAAGGTGGAGAACATAGTTCTCTCCAAAATGTTATAATCTAGTTGCAGAAATAGAGTACTATTCTTGAAAAGAACATAATAATAAAATATTACGAAGTAGTTCAAGTAGTTCAAGAGAAAAATTATGACAAAATAGCACAAGATTTATGACCCATGAATTTCACTGATAATTGTTGCCGTGGACATTTGGAGAGAAAGATGGGTTTCAAACAGGGTGTTGAGGAGGAACAGGAATTATTTAAAGCAAAGAGAAAGGGGGCAGAAATCTCAGGCAGGTGAAGTTTAACAGGGAAAAGGGTAAAACCGGGAAAAGGCAAGCGTGTGTATAGAAACAGTGTTTGTAAGAGTGCTATGATTTCTATTAAGTAAAGCAGATTTTTTTGATGAGTCGTTTTCCTAAAGTTCTATTAGCAAATAAAGTATAAAAACTAGAAAGGTAAATGAATGGATATAACTCACAGGAAATAAACTCGAATAAAAAATTTCCATACTAAAGATAAAAAGTTTAGAAAACTTCAGGAAAGCAGGATTCCAAGCACTCCTTATTCAAAATTTTAAAATTTATTTTTCTAAAGGCATAACTAATTATGCCTGGATTTTCAGGACAACCATTTGGAAGTAGAGAAAAGTCCATACTTGCAAAGAAAAAACTTTTAAGATCTTTGTTATTGCTACAAGTTTCAGGTCTTTATTTTAGAATTCAGAAGCCAAGACTGACCATTTGCTTTCTGTGCTCTTTCTAAGTGCTCCCTGAGCTATTGTTTGTTGCTCACAAAATAGGGCAGGGCCATAGAAATGCAAGTAAAACATCTTGGTTAATATCTCACATTTTTTTTTTTTTTTTACTGCTGCAAATGCTGACTAGGATTGAGGGTCAGATGGATCAAAATATAAAAATATAACAGAGAAAATACTTGGTGATATTTAACGCAAGCAATAAATTTCTATATTTTGAACATATAAAATTAGATGTACATATTTTAATGATTAGAAGTTCTGCATGAGAGAACACGTGTTAGAAGATTGTGACTTTAAAAGGATGACAAATGATTAACCTTTGGTCTTGTAATTTACAATTTATGAGGCAAGTAAATGAGAAAAGTGCATTTCATGTGCGGGAAATGACACCATGGAGAGAAGGCATGTGGGTTCGAGGGGCTTGTAAGCAGTTTCTAATAGCCAGAGCACACTCGTGTGTGTGTGTGTGTGTGTGTGTGTGTGTGTGTGTGTGTGTGTGTGTGAGAAAGAGAGAGTATATGTGTGGGGGGGTGGATGTGAGAGAGAGAGTGGGTGGGTGTGTGAGAGAGAGACAGAGCCAGCACAAGAAAGCATGAGAAATGAAATTGGAATGGTAAGCTACAGTAAAATTTTTGAAGAGACGTGTATCATGGTAGAGACAATGAGGGATTACTGAAGAACTGGATCAGATTTGCTGGATAGTGTTATGGATGGGATTCACCTCGGACAGAAGGGTGTTTCTATCTTTCAGAAGAAAACTCCTAATCCATGCAAGAATGGTGGGAATAAAACTCAGGTAGCCACTAAATGAAGACAGCTGCATGAGATATTTAAAGTAGAGCAGACAAAACTTGGTTGCTAACTGGTCTTCGGGGCTGAAGGAAAGGAAGGAGTCTGGATTCTGAGTAAGGTGACTGGGTAGCAACATTTATTTAGCAAACATTTACATATTAAGTGTGTTTTAAACTATTTGCCAGGCTGACAGATTCTTGGCACATAAATGTAACTGAGAGTTTTAATGGAAGGGTAGGCAAGTGAACATGCAATTATATTACAGGTGATAACTGGTGCCATCCATTCTGAGAAAGAAGACAGGAAGGACAGGAAGCAGAGATGAATTACAAGGAGGAATGATGAATTCAGTTCTAGATGCAAAAAACTGAGAGAGCTCTGGAACCCTGTGGGAGCACTGGGGGTTATGCTGCGAGGCAGGGAGAGCTGGGGAAACAAGAAATCAACAAGAATCAGAAAGACCTGGGCTTGAAGTGTTGCCTGGCTCCATCACTTGTTCGGTTTGTGATTTCAGGGAAGTAATTTCTTCATCTGAAAAATGGGATTCAGATTCCCCCACCTTTCTGAGTCATTGAGGATGAGTGGTGATAAAAGGGTACACCGTAAGCGGTCCCCAAATGTGGTGGCATTGCATAGAGAAGGCCTGGATTTCAGGGAAGAGATCTAGGCTGGGGGAACATATGTGATCGATGATGCTTTGATGGGAGAGAGGAAACTGTTCTGGACACGGCTAGCTTAGCAAGAGGCGCCTCGGCGATTTCTCAGCATCTTTCTGTTATTGGAATGATTATTCAGTTCAGAATACTCAGATTATTCACTTCAGTTTGTCTGAAAGATTTCCCTGCCTTTGGGAAGACAGGGAATTACTGAAGACAGTAATCTCTTTTAAAATTAGGTGTTTATGATTTTTTTTTTCTTAAAGTGCACATAGGAGTGCACATTGCAATAGCTGTTGCTTATTTCATGGGAAGAATTTTCTAACTTGTGTATCTGTTGTATGATACCTGCAGTCATCATTATGGTGTCATTTGAATGATGACAATAGCTCATTTGAGATCTGTCAAGAAGATCAATCATTACTTAGACACATAACAGTCCCCTCAATGTCAGAGGCTGATTTGCAAGCGCGTGACTGAAAAAAGTTGCAGTTTTGGCCTTTAATAAGCAAAACTTCATTTGATTTATGGGAAGAGCATGGATGTGAGTTAGAAAGTTCTTAATTTTGCTGCTGGCTTTGTTTCTTGGTTTCTTGGTTCCTTGAGTGAACGGAGACAAGTTTTTAATCTCTCTGAACCTTAGTTTTCTCAAGGTTAAAATGTAGTTAATAATAACTTCTTTGCACATTTATCGTGAGACTTGAATGAGATAAGAAATGCAAAATGACTATCACAGTGCCTGGCACCTAGTAGCTTCCAAGTTTTATTCCTGAAAACAGAACCTCAGAACCCTTTTGGTTTTTTCTTCTCAAAGAAACTTTTCACCAAAGCTTTAAGCTAATAATAACATTCATTTGTGGCAACCCTAGAAACAAACTGCCAAACCGACACATAAAAACTGGGCTAGCACATACACTCCAATTTTAGATTTACTTGCTTTGGATGTAACTTGCGTATGAATCACCTGGTGTCTGGGGTGCTATCAGATGGTGTTATGGCATACGAACAGACTATATTTACCTTACCTGTCTTCTATCATTCTTCTCACCAGTAAACGCCTGTGAGAAAGAACTCAGTTGCAAGCGCT
Organism: Phoca vitulina; assembly: GCF_004348235.1. Taxonomy (NCBI): domain Eukaryota; kingdom Metazoa; phylum Chordata; class Mammalia; order Carnivora; family Phocidae; genus Phoca; species Phoca vitulina. The sequence continues at coordinate 14,639,584 of NW_022589729.1, read as the reverse complement.
CTCAGAGAAGCCCATCAAAGTGTCTGATACAGCTAAATGCCTTATTAACTAGAAGCAGCAAGATGAGCTGTCGTCCTGTCAAGAAGTCAAATTATCCAGTAGATTTTCCCACCTCTTTCTGTATGCCATTCCTTTTAAAGTATAAGTTGCAAACTAAGGATGTTTATAGATCTGGCATATTCCTTTCTTGCATTGAAAAGTTTCCTTTCCTTATTAAGAATGGAAGCCGTCTAACGAAGGGTGTTTATCATTACAAGCGCTGCTTATTTACTATCCTAGCGCCCTCGGCAGGCATGGTGCTGATTTCATTTCTCTTTCCCCTTTTCTTGTGTTTGACACCTGAGGCTGCTGCTCCCTCGGTTTACACTCTTACTCCCTCTCTTTCCCTTTACATATTTCATTTTGTTTTTCTCTTGCATGTGAGCTCTTTCTTCCTTTTTGATTCTCAGAAGCCATTACTTTCTAAAAGCACAATCCCTGTCTTCATTAACTCTGCCAGGGACTGTGGTCCGCACATCCGAATCCATCAGCTCACTTACTCATGCAGCGGTCCAGCAGGGAAGTTTCCATTACCCCCCTGCTACCGGACTTTTCTTTGCCCACCTGAATCTCACCACTCAAGCACGGGCCCAGGGAGCAGCAAACACCCTGCTCTTGGGGCCCTGCCACTCTTCCCCTCTATGTCTTGGGGATAAAAATGCATCCTGGTAGGATTGTTTGAAGGCTCAAGTAAAATAATGAAAATGAATTATTCTTTCTAAGTCCCATAAATTCCTAAAATTTGAAAGTGCCACTGATTGGGATGCCTGGGTGGCCCAGTCAGTTAAGCGTCTGCCTTCAGCTCAGGTCATGACCCCAGGGTCCTGGGATCGAGTCTTGCATTGGGCTCCCTACTCAGCCTGCTTCTCCCTCTGCCTGCCACTCCCCCTGCTTGTGCTTGTGTGCTCTCTCTGACAAATAAATATATAAAATCTTAAAAAAAAAAAAAGAGAGAGAGAGAAAGTGCCGCTAATCAAATCCTTTTTATAAACATACTAATTTATACTTGGATAAATGATCTAAGCCCTTAGTGGCTGGTTCCACATTTTAAGCAAAACTGTAGGGCAAGGCGACTATGGCAGGTATTAGATGTTGGGGGGTGTCTTTAGAAAGTAGCTGCTCTGTGTATGGCTGGCAGATAAAAACCACCTCAGATGGGAAAGAAGTTGCTTATTAAAATTAAATAAAATGCTCTTATGATTTCCTATTTTATTTACTCCAAATTCTTTGCCCATACATTCTAGATTCTTTCAGCACTTTATTTCTTTGGCTTTGGTGCTTCTCATGACATTTTTCACTATTTGCCCATACCTGTTCCTTCAGGATCTCAAACTGAAGATGCAGGCAGTTAGCACTGACTGACTATGGCCATGGCCCTGGTCCTGGATCTCCTGCTCATTTTTCATCCAGGATAACAGGGACAGCTGTGGGTTGCTGCATGGTGAGTACCATGACCTCCAACTTGCCCTTGGCAGGCTCATAGCTTGGATCCTCTGCAATCGCCTTCCCCTCTCATTCATAAATAATTGGGTTTAAGCAACATATTTGCCAGCTAAACAGAAGATGTTTCATCCTATTACTGGAATCTGGGCATCATTACATCAGTTCCCTGATAATTCTTCTTTCTAGCAGAGACCCAAGCATCGATGGCATTTTAAACCAATTTTCATGAGTTCATTAGCAGTAACTAGAGATAGTTTTAATAGTGATCTTTCATATTAAAATGGTCTGTATAGTAATGGCATTTTAAAATTGAATGCATATTTTTTATGTTAGATCATTGCACATTTACTTTCTATTCAGCTTGGTTCTGGGAGACTGTACTTATAATGATTAATAGTATTGAGTTATATAATATGATTATATTGATTATAATGATTAAGGTATTAGAGTTAGAAAAATCTTGGTTCTAGTGAGAGATACTGAAAGAGTTATTTAACTTCTCAAAACCTCAGATTCCTCACCCTTGATTAGGGTTGTCAAAAGGGAGGAGCATATGAATTAGGTAGGGAGAATCCCTCGACTACTTTCTCCAGAGCATCCCCACCTCCCACCTTGCTACTCTCTATCCTATTATGTTGTCTTTTTTTTTATAGCCAATATGATTTTCTACGATTACTATTTTATGACATAAAGACAATGTAAGCTCCTTGAGGGCAGACATGTTTTCTGCTTGGTTTGCTGGTGACTCCCTATCTCTGACAACCATATTGGTATATGGTAGGTGCTCAATAACTATTTATTGAATGAGTGAATAATATATCCAAATACTTAGCATAGTATCCACTACATAGTAAAACTCAATAAATAATCATTATCAGTACTATAAATGATGTGATGAGCTCCCAATGAGAACTTAAGAGTTATTAATATGTTATCTTGTTCCTTAAGGTTTGATTAGGTCTTATGGGTTTTTGCTCTCTGTCCTGCACAGTTTCACCATAAGATCTCTTCTGGTCATTGAGTCAGCCATGCTAACAATTCCCAGATGTACATTTCTCCTCTGGAATCCCACTTATGGCATGTAGGTACCTCATATACTCAGCCTGTTTCCCAAACCTGCTTATCTTTCTGAACTGCTTTTTTCAATTAATGGCATCCTGTACTTACCCTGATGCTCAGATTAGAAACTTTGGATCAACCCTGATAATTCCCTGTATCTGATCTGTTCACAATTTCTCCCTCTGTTTTCCTCCTTTGCCTAGCTTAGACTATCATTGTCTCTCATTTGAACTTTTACGGTAATGAATAAGATGGTTAAATTTTATTAAGCACAGTATCAGGACTTTATATACACGTGAATATATAAAAGGTAGATGTTATTCATGTTATTGCTATTATCATTTTATAGATGAAGAAAAAACAAAGTTCAGAGAGATTAAACAGTTCCTTAAATTCTCACAGCTGCTAAGTGTTAGAGCCAGGATTTGGACCTAAATTGGTCTGATTCTAGAGCCTCCAACTATCTTTTAAATCTTCTTGTTTGCCATGAGATTTCCCTTTTTTCTACCCTTGTTCCAATCCACTCTGTTTTCCCCTTTCCTCTGAGTGATCTCTTAATTATTCTTCAAGAATCATCTTAAACCTCACCTCTTATTTTCTTTCTAAATTCTGCTGGGTAAAAGTAGATGCTTCTGCTGGGACTCCACAGCACTCTGCACATGTCAACCTTGGCTGTTATTATTTTGCATTATTATTTTGTATTTTAATTATCAGCTCACACATCTTGAGAACAGAAGCCTCACCTAATTCATGTCTGCATGTACAATATCTGTACTCATTGGGAGCTAGGTAAAGTTTTGTTCAAAGAATGCTTCTATAAATACTATTTGCCTGAAGAATTTAATACCTGCTCTTTTATTTCTATAGGAATGCTACTGATTTTTTTCCATAAAAATGTATAATTAGCATTTAGAATACCTGCTTTTTAAATGAAGCACTCCTCTCCTTTGGTTTTCTATTAACAACATAGGAAGATTTTAATAAGCAATCCCTTTCCATTTGTGTCCCCAATTTCTATGTCTTGTTTGGTATTTGGTGACTTGTAGTTACCCAAATATCTTTGTTCTCTCAGCCTATTTTCCTAGGCCACCCTATAGGCCTACATTCTATTTTCCCAGTTTTACTTTCTGCTTGGCAACAGGTAATGTGTCAACACTAGTGTTTCATTCTTCACTTACAGCTTGAATTTCAATCCCATTTTTCATCTTCTATGACCAGTGATGGGAATTTCAGGTCCTAGATACGGGGAAGATATTTTTGGGCAGTGGTAACTTAGGATCTTCTTCAAATCACACCCTATTATGTCTTTGGAGAAAACTTTACATATCTTTTTTCTGTAATCGTTCTTTCCAAAATTGGTAAAAAGTCTTTTGCAGTTGATGGAACTATGGTGTGACTGATGAATTATAAATAGGAAAGTGTTCATCTCTGCCAAGATATTTGAATCTGAAATGTACAAATCTCTGTCATTATCTTCTTTGGAGAAGATAAGATTTTATTTTTAGGCAGATACAATGAAGGCTTATCTCATACATCTCCAGAGTTTGAAAATGTATATCTAAAAAAAGAAAAAATCATAAATATATCCAGGTTCTGATATAGAAATCTAACAATATGTTTTTAACTTATTAATCTCAAAGCACTTATGAAAAAACAAATACCATGTAAAAATGTGTTAATGTAGGCATACCCTTATAGCCATTTGATAAGTATCATCAATTTTTGAATTATTTTAATAAATATCCTAAGGAAAATGAACAAGATTTAGTATATTATTAGGTTAAAATGATCTGAAAGCTATTTTAACTGCTACTAACATAAAACACATACTCCCATGTAGAATTCTTGAAAAGATAGCAGTTTAAGTTCTCTGTTCCAAAGTAAAAAATTTCAGAAGTCCCTCAACTAATGTTAAATGCAAAATAGTTTGTTATCCACTTCCTCATGAAAACATTGATTTTGGGAGGAATTCCAAAATGAGTCCAGGCTTGTTACAGAGAAAAAGAATAATGAATACATTATTAATGGTATGTAATAAAACACACACTGTGTGTGGCTCAGTCAAATCAACTAGTCCCACCCCTTTATTTGATAGATGAGGAGAATAAGACCTACTGGTACTAAAGGTACAACGACATCAGGTGAGTGAACAGACACTAATCCGGTTGCTTTGTACCTCAGTCCAAAGTTTTTTGTTTCATGTCACCATGTGGCACCTTGTTTACCCAATATGAGGTGAAGGTGCTGGGATAGCTAAGCAGAGGGACTCCATTCAGGACGTGAAATCAGCATATAAGCAAAACTGAAAGTTCTAGACTTATCTTGTATTGGAACACAGATATTCACCCAATGAAGGGGAGAGATAAGTAGTAAAGAATGCTGATTATTCCAATTCCATTTATTAGTTATATCAGTGGCTGATTTAGTACATTTTGAATGATAAGGGCTCAAGGTCTTCTGAAACTGCTCAAACCATGTGTATTATTACCATGTATGTAAAACACTTCCTAATTATATGTCTATAAATATACTCATTCCCAGTCAGAGTGAGATGAAACTATTTGAAACATGAGGAAACTTTTTTTTTTTTTTTTGGTTTATTATGGCTAGGGATCATCATCAACTTCAGATATCTAAGATGTCAATCTGTATCCTTGTATTGGTATTTTTAAGAGAAAATAAAATTTAGTTAACTACATAAAATGGACCACTGTGGTAACACTTTCTACTTTAGCTAGAATCCGCATTAATTAGTGATACACTTCGTCACAAAAATATCTCTTGAGTACTTTCTCAGAAATAAACCCTCAAATATTTATTCTGTGTTATAATAGCCCTTTGCTGATTGAGAAGAATTACAGTTGATACTCATTTTCATGTCATACAGCATAGGTTTATAGGTGTTTTAAAGTAGTAATGCTATTTCAGTCAAATCTGAGACCAGAGAAACACTTTTCATAGTAAAACTAAAAATCTTGAACAATATTTTCCTATAGTGAATTCTTTGGCAAAATGATATTAATATTTTTATGTATTTTATTCTTCATAAAAAATATAGAATATTTATCCATCTGTATGGAACGTTTATATGCTATACTATGTGCTAAACAAAACAAGTGAAATAGATATGAGTTGCTTCTTCTGGAATCTAACAAACTCTAAGAAACTGTTACGACAGGACAGATAAAAGACCGTCTTTTGCTGGAAAAATAACTTCATTGTGTCTTTGAAAAAAGCATAGATTTATAAGATTTTAGTTTATATTTGGATTTATTGATTATCAGGACCATGATAAATTCACATTGTGAGGAAACAATACTTAAAATATAGGAACCAAATTTTCTAACCTCATGTCAATATAAGAATAAATGAAGAATTTTATACATTCTTAATAGCTTAGAATCATCAGAAATTTTCACATATAGAAGATATTTGTGCTATAGAAGTTTAATTATGAATATAATAGGAAAATTTTACAGATAAAATATCTCTCAAGAACATATCTTTTTATATTGCTCATTATATTGGACCATTGATTGTACTTCACATACTAAGTTTGTCTACTAATTGAAGTTATTATGAGCACTCCATCTATATAATACACTCATACTAGAGACAACTCATATAGCTACAATTTTTAAAGAACTGATCTGTGCATTATGACAGCAAAATTTCATTAATAAGAAAACATCCATTAGTTAACTACTGCAGTAAAAACTTTGTAATATTGGTGTCATGAAGACCTTCCTTTTTCTTATATGTTAACTGAGCTACATAGGCATGCCATAAATTGTGTTTTTCATGTTATAACTATTCTAGAGTCCATCCCTTTGGGGATCTGTTTCTCTTTGAGAACTAGAAGAAATTAATTTGTAGTTTGTTTTCTTTTATTTCATTCCTATTCTATTTCTGATTGTGTGTGTGTGTGTGTTAATTAAAACAACAAAGCCAGCACTTTCAAAACACCATCTTCAATTTAAACTTTTGAGTGGTAGTTAGGAATTGTTGTTGGGCTGAATAGTCTTCAGAAGTTTCTGGTACATTTCTGACTTTACAAATCTGGGATAGGAATCCCTTTCCATGTGCGTATACACTATCCTTTGAGCCTCTTCAAAACACGTTTGAGTGGGTTCTTGAATATTCCTGACGATAGTTTCTCTTGTTGAACTGTCAATGTTAATCTGAAAAGTGAAATTACATGTAGAGCATAAGTAAGTATAATTGAAGATAGAAACCATAATGGAAAATTTAATTTTTCCCCCTCTCCTTTTTTTTTTTTTTTTACTGGAAAAGGGTAATTTTGTCTGAAATTTCATAGATATCTAAAAAGACTTTTAAGAGACAAACTTTGCTTCTTAATAACTAAACATCCACCTGCATATCCCAGATTCAAAAACAAAACAAAACAGAAAACACAGAGCCCAAGACCAGGGAAATCTCAGAAACCATTGCTTACTTAGGCAGATGCAACTGGTTTGTTAGTGGAGTCTACAAACAAGGAAGTTTATGAGATGAAGGTCTCTTTTAAGGAAAAGGGAAGTTGGTGCTATTTTAAAGTTTATCTTTCTTAGTAGTCATGAATGTTGGTTTCACTGAATATGCCCTGAAATGGGAAGAGAGTGAAGAGAGGTGGAGAAATAAAGGAGAGAAGCGGTTATTTCAATAAACCAAGTATTTTCCAGATAAGAGTTTTGAGGAACAAGTCAATAACATAGGACTGTCCTGCGTGATAGGAATCTCGTATGTCATGGTCTACCTTTATCCCCTTGACAAGAATTTTCATTCCTTATTCTCTATCCACCAGGAGGGATCCCAATGTGTCATGCACTCATGACTCTTTATTTTCTTTAGGCCACTGTAAATGATTGGCTGTAATATCAGTGTGAATGTTTGCTGGATTTGCTGTTTTGGAACTGAGGTGAGCAGTGAGTATGTTGCAAAGGCACAGACTTTCCCCAAACCACTGGGGTTGTCAATATGCCAATGTATGGTATCTGTAGTTCCTTCTAGCAAAGTCGATTCTTCTTACAAGGACTTCTTCTCCTTTTCCTTTTTTTTTTTTTTTTTAAAGAAACTTTCCCAGGAATTAAGATAATTTAATGAGAAGAGGTTCTGGACCCAGACAGGCGTAACTTTGAATCCTAACTCTCTCACTTATCTGCTATGTGACACTGAACAAGCTAATTAACTTCTCAGATTCTCAGGCTTCTTATCTGTAAAATAAGGTCAACAATACTGACTTTGTAGCATAGTGGGAGATACTGGATATGAAGTGCCTGGCACATGTCTGTGCTTGAGAGATACTAGCACCCTCCCCAGGACGTACTGATTTCCATTAGCTGTCACTGTCACGTAGTTACCTCTCTAGGGGACTGTGGCTGGATGTAAATCTTATAAAGCTTTTTTGCCCTAGAAATTCTGCTCCGCCGTGAGGCAATTTTCTTATAGGTTTCACATGCCATCCAGAATTTAATATTCTCATCACTATGCTCCATCTTTAAGTACGCTGCATAGACTACTGGACCATCTAAAAGTAATGGAGAAATCAGTTTATTTTCATGGGTCAAAATCATTAAAAAATGTGAACAATATTTAATGCAGGTTAAAACTAAAGTCTGAATTAAAGGTCCCAAATTATTCAACAAGTGTATATTATATAATGATACACACACACACACACACACACACAAACACACACACACACACCCCCCACATCACACTTAGATCTATACATCTGAAGCATGTTTTGACAATGCCAGTCAGTGGTGTGGTCATCCCTTCATTCCTTTCTTCTGAGTCACTCAAGGAAAATGGTCACTGATGTGGGTAGCTTTGGGGTAGGAGAAGTCACAGGACTCAGAAACAGGACTTAAGTTAGATCAGTGGACAGAGCTTTGGTCATGAAACTGACATGAAAAATCTAAGCCCTCCAGCCAAACTGGAGGGTCAGAACCAGGTTTAGAATCTCAACTGGCAGGTCAAGGTTGAAAGAAAAATATCCAAGTCAGGTAGAAGTAATAAATTCATCAGGTTGTACAGCCGGGGGTGTTTCTCAATATCCAATCAGAGCAGGAGAACATGGATGGAGGAAAAGTTCAACTTCATATTCATGCCTTATGGTTCAAACTAGAAATGAAGGACCAGGCAAAGAACGGAATTCCGATGGAGTGTTGGAAACTATCTCAAAATCGAGAACAGGACAGTGGAGATGTGCAGCACGACCATCAAATGACACTTGATGCCAGAGATGGTCATCCGTAGTTTTGGTCTTAAGCTGCATTTTTGGAGTGGGTAGATAAGGACATACATGTGAAAAGAGCTTTTCTGATTGAAGCACTATTTTGTAGAAGAAGGTTAGGCAAGCTCTCACAAATCTAACACATTAACGCGAATCTTTGGGAGGGCCAAATATTCTCAGTATTGAAGATGAGCACTCTCAGAACTTCTTTTGGTGACTGGAAAGTCTCTTGGCATATCTGAGAAATTGAATTGCTAAATTATGAAACAATGTAACTTTTAATTGATAGTAATAGAAGTGTGTGGGTAGGCACACTGGATATGTGACCAAGCATAGGATTTTGATTTACAGTATTTTATTCAGTATTATTAACTGCCATAAGAAATAATGGTAATCAGATAGAATAGCAATATAAAATCACATTTTCCTAGATCTTCACATCAGAGATTAGGCTGAGTTTTCTAGCACCAGAAAGCTGTAACTCCTTGGCTTCTACTGGCCCCATCAGCAGTGATACAAAAATAAAGACAGCAATTAAGATATTTTTATTCAAGAAAAAAACTCAAAAAGAGGCAGATCCCCTCTAAAGAGGATTAGGGCTGGGGAAAACTGGCAATTTGCAAGAAATGTGCCATCATGGGAATACACAAAATTAGAGCATGTCTCATTAATATCATGTAAATCTAGCCGTCATGACATTGGGTGGGAAATGGTTTGAAAGGAACATCACTTGAGTTGAGAGGACAAATGAGACGGAGATAGAGCATGTATAACAATGTAACATAGGAAATGATATGGATTAGATATTTCTGCCCAATGGGGAATATATTTTATCTTAGATTTCAAACAAGAAGTTTATTTTCACACCTAAGTAACTTTAAGATGTGCCTTGCCTTATCACAGGCACGGAAAGCTGAGGCCAGAGACAATGCCTATAACAAGTGGAGCTCCTATTAGAGAAATAGCATGGAAAGGCAAACCAAAAAACAAAACAAATCAAAACAGAAAGACATTTCTAGCTTAATAAGTAAAGCTGGAAGCCAATAATTTGCAGTGTGTGTTGAAATAAATGGAGTTCTATCTAAGAAAATAAAAAGCAATGTGATATACTTTGTACTTAGTAGAATTTTGACAGTGCTTCATGAGGAACAGAAAATAAGAGTCCTAAAAGAAAGAAATGAGCTATGGAACAGGGAAAAAAATGAGATACCAGATAAAATCTATAGATCCTGGAATGAGAGTCAGCTACCAGGCTACTTGGATGGGTTGAGTGGATGGGTGGGTGCGGGGGAAGGAGATGACGTGGAAACCAATATTAGATTCTATGTTATAGTATTCTGAACTTATGTTTGTATTTATGTTTATCTTAATTGTATAGTAAAATCTTTAAAGATTCTCATTTCAGAACTTGCCTGCATCTGTATCAGCCTTCTCTAACTTCTCTCCTGATTGAGTGGAGGAAGGATCTTATGGGGCTGGCCAAATGGTTCAACAATTCTCAATATACCCACGTCCTTTGCTCATGAAGACATCCATGCATTGCTGTTGATATTTTATAAGATACTTGATATGGTAGATTGTAGTATTGATTTTAGTTACTTCCTGCCCTTCTTATAGGATTACACTTTCATGTCCCATTTATATCAGCCTTGCCCATTGGACTTGTTTTAGCCAATGAAATACATGCAAAGTACCATATACGGGTGCAAGCAGAAGATTTTAAGCAAGAGGTTTAAGCAGGTAGTCTGCCATTGTCCTTCCAACCAGTCATGCGAAGGACACATTCTGGAAAAGAACTGCTCCTTTTGTCTGAAGGTCAAAATGAAAGTATGAAATAGAGCTGGAGCTGAACCTAGTCATTGCGTGACATGAACAAGAAATGAACCTTTCTTGTAAATTAGTGGAATTTGAATGTGGTGGGTTTTTAAAAAAAATTTTTTTTTTTTTAAAGATTTTATTTATTTATTTGACAGATAGAGACATAGCGAGAGAGGGAACACAAGCAGGGGGAGTGGGAGAGGGAGAAGCAGGCTTCCCACAGAGCAGGGAGCCCAATGCGGGGCTCGATCCCAGGACCCTGGGACCATGACCTGAGCCGAAGGCAGACACTTAATGACTGAGCCACCCAGGCACCCCTAAAAATTTTTTATTGTTATGTTAATCACCATACATTACATCATTAGTTTTTGATGTAGTGTTCCATGATTCATTGTTTGCGTATAATACCCAGTGCTCCATGCAGAGTGTGCCCTCTTTAATACCCATCACCAGGCTAACCCATCCTCCCACCCCCCTCCCCTCTAGAACCCTCAGTCTGTTTTTCAGAGTCCATCGTCTCTCATGGTTCGTCTCCCCCTCCGATTTCCCCCCCTTCATTCTTCCCCTCCTGTTACCTTCTTCTTCTTCTTCTTCTTCTTTTTAAACATATATTGTATTATTTGTTTCAGAGGTACAGATCTGTGAATTATGCAAGACTGTTGAATCACAGATCTGTACCTCTGAAACAAATAATACAATATATGAATGTGGTGTTTTATTGCATCATAGCCTGACCTGGACCCGAAAGCCAACCTGGACCACTTGAACCTCTTTGATATTTCAGGGAAGATTCTGGTGCCCAGAATCAGTAGACTCACATGGCTGGTATGTTTTACAGAATTTTTATGTTAGTCAAGTAAGCAGCTGAAGACGCATTTGTATAAAAGTGTTCCAGGAATCTGGGTAATTATTAAAGTTGGAACTGAATTGCTCCATTGAGACTTTCTACTGACTCAGACAACAAGTGAATTTAAAGGTGGGAAAGCCTTTTCCAAATCAGACAGTGTGGCTCAGAGTAGCCCATTCTGAAGTTGTAAATGATACTCCTTCCTGAGCATTACACTCCAGACACCGTGATTCTGCTTGAGCAGAGTAAATAAGGAGAAACAACAGAATTACTCATTAAATTGAGAAGATGGAAAAAATAGGTGCATGTTTTTTTCTTAAGAAGGAGAGTGATAGTGAGAATTTTTGCATCATGTTCATCAGAGATATTGGTCTGTAATTCTCCTTTTTGATGGGGTCTTTGTCTGATTTTGGGATCAAGGTAATGCTGACCTCATAAAATGAGTTTGGAAGTTTTCCTTCCATTTCTATTTTTTGGAACAGTTTCAGAAGAATAGGTATTAATTCTTCTTTAAATGTTTGGTAGAATTCCCCTGGGAAGCCATCTGGCCCTGGGCTCTTGTTTGTTGGGAGATTTTTGATGACTGCTTCAATTTCCTTAGTGGTTATAGGTCTGTTCAGGTTTTCTATTTCTTCCTGGTTCAGTTTTGGTAGTTGGATACATCTCTAGGAATGCCTCCATTTCTTCCAGATTATCTAATTTGCTGGCATATAGTTGCTCGTAATATGTTCTTATAATTGTTTGTATTTCTTTGATGTTGGTTGTGATCTCTCCTCTTTCAGTCATGATTTTATTTATTTGGGTCATTTCTCTTTTCTTTTTGATAAGGCTGGCCAGAGGGCACATATTGAATGGAGCACTGGGTTTTATACACAAACAATGAATCATGGAACACTACATCAAAAACCAATGATGTAATGTATGGTGATTAACATAACATAATAAAATAAAATTTAAAAAAAGAAGGAGAGTGGTGCTTTTGGGACTCTCTAGCATGTTCTTTTTAAGCTAGTCACTGAAATTAGTATTTCTATGACACACAAGATGACACATGTCAGTATCTTGATGCAGAAGGGAAACGTGACATTCCTCTTGGCTGAGTCAGAACAGTGGCCCATCTGCTCCAGGATTGTTTTCTGCAAGGGGAAAAAGCTTACACCATAAATTAAATCCTAACGTTTTGCTATGTTGCAGTCTTTCATCAGAAATGTGCCTAAAACAATTTTAAATTTATTTTATTTTCAATCTGTACCACTTGGGATAATAAATTCCATAATTGTACTAGCCTTTACATGAAGTTTTAAAGTAAATCTGCTTTATTGAAATTCTCTAGTTTGGCTCCTATGATATTAAACATTTATGATTTTTCTCTTAACTTCTTTTTGCTGTGTTATTATAAAAATAACAAAGTACTATGAGTTGTTTTTCAATACAGAAAATTTCTAATAAAGATAATAATGATTGTTGACAATTTGATATATTTCCCTTTATTCTTTCAGTCCTTTGTTAATGTTTAACTTTCTATCTAAGTAGTATTCATTCATCTACACAAACACAGATACACATATATTTATATGTGGCATTATACTGTGAAAGAAATTTTGTGTCACTCTTTCATACTGAATATGTAGAAACACTTTCTCCTTTTTATTTTTAAAGGTTACATAGTAGTCCATTCAAGGCTACCCTATATTATATTTAGCTACCTTGCTATCATTGAATATTTATATTATTTCCCATTTTTATGTTGTAAATTATCCTACACTGAATATTTGGTGTATAAATCTTTGCATCTGTAATTATTTTCTTAGAATTAATTTAAAGGAGTGGAATTCCTAGGTTGACAGATGTAGTGTTTTGGGGGACTCTTGATACTTGTAAAATTGCTTTCAGAAAGATCTCATTACTTTTCAGTACTAACAGCTGTGTCAATGTATCTGCTCACTCTATCTTTTCAATCTGATGAGGGTAAAACCAGTGACTTGTAATTGTTTAATTTTGGATGTTTAAAATATTAATGCCCATACATCTAAAACTAATGATGTAATGTATGGGGATTAACATAACAATAAATTAAAAAAAAAGGAAAAAAATATTAATGCCCAAACATTTTTTCTTTCTTACTGACCATATCTTTTCTTTCTGTGAATTTCAAATCATTTGACATTTTTTTTGCATTGTTAGTGTTTTCTGGATTTTTTCAGATCTCTTTATATATTAAAGACACAATCTGTTATATTTATTGCATTATCTTCTGTTCTCTTTTTACATATTATTTTTATGATTTTTGAGAAATATATGTAAACCATCTAATCTGAAAAAGCTTCAGTTCATCTATCTGACCTGCTTTCAGTCTTTTTTGCACTTTTATCAGAGAAAAATCTCAAAAGAAAAAATCTGGCCACAACCCTTTATTTATAAGCTTTCAACCTTTTCCCATTATTGCCCTCATAAAAAAAGCCAGACCTTGGTAGTGGTTCCAAGGTCCATTAGGATAAGGTGCTCTCTACCTTTCTAGCCTCTTCCCTTGTCACTTCTGGAAATATTCTTTGTTTGTGTCTCGCTCCTGGCCAAGCCGTGTGCCACCCTCATGCTACTGTATATGCAGTTCCTTCTGTGAGGTGGGCTCTGTACTCTGATCTAAGACTCAGGTGAAGCATCTCAGTTTCTGGAAAAATTTCTAACACTCCCCTCCCCCAACTAAGTAAGTGTTTCCTGTCTGTTGACAAATAGCACCTAGTCCACCTTATTATAATTACAGTTCCATCTCAGCCTACATCACAGTCGGTTCTATCTATCGGTTTACTTTTGATTACTGTCCCACTCCCGGGCTCACACCTGGCGAATTAGGACCGCAGGTCCATCGTCATCCGCCCAGGACCCGCGCGCCGCCCGATACACAGCATGTACTGACTAGGCAAATGTCTGTCAATCCAGGCTTTTGGATTCCTCATGCTTCTACGTTTGGGAGTGATTCTCCGTAAGTTTTGAAAAGTGAAGAAGCAGGCCATAACCGTTTAGCATCCAGGGAGCACCAAAGACCAGTGGATTTTACCTGGCGTGCTGTTACTTTTTTTTGTTTGTAACTCTTGTTACTCGGCAGTTTAAAGTTTCTCATGTGGCCGATAAGGCTCTATACTCCTGTCATGGTGAACTTCTTTGGTTATTTGAAGACACTAACCTCACTCCTATCTCAGGGCCTTTTGAACATGGCTTTCCTCTGCTTGGGCCACTCTGCCCCCGGATCCCCGCCTGGCTGGCCGCTTCTCATCGTTCAGCTCTTAGCCCAAATTTTACCCCTTCTGACAGTTGTCCTCTAATCATCCAATTGAACTGCCCTCTTATACCTGCCTTTCTTTGCCATATCACCTGGTTTTATTTTCTTCAAAGTACTTATCACTTTCTGGAATTAATGTACTCATTAATTTATTTGCTTGTTTGTCTATCTCCTCCCTCTAGAGGGAGCACATGAGCTGAGCACAGTGACCTTGTGGTTCTCTTTCACCTTTGTCCAGTGCTGGGAAGGTTTACCAGACACATGGAAGGACTGAATGAATCATCCAAGGAAGTTAGTTTCAGTTTTACTAATTTCTTTCTATTTATATTAAACATGCTTTACTCAAATATAAGTGAGCGACCTCTACCTTCATCTTTTGAGATTTAGGGTGTATATATATATATATACATATGTATGTATATGTATATATATATATGTATATCTTTTTTTCTGGCACCATTTTGTGTAATTTTAATTGAAATTAAAAATAAAACTGATTAGTCAAAATTTTGATTTGATTATTTTTCACTCAACCTTTCCAGTATGTAGAGCTGTAAAGTTTGTAAAACCTCAGGGATTTTAGGTAATTGTTGGTCCCCTCGTCATTTCAAATTCACGTTTCTGTATCTTTTCTAGTTCTACTCGATTTAGCCATCAGAACTACAGATTTCTACTAGGTTTAGCTAGCAGAAATATTCATAGGATTTTCTTTCTATTTTTTGTCTTGGTGATGCCTAATATTTTGACGCTATTTTGAGGTGCATTGTCAAATTTTGGGTCCACATCATTTAAGGAAACATTTTTGGTAATTCTCAGGTATTTTTATGAGGAAATAACTAATAGCTCTGACAAATTTTTTTCTGATCCATTAAAAAACTTATTACTACTTTTATGTCCATTTGCAAATAATGTAACTCTCCTAAAGACTCGGGTGTTTGGAAACTTGGAGGACTTTCTATCATCTGCAGACTTGGAAATTTTGCAGTGTACTTTCTGCTTAATTCATTACAGAGATTTTTTAATGAGACCAATTTTTACACTAAATCCTGAGGAATCCTACACACTCTATCTCTTCCTTCAAAGAAGCATTTATCTCTACTGGACTTCTAAAATAGTTGACTATTTTTAAAGTACTGCCAGTCAGACCTCCTTATCATTTTACAACAGTCTGAATCAAGTTCCAGCTCAAATCTGCCTCTTGTGAGAAGCTTTCCCAGGAGACCTGCCATCTCTCCCCATCTATCTTCATCCCTTAGCACAGATCTAGTATCTATGTGCTACAGACATCATACTAGGTCTGTGCTAGGTGATCTGTTATTTCTAGTCTCCCTTCTTTACAGTTGTTCACAAACTGCTTATGGTGCACATAACTCTAATTTATCTTTTTTTTAAGATTTTATTTATTTATTTATTTATTTATTTATTTATTTATTTATTATTGACAGAGAGATACACAGCGAGAGAGGGAACACAAGCAGGGAGAGTGGGAGAGGGAGAAGCAGGCTTCCTGCTGAGCAGGGAGCCTGACGTAGGGCTCGATCCCAGGACCCTGGGATCATGACCTGAGTGGAAGACAGATGCTTAATGACTGAGCCACCCAGGTGCCCCTTATTTATCTTTAATTGTGGATGCCTTCAGGAAAGTACTTCTGCTGTCCCTACGTCATACATAGTTGGAACTCACTAGATGCTACACGGCTCAGGGATCACACGTCACACTGTATGCTAAAAACTCAAAGCAGTTTGTTCTTAGCGATTGTTTGAGCAATCTGTTCAGCCTCAGATTCTCATAGGGCACTTCATAAGTACACATTTTTCTTCAGTCACAAGCTACACTTTGGGGATATATTTTAAGTGCTACTCTTCCATAAGGCTGTCCTAACTGGACCTTGCAAGGAATTTTATGTCAATGTGTATCTATGTTTTTCTTGCTGTATCTAGAGCTTCCTTCTGCTTATTGAATGTAACGATAGACTCTTCAAGGGAAAGGCAAAGCTTCATAAAACCATCTTTACTCTGGAAAGAAAAAAACAAACCAAACCAAACCCTGCCAGTCAGCCCTTTGTACAGCCTTTGGTGAAAATGTTGTTAAAGGCTATTATTTTTAAAAAGTGTGTGTTTGCCTTGCCTTTGAAATTCCATTCAGGATGTTACTAGAAGTAACAATCACCATTCTCCACTTTACCCTAATGTGCTATCAATACCCTGTTCTCTTTTGGGAGATTTTCAGTTTTTGGAAAAAATCTACCCTTTTCCCTGTGTTATTTCATGTGGTACATGGGCACGTGGAATTTTTTTTCAAGCACATTGCCTGGTACCTAAGTGCTTAAGATTTAGTGAATAGATATTGAGCACACATACTATTTTTTAAAAAAATTAACTTGTTTGTCAATAATGTATCATTAAATAACATCTAGACTACTAGCATTCTTAATTTCTAACTTAATTTTGACAGGGTTCTGTTCTTAAACTGATGATATTCTTGGATCCCCTCTTCCCAAGAGGAAGTTGAACTTAACGTATTGTGATAACTGGTACTTAATGGCTGTTCAGCAAACCTCTCTTAAACCTATTCCTGTTCATCCACTGAGACCATGCTTAATACATTTCTTTCCTAAGTGGGCTTCTGAACTACACGTTCTTAGAAACAGTCTTTTAATTTATGTAGAAAGAGCCATCTACATATCTTAGCTAGAGAGTACATTTTACTACTGTCCTAGGTTAATGTAAACACACTTTATTCTCTGAAACATTAACTGTTTGGATTTTTGTTGTTGTTGTTGCTGTTGTTGTTTTCTCTTTCTGATTGGATGGTCCAGAAAATGCATTGTTTTATCACCTTTTAAATTATGTGATTATTAAATTTTTACATGATTTTCACAGTAACTCAATTTCTCGTAAGATTCTTATCCTGCTTTTGCTGGTTTTTATAAAGAGCAGTATGCTCCCTTCCTGTCCTCATCTTTTCTGTAAACTTTGCTTATTCTCATGACACTAGATCTCTAAATAGCTAATTGTAGTTAGGCTCTCTCTTGAGATCATTACCAAACAATTAACTTTATTCACTTTATGAGATCTTCAGGGCTGGCACAGAAAGTTTTACATAATATGGCTTGATATTTTGATCTTTTCTTACTAATACTTGTCTTGTATTTATTCATTGAACATTCATTGTATGCCCATTGGATACAAAGCACATTTTTAGTCTCTGGGAGGGAGATGAAAGGTGAATGCGAGGTGATCTGTGTTCTCAGGGAATTTAAGATCTACTGAGAAAGTGTCTGTGGAAAAACCCAGTACACTAAATAACCGTACTTGAAGGAGAATAAATAAGGATACTAAGAGAAGAGAGAGGGCAAGTGTTTCCAAGAGGTTGCAGGGAACATGTGGAAGTTGAATTTTACTAGCCAGGACGGGCAGATAACCGAGTAGACAGAGGACTCGGCACGGAAGCCTGGAGCAGGTGTGTCGCAGGTGTAACAAACGGAGCGATGGTCCCCTCCGCCGAAGGGTGTGTCGTGTGAAGGGGCGGAGCCGCGGCTAAGTCATAGAAAGTGCGTTTGAGTTTGGGTATAGAGAGTCTTGAAGGCCAAGTTAGAGATTTTGAACTTTTTGGTAAGCAGCAAAGAAAAAGGAATGGTATTCCAGGAATGATACTCAGAGACATGCACTTTATTACGAATTAAAATAACTACCAATTACTGCGTGCCTAATCTGCATCAGCCATTAAGCTAGGCGTTTTATAGCTAACCTGAACAATAAATAATGCTGAAAAGATGGGTGATATTATTCCCATGTTACAGATGGAGAATTTGAAACTTCAAGAGGGAGATTAACCTGCAATGTTGCAAAACATGGATTGCAGGTGGTTGGGACTGAAATTCAAATTATTTAGCAGGGGACCGATCAATATAGTTGACTGAACACATGCTTTTGTCCCTTCCTCTCATTCCAGTGTCCTAAAATTGACCAAAAAAATGTATTTTTAAAAATTCACAATCATGCTGGCAAACTGGATCACAAACTATGAGGAATACTTGAAAATTAAAAGGCAGGAGTGATTCACAAGAAAACCATGGCCTCAGATGCTTATTGGAAAGGGCTGTTGTGATAGGTGGAAGTTCAGGTAGTGACCCAAGTCTGGAGGTGTTGGATCCCAGTATTAAGGAAGGGCCATGAAGTAATTTCCACAATAGCTAATGAAGGTGTTCTTGTAGGAGGAGCCAGGGGTCCACACCTCTGGCTGTCACCCTCTGGGTCGGACAGTGATAGCTGTCTCCACACCAGGAGGGGCCCTTGGGTCAGAGAGAGCATGAAGTACCCTAGAAGCATGGCCACCCCCAGGAATAACAGGAAGTACTCTATCCAGAGTTACCACAGGCACATCCCATCAATTAAACCATCAAATAGCATAGCTAACTCCCCGTCCATAGTCAATAGGTGTAAACATGAAATATTGACAGAGAGTCTAATAGGGAATCTCAAATAAAAAGAGGTCTGTAGGCAAAAATTAGCAAACATTTGATGGGAACAAACTCCATTTAAAAAAAATACCAAATTCAGCAAACAAGAGAATTTTTTTTGAGTACCTACTACATTTTTTTTCTATACCTGTCTTCTGGTATTTATCAACTTCCCAATTTTCTACCCAAACACAATTGACTGTTCCTATGAACGCACACACTTCTTTGTATTTCTTGCATTGAGCCTATGACTCTATCTCCCTAATATCCATTTTTGTTAATTTTCATTTATGCCATTTTCATTTATATATACATTTATAAATATTTATTCAGATATAAATATTCATTTATATCTGAATGTTGATACTTATGTACAATTATATGCAGACTTATATAAAGTCCCACGTAAATCAGACACTGATAAAGTTGAAAACTAACTCTGAGGAGTTTCAGAACATTAAGACTCAAATTTATTCTTACTTTTGAAAGCACTAAGAGCAGCAAATTGTTGAGTTTTCTAAAATTCTAACTTTAGAAGGTCATGCTAAGGCAGTATATTTTAGTACGTGTTACGACTTAAGCATATTTTCCAAGGGATTTTACACATATACTTGTGAAAACTAAATATTTCCAGTGACTAATCTTGTTTTAATTAACACCAAAGAAAATAATAGTGGTTGACACGACAAACTATTTTCAGGTTTTCTTTTTTTAACCGGGGGCAGTTGCCATTTAGAAGGCGATGAGAAGAGCAGGGTACATTCATCATCTGGCGCCACCTTTTTCTGTTAGGAGTGAAACTGACTAGTTAGTCAAACATGAAATATCTGTAATACTCACATTTTGTAGCCATCAGCTTTTCCAAAGACTGGCCCCATTGTAATACTTCCTCCAAAGTAATGCTTTGAAAAGAAACAAAAGGTGCTCATTGCACCAAAGTATTCTCAAGGTTTTGCTGAACTACATAGAAATATATGATCTTGGGGCGCCTGGGTGGCTCAGTTGGTTAAGCGTCTGCCGTCGGCTCTGGTCATGATCTCAGGGTCCTGGGATCGAAGTCCCGAATCAGGCTCCCTGCTCAGTAGGGAGTCTGCTTCTCCCTCTCCCTCTGCCCCTTCTGCTCATGCTCTCTCTCTCTCTGTCTCAAATGAATAAATAAAATCTTAAAAAAAAGGAAATATATGATCTTGAAAATAACGGCAAAATATAGTTGTACTCTATTTGTGTGTAGTTTTGTGGAAATTTATCTTTCTGTGATCTTCTAAATTTATCTTTCTGTGATCTTCTACTTTCTAAATTGTTAAAATTAAAAAAAAATTTTGAAAGTGTAAATTTGAAAATATGATAAATAAATTTTTAAAAGATAAAGATCCATAGTCCTGTAATTTCCCCATTCCCAAATTACTACTATTAATATTTTGATTTACTTTTCAGTGTTTTTTTATTTATGTGTTTGTGTGATTTTAACTAAGAAGTAGCCATATTCTGAATGTGTTTGTGTGCATGCATACTTTGTGTGTGTATACATATATATATGTATATATTCACTTTTTATTTATTTTATTTATTTTATTTTTATTTTTATTTTTTTTAAAGATTTTATTTATTTATTTGACAGAGAGAGACACAGCGAGAGAGGGAACACAAGCGGGGGAGTGGGAGAGGGAGAAGCAGGCTTCCCGCAGAGCAGGGAGCCCTATGCGGGGCTCGATCCCAGGACTCTGGGATCATGACCTGAGCCGAAGGCAGACGCTTAACGACTGAGCCACCCAGGCGCCCCTATATTCACTTTTTAAAAAAAGATTTTATTTATTTATTTGACAGAGAGAGAGACAGCAAGAGAGGGAATACAAGCAGGGAGAGTGGGAGAGGGAGAAGCAGGCTTCCCGCTGAGCAGGAAGCCTGATGCGGGGCTCGATCCCAGGACCTTGAGATCATGACCTGAGCTGAAGGCAGACGCTTAACGACTGAGCCACCCAGGCGCCCCATATATATATTCACTTTTAATAAGATTTTTATTATTTTATTTTTATTATTTTATTATTTTATTTTTATATGTCATCACAATTGTCTTAAAATCCATTTATAGTGTTATGACTTATAATTATAAAATTATAATCTTTGATAGTCACTGTGGAGTGTTCTACAAGGGGACATTCTTTTTTTTTTTTTTAAGATTTATTTATTTATTTATTTGAGAGAGAGAAGAGAACTCGGATTGGGGAGGGACAGAGGGAGAGAATCCTCAAGCAGTTTCCTGTCAAGCACAGGGCACGACGTGGGGTTCGATCTCATGACCCTAAGATCATGACCTGGGCTGAAATCAAGAGTTGGCCGCTTAATCAACCGAGCCACCCAGGCATCCCTCTAAGGGGGCATTCTATAGTTTACATAATTATTCTCAATGAGCATCTTATTATTTCTCATTTTTTAACATAAAAACTTGTGATTAAGGCTTGCTATGTTCACATAGGGTAATTGCTTACGGGCAGGATTAGTAGAAGTAGAATTAAAGTGGGTCAAGAAATGCAAATTTTTAAGGTTCTTGGTATAAATTGCCAAACTGCATTTGGGTTTGCATCATGAGCTGCTGGTACCAGTAGTGTGTTTGCCCATTTAACTATTCACATCTTAGAGTTTATCCACAAAGCCTGTTTGCATGCCTTCATATAATAAAGTTAGTAACCCTATATCTATTATATGCAGATATTTTCTCTCTTATTTGCTATGATTTTCTTTACATGCCGAGGGTTTGAATTTTTATTACGGTGAATGATATGTGAATAAACGTGTAAAAACCATTTACCATTTCAAAAATATCTGTGAAAGATACTGGGTTTGAGGCTTCATTTCTGTTCATCTTTCACGGCTTTGTGAGGTGAATTGGCAAGTGACTATGGATTCTTACATGTAAACCATTTTATTTTCTCTCCTTTAAAATACTCAGTGTGTTCATTGGCATCCAGTTTATGATTATTTCAGTTTACGATCGGTTCACTCTTCATTTTCCTTTTTCAGTGACGTCAAATAATCAGCTAGCTACAGATACAAGGAAGCCCTGTCCAGTGGCTACACCTGGTGTAGGTAGCTCCGTAATTGGTGTTGAGGGAACAGCCATCAGCATTAGGAGGCACTTAACACAATGAAGGAAGATTAGTCAAAGAGGTTAAAAAATGATCTAGAAAATGGAAAAATATCAGGAGTCTTAACAAGCTCAAATATCTTTTGTTTTCTATAAATTCGGATGGCCCTTGCCAGTTTTAGGTGGACTATGCGCATCAGTACTGAGGCTTAACAGTATACTGCCGTTAAGATTGCTTTCAAAAAACATTTCCATGAAATGCTATCTGACTCACTGTTCTTTTCTCTTATTAGAACTTTAAAAACAGTAACCTAAAGTAACCTTTTCCATCCAGTGAAACGGTAAGTGCTAGGCAAGATATGTGGCATGACTCTCTGTTCTATGCGTTCCCATTTTATAGGAAAAAATAAAATCTACAACATGAGCGAAGATGCCGTCATTGTCTTGGCTTAGCTTAAAATAAAGTGTTGGTACTTTGTTGGCGAGAGAATTCTTCTTTCTCTAAGATTCATGAGATTTATGGAGGTAGATAATGATCAGAGTGATTATGGTCGGGGTTAAAGTTGTGAAATGAAATTTGGTTTTGGCTTAACCCCATTTTGCTTGTAATTTTTTCTGAGTATCTCAAGTTTCATGCCGTCCCATGGCTATTCAGGTGGGAGTAATTCTAAACATCCCTGTCCCCTCATCCACCTGGATTTCCTAATAAAAGCAGCGGATACAAAACAAGGGAGCATTCTGAGACCTCATGTCATTGTGGAAACAGGAATGAAGAGTGCTTGGAGTCTGACAGTCTTGAGTTCTAATTCCAGTGCTGCATTTAATAGCTTTTGGTTTTGCCTAAAATCTTTGAGCCCCAGTTTTATTATCTATAAAATGGGGTTAATACCTATCTCTCAATGTTATCTTGAAAATTAGAGAAGGTCATGAATGGAAAGCATCTATCAAACGATTGTTATCTACCAGCTTGCCATGACTGTGAATTCTCTCTTTCCTTGGCCTCCCCCTTCCCTGATGGTGGGTCTATAAGGCAAGTAGAAAGAAATGTAAGCCCTGGTGGTGAGACTCCATGGGAGTCATCAGCAGAAGAGATGGAAGCTATTCCCAAATTAGCCTATTTCATCTCCCTCCCTACACGTGCCCGTTCAGCACAGCAGCTTCACCTGGTTGTTTAAAATGCTGAACTTTGGCTCTTCTTGTCTCTTCCACCTACCACTGCAGCCTCCTCCCCACCTCACACAAATGCTTGTAAGTATTTTTGGACCTTTCGGTACTACAGGGCAGGAGCATGCATGCCAGGAGCTCTGACCATAGCAAGGGAGGTGTGGCCGGGACTGAGCACTCCACATGGACTTGGTTAGGCACTCTGGTTAAACTAACACACAGCGATCCTCAGTGTGGGAATCCTTGAGGTGGACAATCCAATCAAATGATTTGTTACCCTTCTCCAGCATTATGCGTTCCATTTTAGCAGTCACTGTTCCCATCCAAATGGCTACATGTTTAGTTTGGCAAAATATCCAAGAGACTCGGAAAATTGGTAAGCATCTGGTTACCCCACCAGTCTCCCTTCTTCCAGCTAGACATGAGGTTTCTGGCACTTTGTAGGTGGAGGGTTAGACTCATGAAAATATTTTGGATAAAGAATCTCATTTTAACATAAACAATATAAAACTTTAAAAAAATCTAAAAGTATTTATTCATAATAGATGCTGTATAAACATTAAACTTGCTTAATTCTCAAGTGTAAACCATAAATAATGAAAATGAAACCTTAGCGTAATACATGATTGCTCTTCTGGTGGAATTGCTCATGTGTAAATGCAAATTTGCTCTCTGAACAAAATATATTAAATTAGCCGTTGAATAAATGTATACCTATTTATCATGTGATAAATACGCATTAGAATGACCATGTAATTTAAATGGTACTTACTTTGAAGGAAGTCTCTTAGATTCATCTCTGCACATCTTGCAAATCCAACAATTCCGTCTGCTCATTTTTCTAAGGCAATACAGAATATACTTAGTATAATTTAGTCATTTAAAATAATTATATGCTACAGTCAGTGTCTCAGGAACACACAAAATTATAAATCATGAAAAAATAAGCACGAGTTTTTGAAATTAATGGGATACAATCACTGGTGGGGGTGGGGAGGAGAGAGGAGAATAAAATAACTCATCTCGTAAATATTTTTTAGAAATATAGGTACTTAGAGTTGTGACTTTAGAACCCATCTCGGCCATTTACTCATCCTAATGGTGTTTAAAACAATACAGCTTACTGAGAAAGATCTTCCCATTTAGGGCCCACCGACAATGAATTCAACTCCCAAGTCTTCCCTTTCTTGGGTAATTCTTAGTTTTAGAAAGACCTCTCAATATATTGAACAAGAATTTGCTTCTTTGTAATTAGCCAAAATAGTGTAAATAGCTAAATAAAAAATAAGATTCCTTGAGGGTGAATTCTGAGAAGGGGATTGCTTACCTGGTTTTTTCCACTCTTGGCAGTATAACATTGGCTTTAAAATTCAGGTACAGTTTACTCAGCCCAGCCTTTATATAACAGTGTATGTCATAGAGGGTTTTAAACTCAGGACATTGAGAAAACAACTCAAAAATTTAAGAATAATTAAATCTACAATTTATAATGAGAGCTGGAAATGTTTTGCTAAACATATATGCACACTTACACACAATGAATTATTAAGGATAACAGTGAGTTTTTATATTAGTCTTCAGTGATTCATTCGAAACATCTGTTGAACACTAATTATGTGCCAAGTTCTGGCTGCCAGTGATCTATGTAGATCCTGTCTTTTCCTCTTCCTATCCTCACTAGCAAGCAGTTAAAGTCCATGTGATGGGGACTTTGAGACAGGAAGTCCAGTGGGCTGTGAGTACACACAGGAGGAGAACCTATCCAGACTTGGGGGTGGTTAGACCCGGCATCCCAGTATAGTAATAGTAGAGCTGGAACCCACAGGACGTGCAGGAATGTGCTGAGTGAAAGGGACAGGACAGCTTGGGCAATGGGTCATGTCCTAATTGAGGAAATGAAAGGAATGTGGTCATCTCATGAATCTAGATTATGGCAAGGAGAGAGCTGAGAGCACAGGCTAGAGAGTTAAGATTGGACCAATAATCATGTTCAGAAATGCTCGTTGCAGCAAGAAAGCAATGAGAGACGAAGTTGGAAGACATGCAGAAGCTGAGCATGTTAGGTCATACACATCATGAATTTCATAGTAAGGAGTTGGAAAATCATTGAGGGTTTTAAAATATGGACTAGACATGCTAATATTTGAGATGGGTTTTGTGAGCAGAATTGATTGTAAAGCAAGGGTAGAATCCGGAAGACCTGTTAGGAGATTGCCTCCAGGAGTGCAGGTGAGGGTGTTGCGGGCTTAGATTAGGAAGGTGGCAGGAGAGATGGAGGGAAGGGGGCAGATTTTAGATGTGGTGGAGAACTTGATGTACTGGATGTGGAAGGTGCGAGAAAGAAAGGAAACAAGTTCGGATGAAAGATTTGACCTCAAGATAAAGGTGGCAGTTTTTACAAAGCACATAAGAGAAACCAAAAGAAAAAATAAGATGGCCCAGGAAGAGAGTATGAACTGAGAAAAGCAGGTGGCCCAAGACACATGACTCAGAGACACACTGAGAAAGTGAAGCCTGCAGGAGGACAATCAGAGTAATACGGTATCATAGAAACCAAGGGACGAGTTATCGAAAAGCAAAGACTAGTCAACTGAGTGTAAGAGCTGGGAAGAGATGAAGGGAACAAAGGAGGGGGGCACCTGAGTGGCTCAGTTGGTTAAGCATCCTACTGTTGATTTCCACTCAGGTCATGATCTCAGGGTCATGAGATCGAACCCTACCATGCTGGGCATGAAGCCTGCTTCAGATTCTCTCTCTCTCCCTCTCTCTTTGCCCCTCCCCACACCCTTATGCCCGCTCCATGCACATGTGCACACTCTCTCAAAAAAAAAAAAAAAAAGAGAGAGAGAGAGAGAGAGAACAAAGGACTGAAAAAATCCATCAGATTTGCTAGCAAGAAG
The DNA here is from genome assembly GCF_004348235.1 of Phoca vitulina. Taxonomy (NCBI): domain Eukaryota; kingdom Metazoa; phylum Chordata; class Mammalia; order Carnivora; family Phocidae; genus Phoca; species Phoca vitulina. The sequence goes on along the minus strand of NW_022589729.1, from coordinate 14,613,255 downwards.
GTTATCAACAACCTTGGTGAGAGGGGTTTTGGTGAAACAGGGAGGGCAGAAGCAAGAGGGAAGAAAACAAGAGGAAATGGAGACTGGAACAAATGTGGGGCTACTTGCACTTTCTTTCTCTCCTTTTCCCTCCTTTCATTCCTGCCTTCTTCCCTCCCTCTCTCCCTTCCTTCTTTCCCTTCTGATAAAAGCCATGGACCAAACAGTATAACAGAGACAGAGAGGCAGGACTCTGCTGTCTGGCCGTTCGGGCCTGCACATCTCTAAGAGTCTGGTTCAGAAAGTCTATGGTGTGAGTGACCTGCCCTGAAATTGGCAAATGGTGTCCATGGAAAGAAGTTGCAGATATAGGAGAGAGGAGGAAAATCAATAGATTTTCAGGCTTCTGAAAAAAAAAATGTTTTTTTAAAAGGAACTAGAATTCGGATTGTGGCAGATAGAATATTGGAGAAGTGGAAATAGAGGGAGAAATTGCTGTTTTCTTGTAATTGGAATGGGTGTAGATCTAAGTATATTTGCAGGTTTGGGGATAAGAATTTATGGGTGTTGTGGCCTGATGGACTTCATTTTCTATATGGGTCTCTGCCGTAAGGAGGAGCAAGGGACAAGGTAGCTAAGTTTATCTACAGGAAAAAAACAAAGTTAGGACTCTTGTGATTGCAAATATAGATTCAAAGAATTTAAGCAAAAGAGAGAGTTATTATAAGGATAACTGTGTGCAGTTAGATTCTGGATGGCCTTGAACATTGGGCTCTATTCTGTTGTAGTAATAATTCACTGAGGTCTTTAAATAATAGTGTGGTGTAAATAAGATGTTTTGTTAGAAAGATAAATCTGACCAAAGATGATTAACACTGAAATAATTGAGGCTAAGAAATCTCTTACAATGACTGGCTGTTCATAACTGATCCTGTGCATAACTGGATCCTGAATTAAATTTTAAGATTCTTTACCTCTGTAATCACCTCTAAGGTGCAGATTACCCAATGGCCCCCTGCTTCTCTTCTAATTAGGAGGCTGGTTAAGAAGTTCTTTCTTTCACGTGTGAATATAACTAGTCATCCCTGTCTTCCCCTGGGCCTTGACTTCTCCCCTCCATACTATATTTAACTATTTTATTATCAAATATATTTTAACTATATTTGACTATTTTTTATATGTCATTGTCTGCTCACTTGATGTATTAGAGCTATGTGCACACATCAGTGATTCCTGTAACTAAAATTCATGTCTATTTACTAGTTATCATATATTTTTAAGAACTTTGTTGGAATTGTTTGGCAAAGGTAGAACAGGCTTAGTATGTAACACCCACAGTGTCAGAAGCATGACAAAGGTAATTTCCAAATGTACTAGAGTTTAGGGGGTTCCCACAGCTCTTGGCAGGTGATCGAGTATATTAAAATAATTCTAGGCTCTGAAGCCAAACAAACATGGGCGTGAGTTCAGGGTCTTATTAGCTGTGTAACCTTGGGCTCCTCGATTCTCAATTTCTTTGTTTCTAAAATGGAATTGTAAATATTAGAAAAATGCTTGTATGCAAAAACTTTCTGTTCCAGTTAATCTGATCTTCCTTCAGCTTCTTGCACTCTGTCACTCAGGAAATATTTCCTACACTCTCTTGTATGTACAGGAAACACACATTCTGCCAGCTTGCATTCCTTCCTCTTTTTAAATTTCAACTCAGACCTCATAAATCTTCCAATTAACCTTATCCATTCTTCAGTGTGTTAGCACACTCCCTTGCAAATCTTACTTTTCTTTTGTACTCTGTTCTTATATTTCTGTTGTTCACACATTATATTAGTAGCTGGGGTTCCAGCTTTAGAAGTAGCTGGGTCTCCCATAGCAGGTCAGACACTTTCGTGTACGTGTGTCATATTGAAGGGACAAGGCTGCCAGGAAGGATTTGTTTGGCCAGAAGAGCTCTGAGAGGACAGCCTAGCCAGAACTACCCCTTACAATGATGCAGGTTGTCCCCTTTACGGACACACCTGGTCTGGAGGGGAACAGAGGCTTAGATCCAGCCACAGTCCCCTTGTCAAGCTATGGGCCTCCAAGTGGGGCATCATCCATATGATGGAAAGGCCATCTTTTAAAATTCCAGCAAATGTTCTGTATAAACCAGTAGTATCCCTGTGTTCAGCTACATGACTGATTTAAAGAGAGGTTCTCTGGACCAAGTGGCTCATTAGTTGGGTGACATTGGAAAAGAGGGTAATATAAATATAAATGTATGAAAATAATGTTATTTATATTTCTGACTTCTATAACCCTAATAGACTATAAATTCTCTGAAGTGATATGTTCAAATGCTATTTGATAATCATGTGTAAGTAGTTGTTTATATATTGTCTAATATTCTAAGTCAAACATTCACAAATTGATTAAGTTGTAGAATACCAATAGATTATAATGACATAAGAGCATCCACAATGAAATAAAGTATTTAGTGACAGAATTATGTAAAAGTAAAAGATGTATTATGCATAAAATAGATCACAAAGCAGTCTTGTTTTACAAAGTTCTTTGGTTTTCTAGTCCATTAAGCAATGGAATTTTTGGGGGTACTGTCCCAGCGCTGGAGTTCTGTTCCATGTCCCTGCCCACCCACTGGAGCCCTATTGTCTGTCTTCTAAGCTTTAAGAAACCAAATGTCCACCGCACCTCCCTCTTCTGATTACTCCTGGATTCACTATCACTCTATACCACTCCTTTGCTAAAATACCACAGAACACTCTCCATGTTTTCATAATCCCTTCTACATTGAAAGCAAGAGATAAATTCATAAATATTTAACTCAGCTTCTGATAATAGAACAGACTGGCCCCCTTGAGCTTATTACTTCTTCTAGCCAAAACACTGCTTAAAATTATAGTTAAGGCTTAAACATGAAGAAAAAAAGGAGATTAAACAAGGAGACAAAAACCAACAAAATCTTTTAAACTAATTTTGGAAGATGGAAAGTAGATTAAGGAATAGAAATTAAAATTCTCATACCTCTAAAATGAGAAGAGAAAAGATAGTCTTTGGAATTTTATCTGGCAAAATGAAGAAAATAAAATTCAGTCTGAGGACAAAGAATTTCCAAAAATAACTAGTGGTTTAAAAAGAAATATCTGCAATCTTGCATTCAACGGTATATATCATTAAGTAATAGATCTGCATCTAAATACCAAGATTTAGAGTGGCAGAGTGAAATCTTTTCACATTTATAATTGAGAACTTTTAAGAAATACTTTTGGTAATTCCAAAAAAAGTAAACTAATAAATTTACTTGGAATTAGAGCATACATGGTCATTTACTGGTAAAAATAAAAATTAGCCTAAAATATTCCATAGAATTCAAATTCTATTTTGGCAAAAAGAGAGTTCTCTGACCTAGATGGATATGACCTAGATGGATATGATATAGAATTGATTTAAATTGGAGAAACTCACCAAGTTTCAATAACAATCATTTTTTTCTCATGTTAGTGGTATGATTATGGAAAAATTCCATTGACCTAAAAAGAAAATAATAACAAAACCAAAATGATTATTGTGTACTTCCCAGGGGATGCATATTTGGCAAAATATTTCTATAAATACCTTGTCTTACATTTTAAGTAAATAATTTTTCCACTTTGTAAGTGCTAGATTATGGTTATCCTTATTTTTGATTTAACTCCTTATCTAGAATTTTGTTAGTTTCATAGATTGATATTGTAAAAATTCCTATACTTTTTATTTGTATTTTCCATTGATTTTTCTTTAAATGTTTTTTGTTTACCTTATGTTAACATTATGCATTAATTTGCCTGTCTTTTAAATTTTTCCATATCCTTTTGGTAAAACGAGTGTGCATTTTTACACTCTTAAGAGTAGAGTATTTAAAACAGTTAGGTCTCCAAAATGATTTTGCCTCCAATGTTTTCTCTTGATTATTATTATTTTTTTTTTTAAAGATTTTATTTATTTATTTAATTGACACAGAGAGAGAGAGAGACAGCGAGAGAGGGAACACAAGCAGGGGGAGTGGGAGAGGGAGAAGCAGGCTTCCCACTGAGCAGGGAGCCCAATGTGGGGCTCGATCCCAGGACCCTGGGATCATGACCTGAGCCGAAGGCAGTCGCTTAACCAACTGAGCTACCCAGGCGCCCCTCTCTTGATTATTTTAAAGAGAGCATACATTTCATCTATACAATCTAATTCTTAGAGTGGTTATAAATACTTTAGTGATGAATTGAGTTTGATATATGTTGTGCCAGAATAGATCCAAGTTTTCTCTAGCATTTAAGTGAAATCTTTCTCAAAGTAATATGAAAATAAATGAATTTTCTTAAATTTTACCTTCCCACATATTTAAATGTTTTTATTATCCTGACAGTTGATAAATTCATACCATTCAATATGATATCTGCATTTATTTATTTTTTCTTTTTTTTATGATATCTGCATTTAAATGTGTTTCTTATGACATAGAATGTCACATAAAATTTAGAAAAACCTAGGGCAATTTACATTTTAGTGAGGTTTTGTTTGCCATAGCACGTAAAATTCTTGCCTTTTAAAAAGCAAGTAATTTGTGTGTAGTTGTGCTTAGGCATAACATTAAGGAATGAAGAAATTCCATAAAATCAAAATTAACTATGCTTCATGTAAATCTTGCAACATTTCATACCTGGAATCAGTACAGCTAATCAAATGATGGAACTAATTATTTGATAATGCATGATTTTTGAAGCAAACAATTCTGAGATATGATTTTATAATAAATCGTTATCTAAACATATACATCCATGTTCATACACACACACAAAACCATATAAAATGAAAGACCATACTCTAAATCTGTAATATTTCCTTTACTGAACAATTTAGAAACTTCATTTATACATGTATGACTGTAAGTATTTTTTAAGTATAGAAAGCCTAGGCCATGCAAACCTGTGTTTAGTAGTTTATTTGTTTTCCTTAGAAGAAATCTAATATTTCTAGCAGTCCTGCTATTAATGTAAACATCCACTCGTCATTGATATCAAACCAACAATGTATTCATCAACTATTTTATGGAATCTCATACTTACAAATATATCCTGTAGAACGGTCCACCATGCTAAATTTTATTTTCTAGCTGTATGATCCTTTTGAAATCAGGTTCTGAAACACCATGAGACACCCAGCATTTTATTTTTCCTGGCATAAAATAACTTTACTCTCTCTATAATTACCTTTGATGGCACTCTGCCCTCTCTATGAATGTTCTGTTTTTACACATGTATCTATGCAAAGAGAGGTTTTGTTGAATATGGAAAATAGTGCTGTAGGACTCTAATGCATTGCTGATAAAGAGGTTTTATCTAATATTATCAGCCCATCCGAAGTGATCAGATGATTGGAAGCAGTAGTTCTATGAAATTTTCAATGTAATATTCAAAATTTTTTCCAAAATGATCAATTTTTCTGGTTTTAGAAAAATTTTTCTAGTTTAGCTTAAAGTAAAATCTGCCTTTTAAAAAAACAGAGAATTGAATATCAGTAAGTAAGCTAAGCCTGCAAGTACTTGTTATTAAATTATTGAGAACTATTAAAATCAATCTGTTTAGAATAGTCAAATTACTAAGGTCTTATAATAACTGAAGGGTCTAAAAAGGACTCTTTTCTAGTTAAACCTTTCTAGTTCCTTCAGCTGGTCCTCATAGGGTGCTTTCTGGACTCACCATTATTCTTCGGTTAATATACCTATTAAAATCTGAACTGAACACAGAGCTCCAGATGAAGATTAATGAACGCAGAGTATGGTGAGATTGTTAATACCCTTGTCCTATGTGTATTCTAACTGTGTGTGTGAGAGAGAGAGAGAGAGAGACAGACAGACAGACAGAGAGAGAGAGAGAAAAAAACAGAATGGTGGGGGTTGAGGAATGCTAAAATAAAACAGCAGGAAAGAGATCAGAATGTGGTTGGTGGAGGATTTCTGAAAGTATTTAGGAGCCTAATAAGGTCGAAGATTATTTTTACTTGTATTTCATGATTTTGAGGTCCAAACCCCTAGAAACTGAATCTATCAAATCTAGAGGCTAAGTTTGGGACTAGAAAAGGCAGACAAACTTTAGAAAGTCGGAAGCTAAGTAGATGTGGCAATGATGAAGGAAGTAAAGGGTGAGGTTTGGATTAATTGTGAAGGATCCATGTTGGTTGTTTGCTGGTAGCATTCATTTTCACTGGTTTCTAGTTCTCCAATTCCCTCCCTATCTCGGGTCTTTCTGGGCGTTGCACTTGAGATTCAGGGATGTTTCCTATTTCTCTTGGTTTGGGTGCAAGGAGCTGGTGGGAAGATTCTGAAAGTAACACCCTGTAAGAGCACCAGTGGAAAGCTTGCTGAACAGAATAAAACATGAGCATCTTCTTGCAGAGTGAAAATTGGGTATCAACAGGGGTGACTGAGTAGCAAAAAGGCCATGGAGTGAAGAGAGTAACAGAATGGCTAGGTAAAAGGCAGTCCAAGAAAAATTCCAGAACAAGATGCTTGTGGCAGATATCTAAGCATTTTTAGTTTCTCTGGAAAAAGGTAGGCAAGGAATTAATGGGGTCAGAGCAATGTAATCCTCAGTACGTAGGTGGGCCTGACAGATTCAGGGATGTCAGGTAAGAGCAGGTAGCAGCATCATTGAGCTTTCACCGGTGCAACGTGGGAAAGCCCTTTCCTTTAAAAGGTGGTCTTTGATTAACTGTGATCAATTTACTCCTGTGTGCTTTTACTCTATTTCTATTTCAGCCCAACTAAGACCGAAGTAACACAAGTTCAAATGTGCATAGTTAAAGAATATTTACTATTTTTGTCTGGTTAAAATTCAAAATGAACTTTTTTTTTTAGGCAATCTTCTTTTTTTAATTATGTCCAATTAGCCAACATATAATACATAATCAGTTTTTTATTTTATTTATTTATTTGAGAGAGAGAGAAGGAAGGGGCAGAGGGAGAGGGAGAAGCAGACTCCCCGCTGAGCAGGGAGCCCAATGAGGGGCTCAATCCCAGGACCCCGGGATCATCACCTGAGCCGAAGGCAGACACTTAACCCACTGAGCCACCCAGGTACCCTTCAAAATGAACTTCTTTGCACGAATAGAAGAACGAAATGTTACAAATTGGTTATTGTCGGTGGTGGTGGTTTAAGAAATAATCTATTTACAGTGCATCATATTAGGTTATATAGTTGTTGCCATTTGTTCACAGTATCCTATGAACTTTTTAATATATTCTATATATTTTAATATATAGTACTTAAAATATATAATTAATATATACCACTTTAATGTCATAATAAAATATTTATATAATATATAATACTTCTAAATATATTCTAGAAGCAAAATAAATCACTGGTGAATTCACTCATAGACACTGGTGAGTTCTTCAGTGAAATGTATCCAATAGGCAGCAGTTTGTACCAATGTTTTCATTCCCACATAGGAGAGATTTTCTGATGTGTCCAGAAATACAATCACTTGCATTGAGACCAATAGTTATTACATTAACTGTGGAATTGTTACTACATTAACTGCTTGGAGAGTTTTCTATTTAGATGGAAGCACAAACTTTATAGTTTTGTTTTCTACCCACTTGCAGAAGTGTATTTCTTTTTCAAACCAGATTTTATCATGATATTCAGCAACTATTTCTGGTTATGTACATCTGATACTTAAGTGAACCAATTTAGAATATATTTTTGTATACTTTAAATAAACTGAAAATTAGTCAGATAACAAATTATGAAAACACTTACTATGGTACTTAAGACTTAAGTACTGTATGAAAATGCTAGTTCCTGCTTACTAATTTAAGAAGAGAAAACACAAAGAAAGATATCCTGGAACAATCTGTTGAAGACCATATGCGATGTGAATATGTCAGATATTGCCTCCTCAGTCTTTAACAGAAGGTTTTTTTAAAAAGCAATTATTTTAGCTCTACATTCCTTAAAGAATTTTTAAAAAATATTTTATTTAAGTTTTTATTTACAATGATATAGAGTCTTTAGTAAAAACTTAAGAAACATTTGAGTTCTGTAGAGTGTTGATTTGTAGAGTACCTTGCTCTGAGAAACCACTCAAAGTACTAGTTTTGTGGGTTTTTTTTTCTTTTTCTTTTTTAACCAGACTCTTCATTTTATCACCAAGTAAGAGATATCACCCTTCTCCTGGAGTGAGCAGATATGCACAATCTGTCTCTTGTGAGGGCCCAGTTGCCTTTCCCGGATCCTGAGACATCCATCTCTGGGGATTTTCCCATGCCCCACCCCAACCGTTTGTGTCAGGATGATGGAAGTCTGCTTCTGCTTTTCCTGAACTCTGGATTTGCCACCCCCTTAGCCTTTCTACTCTATCCCTGCATTTCCTTCCCATGTTGTATCTTTACAGAGCAACCTCTATCCTTTTAGACTCAATGTCCGTATCTTGGCGTGTGGTCGAACATTCTGCAATCCAGACTTGACTCATCCCCTCCTCTTGTCTTCTCTGGCTTGCTGCCAACTAGAAACAATCTAACTTTGGCTTTTGCCTTGTGTAAACCAGAAACATGGTGACAACATAAATTAGAAACAGATTACTGAGCACCCCACACTGTTGTCAGCACAAAAAAGCACTTAAATGGCAGTTAAAACGAGCTGCCAATTTTCTCTGCATTTATTCAAATGACTTACTCTAAAGATGCCTTTATTACAGTCGTGGGTCCTTCAGTCTATAAAGTCCAGTCGCTAACTCCCAGTCATTATAGCTTTCGCTTGGTGGTGGCTCTAAATCCATTCTCTTGACTTTCCCAGGAAATTCAGTAATGCTTTCAAGGTTTCTGATCTTTAGTTTGTAACTGAGAAGGAACAGTAGCCCTACTTAGTTTCCATTTTCTCCTGAACACTTAGTGGTTGGTCTTTTTCTGTCTTAACCAACTAGATTCCAGGGGAATAGTTAGAATCTTATTGCCCCCCCAGCCCTCCCACCCTCCTGTCCTTGGAAGTGTATTTAAGGCAATGTTAGCAACTAGAAAAGCAGTGTTCTTTTCCTGGAAAAAAGAAGACAGCTTAAGTTGTTTAACTTGAACTGGGATGTGTCTTTTAGCTTTATTGTACATTCATGTTGTTTATCTGTGGAACCCTCTGAGAACAGGGTTGAAGGTACATTCCTTTGAAGAAGATGTGCGTTGACTTTGTCCGGCAACCCAGGCACTTCCAACCCAGGACTGCTCTGTTATTTTCTTGGCTTGTTGGCATGGGGAAAGGGTGGGTGGGGGGTGGTTTCCTGGACCACACAGTTAGGATAAATTTAAATTATAAATCCAGGAGAGCACATAATACCCTGGTATTATGCTGAATCCAAGTTTCCTTGTTATCAGTCTTTGCAGGTAACTGGGCTTTTCTGTCTATTCTTTCACTGAAGATGTAGCTCTCTGAGGGTCCTTAGCTCATTTTGCTACTGGATATGGCCTGAGATCTCCTTTTCTGACTTGCAAAGCTCTCCTAAGAGCCAGCCCTCTAGGTAACTGAGATTAGCAAGTGCTGAGCTCAGCTATATGTTAAATCCTTTGGTTTAGGATTCCCTTTGTTTTTCCTTGGGGATTTTTTCTACTTTTTTGCAAGCTTAAGTATACATTTAAATTGGAGGGAGTGGTATTTGTTATATATTTTTTCCTAGCATTTCTAGGTTTCTGGTAGTGAGAAGATATTTCAAGATATATCTTATCTACCACAATCCATATTTTCTTTTATATGAAATAATGTGATATATTCATTTTTATTTTTATTTTTTTGATATATTCATTTTTAATAAGACCAAATGTAAGAAAGTATCAAGGAAACTGGAACTTCAGTATTTCTTTGTTATCACAGAGGGAAAGCACCATTATTGCCTTCTTTAAGGCACTATAGATGCCTTACACATACCCGGTCTACTGGTTATGTGGTCGCAAAGCTGAGGTCTGTCTGGTTTCTCATCACCTAAACAATTCACTGCCCTTATTCTTTATATGAGCCTGTTACTTTCTGCAAGGTATCTGCCCATGGAAAGGCAGAATGAACACACCTGTGTCATGGTAATGTTTCCTGGTTTTTTTTCCCCACAGAGGTTAAAATGGCTCTGCTGCAGATCACTATCTAAAAACTTGTTGACAATCTTGAAACGAATCTGTCCCCAGGCAATGGGGATGTATAGCCCTGTCTGACCATTCGTGATGTAGGTCAATGTGATATCCAGGGACTCAGAGAACTGAATGGCTAGGTAGTGGCTCAGATGCAAGGCAGTTTAAGAATAGGTCTTTCCATCAGCTGGTCAGTGGTGGTACAAGGAAAGGTAAAGAACTCAGGCTTGATTTGCATGACTTCTCCCTCCTTTACTAAGGGAATCTCCTATTTTTCTCAGACATGCTTCAACTGCATATGTGGACATAGCACTGAGACTGGTATAATAGATGCTCAATAATTTTTTTTTAAAGATTTTCTTTATTTATTTGACAGAGAGAGATACAGCGGGAGAGGGAACACAAGCAGGGGGAGTGGGAGAGGGAGAAGCAGGCTTCCCGCCGAGCAGGGAGCCCGATGCGGGGCTCGATCCCAGGACCCTGGGATCATGACCTGAGCCGAAGGCAGACGCTTAACGACTGAGCCACCCAGGCGCCCCGCTCAATAAATATTTAAACAATTAATGAATATATCCCCTTTCTAATGTGATTCATCCAAAATAAAAACTACCCTTAATGTTCCTTTAACCAATTTTCATTAATATAAAAATTGTGGAGTGGAGTTTGGGAAGAAGGAGCATATTGTTTAAATTTTCCCACATTGCAAATCTTCCTTAGAGATAGTCCTGTGTCTCTCCTGTAACCTTGTTATAACCCACAATTAGTGTAGTAGTTAATGAGACATACCTGGAAATGCCAAGCTTTGTAAGTATAATTTGCTGAAATACGTATTTTTATGAAGCATGCAAATTTCAACAATGGAGTCCTTGTGTTTCTATCAAATAAGGAACTAGAATAAAACAAAGCAAGTGTTTGTCTTTAGGATCTGAGAATAACATAATAAAACTATACCTTAGAACCTTTGGAAGGACATGATATGCAAATAAGATTCGTTAAAACATGTTAAATTTTAGAAAGAACAAAGAATTTAAAAAAAACATGATCCCAGAGCTTTAGAAATCCGCTTTCATATGCTTCCCACCATAAAAAAAAAAAGTGCATTTCCCTTCAGCTTTGAGTACCTGGTGGTTACCTTAACAACTGTAAAACTAGCCCATCAAATAATTTTTTTCAGATATTGAAAATGTATCTTTAAAACATTTTTACATAGCAGAAGAGCAATTTGGCTCAAAGAAAATTATAAAGGAAAATGAAAGTAATTGCCATGATGAAAGTTATAATTTTGGTGGACTAGAATCATGTAAGGCAACCTGAATGCAGGACATCAGACCAATAGAGATTACCCAAGTGATTTTTATAGATGAAACCAAGGAAAGGGGTAGAATGGGAAGCAGAAGGGGGACTGAGACACAAGAAGTAGGACTTTATTTTGAAAAAGAAACATTTCTGGGCAGTAATTACAAACATTTGTTTTTTCCCAAACACATTTTCTTTTTCCTTTCTTTAAGATTTTATTTATTTATCTGAGAGAAAGAGAGAGCTCAAGGAGGGGGTGGGGCAGAAGGAGAGGGACAAGCATACTCCCTGCTGAGTGTGGAGCCTGATGGGGCTTGATCCCAGGACCCTGAGATCATGACCCGAGCCAAAGTCGGACACTTAACTGATTGAGCCACCCAGGGGCCCCCCAAACACATTTTCAAACATGACAGAAAGTAATATTTAAAAAACCATGAAACTTGTTTAAGTCTATTGAAAAATTTCAAATATAGCAATTTAGGGAAAATGGCATTTTGAGGGTTTTTTTCCCCAGGTTGGTGGGCATTTATTCCATCTTATTTAAAAAAAACAAAAAACAAAAAACAACATTTTATTTATTTATTTGAGAGAAAGAGCAGAGGGAGAGAGAGAGCACACAAGTGGTGGTGGGGGGGCAGGATAGGTAGAGGGAGAGGGAGAAGCAGACTCCCCACTGAGCCTGACTCGGGGCTCTACCCCAGGACCCCAGGATCATGATTTGAGCCGAAGGCAGACACTTAACTGACTGAGCCACCCAGGTGCCCCCATCTTATTGCTTTCCTAAGTGATTAGGCAGAAGATAAATAGAAGTGTGAAATTTACATCAGTTGGTTGTTTTTTAATACCTTGGCTGAACAGCTTTGTGAAAGAGACTTTTACAATAAGGGAAATATTTCTCTATTTAAATCTTGGTGGTCTCTGTAAGAAGTTGAAAAGCTTATATCAGAGACATGCTTCTCCAACCCCATTTTAAAATAGAAGTTCTATCAGAGAAATTTAAAGTTTAAAGGAATTTTAGAGATAATCTAGTTTAAAAATTTCATGTTATTAAATTCTTTTTTCCATTTTACTGACAAAGACTCTGATCTCTTATGCATTGCCCCCAAATCACACAACTAGTTGTGATACAGCTGAGGTTAAACCCTGGCCCATAAATTTTGTGCTCTTTTTACTATAAGGTCTCTGATTCCCTTTCTGATTTACTTTTGGTTGGAAACCGAAGAATTATATATATGTTACAGTCTCATTTCAAATTATGTAACAGCTAAGAGTTTTTAGGCACATGTATCTGTGTATCTATGCCATTTTCCTTTCTTTACCAGAAGGACATGTAACGCAGTTGCTGTAGTTACACAACTCTGCCCCATTCTTGCTACATTATGTTCATTGTAATTAATTGATTTCATATTGAGAAGTTAGTCTTGCCACTTGATTGTTATTTACATGGTTTCTTTTGAGTTGAATAAATCTAACTTATCTGTTTCAAATGATGCAGTTTGGGCATCATTCTCTAAAGAAACAGAGTATATGCTGCCTGCCACCAGAAAATGATAAAATATCTGATAAAATAAAAAAATAGAAAAATATAGAGTGAGGAATGATTATTCATACCGAGAAGAGTAATTTATTTTACAAAAGAATTACATAAAGATTCCTTTAGTGAATTCCTCTGGTTTGAATTTCTGAAATTTAGTTGATGCCCAGTATTTCAGGAACATAACATAAAGCAACATGTCTTTGAATTTTGATGATAAATGAAAAACACCCAAACTTTTCTAAATAACTCTAGCAGTTCAAAACACTGGTTATATCTGATAATGCAAATGATAATATATTTACTAATATATTTCTTATTATTTTATCTTTACTTTCTGCCAAGACCCAGGGTTGTTTGGTAGGATGAATGATCCTATCTGCAGATTGGAAACAGATTTAAATTGCTAAATTGCAGTGCCTAGAAATACCCTGGAGAATCAAACATGCCTGAGAAGAGAGGGTCAAAAAAAGTATTATGAAACATTGGTAATTAAGGAATATTCCACTTAGGTCTGTTTTAAGTCAAGCAGCATTCCAAAGGGACCGTGTGGCTTTATTTTTAGGCTACAGTTTATTGATTCGGGCTGTGGCCTCTGCTAATTAATTGGCAAAGCTGCTCTTAGCCTACAGATGTTTTACTGGCTTTAGATAATGAGAAATTAAATGTTTTGTCTGTCTTTCTGGAGAAAAGACACCATTACTCTGCCAAGGAAACTTTCTCCAGGGTCAAGCCCTGATCCTAGGTGGACCATATATAAGGCTACTTGACAGAGAACTGAGATTCACACTGTCCACATACTGGGTTTCCTTTGGCCAATTAGTGACAGGTAAGTCAATAAAAATGCAGCCAGGGTTTTGGAAGCCATTTTTGACATGGGAGCGTGAGGATGATTGTGCAGATAACACTGTTCATCTAGTGAAGTAATTAGCTGACAATCTCCCTGAGGGGTTGAGAGAGGAGAATAGCAAATGTCAATGGTGCACAAGATAAACCTGTGGAGCTGAGGGATTGGTAAAAAAAATTGCTTGAGGTTGCTGTAAGGAGAGAGGAAATAGTTCAGGGTTGATGAAGGTGCCAGAGTATGCATCCGTAGAGATGTTTAGAACTCAAGAGGCGACACTGGGGGTTAGGGGCAGCTCCATGTTGTGACATGGCCTACATTTACCTGGGGCCTGGAGCTTGCTTAAATGCTCTGTTCATAATTTTTTTTTTTAACGAAGGGTCTTTCATTTTCATTTTGCACTTGTCTTGCTATAAGGGCACAGAGATGGCCAGGGGATAGAAACAAAGGCAGATTTTGGGTAAATTTCAATTTGGGCTACGGAAAATTCTATTCTCTAGAATGGGGTTTAGAGGGAAGGCATTTAAATAATCCTCCTAACATTATGACTGGATAAGCATCAGGAGGGCGTTTGACCATGGAGTTGCTGAGAATGGAGAGGTGATGCTTCTGGTGGAGTAAAGGTGGAAGTGGTAAGGTAGGATGGGGGGGGCACAGAGCCAGGGCTGGGGTCTCAGCCTGGGGGAGAAGCACAGCAGTGGCTGATAGGTAAGAGATCCATAACAGGGGACATCACAGTTGCCTGGCAACTGCAGTTGCCCTAATTAGGAGGCCTTATGAGTCCACAGAATTTGGAGAGTTAATGTAACTTGGTGCTCAAGAGAAATTCACTTACTTTCTGTGTTTCAGATTACTTATCAGTAGGATGACTTTTCATGTTAGCTGCCCTCCAACAACTAACAGTTTTAATGTGATAAGATCTGTCAAGTGCTCCAAGTTCCTAAGAGATAGGCTCTTTATCAATCGGCACATCAGCTGGTTCCTTTAACAGAAATAAATAAATTTGGGGTCTAGTAGAGTTGCCTAGGAGGATGTGGTTCTGGGTTAAAGAAGTTTAGGCGTTCAGTTGTTCTAATTAGCAGTTCTCTAGGGAGATATCTTATTTATTTATTTATTTATTTATTTATTTATTTATTTATTTACTGGAGAGGGGGTGGGGAGAAAGAGAGAGAGAGTGGAGGGTGGGGAGGGGCAGAGGGAGAGAGAAACATAAGTAGACTCTGTGATCAAGACCTGAGCTGAAACCAGGAGTCCGGCACTTTAACCAACTGCATCACCCAGGCGCTCTAGGGAGATATCTTGTAGGTAATAGCCACCCACTTCCCCACAAATACCTCCAGTATATTATCTAGTTGTATATATTTCCTCATAAAGTATGGAGTCAGACCCAAGACATTAGGTCTCACAAATATTGTAGGTGGGTCTTGCTTAATCTAGAGGATCCATTAAAATGATAGTCTGTGAGCTCTCAGAGCCATTAGAAACAATTTAGGTCGACTCCTTGAATTTTCAAATGACAAATTTGAAAGAGAAAGGGGTATGAATGGCTCAGGTCTCACAGCTAAGCGTGCAGTCTCTAGGGACTAGATCTAGTAGCTTCTGGTTCAGGGCTTTTTTCCCTTATACCACACATGTCTTGCAGGCAGTCAGTTCCATTACTGGTATATTTGAGGAGTTCTGTTGCATTCTGTGCTTACAGATGTTCCAAGGTTATTATGGAGTGTTTAGTAATTAGGATGATACTACTACTACTAAGTATGATTTATATAGGTCTTGCAATGCGCATAGTGAGCTCAGGACTTCCCCCAATCCTTTTAACAACCTTAAGAGATAGATCTTACTATCTTCACTTATCAGAAGAGGAAATCGAGACTCAGTATCTCATGGCTCTTAATTAGATCGATTTTAGGACTTCATCAACCTTCCAGCAGTTTTCAGCAGCTGTTTGTCTCGGAGGAGACTCTGTCCAGTGCATTTAGTGGGAGATCTTCCATTCTGTTCCTCACTGCTGAGCAAGAACCAGAGCACTAATTACAAGGGTGTTTGTTTATCTTACAGTATTTAGTCTTTTGTTTCACTGTTTTTTCCAGTTGATGACATAGAAGCCTTAAGTTATTCTTCATATTCCAATCTCCGAGCTGGGGAGCATACTCACTTTTACAAAGAATCCAGGTGTGAGAAATGGGGGTGAATAAGAGCTCTGAGCATGCCACTTTATGGAAATATAATGGTGACTTGTGAGCATTTGTCAACTATCTGGAAGCCATAGTCAAGGAAAGCATTTTGATTATAAGAAAGAACAATATTTGAAATCAAAGGAAGACTAAGGGAAGTACAAGGCTTTTCTAGGCTGTGCTTGGTCAAGACATTGAGAATTAGGCTACAGGTCACAACATGCACTTTTGCCCCTGTGCTGGGTGCAGAGAAGAGCGGGCAGAGTTAGGAAGAGGGTAGTAGGGCGCCTGGGTGGCTCAGTTGGTTGGGCGACTGCCTTCGGCTCAGGTCATGATCCTGGAGTTCCGGGATCGAGTCCCGCATCGGGCTCCCTGCTCAGCAGGGAGTCTGCTTCTCCCTCTCCCGCTCCCCCCTCTTGTGCTCTTTCTCTCTCTCACTCTCTCTCTCAAATAAATAAATAAATAAAATCTTAAAAAAAAAAAAAAAAAAAAGAAGAGGGTAGTAGATGCCAGTCTGGGGATGGGGTTGTAGAGGGGGTATGCCCTCCCTCCTGCAGCCCTTTGTCAACCCTGTTCAGAGGCAGAGAATATGGCCCTTCTGTCCCAGTTGTCATTTGTGCTAAAACAGCGAAGCCACTAGACTTCATTTACCTAAACTCGTGTTGTTTCTTCCTCAGAACATTCTTGGCCGGGTAGCGTTGCTGTAAGTACAGTGAAGTGTAAAATAGCCAAACAGGTTCCTCTTTGACAAGTTTCTCATCACTCCCCAGGGGCCACTTATAATGAGAAATTGGTCTTGTGAGCTTTGAAACTTTTCCGTTCACCACCCTGTATGCCTTTTATTATTTTGCCTTTTAAAATTAGCATGCTATTATAGGAAATGAAGAAAGGTTTTAGAAGCATAACAAGGGCATCTGCTTTGCAGAGTCCCTCTCTCTTCACATTGAGTTTTAAGTTATTTCCCAAGATAGGAAAATATGCAAATGGAAGGCATGTATATTGACTATGCTTTTGTCTTGAGGCTCTTCTATAAATCTAAAGGGTGGATATTTGTGTGTAGATTTGATTCCTATTTCCCCATGAGACTGTGCTTGTGGACCCTAGAACGTGGCATGCCCTAAAAGCATGATGATTCTCTGATGGTCTCTGGCACCTTACTCTGAGCCCCAGCACTGGATTAGCAAATAGATTTTATTGTTAATAATGACTATACTTTGTAGGTACTGAGTTTCCACTGAGGTTTGAAGATGTCAGAAGAGTGAAAAAAGTCTGTTGTGTTTCCATAGGTGTCCCTCATTTGGGCCCTAAAAGCACTCTGTACTTGCTTCTGCATTACTGGGCTTGTCACAGGTGCTACATTTGCATCTTCAAGCATCTGTCTCCTTCTGGACTCTGAGCTCTGGGAGAGGAGAACCTATGCCTGTCTTATTCATTATTGGGTCATCAGAACAAATTAATGCATGGCCCTCAGCAGGCACTCAATAAATATTTGTTTAGTTGAATTGGTACCTTTAATTCAATATTTTTTAGTACCTTTATTATGCCAGGCATGGTAAAGAGTGCCTTAAACGCCTATAATCCTCACAATAACCACATGAGGTTGTTATTTTGGTTTTCATATTATAGGTCAGTAATCTGAAATTCAGGGTAAGCAATGTGCTTAGGTCGTACAGCTGAACTATATATAGTTTGGAACTGGGTCTGTATGACTACAAAGAACACGCCTTATCTACTACACCATCTTGCTTTCTATATCAGAACGTAGAGTGATATAAAAATCATCTAAGATGCTGAGGAAAACTTGCAAAATAAGAGACATGGAGAGCTTTGTGAGATACTCTGGCAAAGGAATACTGGTAGAGATGTATTCCCTTCAAAATTTTCACAGAGAAATTCTTTTCATTGAATACAAATATTTCTTGCTCCAGGGCACCTGGGCGACTCAGTCAATCATCTGATTCTCATGATCTCATGGGTCATGGGATCGAGCCCCGCATCGGGCTCTGTACTCAGTGCAGAGTCAGCTTCAGATTCTCTCTCTCTTTTCCCCCTGCCCCTCCCTCTACTTGCATGCTCTCTCTCTAAAGTAAATAAATAAATCTTTAAAAAAAACCCACAAATATTTCTTGCTCCTTAGACAAATAAACTAGATAAAGCATGTTTGTTCCTTGTTTGTGCCATTTGAATTGATATTCATGGATATTATAATTATAAGTGAGGATGGCATACCCAAACTATTTGATTTAATTGGTCTTATTGAGCACTTTCTAATTCTGAGAATGACACTGGGTGAGATTGGGGGTTGGAGGCAGAATGGAAAACACAAGTTAGTAAACATACCTTTTATATTCATAAGCTTACAGTATGATGGGGAATAAGAAGGATAATCAAATTACTATATAACAAAAGAGAACATAATACGTGTATTTAAAGTGGTACAATATAGAGATGATATAAAAGGAGTAGGTAATTATATCTGGCTGGTGATAGAAATATATTATGGAAGGGATAGTAGCGTTGGGATGGCTCTTGAAAAATGGGTGGGATTGAACAGTTTCATGTGTTGGACATTTGAATATGAATAAAGACATGGTCTCTGCCTTTAAGAGCAACCAGGACTCCTTGGCAGAAATGAGTACGGAGTATCAGTGGGTCAGAGAACAATGGACTGGAAAATGCAATTAAATTATTACGCAAGGTAACACTGAAAAAATAACGTGGGACTTTTTGTCTTTCTAGGGGAATAGTAAAGACTTCCAATATGGGTAGCTGGCAGATAGGGAGCCTGGGATTTTAGGTTACGTTGATCTGGCTCTTGAAAGTTTGTTCTAAAAATGGATCTAAAAGGGGCTTTTAGACGTATGAAACTCAATTAACGTAAACTCTGGTTTAGTGACTCAGTTTTCTTGGGAAGTCAGAAAGCTTTGAGTATGGAATTCACAAGGTCTGGAAAGGGAAAGGATTCTTCTTTAAACAGTGGAGTATGTTGTTGCACTATTCATCAGAATTGGCAAAGAAGAATCAGGCAACATTTGGGTTGGATTATACGGAAATCACGTCAAAGACTGAATAATTAAAACCACTTGAAAGGGAAGTTTGTTTTTCCCTCTTGCGATGAACATACGACAAACGTTTTTCTAGTTAAATGTTGTTTCATTTCCCATTTAAGATTTGTCATGGTAAATAATCTTTCTCAAATGACAATAGCTTGAATGTAAAATATAGTGGGTGCTGCCCAAATATTAGACAGTCGGTTCCTTTTGGGATCAACTAGCTTTTCCTTAGATGAAGATTGTAAAACGTAATAAAGAAGCACACATAAGCAAATGCTAAGACTGTTCCCATGGCAAGGGTGGCCAGAGATACTTTTGCTAATAGAAGGAAAATGGGATGGATATTAAAGATGTTAATTAGCTGCACTATGGCAACAGCATTTTCTACAACCCTAAGCTCCTCCATTCGACTCCCATGTGTACAGCTCCATGTTGCTGGCTATGAACATGCTAGTGTAGAGAAATATTTTTGTTCAAAATGATCAACAACTTATTTTTAATAGCTTTGTTGAGGAAAAACTTACATGCCATTAAATTCATTCATTTTGATTATAAAATTCAATGTTCATAAATATGTACAGCGGTGCAACCATCATCACAATCTAATTTGAGAATATATCCATCACTCCCAAAAGATCCTTTGTGCCCATTTGCAGTCTCACCCCAGCCCCTGACAGTAGTCTCATTCCTGTCTCTATAGATTTGTCTTTTCTGGACACTTCACAATAACTTGTTCTTGAATAAAGTAAAGCATGTTTCCTGTTTTCAAAAACCTGACAAATAACTCGGAAAGGTGGGATTAACATTGTACTTTTTCAGAGGTGAATCATAAAGTTAAGGGTTAAATTCTATTTAGGGGGCTCACAGATAACAGAACTAAAAAGGGGCAAGAGCCTTACATGTAGAGGGATGAAGAAATGAAACAAATAAATTAGATATCAAGACATTTCACCAGAAATGTCTCATTCATTTGAATGAAAATGTTTGATTGGATAATGTAATAATCCTTCTACTTCTTCATTTTTCAATGAGGAAAGAAATATATATTACGATAATTTTAAGTCAATCCCGAGTTGTAGTTGATATTAAATTTAAATACTGGACAGGATGGGGCGCCTGGGTGGCTCAGTCCGTTAAGCATCTGACTCTTGATTTCAGCTCAGGTCATGATCTCAGGGTTGTGAGATGGAGCTCTGCATTGGGCTATGTGCAGGGCCTGCTTACGATTCTCTCCTTCTCCTTGTGCCCCTCCCCCTGCTCACATGCTTTCTCAATGAATGGATGAACGAATGAATGAAGGAAGGAATATCGGACATGTTGGCTCGGGTATTTTTGGAGTTGGAAGAACACATAACACACATCACAGTGAAACCCATCCTGGCCATGTGTATGAGTGCAGAAAGCCTGCTTAGCCAGTATTGAGAATTCCTAGGCTGCCAGTGTCCTGCTACACTCTCCCAGTATGCTGTCCACGCAGTTCAAGGCCAGTGTTCTGCCTTGCTGTGGTCAGTAGTTGGGCAGGCTACTCTCTGTCAAACAGTACTCTGTTTAAGGAAAGAGGATGTCTTTTAAAAGAGAAAGTGGATTTCTTTTCAGACTTCTTGATCACATTTCTAGACTAGCATGTTTTATCTAATATATTAGTTTGTCAGGGCTGTTGTAACAAAATACCACAGACTGGGCTAACACAACAGAAATATATTGTCTCACAGTTCTAGAGGCTAGATATCCAAGATCAAGCGGTCAGCAGAGTTGGCTCCTTCTGAGGGTGTGAGGAAGAATCTGTTCCATGCTTTTGCCCTCAGCTTCTGGTGGTTTGCTGACAATCTCTGCCGGTCTTTGACTTATAGAAGCAATCAGTACGATATCTCTGCCTTCATCCTCACAAATGTTCTTCTTGAGTGCATGTCTGTCACTGTGTCCACAATTGACCCTCCTGTCCTATCCTGCTGCAGCACTATTTTATCTGAACTGTATCTGCAACAATCCTATTTCCAAACAAGATCATATTCGGAGGTACTGGGGGTTAGGAATTTAACATATGAATCTTTGGGGGACACAATTCAACCCATAACATCTAATCATGATACTAAACAATATGCACATAACACAGAATGTACCAAAGCACTGTTCTGACAAGTACTTAGAAGCATTAACTCATTTAATGTGGGAAACAGAACGCCGCAATGACCACTGGTGCATGTTCGTTCAGACTCTGAGATCTCTGAGAAAACTCGAGATTGCAGGGTTAAAAATAACCCGAAAGGATCAGAGTGAAATGCCCTTGGGATGTGTGAGGTCTGTTCTAAAGTACGCAGCAGAAGATGTTTTGTAGATAGGAAGCCAGCTGTGAACAGCACACTGTGCATTCCCTTCTTTGTTCTCTTCTCCTGTGTTAAAGTCCGAGTACAATGGTGTTTACAATTAATTGATCACAGCCAGTTACAGATTTCTTTACTCCTTCTCCACTCCCACCGCTTCACTTAACTAACCTTGTGTACGTGGAGGAATGTGCCTTACTAAGCCCCTGCTGTAAATCATTATGGATCTATATCATTGTAGAAGGTATATTAGATTATGGAAAATAAACCTCGGCACCTCGGGCTGTTTGCTCCGGGTCCCCTGTGCCTCGCTATACTGTCATCTCTTTTTCTCAGTTCCTTCGCCGCCCCAGGTCCCCGACTCTCAGAGGTCGACAATTTAATCCTCATAAAAACCCTATGAGTTAGGTACTATTATTATCCCTTCTTTATAGATAAAAAAATTGAGGTACAAAAGGATCATTCAGCTAGCAAATGCTAATCTTGGGTTAGAACCAAAGCCAGCTGGTTCCAGTGTACATCCTCTTACCAACAAAGTGCCCTGTGCCACTGTCTAGGTATTTGGAATCTTTCCAAATGGTTTTTACATTATTTAATTCATAGATGGAGGGTTCATGACCCTCATCTCCTAGGACGGCATTATGAAAGGAATTATATTCCTCCTCTACAGAATAATATAGACTGTATTGATTCAGAATGGTGCTTGATTTCCCTGTTAAAGAGATAATATGTTAAACTCATGAACTGACTCATTATAACATGTATATACTTACATTAGGTTGAAACATACGAAATTGTCTTTTTTTTTTTTTTTTTTAAAGAGGAAGGGTGGGGTGTGGGACAGAGGGAGAGAGAGAATCTCAAGCAGGATCCACACCCAGTGTGGGCTCAATAACCCTGAGATCATGACCTGAGCCAAAATCAAGAGTTGGACACTTAACCAACTGAGCTACCCAGGTGCCCCTAAATTGTCTTTTTATAAGGTAAAAAATGTCAGCAAATTAATAATTTTCTGTGATTCAAGCTAATATCTCTATTCATGTTTAAAGCCAACTTCTGTTGGCTTCCAAGACTTATCTCTTCTTTACTGATAGAGCAGGCAAATCATCCATTTCTTTGGAAATTCCTTTACCCTTTCTGTCCACCCCAACCTGTCTCAAACATTCAAGAAGACTGGTGGTTTTCTTTGCTTCCGGGAAGAATGTTACACAATATGCAGAGAGAAAAAACAGCAACAAAAAAAAGATGATTATTGGCTTTTGAAGTTCAAACACTTAAGTCAGAATATAAAATATAGATTTTGAGGGCAATAGAAATGCTACCTCTGTCCCTAGATTAGATAAAGATTCTATTGTAGAAGAAAAGAAAAGTCTGGTAGCAGCAAGAAACTTCTGTTCTGGGGAGATGAGAGGTTGTAACTATCTGCTCAGGGCCAATCCTGGAAGAGGTTAACAGGATGATAGAAATGTGTCCTATTTTTTGGTTAATACCATGGAAAAGAGCAAGACAATTCTGGGACCACATGGTCTAAAGTATGTTGTGGTAATAAGTTTCATTGGCTTATTTCATAGTTAAGTCTAAACTTGTATAGACAATACGTTTATTTTAGAAAAATGAAGATTTTGCACACTTGAATTTGTTTTTTGTTTTGTTTTGTTTTTAAAGATTTTATTTAGAGCACAAGCAGGGGGAGTGGCAGGCAGAGGGAAAGGGAGAAGCAGGCTCCCCGCTGAGCAAGGAGCCCGATGTGGGACTCGATCCCAGGACCCCAGGATCATGACCTGAACCAAAGGTAGTCGCTTAACCAACTGAGCCACCCAAGTACCAACACACTTGAATTTGTTGACTGATATTTATTTATTTATTTGTTTATATTTAAATTCAAGTTAGCTAACATATAGTGTAGTATTGGTTTTAGGAGTAGAATTTAGTGATTCATCACTTATGTATAACACTCAGTGCTCATCCCAAGTGCCATTCTTTATACCCATCACCCATTTAGCCCATGCCCCCACCCACCTACCTTCCAGCAAACCTCAGTTTGTTCTCTATATTTAAGTATCTCTTATGGTCTGTGTCCCTCTCTGTTTTTATCTTATTTTATTTTTCTTTCCCTTCCCCTATGTTCATCTGTTTTGTTTCTTAAATTCCACATATGTTGTTTTTGATAGATGACAAAGAGACACTGTAGATTTTAGAATAGTCTGAGAAAGTTATTTTAGAACATTTTTTTCTTTTCATCCTACTGACGATCCAAAAAATATCTAGGCAGTGAAAACTCATCAGTAGGTTGTATTTTGAGGCCTACTTGCAAGTCCATTATTTTGGATTTGGCACATCCTCAGACAAATCTTTTTATATGAAGGGTTAGTTTCCAAGACAGCCCACAAAAATTTAGATAACTTGTAATATGAATTTTCATTTATGCGGATATAGTATTTTACAAATTGTAGCAACAATTCATGGAGACCTAGGAGTTCTGCAAGAATTTTTAAATCTTGTGTTTTCATTTTTTTTTAAGATTTTATTTATTTATTCATTAGAGACAGAGAGAGAGGCAGAGCCAGAAGGAGTAGCAGACTCCCCACAGAGAAGGGAGCCCAGTGTGGGACTTGATCCCAAGACCTCTGGATCACTACTTGAGCTGAAGACAGACATTTAACCGACTGAGCCACCCAGGCACCCTTTGTATTTTCATTTTGATGACAATCTAAAAATTATTGTAATCATATTTGGGATCATCTAAATAAACACCCCATTATGTGAGTCTCAAAAAAAATTCCACATATGAATGAAATCATGTATTTGTTTTTCTCTGAGTGACTTATTTTGCTTAACATAATATACTCTAGTTCCATCTATGTTGTTGCAAATGGCATGATTTCATTCTTTTTGATTGTCGAGTAATATTCTATTCTATATATATATATATATTCCATTTTATATATGTATATATATATATATATATATATATATATATATAGTGATATATCTACTACATCTTTATTCATCAGTCAATGGATATTTGGACTTTTCCCATAATTTGGCTATTGTTGATACAGCTGCTATAAACATTGGGGTGTATGTGCCCCTTCAAATAGCATTTTTGTATCCTTTGGATAAATACCTATTGGTGCAATTACTGGGTGGTAGGGTAGTTCTATTTTTAACTTTTGAGGAACCTCCATACTGTTATCCAGAGTGGCTGCACCAGCTTGCATTCCCATCAACAGTGCAAAACAATTCCCCTTTCTCTACATCCTCACTAACATCTGTTTTTTGAGTTGTTAATTTTAGCCATTCTGACAGGTGTAAGGTGGTATCTCATCGTGGTTTTGATTTATATTTCCCTGATGATGAGTGATGTTGAGCATCATTTCATGTGTCTGTTGGCCTTCTGGATGCCTTCTTTGGAAAAGTGTCTATTCATGTCTTCTGCCCATTACTTGACTGAATATTTTTTTGGGGGGAGGGTGTTGAGTTTAATAAGTTCTTTATAGATTTTTGGATACTAACCCTTTATCTGATGTCATTTGTGAATATCTTCTCCCATTCTGTCCATTGCCTTTTTTTTTTTTTTTTGACAGTGGTGGTGATTGTTTCATTTTATTAATTTTTACAGTAAGGTTGTAGCCTTTATACTCCACACACACAAAATAAAACAAGTGCTTATGAAAGAGTCCCTGCCCCCACCTTTCCAAAACATCCTGAACATAGCGATTCAATAGAACAGAAAAATCAAGACATGTTTGATTTCAAAATTTTAATTATAAAAGCAAAGTATGTAATTGTCCATTGCCTTTTAGTTTTGTTGATTGTTTCCTTCACTG
The DNA here is from genome assembly GCF_004348235.1 of Phoca vitulina. NCBI lineage: Eukaryota > Metazoa > Chordata > Mammalia > Carnivora > Phocidae > Phoca > Phoca vitulina. The sequence continues at coordinate 14,588,092 of NW_022589729.1, read as the reverse complement.
AGCAGAAGCTTTTTATCCTGATGAGATCCCAATAGTTCATTTTTGCTTTTGTTTCCCTTGCCTCCGGAGACATGTCTAATAAGAAGTTGCTGTGGCCAAGGTCAAAGAGGTTGCTGCTTATGTTCTCCTCTAGGATTTTGATGTTTTCCTGTCTTACATTTAGTTCTTTCATGCATTTTGAATTTATTTTTGTGTATGGTGTAAGAAAGTGTTCAGTTTCATTCTGCGTGTTGCTTTCCAGTTTTCCCAACACCATTTGTTGAAGAGACTGTCTTTTTTCCATTGGATATTCTTTTCTGTTTTGTTGAAGATTAATTGACCATACAGCTGTGGGTCCATTGCCATTGATCTATGTGTCTGTTTTTGTGCCAGTACCATACTGCCTTGAAGATTACAGCATTGTAATACAGTGTGAAGTGCGGAATTGTGATGCTTCCTGCTTTTCTTTTCTTTTTCAACATACTTGGGCTATTCAGGGTCTTTTCTGGTTCCATAAAAATTTTAGAATTGTTTGATCTAGCTCTGTGAAAAATGCTGGTGTTATTTTGATAGGGATTGCATTGAATGTGTAGATTGCTTTGGATAGTATAGACATTTTAACGATATTTGCTCTTCCAATCCAAGGGCATGGAATGTTTTTCCATTTCTTTGTATCTTCAATTTCTCCCATAAGTGTTCTATTGTTTTCAGTGTACAGATCTTCTACCTCTTTGGTTAGGTTTATTCCCAAGTATCTTATGATTTTTGGTGAAATTATAAATGGGATTGATTCCTTGATTTCTCTTTCTGCTGCTCCCTTATTGGTGTATAGAAATGCAACAGATTCCCTTCCCAGTGTCTATCACCCAGCCACCCTATCCCTCCCACCCCCCACCACTCCAGCAACCCTCAGTTTGTTTCCTGAGATTAAGAATTCCTCATATCAGTGAGGTCATATGATACATGTCTTTCTCTGATTGACTTATTAGCCTGGTGATGGGTATTAAAGGGGTATTAAAGTTCTGCATGGAGCACTGGGTGTTTTATGCAAACAACGAATCGTGGAACACTACATCAAAAACTAATGATGTAATGTATGGTGATTAACATAACATAATAAAAAAAAAACAATGCAACAGATTTCTGTGTGTTGCATTTTATATCCTGAGACTTTGCTGAATTCATGTATTAGTTCTAGCAATTATTTGGGTGGAGTCTTTCAGGTTTTCTAGATAGAGTATCATGTAATCTGCAAAGAGTGAAAGTTTGACTTCTTCCTTGCCAGTTTGGATGCTTGTTATTTCTTTTTGTTGCCTGACTGATGAGGCTAGGACTTCCAGTACTGTGTTGAATAATAGTGATAAGAGTGGACATCCCTGTCGTGTTCCTGACCTTAGGGGAAAAGCTCTCAGTATTTCCCCATTGAGGATGATATTCAGTGTGGGTTTTTCATATACAGCCTTTATGATGTTGAAGTATGTTCCTTCTATCCCTACTTTCTTGAGGGTTTTTATCAAGAAAGGATGCTATATTTTGTCAAATGCTTTTTCTGCATCTATTGAGAGAACCATATGGTTTTTATCCTTTCTTTTATTAATTTGTTGTATCACATTGATTGATTTGCAGATATCAAACCACCCCTGCAGCCCAGGAATAAGTCTGACTTGATCATCATGAATAATCCTTTAATGTACTGTTGGATTCAATTAACTAGTATCTTGTTGAGAATTTTTATATCCATGCTCAGGGATATTGGTCTGTAATTCTCTTTTTAGTGGGGTCTTTGTCTGGTTTTGGAGTCATGGTAATGCTGGCCTCATAGAACGAGTTTGGAAGTTTTCTCTCCCTTTCTTTGTTTTTGGAACAGCTTCAGAAAAATAGGTATTAATTCTTCTTTAAATGTTTGGTAGAATTTCCCTGGGAAGCCGTCTGGCTCTGGACTCTTGTTTATTGGAGAATTTTTGATTACTGATTCAACTTCTTTGCTGGTTATGGGTCTGTTCAAATTTTCTATTTCTTCCTGTTTCAGTTTTGTAGTTTATATGTTCCTAGGAATTTATCCACTTCTTCCAGATTGCCCAATTTTTTGGCATATAACTACTCATAATATTCTCTTATAATTGTTTGTATTTCTGCAGTGTTGGTTGTGATCTCTCTTCTTTCATTCCTGGTTTTATTTATTTAGGTCCTTTCTCTTTTGTTTTTGGTAAATCTGGCTAGGGGTATATCAATTTTGTTAATTCTTTCAAAGAACCATCTCCTAGTTTCATTGATCTGTTCTCCTATTTCTTTTTATTTCTATATCATTTATTTCTGCTCTAATCTTTATTATTCCCCTTCTGCTGGTTCTAGACCTTATTTGCTGTTCTTTTTCCAGTCCGTGATGTAAGGTTAGGTTGTGTATTTGAGACTTTTCTTGCTTCTTGAAGAAGGCCTGTATTGCTAAATACTTCCTGCCTTTGCTGTAGCCCAAAGGTTTTGGACTGTCATGTTTTCATTTTCATTTGCTTCCATGTTTTTTTTTTTTAAATTTATTCTTTAATTTCATGGTTAACCCATTCATTCTTTAGCAGGATGTTCTTTAATCTCCATGTATTTGTGGTCTTTCCAAATTTTTTTTCTTGTGGTTAAACTCAGTTTTCATAGAGTTGTGGTCTGAAAATATGTATGGTATGATCTCAATCTTTTTGTACTGGATGAGGCCTGATTTGTGACCCAGCATGTGATCTCTTCTGGAGAATGTTCCATGTGCACTTGAATAGAATGTGTATTCTGCTGCTTTAGGATCAAATGCTCTGAATATGTCTGTTAAGTCCATCTGGTTCAGTGTGTTATTCAAAGCCTTTGTTTCCTTGTTGATCTTCTGCTTAGATGATCTGTCCATTGCTGGGAGTAGGGTGTTTAAGTCCCCTACTATTATTATATTATTATCAATGAGTTTCTTTAAGTTTGCTATTAATTGATTTATATATTTGGCTGCTCCCAAGTTGGGGGCATAAATAATTACAATTGTTAGATTTTCTTTTTGGAAAGTCCTTTATTATGATAATTATGCACAAATTTGCTATTATGATATAGTGCCCTTCTTCATCTCTTATTACAGTCTTTGGTTTAAAGTCTAGTTTGTCTGATACAAGTATGGTTACTCCAGCTTTCTTTTGATGTCCATTAGCATGACAGATGGTTCTCCATACCCTCACTTTCAATCTGGAGGTGTCTTTGAATGTAAAATGAGTCTCCAGCAAGCAGCATATCAATGGGTCTTGCTTTTTTAATTCATTCTGATGCTCTATGTCTTTTGATTGGAGCATTGATTCCATTTACATTCTGAATAATTATTAATAGGTATGAATTTAGTGCCATTGTATTACCTGTAAACTCGCTCTTTCTGTAGATTGTCTCTGTTCCTTTCTAGTCTTTGTTGCTTTTGGTCTGTCTTTCCTGCTCAAAGGGTCTCCTTTAATACTTCTTGTAGAGCTGGTTTAGTATTCACAAACTCCTTTATTTTTTGCTTTGTTGACTGATACTCATAATAGCTACATGAGAAAATTATTATTTTAAATTTTTAGATTTTTTTTATTTTTTTTTAAAGATTTTATTTATTTATTTGAGACAGAATGAGAGAGAGAGAGAGAGCACACGAGAGGGGGGAGGGTCAGAGGGAGAAGCAGGCTCCCCGCCGAGCAGGGAGCCCGACGCGGGACTCGATCCAGGGACTCCAGGATCATGACCTGAGCCGAAGGCAGTCGCTTAACCAACTGAGCCACCCAGGCGCCCTTAAATTTTTAGATCTTAAGCTCAGTTTTTCTCTTTATTTCTACACCAAAAATTTTTTTTAATAGACATAGTTGCTAAGGCCTGAGTTTTCAATAATTTCTAAGAATTATGTTTATAATATATTTTATTTATGAACTATAAGGTAATTTGTAAAGTCCTTAGATAAAACATCTTCAGATCATTTTGATTTTATTTATGTAGAAAATCAGGTACTATATGAGGAAGTGAGATTAAATAAAATACAGTCTCTACACTTAATTGTATCTTGCATATTTTTATGACTTTAATCTCTGTTTGTAACAACTTAAACAAGTTTACATATTAAAAATACATTCTGGATATACAAGCTGATGGAGGTGAATATAGTGAATAAAGAGAAAAGTAACATAGGTTTTCCTCAGGCAAGCTTGAGTTAAAGAGCTCACAAATAAACATCCAAAGTAAATAATTGTGCTTTATGAATTAAGATCCATGAAAGACATATGGAAGTCCTTAATGTAGAAAGATACCCAACTTTGGAGTTAGAAACTGATGGATCCTTATTTCCAGTTGAGTCATCAAATTTGCTGCACAATTACAAATAACTTACTTAACCAATGCTAGTTTCCTGAAGGAAATTGAGAATTTTTATAAGGATTGGTAGTAACTGACACATCATAAGTGCTTAATGATTGGTAAATTTTATTAATATTTATTTTAATTTTGTTGCCATTATTTTTCCATAACAATGCCAACTCAGTATATAAACTTTAAAATGGTTAATGATTGGGGTGCCTGGGTGGCTCAGTCGGTTAAGCGGCTGCCTTTGGCTCAGGTCATGATCCCAGGGTCCTGGGATCGAGTCCCTCGTCAGGCTCCCCATTTGGCAAGAGCCTGCTTCTCCCTCTCCCTCTGCCTGCCGCTCTACCTACTGTGCTCTCTCTCTATCTGCCAAATAAATAAATAAAATCTTTAAAAGAAATAAAATGGTTAATGATTATGGCCATTATTTGAAAAGAGTATTTTCACTTATAATGGAAAACAACATTCTATTCATGTTTATGTTTGGCTTATTATGTACAAGGTTCTTGCCAATTATCTATACAATTATAATTGAATTGGAAAAGAAATGATATTTATTTCCAGCAATTTTTTGAACTAAGGAACCAGAAAACCCTCCCACTACAAAAGCACCAGATGTTATATGTAAGTGTTGAATCACCATATTGTACACCTGAAACTATATTACACTGTATGCTAACTAATTGGAATTCAAATAAAAACTCAAAAACAAAACAAATAGATTTGCTAGCTAACATATTTAAAAATCTTTTTAAACAGAGAGGGATTTAGAGATGACAGTGTTAAGTAGGAAAACCAATAACTGTGGTTGTCTCTGGTGAGAATAGAGGTTCAGGGGGAAAAAAGACATTGTCGGCATGAGAAAGCTAGGATCTTAGTTATGATGTTTATGTGAACAGAAGACATGGCTTTGGGCCAGTTCATGGAGGGGAGTGGTATTGAGACACCTACCCTTCCTCCCCCTTTATAGCTGAATTCTTTAAAGGAATAATCATTGGAAATGGTTGAACCACAAAACATCTGTCCATTGACACAGAAGACAACAAGGAAGCTTAACTCTCAGCCTGGGCTGGGGACAGAAAAATGAAGTCTTTGATGAGAATTTGTAGTCACAGGAGTGGGATTTAAATCTAGCTTACCATTGAGTTTCTGGAATTCCCAAATAAGAAATAAATGTAAAAAGTAGTATAGCTGAAATCAGGATCTCAAAGCAGAACTGCTTAACTTGACAAGTTCTTGCCATAATTCAGTATAAAAGGAAAGATAAAAAATAGTGAATGCACTTTCCAAACAGGCGAAAAGAACAGATACCTAGATTTACTCAAAGTTACAGAGATTAAGAAGGTACAATATCTGCGCAAAGAAAGACAAATGGAAAGATGTACCAGCACAGAACATTCCTACTCATATGGAAAAATAAAATGACAGAAGTGAAAATCTGCAGAAAATATAGATTATTCAATACATGGTGCTGGGATAATTGATTATCCACATGGAAAAAACCTCCCATAAATTTAGATTCTAACTTCACATTATCTACAAAGCTATGGGTTAAAGACATAAATGTTAATGCCTTGATTAAAAAAAATTAATGGAGAATATTTTTATAATCTTGGGTTAGGGAAAGATCCTTAAAGAAAAACTGGAAGTATAAACCTTGAGGGAAAATATTAGTAAATTTTACTGTTAAAATTAGTCACTTCTGTACAGATTGCATAAGGATATATACTTATATATAAAATTTATATAATGTTTAAATACATGCAAACCTATGTACAATGATTTATAGTTACACATAAAGAAAATATAAAGATATGCAGGTAGATGATAAACCCCAAATCTGGATAGAGATTTTCTATAGAGATAGGGATGGAGTATAGGGTCTCAATTGTCTGTGCAGTGTTCTGTTTTTACTAAGTCAAGTATGATGAAATGTTAAAATTTACCAGAAAAAGTGATGGATCCGTGAGTCTTTCTTTGACATATTATTACTTCTAATCTCTATGCTTGAAAGAGTTAATAATAAAAAAAAATTTAGAGAAGAAAATGAAAAGTAAAATAACAAGAGAGAAAGTGAAAACAGAAAAATGGTGGGGAGGTGTAGTGGGGAGAGGGAGGGGTAACTATGAGATGAGTTCAAACTAACAGGATGAGGGCTTTCGGATGTAGAACATGAAAGACATTGAGAAGATTGGATGGTGTTACATGAAATTACAAATTTCATGGATCAAGTGAAAAATAACTGTATATATATATATATATTTTTTTTTAAAGATTTTATTTATTTGACAGAGAGAGACACAGCGAGAGAGGGAACACAAGCAGGGGGAGTGGGAGAGGGAGAAGCAGGCTTCCCGCCGAGCAGGGAGCCCGATGCGGGGCTCGATCCCAGGACCCTAGGATCATGACCTGAGCCGAAGGCAGACGCTTAACGACTGAGCCACCCAGGTGCCCCAAAATAAGTGTATATTAAATATGAAGTAAAAAAAAGATGCTAGTGATTCCTTTTGACATTTAAGTGAAGCACGTTAAGGAAACATTCAAAGCTAATGTCACTTTATTTAACAACTAATGAAATTATTCTATTCATCTATTCATCTATTTAAGGTTGAGACTATAAATGAATTAAGTACTAGGGACAAATTATGAATTTAGGACCTAAACTAAAATTCACATATTATGAATTTAGGACCTAAACAGAAATGCTAATATGTAGTAAACCTTTGATCCTCAGTCAGAACAGAGCATCTAGACATTCGGTGGTGTTAGGAACAGAGGGCTAGATGATGAGGAAGACCGTGAGACTGGCAGCAATTTGTCGAGTCTCTTGGGAGTCTCTCAAAAGTCATCTAAATTCTAACCTTCTTGTATTACCAATTATGGAATTGTGGCACAGAGAAGTTACACAATTTGCTCAAGCCCACAATAGCTAATTGGCGGCACAGTTAGGACTATGAACCTGTGATTTTTATCCCAGTAATTTTATTTTATTTATTTATTTATTTTTTTATTTATTTTTTTTTATATATTTTATATATAAAATATTTAAATATTTTATTTATTTATTTGACAGAGAGAGAGATAGCAGGAGAGGGAACACAAGCAGGGGGAGTGGGAGAGGGAGAAGCAGGCTCCCCGCTGAACAGGGAGGCCAATGCGGGGCTCGATCCCAGGACCCTGGGATCATGACCTGAGCCGAAGGCAGACACTTAACGACTGAGCCACCCAGGCGCCCCCATCCCAGTAATTTTAGTTTAAGCAATTATGCCTCACATTCCTAAACTTTTGGGGGTTAACTGATTACAAAATGTGCATTAATTTTGAGCATGAAAAGTTTTATTTTCTGTCTTTTTAAGATTTATTTAAGTAGAATTTTTAAAAGGTGACCTTTCTTAAATATAGATTGTTTATCTGAGGATTTCTATCTTTTTGTGGGAAAGGGAAATTTTGTACATTTGCTTTCTTCTTTAAATGTGCCAGAATAGGGGTGCCTGGGTAGCTCAGTCCATTAAACATCTGACTCTTGGTTTCGACTCAGGTCATGATCTCAGGGTCCTGGAATTGAGCCCCACGTCAGGCTCTGTGCTCAGGAGTCTGCTTAGGATTCTTTCTCTCCCTCTCTCTCTGCCCCTCCCGCTCGTGCTCACTCTCCCTATTTCAAATAAATAAATAAATCCTAAAAACAATAAATGTGCCAGGATCCATAAATGGACATTATGACTATATTTATGAAAAAAAAAAAAAGGAAAATTGATTAAGTTGATCAAATTGAATATTTCAAAATATGCCTATCAGCCACTAGGTGTCACCATAACCCACTATAATTAAAAGCCGGTATGATAATTTTGTAGGAAAAGTCAATAGCAACATTTTTGCTGAAGCACAAAGTGGTATTTTTATAGAGCTAGATACATAGCTTTATTTTTCTCACCCCTGGGATTCTATATCTAAGCTCTAGGTGGAAAGATTAATTAGGAATAGATTTCACATAGTTATTTTCATAGTCCATAAACTAGGCATAATTGTAATACTTTTTGATGTATTTGATGACGAAACAGTGTATTTTGTTGATGTTAAATAATGACAACGTTCGTCACATCTTGGAATCCACTTGTGCACATGGTATTCACGAGAGAGGGAAGGTTGCTGGAAGATCCAAGATCCGCCCAGGCAGTCTGTTGCAGGGCAGAGGGGAGCAGGGGATGCGGAGGAGGAGGTAGGTCACCCGGGATGGCTTTGTGGGACCTGTGATTCCGTGCTTGAAGGGTGTGGTTCTTGGGCCTGGCTGACTGCAGGCCAGCTGGGCATCTATTTTCTCCTGCACTAGTTTGCAATACTACACTTTCATCTGTGTGAATGTTTGTTTGCCTCAGGGAAAATATTCATGTACTCATGGTTGAAAATGAAGGCGTTAAGACGTTTTCAGAATGGGTCTGTCCACATCCACCATTGACTTCTTTGGTTTTTTTAGTCATTTGTTTCAGAAAAGAAAAGTAGACAGAAAAAGACATTTTGGGCTCTCTTCATCTCTGTGTACTCTGCGGTGGATACTTGTTATTCTATGGATTTCTCAGCATCCGAACCCCTTGAAGAATCCCTTACCTTATAAGATAGAGCCCATCTCCCACTTTGTAAAGACAAATTAAAAATGTTCCAGACTCCCTTGTAGCCAGGACACGGGTACATGTCTTAACCCTGCCAAACAGATGTCTCTGTGCCAAAATGTGAATCAGAAGTCAGTCCTACGGCCGGGGAACCTGCAGAATCCTTCCAGTGAGAGCGGTGAGGGTGGTAGCTACGGTCTGCTCCCAGGGGCGCACGTGTTGTGGTGCCCGGAGCGCCTGGTGTTTGGGGTGTTGGCATCACAAGCACCTGCCTGTGCCCAGAGGTTGAGGGGTGGTGAGGGCCAATCTGTGAGACAGTTTTGCAGCAGGATTTGGATCGGGGTTTCCAAACTCTGGGCCTACTAGAGATTATAAGAGCTGCCGATAGCCTTCTAATACATATATTCCTTTATGATTCATTAGGTTTTTGTTTTGACTTATTTTTGCTTGCAACAAAGAATTCTGACTCATGTACTTCTAGTTTCCAAGGTAGAAAAACACTGATGCTTACATTGTGATAAATTAAGGCCTATCACCCTTTCTTACCAGATTATCATAGATGTCCTCTTTGCTGCCAACAATGAGCAGGATAAAATGGTGGTAGCTGTAGTGGTGTGTGTGTGTGTATGTGTGTGTGTGATGTGTGGTGTGTGTGTGTGTGATGTGTGGTGTGTGTGATGTGTGTGTGTGTGTGATGTGTGGTGTGTGTATGTGTGGTGTGTGTGTGTATGTGTGGTGTGTGTGATGTGTGATGTGTGTGTGTATGTGTGATGTGTGTGTGTGATGTGTGATGTGTGT